>NC_086070.1:13865488-14478302 GCF_948474715.1 Cydia amplana | reverse complement strand
TAGAGTTGAGCGCAGTTGCCGCGACGCGATGATCTTGTCTCTCAGGGGGTTGTCCACTGTGGTTGTGCTCGGTCGCTGATGGGATGGAGCTGCGCGATGTGGATGACATCGAGGTTGGTCTGCGACCGCTCTCCCGGGGGGCGGCGGCGGCGGCGAACGAAGGAGTGAGGCGCGCGACGAGTTGGCGGCGTCGAATGCAGCGACGCACGTACAGCGCTGCTAACACGATGACGATGCCCATGACCACGTAGATTACTGTGTAGTGATGCACGTCGTGGTAGTTGATTCTGTCTGATAGCGCTCCGTCGTTCTTCATGTGTTCGATTTGGTCTTTGATGACCTTGAAATATTTGTCATTGCTTTCAAGAGCATTTGATTCGCCTTGTAAGACTGGTACTGTTAAGTTTATAACGTTGTTTATGGAGGGCACGTCGAATTTAACAACGGTTGCTTGTGTTTTGATGTCGTTCGAAAGTTTCTTCTGTGGAAATATGGTAAAGGCGTCTCCATTTAACACGCACTCTGTTTGAAGGGTTATGATTCCTGCCTTATTTAGATGCTCGGCCTTGACCTCCTGTCCGCATATGATTCTCGCAGTACATTGGTCACAACAAAAGAATAGGTATGTATTCATAGTGCTTAGTTCCGTCCATATGTTGTGGCAAGTGTCAGAGTCAGCTGAGCACTCGTTTGAAACTTGATCGGCAATGCAAAGGTGTGAGTCAGACTTTAGTTGATAAATTGGACCTTGTAGCGTACAAATAAGAGTATTAGGATCGTAGTGCGAGCATTTATTTACGGTTTCATCCAACATAGGTATATACGATTCTTTTTTGATATTTATAGCCACTTGATCTGCTATAGGTCGTATTTTGATCATATTTTTTCCAACTTGACGTGGAATTGATATTAATCTGAAGAGTTCGTACACATCTTGAAATACTAAGGGAATCTTGATTTCGAAGATAAGGTACTGGCGGGTCATTTTTGTTCGCACCTTCATTAATTGATATAGTTTAGGTAAATCGGTGTTGATGTTTTCGCAGGGTAGAGTCAAATCATTTGGCATCTGCCCGGCTATGATATTCAGCTCATCTTTCAACTGTTGTGGTGTCAAGAGGTGAACGTTGAATTTGCCATAAATGACGTTAGCCATGGTGTCCAATAAAGTGTCTTGTATGCTTTTCAGGTTCACGAGTATGTTATTAGCGATGATTGATGACACGGTGATTTCATTAATTTGAGTTGATTCTTGAATTTCGGTGGCCTGTTTGTTAAGGCTTATCTCGATGTTGTTTATGTGTTGGTTGAAAGTTTTGTGCTGATTTTGCATTGATGTTTCAACTCTCTTTAGTAAGTTGGCTTCCGCTTCTATAACCGAGGTTTGATTCCTCCATAATTGTGCCAAGTGTTTTTCATTAGCTCTGGTCAGGTCGATGTCCTTCTGATATTGTTCGGCGAATTGATCGTCGAGCACGCCGAATAGGCTGTGAGCGATGTTACCAACGCCGTTGAAGAATGCCCTCTTCTTTCGTGGTGATTCGACACGTTGACCGAGTAGCATGCTGTCGTAGTATTTTAATTCCGAAAAGGCATGACGCAGTTGATTGAGTACGATGTTGCACTGTTGTTTATTTTTGATGGCGTGACACATATTTTCCAAGTGCTTGATGTATTTGGAAAATAGTTCTGATCCTTCCCAGTATGGATTGATGTCATAATAAACTACAAGTTTCCACTCGTCTCGGGCCAGTTTCATATTTGTTATTTTATCAAAGTAAATGCCTTGTCCCTCTTTGAAACGTGATACGTCATGAGCGCATTGCGCCGGCGATATAAATAACATGAACATCATAAGCGCCATAGTGATGTAACCAATAAGTTTGGATTTTGCTGGTTTTCTTTGATTTGTTTGTTTTGCAGGGGGCGTGGCCGATGAATCTTTTTTCTGTTCTTCACTGGTTGATGATTCGTTTTCTGATACTGGCAGTTTTGACAGCTTGATGATGGGCCTTTTGATTATTGAATTTTTTGTCTTTACTGAAGCGACACGGACAAGGCCATCCTTTCCTGCATGAACCTCGGATACCCTGCCAAGAGCCCACTTGCCGGCAGGTAAGTTTGCGTCGTGAATGATTACGACGTCGCCGATCTCAATGTTTGGCTTGGGTTGCGTCCATTTACAGCGTGATTGTAACTGACACAGGTATTCAGTTTGCCATTTTTTCCATACATCTTGGAATATTTTCTGTGTTAGGCGCCACCGCGTACGCTCGTCCCTTTCAGTCTCCACGATGTGAAGAGTCGGACCACTTGCTAAAAAGTGTGCCGGCGTGATGTAATCCAAGTCATCAGGGTCTTCGGTCAATGCACACAGTGGACGTGCATTTAAACACCCCTCTATCTGTGCCAATAGCGTCGAAAATTCTTCGAAGGTTAGGTGTTGTTCTCCCAGAACTCGGTGAAGATGATGTTTGAGGCTTTTGACGGCCGCTTCCCACAGGCCGCCCGCGCTGGGCCACGAAGGTGCATTGAAGTGCCAGCTGATGTTCATATCGCTGATGGCTTTGAAGAATGATTCATCTAGCGAGGCAGTGATCTCTTCATACTCCCTTTTAATTGCTTTGTTGGCTTTAGTAAAATTCGTGCCATTGTCACTGAAGATGTGACGGGGTGCTCCACGCCGGGCGGACATTCTCCGTAGAGCAGCCAGAAATGATTCGGAGCTTAGGTCTGAAACTAGCTCTAAGTGCACTGCCTTTGTTGCCATGCAAACAAACACAGCAATGTAGCCCTTAGTCGTTTTGATGCCGCGACCCTTGCTTGCCTTCACTGATACGTATCCTGTATAGTCCACACCGGTATTATAAAATGGCCTTGATGGATTTGACCTTGACTCAGGTAAGTCACCCATGAGTTGTGATAGTTTTGGAGGTTTCTGCTTAAGGCACGTTATGCAGCGGCGTAGGAGATTTTTCGTAGCTCTATTACCTCCTACTATCCAGACTGATTCTCTTAGTTTGGAGTGAGTGAGTTTGGCGGTTCCGTGCAAAACAGCTTTATGTGCTTGATCTATAAGCAGCTCCGTCAGGCGACCTCTATGTGGAATGATAAGAGGGTGCTTCATTTCCCAGCTGATGTGTGCGTTATGAAGTCGTCCTCGAACGCGTAGCATTCCATGTTGATCCAGGAAAGGTCTTAATTTCAAAATGTTGCTCTTTAAATCCACTGATTGATTTGTTTTCAAATTGACGATTTCATTTGCAAACTCTCTTTCTTGCACGTACTTAATGATTCTATTTTTAGCGCTTCTTAACTCGTCAGCTGTTAGGTAACTCGAGTTTTGCTGACGCCGCGAAGCCACTCGTAGTATCCATGCGAGCACGCGGGTGCAATGTGTCAAGTTGCTATGCTTGCTTATTAATTCATTGATAATGTCCCCGTCGGTTTGTTTACATGTTACCGCGTGGCTTTGTTTTGATGTGTTAACCTCTTGATCCGTAGTGAATATGGGCCTTTCTTGATTTTCACTGTACGATGATAGCCATTTTGGACCATTCCACCAAAGAAGATGTTTTAGTAATTGCTGGGCCGTGATTCCGCGACTAGCGCAGTCGGCCGGGTTTTCCTCGGACTTGACGTAGTTCCAACAAGTCGGCGGTATGATTTTTGTAATTTGCGTAACCCGGTTAGCTATAAATGGCTTCCATTTGCTAGGTTCGCCGTTTAGCCATCCCAAAACTGCTGTACTGTCAGACCAGCAGACCAATTTGATTTTGTTTTCTGATAGGGATTGCTTGACCTTCTCCATGAGGGCTGATAGAAGTAGAGCTGAACACAGTTCTAATCTCGGCAAGGTCACAGCTTTTTTCGTCGGTACGAGTCTTGATTTTGCTGCTATCAGTACCGGCGGCGGCGTTGATTGTTTTTCATCGGTAGGGATGACACGGCAGTAGATTGCGCACGCGTATGCTTTAGTCGATGCATCGCAATACCCGTGTAGTTCAAGGTCTTGATTCTTGTAGGTATTTAGCCAACGTGGGATTTTGATATCTTTGATAGTTTGTAGGTCTTGTGAAATTGTGTACCATTCCTTCTTGATATTATGGGGCACTTGATCGTTCCATCCGATGTCATTTGATATGACATTTTGAAACAGTAACTTCAATTTCGTGGTTACTGGCGATAGCCACCCCAGAGGGTCGAATACTTTCGCTATACTTGACAGTAACTCTCTCTTCGTCATTGTGATCGATGTTAGAGTTGATAGCGGTGTAATTTTTAGTTGAAAAGTGAATAGATCTTCCTGCGGGTGCCAGCGTAGACCCAGAGTTTTCGTTGTTTCTTGATCTTTGAATTCGAAAGCTTGTTGTTGATCTTGAGACTTGCTAACTCCTTGCAGTAGTTCGGGTGTGTTTGATGCCCATTTGCGAAGATTGAATCCTCCTGATTCTAACAATTCAATCAAATGTTGTTTCATTTTTTTCGCTGATTCGAGATCGTGACAGCCGTGTAGAAGGTCATCCATGTAAAAACTCTCTTCTACGACTTTAGCCGCTTCAGGATAGTTGTGGCGTTCGTCCTTGGCCAGCTGTCTTAACGTCATCATGGCTAACCAGGGGGCAGCCTTGGTGCCGTAGGTTGTGGTAGTTAATGCGTATTCTCGAAACCTTTGATGTTCGTTGTCTCTCCAAATGATTTTTTGATATTTTTGATCTTGAATGTTTATACCAATCATTCTAAACATTTTTTCTATGTCTGCAACGTACGCGACCTTATATTGTCTCCATTTAATGATGAGTGACAATAAGTCGTGTTGTAAATTGGGTCCGCTGTACATGATGTCGTCCAGACTTGTCCCATTTGATGTTTTGGAAGACGCATTATACACGACTCTAAGAGATGTAGTTGCTGATTCAGGCCTTTGCACGCAGTGATGTGGCAAAAAGCACTCTTGTGTCGAGTTGGGTGGCCCGTCGATTTCGTCTGTACATTCGCGCATATGGCCCAAACTGATGTATTCTCGAATAAACTTCTTGTACTCTCTCTCGATGTTTTGATCCTTTCGAAACTTGATCTCGAGTTGCCTGAATTGTGCTATGGCAATGTTCTTTGAGTGTCCTAGAGCATTTTCCATCTCTGGCTTTAACGGCAATCGAACGACGTATCTTCCGTCTTCTTGTCGAAATGTAGTTTCGCGATAGAAGTTTATACAATGTTGATCTTCTGATGACAAACTTGATGCTTCATTGATGTCTTCTATGGTCCAGAAG
Organism: Cydia amplana; assembly: GCF_948474715.1. Classification (NCBI taxonomy): domain Eukaryota; kingdom Metazoa; phylum Arthropoda; class Insecta; order Lepidoptera; family Tortricidae; genus Cydia; species Cydia amplana. The sequence goes on along the minus strand of NC_086070.1, from coordinate 14,473,029 downwards.
CGTGAGATATCAGTCATGTTGTTGACGACGGTGCAGCATTGATACGATGGCAGTGGGACCTTTCCGTTTATGATGTACCCAAGTTTAGTTTTCTGAGCTACAGGAAGGTCGTCGCCTTTTATTATGGTACCATTTTGGACGAATTTAGCGTAGATTTCTGTTCCCAAGATTATATCGATAGGGCGGCTGATGTTGTAATCCGGGTCTGCCAGTGGAAGTCCTCTTAAGTACGACAGATCGGGTTTGATGAAGGTTTGATTCGGTAATGGAAGAGTGAGTTTATTCATGATAAATAACTCTCCGTTAAATTGAAAGTCACAATGCATTGATGACATGGTGACGTTTATAACGCCGTTGCAGGTGTTTCCAGTAATGCAGAGGCCATACATAGTGTCGTCACAGCTTTCTCGGGGTATTTGTAGAAGTTGAGCCGCAGCCTCCGTGATCAGTGACATCTGTGCTCCAGGATCAATAAATGCTCTCAGAATGTGATAAGTTCCATCTACTGCCCTTGCTTTGATGAGGGCGGTTGGTAATAAAACTTCTATATTTTTATTACATTCTTGCGTAATAGTTGCAACAGTTTTCCGTTTATTAAGCAGGTCGGAAGTGTCTTGTTTCTGACTGTAGGCATCATGGACGAGTGTATTATGTCTTTCCTGACACGTGCGGCATCGACTTGTTGAAAAACATTCCTTATCGTAGTGATTGTAAAGGCAATTTTTGCATAAATTCAAACTTGCAATAATGCTCCGTTTGCGTTCTGGCTTTGCACTTTGAAATGTTTCGCAATTAAATATGCCATGATTCTTATTACAAACTGGGCAATGTTTTCTTTGATAATAGCTTGATTTAACATCATTTGATTTATTTTGTGATAATGATGAATCCTTTATGCCTACAAATGATTTGTAGTAAGGTTTTCTTGATGTTTCTGATTGTTGGGATGGTTTTGGTGTGTCCAACTTGCGACGGCTTGCTTCAAATGATGTAAACTTCATTTCTAGGAAATCTAGGAATTCCTTTAAGGTCGGCAAGTCACGTGGGTTCTTTAATGATTCGACGTACTCCGTATGACTTTCCGCGTCCAACTTTTGTGATAAAATATGGACTATAAGCGGATCCCATGACGAGGTGTCCACGCCGAGATTCCTGATGGCGTTTAAGCACTCGTTGGTGGTGTCATGTAAACGCTTGATTTGTTGATATGATTGTTGTTGCATTGTTGATAGCGACAGCAGGTTATTGAGGTGGGCGGTGAAAATTAGTTTCGTGTTGTTGTACCTGTGGTTTAAGATTTCCCAGCAGGTTTCATAATTTTCTGAGCTGATGTTGAGATGTTGAATAAGTTTTTCAGCTTCACCTCTGACCTTGTTTTTCAAAAATTGCATCTTTTGTGCGTTGGACATGGAGCGATTATGATGTATGGCTTCATTAAATAGATCCTTGAATGAAACCCACTGTTGGTAGTTCCCACTAAACGGCGGTATGTCCATGACGGGGGTTGATTTCTCACGGTGAGCCATGGACCATATTTTCGAATTGATAGATTTTTTGATGTCTTGGAATTTCTTCTCATATTTGTAGAACGTTTGATTATAGGTTTCGTCGTCTTCGAGAAGTTCACTGTCGATATCCCAGTGCAGAGTGTCAATGGTTGCCCAACGAGACTGGACTGATTTAAGTAAATCTTCCAATTCCCACTTTTCATTAATCGTGGAGAGGTCTATGTAATGTAAAGTATGCGCGAAGGCCTTGAAGTTGCTCTGTTGTTTTCTCATCTTCTCTGACAACTTGGCAGCATCGAGGCTTGGTTGTTCGGTGAAATTAAAAATAGGTGGAATTGCGAACCCTGTATTGACTGGAGCCCGGGTGGCCGTCTTTTCTTGATTCTCAGATTGTTGGTCTTGAGGGACGGCACGGCTCTGGTGATTTGATGGCCCAGGGTGCACTTCTTCACTTTTTGTTTTTTCTTCGGCCCAATTGGGCATTGCTGACGAAGGGTGTTCTGCCGGTTTCTGTGAGATTGGCCTAGGTCTCGTTGTTAGAGGAGCGCTTTTAGCTGTTTCCAAATGATCTAGCAATACAGACCTAGCTGATTCGTAGAAGGTTTTGGTTTTGTTATAAGTCTTTTCGGCATAATAAGTGCAATCCTCGTTCTGGAATGCTACCAGCCTTGCATGATTGCTTTGAAACTCTTGCCAGAATCCGTCGAGGCCGGTCAACTTGTTATTGATGTTAGACTCAGTTCGTCGGCTTGGACCATCTTTTTTGTAGTTCTCAAATAGCCTGTTCATATTGGCCATGAGCTGATTTTGATCATTGCGAATCGCTTCCATTTCCTTTTCCGAACTCATCTTGATTTATTGATAGGTAGTTGAGTAGATATTGATAATAATAATAAGTATTAATCAACAAATAATTGACAATACTGTGGCCACTGATATTTGATGTTTGATAATGATACTGATTTCCTGATTTAAAATTGATGATAATTGCTGCAGCACTGATAATGATGATCTTTCAAGTTCGAGATTCCTCTTACTTGGCTTGATAGTAGACGTCTCTTGATAATCTTGATATCTTCGATGATGAACTGATGCTGTTCTCCGATGACAATGAATATAATCAGGCTCTGGATGACTCACAGCGCCTGTTCAATCCGCACGGTGAGACCCGCTTGTGGGAGGCCGTTTGGACGAAATCACTGTCACAGTCACTGATAACTTTGAAGGACCAAAAGATGTACGGGTCGTACATCTGAGTTGATATGATTCTTGATGGTTGATTGCAATCTTGATGGAAACACTGATTTCGGTATATGTATTTATTGATAACCAAGGTATATAAGTAAGTACTAGCTAGGAGCACGTATAAACGTAAACTAATTCATAAATCGATGTATGGCGTAATCGCAAATACAGCAATTATTATAAAGTCATTGTATTTAATGCTGACGCGAGAAATGTGCGATGCTTGCATTGTACAAAGACTATTTTCATAGTCGACATCTAGCATCGAGTAGCGGAATTATCAGTACTGCTACATCTATTGTCAAGTACTCTTGTCTTACTATATTTCTTTATGGTTTGATCTACTTCCCGGTTCCCGATTAAGCCGAAATTTTTAAGAAGATGAAATAGATAAATTAGTGACATTCAAATGATAAAATAGTCTTTTCTCAAAAATGGACAGCAAAGTCGACGTTGCCGGTTAAAAAATAGGTCGCGAAGTGCGTAGTTTATGGTCATTCAAAAAATTAAAAAGTTAAAAACATTGCAGTCTCGATTTCGGGACTGCAATGTCGCATACAAATTCCATTATTTAACGAGTTCCAAACTTTTTAAAACTTCAAATGGCCATATCAAATGAAGGCATAGGTCCCTTAAACAGCCAAACAGATGATCAGCACTTATTATTATAAAGCCTATAACAGACTATCGCACCGCACCGCGACCTTGGAGCGTCGCACCCATAAGTGAGAGCGATAAACAGATATCTCTTTCTCGCTCTCACTTATGGGTGCGACGCTCCAAGGTCGCGGTGCGGTGCGATAGTCTGTTACAGGCTTAATGTTGGTACCGCGACTATTTAGGTGTCTCAAATAGGTTGGCGTGTTTTCAGCAGAAAAATAAACTTTTTTTTTTAAAGGCGGCAAGCTAATTTTTTTAATGGTTGTATTTTTTTCTGTGAAAATTAATGGAAAATTAGAACGTTGCTTCTGTAAGTTCTGTAAAATATTTCTATTTCTTGCACCATTTTTGAGAAAAGCACTATATATGACTCGGCTGGAAGGCTACTTGCTGGCTTCGGATTCAATTAAACGGACTCCCAAGGTCGTCCGTTTAAAACGAATCCTCAGCCTGCAAGTAGCTACTTCCGAACCTCGACAATAATGTACTATTAGACTATTATGGTATTTTTTTGGATAACTTCTTTGAAATTGTTTTACTACCGAGGCCGTTTAAACTGCGTCTAAATGTCGAGTTGTACTCGTAGATTATATGATTTCTGTGTATAATCAAGGCAAGGTCGCAGCTATGGAAATGCTCTGTAGACCTGGGTGTTGCAGCAGAAGAGCTTATTAAGTATGACGGTGATTCCAGGTGATATGCGACGTTAAGTCGTGCTACAGCGGGTGGGCGGAGGCGGGCTCCTCGCCGCCCGCCAGCCGCCTCGGCAGCCGCAAGTCCTCGCTCACGTCCATTTCCTCGCTCAACAGCCAGTGCTCGGAGGCACAAGGTACCTAAACACTTTACACTTTATTAATTTATCGCCGAAAGCCAACTTTTCCAATTCGAATTTTTCAGATTACCGTAATATGTGCCTACTTTATTATTACTACTTTGCTCCTAATTCAGTATAAAAACTGTTGGACCACAATTACCCAGCGGGGAGCTAAGTAAGCACATTTTATGGTATACGCTCATGGACAAATTTAGAGGAACGCAAAACAAAATAGTACATTACTGCAGACGCCGGGAAAGAAGGGCTTGCCGGGTGAGTAGGTATAGACGGCCGACCGTAGGGAGGCCGGATAGTGATACGAAGTCGGCAAGACCTTTTCACGGCTAGGCATGTATAGTGCTTTTCTCAAACATATGCAATGAAATAAAAGAAATCACCACTCAAAAATACAAATTATAAATATCAACCACAAATAGCTACACGACAAAAGTTTTTTAATTTTCCTTCCAAACCTGCCATAATGACTTTTTTTTTACGGAAGTCGTCCGTATTTCGCGTGTGTAGTGTTCGAATAGACCCTATTAGGGCCATTATACACAACCTGATAATAAGAAACTCAATTTCAATAAATAAAATAAATGCAGAGGATTTTAAATATTGTCTATGGTCTCTGGTGACTTACGTATAGACAAGATTTTAAATTTATTCATCAACACATTGAATCATACAGATTCGTATTCTTAATATCAGTACGTTCGTGTATAACAGGCGTTAACACAGATATTTTGGTCCGATAACCATTCATTCACTAAAAATAAAAAAATAAAAATATGATTCGGCGGTTTAGCCTGTTCATGGACACAGACCCCATGTTTACATTAGAATTTAAAAAAAAGTTACTTCCCGGCCTAGGCCTTCAATTTCGTATGAAATTCCTTTACAGTTCTCTGGAGTTGCTCCGCCCTAAACGTGATACTTCGAAGCCTGATATAACGCCCGGAGCGACGACATTTCATTGCATGTTTGAGAAAAGTTTAATTACTAATTTTGAAATTACTTCAGGTGCTGTTGTAATTGTAATCCAGTAAAAGCATTTTTAGCATTCAAGCATTTTTTTGCGTTCCTTTTTGTCCATGAGTACTGACTATGCATTTATGGCTCACGGAAAACACAGTACACCTAACTTATTTCAGTGACTCCCAAAATGATCGTCTAAAATAATCTAAATCATTACATGTCGTTTCCACAGCGTCCGGGTCGACGGTGAGCTGTTCCACGCCGATTTCGAACGCATCGTCAGCTGGGACCATCCCGGCGGCCGCTGAAACGAATAGCTTGTCACAGGTAAGTCCCGAGCCCGAGTGTCGTGGTTGGGCTACCTTACCACTTCAATCGAATTCGTATTTACGCGGCATCTGGGGTCTATTCCATAATAAAGTACAAGATAATACTATTAATGATGTACGTTAAGAATGATTTACACAAGAGTTTACACACTTTTATACTCTTCAATTCCCAGAGCAAATTTTTCGTTTTGGAATTGCTAATATTTTTTCGTTCCATAATTATATTAATTATGACTCATCATTGAGTTCGAAAGTCGATTTGGTTTTATAATTGTACAAGTACGCAGAACGGATGTACGGGGTACATAAATGACTTTACCAGTTGCATTTCTATCCCACCCACCTGGTTTTCTTAATTTTGCTCAGTGACCTAACTTGTACAGAATCAACATACTTAATGCTGTTCAAATAAACTTTAGTGTGCTATTTTACATTTATGTTATTTGCACCGCGATCATAATGCCGCACATAGGTATATTATTGTGATAACTAGCAGCGTTGGCTTTTGCTTATTAGTTAGTGTAAGTTTTATTTATTTTTATTTTGTGGTTTTGCTCGCTAGTCCGCGCGGCTGACGAGCGTCGGCAGTTCGGACTCTGGTTTCCGCTCGCAGGACGCCCTGCAGCGCCGCTCGCTCTACGTTGAAAATGTAACTTTTATTTGCTTTTGTTTATTTTATAGCCCATGGTGTGTCCCCGAATATGGCAGAACGACCTACATCCCTTTCAGGTTTCAATTTATTACTTAGTGAGAGGCGGTATCGAGTGTATAGCCGGACACATCATAGGCTATTTTCATGTTTTTTTTTTTTAGTTTTACTGCAGTTATATTTCTGTATTACTATCAAATTCCATCGATATTTTTATAACTGTGAAATTACACAAATGACCAACCAAAGTAACCTAGATCCATATGTGTGAATTCGTAACTTAATTCCCAGGGTTCTGATAATCAGAGCGTGAGCAGCGAATGCACGACCCCGGCCAAGAGCACGGTGGACGACGATCACACTGACGACGGTCGCGACACGTTGGGGAACACTGGTGAGTACTCAATGATTTATAACTCAAGATAGGTTATAGGCGTTCCAAAATTGAAGCGCTTACCTTGTGACAGATTGGACAAGTTGCCTTTAGTCGCGGCTGGACAAGCGAGAAATGTGCACGTGCTAACGAGCTCCCGCACACCGAAAGAGAAAGAGACGACCTTATGTTTAACAACGAGTGTGACAAAGATGGATGGAATGAGATAATTAATCAAAAATAACAGATTTCTTCGTAGGCACAGAAATAAATATGGAAGTATTTTTTGTGCTCCTCAAGTATGAGTATAACCTATCTATGGTTATATAATATGTCATCATTGTGAGTACTTACTACATTCTTTCAACCAGGGATCGGATACCGGTATTTTTTGTATGGGAACGGAAACGGTATTTTTTCGTTCTTTGCTAATTACTTCATTTCTAATTGGGCAATCTAATAATACGAAGTCATAACCTAAAAACACAACTGAGTCCTACATTTCGAGTATAAAATAATTCGAAAAATATGGTTATTTCTAAGTTTTTGCAAAAAACCGGTTCCGATCCCTGCTTTCAACGCTGACATCTATGACCTCAGTCACAGAAATGATAGTACTAGGTACAGAAGATTCACTCTCTAACAAAACGCGTCTATTACGACAGATATGACCGCTAGGTGGCAAGCGTGAGCAGGCGTCCGTTCCATAGCGGTGCGCGGCAACTACTATGGCTAGACACCAAAATTGGTGTGGGCCGCATGTACTTGTAGCGACGCGACGAAATCGCGGAGTGAGCCACGCCTGCCACAGTCACTCCTAACCATGTTCCAACGTGGCATAGGCTTCCTGTAAACGTGTCGGAAAGAGTAGTAGTAAGGGCGCAATATAAAACGTCGAGTTACGGATAATTTGCTTTTTTCAACTTTTAACCTATGCTGTTTGATTATAACGCATTATGTTATAACGCTTGTTATAACGCATTATGTCATTGTCGTTTCAGCATCCGCTACGTGGCCGGACCTGAACGATACCGCACAGTTCGAACGAGCCGCCTCGGCAATCATGGGCGGCAGGCCTCACACCATTTCAGCCGGTAACATTACTCAAGACAAATAAACAAATGTTTAGGGATGATGTCATCTTAGTATTTTTGCTAAACAGAAACATATGCTCATCTACCTCTTACCATTTGAATCATGTGCTGCATATCCTATTCATACCCGCAAGTTGTGAAATCTACATCGCTATCTGTAGGTACAATACAGTCCTGCTACTTCATTGTTTGAGTTTACCGGACAACGAGATAGAAGTGATTAAAACCATTAAAACTTTCATTCATATATCAATCTGAATGAGTTTTAATGGTCAATATCCTTATGGGCTGCTCTTTACGCGCACAAGAGAAAAAAATATCAATTTTCTCATAATTAACAATTGAAGGGATGTTTACAAACACTTTTTTAAGAACATTGTTAATCGTTTCAGGTGTCAACCTTCAATTTAAAAATTCATCAACGACGGTTTAGACCGACTCGTTTTTTTTTTACATGGAGTTTAGAGACAAATCCGGCCCTGTTTCTCTTTGCCCTAAACAACAATATATTTTTATAGCTAGCAAAAACCTAAGTACTAAGCTATTTTAACAATCTTTACAAAATCCTAACACTAAGCTAAAATCTAACACTAAGCTTAATAACTATATTTACAGAGTACCCCCTGACTATTCTACTCGTTTATCACGTAGGTACGAGTATATAACAATAAATGTGTACATGCAGCGTACGAGCGCGGGCACGGGCGGCCGGCGCTCACGCCGCAGACATTCGGCGACGCCGACGGGTCCACTCGGGAGGGCATCTACGCCAGGCCGCCCCTCCCCACAGTAAGTGTGCACCCTGACTGGACGTGCGCCGTTCATGTATGCTACATGCAAACATATGTTGCATTTTTTTTTTTTTTTTTATATAGTTTATTCAGATGAAATAAACCCTAACATACATATTTTTTTCTTCTGCCAAACTGCAGGACAGTTTGTTGGCAGAGGGAACTCCCTTAAAACATAGATGGATAAACTTAGCTAATTAGGCAATTGCCTAATTAATTGTTAACAGTAGGTACATCTTATTGCTTATGGTGGTAACTTTAATTTAATTAGAATTAGATAGATCCCTTTGCCGCTTGACGCCACGCCAATTCATTGCCGGCCCGGCCAATGCTCCGCTGGACGTTCGCCACTGAGGCTGTACAAGTACGGAAAAACACGGGTACGGGCGGCCAGCAACATGACATTGCAGGTGTTTCAACCAGCTGCGCCTGCAATAGATTTTCACACAACAGCCTATACGGGTTAGGCCGGCGAAGTGAGCGCGGCATGATGAACTTTTAGGTGAATGGAACAGTCTTTGAGAAAAATACTACTCTTTTTGTTCCTCTAGTCTTTTATATCAGATTTTACCGATAAACATTTCCTAAAAGCGTCTAAGTAGCTAAAATTCTAATTACAGCCAGCAGCATAAGTTGCTAAGCGGACCAGGTGTTCAAAATTATCCTGACGCGACTTTATTGTTAATAGAATAAGAGCGTGTCATGGTAATTTTGAACACCTCGGTCGCTTACTAACTTCTGCTGCTGACTGTACAATAGAACCAATATTAATACATTCACTGCCAGGAACCCACCTGGTGGGCGTTCGTGAACTTTGCTCAGATGCCGGACAACCCGCTGGGCGGGTTGTTTTATACGCAGCTATAGACGACCGGTTTCTGGGGTAGTGCGCCGTTTTTTGTCTGGCAGTGAATGTCTTAAACAGGGATGTAACGGATGTGGTTTTATCAGAACCGAAAGCGGAACCAGATGTTTTAAATTTAGTTTATCGGAACCAGAAACGGAATCGGAACCGAAAACGGAACCGGAACCAGAACCGGAGCCTGAGTCAGTACTATCAGTAGGTATACATTACACAACACAACACATACGAATAGGTACTTTAAATTCGAAAACACGGATATACCAGAACATCTAATTACTGCAGCACGTGGCAAGCGGGCTATGAGCGAATGACTGGTATAAACCTGTTTGTTTTTGATGTACACCGCTCATGTCCCGCTGCCGCGCTAAGCATTGACATCCGATATAACTTCCGTTTCAAAAGTAACGGAACCGGAACAGAAGGATGTGTAATACCAAACGGAAGTTCCGACTTAACGGAAACGGAGCTCTGTAACATCCCTTGTCTTAAACTGCCAGTTTAATCGCTTTTTTTATGTTCAGCGCTGTTCCTCGCTGGAGCGGCCATCAGTCCCAGCGAAGGCCAACGCGAACACCTCCCAGCAGGACTTCAAACCCAACAAGCCCTCCTCGCTGCCGCCGCACCTCACTAAAGGTGAATACTCTGCCAGGTTTTAATAACTAACGCCGGAGTTCAGCTTGTTACCTCTCGAAGAGTGCTGACCCCAAAGACACCTTTAGGATACTTCGTGTAATCCCCACTTAAAAAATATTGTATGAAATACATTGTTGCCAACCTAATTTTAATTCTCATCTCTGACAGATGAGTGAACCATAGACATGTTTTTTTTTATTTCATTCATTCTTTTCCCGCCCGTACCCTCCATTTTTTGCTACTTCTTGAATGAAAAATATTTGTTAAATTTACAATTTTATTTCAAAGTAAGTGCTTGGTCGTAGAAAAAATATTGTATGCAACGTTGTTTAACTCAGTCAAAAAATACTCGTGGCGTCTTTATGAACAATTTTCGGCTTCGCCTCAAATTAGTACTCACGCCACTCGCCTTTTTGACCTCTCTTAAACAACGGTTGCATAAAATACTATTCTTGCCATTTATTACATTTTACCCGAATGAAGAAGAAAGAAGGGTAATAATTTTATAGTGTATGAAAGTAATGGTTGTCTATTTCTCTGAGAGACCCTAACAGTTTAGTTTCTATTGTCGTCTTGTGAACGTGGCATCATTTTCGATTTGGTAATTAATCGTGTTTTATTCTTACTTCCTCGAATACCTATAAAACAAAAAAATATATACAGTGTAAAATGGCGCATTTTGTTTGTACAGAAATGCCACAAGCATTGTACGTGAACATGTCGGAGCTAGCGACGCTAGCGGCTTCGCGTGCGCAAGCGCACAACGCAGATCACCCGCAGCAAGAAAAGGTACAACTATTTTCTACATCATCCGCATAAGTCTTCTATTAACCGCTACTTGCCTCTAATTATTGATAAGGTCTTTACCACGAGCACAAAGGTCAAAAAAGTGAAATATTTTACGATAGTCTATAATATATGATGAATTAAAGACTCGAATAACAATATTCTTACCTCTTACAGTTCAACCTATTATCACAGATCCACGGATTGAATAAAAACCAAACTGTGTAGAAAACATTAAATTTATTAGTATATGCTATTTTTTACGGTATCCTACCTACATTGTCTATATATTACCTACGGAGTATAATTTGGTAGAACTTATGAGTTTAGATTGAATATTCTCATACTGCCGTCCTTGTCTAGACGGTAAATAGGCTGCTCGCGTCGCGTCCGAATGAGAGTTGGTCTGAAAAAAAAAAATATCGAATTAAATCTTAAGAACTCGACTGCCACATAAGGCTCGGGTACCGGGGTACCGGTTAAATTTCCAAATCGTTATCATGTACTTAGCGCAAAACCTTTTAATTTAGGTTTTGTTCTTAAAACCGATATTTTAAAAACCAGTTTTTACGAGAACGTTTCCATAAAGTTTTTGTCAGATTAACCGGTTTCGAACAATAAAAACTGATTTCTTCCTATCTCGGTATCTTTGTTTACGCGGCACACCACCGGGCCGGCCGGCCATCTCATCGCTCGTCGAATAGACCGGTTTATTTAGGTTAAAATAAAGTTCTTAAAACGTTCGCGTTCTTATGAAAGTTCGGATTAAAATCGAAATAAATCGGTATTTACCGCTTTTTTTTAAACCGGTTCCGAGCCTTGCTGCCACATTTAAAAGCTGACAAATTGATATTTGCAAATAAAATTATGGTAGCAATAATTGTTATTGTACAAGTTACCTCTATTTTAGGATTGCTTCATCCTGAGTTTATCTGTTAGATATACAACAAAGACCATTAGCTACAATTATTGAAATAAGTTACTAAGGGCCAGTTGCACCAACCACAATTAACAGACCAATCAACGTCACGCAGCATAGAACTATGAAACTTCTCATACAATAAAATTTTGCGAACGCTTTAACGGTGACAGACGGCTTGGTTCAACCGACCCTAAGTGTGCACAACTTATATTCCTCATCATCAACCGCGTATGTGTGTATGCGGAAGGAGGACCCTCACAGGAGGGTATTGGCTATTGTACCCACTTTATCCTGAGTATAACGAACGATTGACAGCGACCGGGCCAGTTGGCAACATTTATCGTTCAACATTTTCCGTCAGTAGAAAAGGGCGGCAAATTAGAAAAATATAGGCGCTATAGGTTGTCCTCTCATAAAAGATTTCGCGCCTTTTTATACTGACAAAGTGGGTTTGCCAAAGTATACATTCGCCCGGCTGCTAAAACTGTCAGTGACACACCGTCGAGGTGAGCCGCTTACGTCCCTAAGTAACCGACGACATGGTGTCATACTCTGTAGAGTATAGTCCGGCCCGGTCGAGGTAAATCCCATATAATAATATTATGTAGTAGGAATCTAAATAGTCGTGGTAGCAGTAAAAATATCCGTACTATCAAATATCTTAACACAGTCCTTGCACTCTAACGCCTCTAATGTAGAGCTGTATTCAGATATTTATGGTCAGTGATCACCTTGTTCGAGAACGATAATTTATAGGTCCAGGATATGATGAGTATATAATGCGCTTTTATAGCGATATTCATAAATGCGTTTCAAGCCTCAATTAGACTTCGTTTTTTTTAGGATTAGAAATTTGGTAAACAATCTTGACGTGTCTTTTAATTGAAAAACACATTTTAAAAATAAGTTACGGTAAATATGTAACAATTATGAATCTAATACGATCTTTTATAGTCTTCTGCTTTCATAAGTAATAGTTATTGATTAAAAAAAAGTGTTTTTCAATTAAAAGACACATCAAGATTGTTTACCAAATTTCTAATCCTAAAAAAAACGAAGTATAGTTTCTTAATATGTCATTTTGACTTACACATTTGCAAGAATGGGATAAAATATAAATTAACTAAATTAGGCTTGCAAAGTTTTATGAATGGATGTTAAGCGTAATTATTTCCTCACAGTAGTCGTCAAAAACACTATGTAATAATAACTGTGCCGAAAGAGCAATAGATGGACTCGGAATTTCGTTCTTCAAACAAACGTCCATCTATTGATCACTTTCTAGCCTCTTCAACAATGTACTAATGATGAAAGGCTTTTGTGTAAAAAATCTTACAATTTTTCCCAATGGAACTTGTCAGCCAGGCTCTTGGAGACCTGGCCGTCCCTCGTCTGCTTGTTGACCACGCGCTCGACCATCCGCAGCGAGCTGAATACACTTTGCACGCTTGACGGTTGGCGCGCGCGGGAAGTGTTCTGAAATTCAACAATCATCGCTGTTAGTTATACAAGTCTCTGGCGTTGTTAAGCACTGACTTTGTTAAACACAGATGTTTATTTATTTATTTATTCAACAGATGTTGTCACTTGAAATGGAAAACGAGCGCGGCAGTGTGTCTGTTTCACTTATAATTTATAATATAAAGAGCATACGAAGTTTTAGGATTTGTATTGGCCCTAACTACAGAGCATGCGCTCCGTCTTACTTACCATAATCTCAATTGTTTCAAAAAGCTTCTTAAGTTCTTTTTGCTCCCTTTCGGTTAATGTAACATTGTCTTGGTCGAATATACCTGGAAATACCATTTTATAATAATAAATACATATTATAGGGACATTCTTATACAAATTGATCAAGTCCCACGGTAAGCTCAAGATACTTGTGTTGTGCGTACTCAGACAATGATATACATATATAATAGGCTACATGACTAACTTTCATTTATGGTACGAATCGATCGGGTGTGTTTTTAGGATCAAATGTCTATATGGGACCCATTGCATTAAAGTAACACGAAAGTCAGAAATTGTAGTCAAAGGCCGACAGTCGCACTTCACTTGCGAAACGCCCTATACAAAACGGCAAAGGGAATGTGACGTCAAGGTCTCTGGGAGCCCATCTTGTAGTATGGACAAAACAAGAAAATTGCGTTTTTGTCGGTGAAATATTGCGTTTATGTATATAGTTGCTATACAATATTTTTTTGGATGAAATGTAAGGAATCGAGTGGTATCCTTACTTTTATCGTTTATGGAAGTTAAAAAAAACTTAAATTTTGAAACTTTCAGGTCCCTGTATTTTTGTAATTTTTCAATATTTTATTTTAATATCCACATTATTGTAAATCCACATTATAAATTGCTCGTTTGCTATCTATTTTACTAGATTTTGTTATAAAATTCAACATGTGTCATCATCCCTATACTACTAAGTACATATTTGTATATTATACTTATAATATACAAATACTTAAATGCGTAGAAAACATCCATAACTCAGGAACAAACACAAATAAATGCCCTTACCGGGATTCGAACCCAGGGCCATCGGCTTCTTAGCCAGGGTCACTACCAACCGATCATCAAATTTTACCTTAATACATTTTCTAATAAATTACTAGTACATATTAGGGACAAGGCGATGCAACAACAAGAATGAATACCAAATTCTCATTACTAAACAAATCAATAACCAAAATACTGTTTACCTAATTTAGTTCAACTTTTACCTAATTTAGTTAGGTTAAATTTATACTTACAATATATTTTTTAAATGAAAAGTAATATGACTATACTTAATTTCATAGCGAAGGCCTTTCTTTGTCACTGGACCATTTTTGCCTTAATTAAGTATGCGATGATAAATTAAAAACAAACAAAAAAACTACAAGTTGCGACATTATTAATTACATTGATTTCCTTACGTAGGTATTTTTGCATTTGGTGTAGCGTGAGGTTACCCCCCTGTAGAAAAGTATCAGTTGTACAGTCACCAGCAATAATGTTACTCTTCGAAGGGCGCAAAAATATGTGACACGCTCCTATGGCTCCACAAATAAGATCGTGTCAGATATTTTTGCGGCCTTCGTTGTGTAACATATTATTGCGTTGTGAAACATATACCCGTCTCATTCAGCTTGGCTTTAATGGCAGCAAGTGTGATGACGGGCGCCATCATGTCTCTAATCTCGCCAGACCTGAACGTGTCTACCAGGCTGCCGAAGGGCTCTGAGCGGGAAGGCCGCCGCGTGTGTTGGGGGCTGTTGTACAAAATAAACTGAAATTATTCGGACGTTAAAACAGCTGTTTTAATCCTTGACAACTTATTTTAAAGAAAGAGATGATTAGATCCTAAATAACTTCATTCATTTGATAGTTGGCTGCCGTTTGATTGCTTAAAAGTGTTACTAACGTTGTAAACGACTCGAAAACGTCTTGCAGTTAAATCATTGACTGTAGTTATACAACTAACCGATGCATTGTCAATGATGTTTATAAATAAACGTTCACTCACTTCACAGACAATCCAACCTCTAGACATAGCATAGTCGCGCTACCCCCTCTGCCACACATACGGTAGCGTTACTGCATCTTCGTGTCAATCCCGTGCCGTGATTGGTCCGTGTCTTTGAACGGACCAATCACGGCACGGGATTCGCTCACCTCGTCCCCCGTATTTTTGGCAGCATCGGTTTCATGAAAGAATTGGCCTAAGCTCAGTCTAGAGGTTGGATTGTCAGTGACTCACTTACACGCGCATCGGGTTTCTGGGGAAAACACTTACCAGGCCCATGAAATTCGAAGTAGGTTTACGGCTAATCTGTAAATTATAGTTGTACGTTTCATATAATTTTATTTACACTCAAGGCACTTGTGCAATATCAAATAATCATACAATATCAGAATCTGTTTTGTTTATGAAAAGTATCTTGATAACATTATGCATACATATGCATAATTGATATCTTAAATATTTAACATAAGTGATTTCACTCGAACCGATTAGTCACAGGTTTATATAACGTGATTAATTCAAACAAGCGTTTATGTAGGCGAAGATAATCGAATCGACAACATCATACTAAAAATCTTGTATAGGTTATTTTCTTATTTTCAGAGAATTTTGTAAATCATAACATATATTACCTTTATGAAGAAATATTTACAAATGCCTAAAGTCGATTTGAATTATTTAAGTCGACAAGGTTCAGCGACAAGTAACTTGTTACATTTGATAGACGTTTATGAATAACGCTATAAGTACAATCAGCAACATAATTATAAAGTTGTAATCAGATCATTTAGAACACCCCGTCCGCTACTTCTGCTGCTGACTGTAACACCCACAACCACATCGTTCACCTTATATTATCAGTCAACCGTCGCGCAATAAACCTAAGTAATCAAGGCGTTTTCCAAATTAATACACTAAAGTTGTCAATATGTTCTTGACTTCTAATAAACCTAATTTACGTATATGTACTCACAAGAGATTCAATACGACTGCCATGTTGCTCCGCGTGTTGGTCCCGACTGAATTCGTCGCGGTCGGCCCGATGGATTTTATGGCGGTTGCATTTACGCATTCGGTTGCGGTGCATTCTTGATAGTTACACTCGATTTAAATTAGGTTCAAATTGTCGTCTACAAACTTAACCGTAGCAAAATGACAAGATGCGTTTTATATGCATCCATCATATCAAACAGCTTTGATACCAGGGAAGAAAAAAAAAGTAGGAACAAGTCGTCAAGTGACTATTTTCTTATTTTCCCTTTTCCTTCCCGCTGTTTTGTCCCAATTTGCAGTAGGTATTTCACTATTATTAAAAACCAGTTGAAATCAACAATCAGACTGCCGATGGTACCATACTTAAGAAATGAGTTAGGGCCATCTTATAATGCAAGTACCAAAACAATTCAGTCCTCGTATGCAGCTCTCGTCCGTGGTAGGCAGCTATTGTTACTCGAACAACTTTGAATGTAAGCAACCATATGCCCTGCTATTACTATCGCGTATCTGAAATCAATTTCTAATGAGCAGACAGGACACTTCGAATAATGATAATAAAGTGCTAAATCAGAATTCGCACAATACGATTAGAAGAGCGGATTAAGAAAATGTATGTACATATGTACTACAATTCTGTCGCAGTAAGCATAAGTGCAATAATTATTTTTGAAATCTCTTTCAATTATAATAGTGTACCTAAACAATTGAATGATAATATTTTAAATGAGGCACACAATTTTAAATCGTTCGTTGATTTTAAATATTTTTATGTTACTTTAGCCCTTATCAAATCAACATAATAAAGTTATATTTAATATTATTTTAACGCGAACGGTACGACCGAAACCACACTTATTGAATAATCTATGTTATACGGGAAAAGTTTATGACCCATGAAATGTGCTTGAAATGAATATCTTGCCTTTTATAAAAGAGATAAATTTTAATGGTATTGTAACAAAATTAACTTACACAATGACGTACTATCATCAGTTCTTTCGAAGAAACAACATTTAATTACGGCTTGATTTGTAAATAATTATTAGTTAAAAAAAAAAAAAAATTAAACTGTTTATTATAAATGAAATTTACAAAGTTTTCTGAAACTTAACCTAATCTACACTATAATAGATTATTAGCTAAGTGAGAGGTAGAGAGTAGTTACCTTCGGCGGGGGCTGGTCCGAAAGTGGTTAGCTGCCCCGGCTCTACTCATGCGATTACAATATTAGGGCTCATTTAGACGGCGCGCGAACTCGTATACGATTGTAGTTACATTGCAGAGCATTGAGGTAACATCAATTCAGCCAACCGATCAAATGACGCAATGTAATGAAACTCGCATGCGAGTTCTCGCACCGTCTAAATGAGCCCTTATTCGTACCAATTTGAGGGATATGCAATGCTAATTATGGCCAGGAAAAAATTAAACTAATGCGAATAGTTTTTTATATTGTATATTATAGCACTCATGTAAGTAATTTGAAATTTAGGTACATATTATGACACCACGTCGATTTGAAGTTTAGGCATTTTAGGAATGTAGTATTTTGTGAAAAAAAAGGCATTTTTACACTATTCCGGTTTTACTATTTTGGTAAATTTTTTTTTTGTTTTATTAAGGGTAAGCCGTTCACTAACAACTGTTTGATTCTTGAATAAATCGTCAGGTGACAACCAAAACTCACTAACTACAAAAAAATAATTAAACAAAAATAAACCTTATTTAGGTGGAAATATGGTTAACTATAGCTATTAACTGGAGGTAGTACTTAGTGAATTTTGGTTGTCACCTGACGAAATAATACTACCAATGCAATAAAACTACCAAAAAAACTAGATCTCTCACTCACCTAGTGACTTCACTAGTCTGCAGTGCAGAATCGGAACTGGATCTTATTATCGTCTAACCTTAAGTGATCAAAACACGTGCTTATCTGTTTTAACACCCGGTGTTTGGTTCCCCAGGTATGCTCTGAAAGCAGTGCGAGCGAATCGTCTCTGGAGTCCTCCAGCGGTTACGGCAGCCAGGGCGCGTTCGCGGCCGAGGACCACACCCACCAACATCAGATACAGCACCCGGATGGTGAGTCTTACACACACAGCATTAAGGTCCATAATAGAATACGCATGCCGTTTTACTTGTGTTTGTTTTAGACTTGACATTGTTGAAGTAGAATACCGTAATAAAATAAATATTGGCGGTTATGTTTATTTTGACGAAGGGCAAACCTTGGATAAGGTGACAAAGTTATGGAATCTTGGGATCCTTTTCCCTGTGATAGTGAAAGTTCCGCTATCTATTGTAAATTAAAATGAAGCTAATAAATATTTTAAAATTAATAAATAAATCCAAACATGTTACACTAATTATTAAGTCCCATTAACCGAGGTTTGCCCAATTTAATATCCAAACATTTTTTTTCTGTAATCATTAAATTAATTCATAATGTCTATGTTTTAATAATTACAATTTAAATAACTGTTAACGCTTACTTCGTTTGACAATATTATGTTGAATGTTGAAATATGAACCCTTACATTTAACGTTCCATTTTATTTTTTGTTTCCGTTTTGTGTAAAGCCTTGCATGCATTTAATTTGCAACCGTTTAGACTCTGAGATAGTGACGCTCCGCCGAGACAGCGACGCGTCAGTCGCCGCTGCTCGCGAGAGCTTCTCGATCTCGCTCGGCAGCCTCGAGGAGGCGGTGAGGTCGCTCGACGAGACCTGCGAGACTCCGGCGTTCGCGACTATCGGGAAAAAACCCGCGGTGCCCAAACGGAGACCCGTTTCTATGACAGGTGGGTTAAGATGGCCTATGGTGGCCTAGGTATGCCACAGTAGGCACGCAGGTTTAAGGGATAAGACATTTACGGGGACGATATATTGAAAACATAGTTGATTATGACCATAAAACGCGAGGTGGGCCTTAATTTTTTGCCTAATCTATGGTGAAGGTTACGAAAATTCGTTTAGGGGAAGACCATCCTACACAAAAGTGGAAGGACGCCTTTTAATTTATATACAGGCGTCAACAGATATATAGGAGCTCCCAAGGTGTTTCCAAAGATTTGAATAGAGCCTCTATTATCAAGACGCTAAAGTGCATGCTAAGGTATTTTTGGGCACCTTGACCGCTCCGATATATCTGATGGCGACCGAACTTATAAAGATTAGGGCGACCTTTTCTAGGTTTACTTAGAAAAAGAAAACGTTTCAAATATGCGCTTTACGAACCATCGTGCTTGACAACTCTGTGACCTGGTATTGAACCTGGAAAAGGTGTTTTTTAAAAGTAGTAATTAGAAAAACCGATTTTTAATAAGCAGCATGTGCATGAAATTCTATACTACTATGTTTTTGTGTGTGTTTAAATTGGTAAATTAAAATCATCACATCATCATTACATCATTTGATAAATTGGTATGGAACAATATATCGTCTTATATGTACCTATTAATTCGGTACCTCACCGAGCATTGTGACTCGCCATGTTTTGATGAGAGTTTGCCGTTCATACCCACAACAAAGTACAAGCATAGGAATGTTTATTATTTTCCTATTGTCGACTGATGTTATCGAAACATGAATCACAGTTCCGTTACGTCTGTAGTTAAATTTTGGGTCTAAAAACTAAGTCATTGATTTATTCAGTGTAAATCATGTGTTTATTAAAATGATAATAAATAATCTGGCTAAATTTTATCATTCTAATAAGTTAATTCAATCCAACCAAGCTCCTGAACTTATTAAATAGCAATGCGCGCAATCAATGCGGACTTAAAACATTAAAAACCCAACTACACCCAAACTTTCGTGCATGAGAGGAAGCCTGTGCCCAGCAGTGGAATGCGTGTAACTGATTTTGGCTGAATCATGACAACAATTTCAGAATCAAAAAACATTGATTGTACAGCCGCCATCAGATATATCCGAGCGGATAAGGCGCTCAAAAATATCTGAACACGCCTCTATTGTCAAGGCGTGTAACGTCCGTGTTCAGATGTTTTTGAGCACCTCGGCCGCTCCGATATATCTTGATGGAGACTGAACCTATTTATTTTATTTATTATTTATTAGAGATAAATCACAATTACATAATATTTAGATCCAAAAGCATCGTTAAACCACAGTGGTTTGTCTCGATACTCCATTCCGCAGTACTTAAATAATTAAATTATATACAATAGGCACTTAAAAACACATCTAATTCGTAAACAGCATAATGAATATAACTATTGCAAAAAAATACAAACTGAGCGCATCTGTAATCACACCGGCCGGCCGAGCAAGACAAGAACCGGTCGGCGCATACTCGGTACAGGCTGCTCCATTTATGCTAAATGGAATAATATAATTATGCATTTTAGTTAAAAAATGCATACCTTGGTCTGACGTTGGTTTAAATTTGCAGCGACGGTGTGGTCGCGGCGTGGCTCTGCAAGCTCCCTGGGCAAGCCCCCGCCGCCCGTACGGCGGTCTTCGTCCATCTCCCGTCCGCAGCGACCGGCCTACCCTCAGGTAATTTACTCCCGTGACACGTTGGCTATAACCCGTGCGGTAGGGCCTCCATACGCACGGCACCTATGTAATTAAAACTGCACGAGGCGATGCGCTTGGCGGGGAACAGAACCATAGAGCAGGGGTCTCCAAACTTTATTACCTGAGGGCCATATTGCGCCTCAGAACGCCGAGGGGGCGGGGGGGTATCTGGTTGCTGCTTTTAGGGCTGAATGTCTGGAGCCTGGCTCCCGCGGGCCAGATTGGAACGCTATCGGCGGGCCGGATTGGAACGCTTCGCGGGCCGGGGTTTGGAGAGCCCTGCTATAGAGGAACCTGGTCTTCAACAGAAGGACATGATGTCACGATCCTCAGTATTGAGGGACCGACTGAAGAAGAAGGACCTCCATACACGGACAGCTTAGAGCAGTCAGTGCCGACAGCTTCAAACAGTCGCAGCTTCGGTTTCGCCGTGCTGCCGCCATAGACGGACCTCTTGAAGCAGTCGGACAGCTACCAGCGGCGGTGTAGTCTTCCTCGTAGAACGGACAGGCCTTACATTATGTAATATTTGGCTTTTATGTAAGTTACATAAAGTCAAGTATTACCTATTTAAACGAAATAAATGTATATTCGATAGCGTATGTT
This sequence comes from Cydia amplana, assembly GCF_948474715.1. NCBI lineage: Eukaryota > Metazoa > Arthropoda > Insecta > Lepidoptera > Tortricidae > Cydia > Cydia amplana. The sequence goes on along the minus strand of NC_086070.1, from coordinate 14,451,722 downwards.
ATCTAGCATTGAGTTATTATTCCAGGGTAACAATCTAAGCCCGGGGATGGGGCCTAACGAGGTCGACAACCTGCCGCCGCCACCTGCGTTCTTGCTGCAACCCGATGCCGAGGCTAACTCTGGTAAGTATCTTGCATACGCATAGGTACGTAATTATTTGTTCGGCTTTCAACAAACATACGCTGTGTTACTCACACAAAAATATTTATGAGCATGATAATTACAATAATATTGGATGCAGTATTTTTTTTAAACGCCATATAGATGTTTAAAGCTTATTTGCGTATCCAATACCATTCCTACGCAATTCAACCAACGTACCCTGTAAGGTACCTTTTGCAAAAAAATATACAAGAATATCTATAGCAATAATACAATAAACATGATAATTACAATAAACATGTAATTTTTTGAACGCCATATAGATGTTTCTTCCTTGGCGAGAAGGATTTAGTTGTTTACACTCATATGTCTGTCTGTCTGGCAGTTCGTACATCTCAGTTGAGTTGAAACTTGATACACAAGTAAGTCAGTGACCCGTAGACGTAAGAAAAAGGATTGCTAGCCTTTTATCACAATCCGGCTTGTTATGCTTATCGGTCTGTAACTTGGACGGACGTCCTTAATTTAACTCTGCAGAAATAAACTACTAAGGCGTTGACAATTGGTAGGTTTGTATACCTGACTAAAAGCAATACCTCGCCTTGTCGATATTTTTATACGATGTTCCAATTAACTCTTTTCACTTGCCTACTCTTATCACATGTGCCGGCAAGCCGGGTAAGATACTTTAGTACACAATCATGACCTTATACCGCGTACACCGTACCCAGGCCATGTACGCGTACCTTTCTAGATACTATTTATTCCGATTTTTTTATTATGCCCGTTACACAATACGTACAGTCTTACTACTCATACCCGTTACTTTTACGCTAGGTACTCCATGACTATCTGACTCTGCGACTAACTTACACATATCTTATAAAAAAATTTACTATTTATGTTTCTGTACTTATTTGTTAATTTATTTATTATATTTTTTTGTTAACCCAGGTATTCGCCCCATCCCAAAGCAAAGGCCTCTCTACCCTCTATCTATTTTGCCCCGTGCAGAGGACGGTATTCTCAATCCCTTGCGATTCTTTACAGGTCCTACAAGTATATATATATTTGTTATAACTCTGCTTCACAAGTAAGTTTAATGTTAATATTCGCATTTATTTTCTAGGTATCAACGTAGCGGAGACAGTTAAACAACTGACCGAACTCAAGCACATGCCCGCTTCCCCGGGCCTAGTGCGGCGCAGTCTCCAACAACTTCAAACTAATGCGAACCAAACCCAAAACTCGAACCCCTCTCAGAGTCCCACACAATCCCTATCCACCTTCCAACAAGCCAAGAGCAATTTCTCATCGACCACCAGCCTAAACAGCACTGGAAACCTTAATCCGATATACGGCCAGACGGGCCATAGGATAATGGCTTACGTCGAACAGAATTCCATTTACGTGCGGAAGAATAGTTTGAACAGTTCTAGTTCGGACTTGTACGGCGGCAACCTGGGCGTGTACAGCGACGGCAAGAGTTCGCCGCACGGCTCCAGCCCCTCCACGCCGAGCTACGGCGAGAACAACTTCTCCAGCTTCGGCCCGAGGGTCTCCAATGATTCGCAATATGGACAAACTGGTGAGTTGACTCAAAGATATCTGAACCAGGGATGTTGCGAATATCCGCATCCGCATCCGCAACCGCGGAACTTCAGCATTATTTTCAACATCCGCATCTGCATCCGCATCCGCATAAAATCTATGCGGATTTAATGCGGATGCGGATGTGGAACAGCTAGGTCGGTACAGCAACGTCTTAGCATCGGCGTAAGTTCTAGACTGCTAGGTAATTTAGTCATTAGCCAAAAAAACCTATTAGAAATTAGCAGTCAAGCGTGAGTGGGACTTAATGTACGGAACCCTTGGAACGCGAGTCCGACTCGCACTTGTTCGGTTTTTTGAAATAAAAATTACTAAAATGTAATATTTGACGTTTTTTATGTACCTATCTTGACATCCGCATCCGCATCCGCATCCGCGGATGTGAGCCTCTAAAAATCCGCATCCGCATCCGCGGATATCAAAAAATCGGCATCCGCAACATCCCTGATCTGAACTAGCGAGTATTGTGTAAATATTTTTAACAATAATTTCTAGTTTAATTCATAGAGCAAGTTTCGGAATTTTTATTTCATCACATTTTGTAATGTCAGTAAATAAATACACGTTGATCGGTTTAAAAACCTATTATAATAATACCTTCTTTATTAGATTCCCAGAAAATAATACAAGCAAATGTTGGGCTGTATTATTGTGTCATAATAAATTAAATTAAGATCTATTTTCTAAGTACAGCAAAAACGCTCCCATGGCAAAATATATAATTTTATTATAGAGTTTTAGATACCACTGCAATTTATTAAACAAAAAAACAACCGTATATATATAAATCAAGCCGAGTAGAGGTCTGTATATGTATGTGTATTTTCTGCCCAGGGGATGTCCGGACTGCGATTAGTTGTAGTAGAGTCTGTCATAAGACGTCAGCAACACTACGTCAATACACACCGCACTCGCAAATACATGTGATGCATTCATGCATGATTACAATTCAATTCAATAAGTGAGTTTTCAGATCGACTATCTCACTCAGCTTTAGTGATTAGAAGATGCTTATTTTATTGCTAGCTACCTAGCATTGTCATTACAATAGTACTTACAAAATGTCGTCATGTATTTTCTAAGTACAGCAAAAACGCTCCCATGGCAAAATATATAATTTTATTATAGAGTTTTAGATACCACTGCAATTTATTAAACAAAAAAACAACCGTATATATATAAATCAAGCCGAGTAGAGGTCTGTATATGTATGTGTATTTTCTGCCCAGGGGATGTCCGGACTGCGATTAGTGTAGTAGAGTCTGTCATAAGACGTCAGCAACACTACGTCAATACACACCGCACTCGCAAATACATGTGATGCATTCATGCATGATTACAATTCAATTCAATAAGTGAGTTTTCAGATCGACTATCTCACTCAGCTTTAGTGATTAGAAGATGCTTATTTTATTGCTAGCTACCTAGCATTGTCATTACAATAGTACTTACAAAATGTCGTCATGTATTTAGACAGTACTTTTCTCAAACTTTCAAGTGTCATGTAATGCCAAATTATACCTACATTTCATTACAATAAGGTACTTATTCGTGTAGTAATTTGCATTTAATGTGCGTCTGCGTAGTAATTTGATGATAAGAAATATCGTTATTGTATTTATTATTCATATCATTGTAAAGTAACGCCGGATCCTTTCGTATGTTGGTGGTTAGGTAAATATAATAGGTATGTACTTAATGATGAATGAGTAAATTGTTTATGCTCGTTGCTCAGGGTTTATAGATCTTGTGTTTATGAAAACCGCAGATTAGTTTAGGCTGTTTAGGTATTAGGTTTATTTGTGACGTAGGCACACTATTTAGATGGTAGTAGGTATACAAACGAACGATAGGCTCCACTAAAAATATTATGATTTCAATTGATAAATAATACTAAAGCTGGCCCGGATTCAAAGTGCCACGATAACGTCGTTGAATGTTGCATCTAGGGCTTGCAAATATTCGAAACTTTCAGATATTCGAATATTCGACTTTTTCTGACGACGTATTCGAATATTCGAATAATTATTCGAATATTATAAAAAATAAGAAAAGGAACGAGAAATCGGTTTATTATCGTTTTATTCAAAAGCTTTTTTCACATATTGCTAAAACTAAGGATATTTGGCAGAAAGCCACTTAATTGACTAGATTTTATTATCCTACTATTTATAAGATGCCCACATTTATAAAAACAAGTAAAACGCCAAAATTAGACGTATTTAATATTTCTAGATAAAACTTATTATAAATGCGTCGTTGTGTGAAATAATATAACTTTAACCATCCAAACACCTCGGTATGTAAGATATTTCTTTTAGTAGGTAATTATTTTCCGATTTAAATTAACTTGTCACTCAGAGGCCTGTAAAAAGGCCTTTAATTTCATTGTATTTTGAATCTTTATTGACTTTATTTGTTTTGGCAAGTTATTATTCCTAATGGTCGGCTAATTATATAATATTGGAATATTTAAGGGAAAAAGTTAGTTGAGTACTGGGTGGATTATTCGTCAGCTAAAGGTGCATAGTTAGATTACCAAGTTGGGCAGGTTTGGTATGATTAAATTTGAGAATTGCGATAAGTGGCAAGGCTTAGACTTCAAAAATTCGCTTAACGTACGCTTGTACTGAATATACAGAATGACCCTTTAACTTAAAACTTACGCACCGTAAAAATAACATACTTTTTGATTTCGTTTTTTTTAAATTGAGTTAGGTTTCACTGTATTCACGAAGTCTATTGAGAGGAATACAGTAAAAATATTGTTTCCTTCGTATTTGGGTACCTACCGTTCCTCATTCACTGTAAATACCCCTAAAACACACAGAAACTGCAACTACAACGGATGACATAGATTTTTTTATACTAATAAAAAATATTCGAATATTCGAAACCTGAGCGGCCGAATATTCGAATATCAAAACAGGTCGAATATTCGACAAATTCGAATATTCGAATATTCGAATTGCAAGCCCTAGTTGCATCATAAACTCTGGACATAATGCGATTGATAGGTTAATAAGCGCTTTCAAACAAAAGAAAGTGGTGTTAGCCCTCGCATTTATCATTGGGCTTTAAGGAATTTCGCTCACTAAAATAGAAGACACAGCCAGGTGTTAATCCTTCTTTTTATTACATACAGGTTACAAACTACAACAAGAGAAGAAATACTCATCGAACACGATATACGCGCAGCCGTCGCAGATCATAGCGGGGTACAACAACATGGCGCGACACGACACGCTCAGCCCGCTCGCGATGCGGCGCACCATCGCGGCCAGGGCGCACAGCGCCGACAGACACCATTCCGAACGTGAGTTGATACACACACATTCGTTGAATGGGATCCAGATCATAGCGGGGTACAACAACATGGCGCGACACGACACGCTCAGCCCGCTCGCCATGCGGCGCAACATCGCGGCCAGGGCGCACAGCGCCGACAGACACCATTCCGAACGTGAGTTGATACACACACATTCGTTGAATGGGATCCAGATCATAGCGGGGTACAACAACATGGCGCGACACGACACGCTCAGCCCGCTCGCCATGCGGCGCAACATCGCGGCCAGGGCGCACAGCGCCGACAGACACCATTCCGAACGTGAGTTGATACACACACATTCGTTGAATGGGATCCAGATCATAGCGGGGTACAACAACATGGCGTGACACGACACGCTCAGCCCGCTCGTGATGCGGTGCGACGCGCAACATCGCTGCCAGGGCGCTCGGCTCAGCGCGTTGAATGTGGTACAGATCATAACGGGGTAGGTACACGCATGGCACGACACGACACGCTCAGCCAGCCCGCTAGCGTTTAACCCTTCAATCACTCTCATCGTAGTGGGATACGAGAATATGTCGTGATTATGGTTATAGCGCATTTTTCATACTGTTATAGGTTAACACATCTATAAATAAATATGTAGTAAACATACAAAATGCCAAATACATATGCACGTCAATGGTTTTGCAAAATAAAAGTATACTTTACGCTCAGTTTAAAAACATGTAGTGTTTATTCTTTTATTATAAAAGCCAAGAGCATGTCGGTCCATGCTTAGTGAAGGGTTCCGTAATCGATAGGTAATCCATGGCAGCAAATGGCATAATACCGAGAAAGTACCTAATACACGATAGATTGACTTATCGTTTAAAAATTGTAATGTTATTGCAGAGAGCGGGTTGATCGCGAGCTTGAGCGCTAAGCTCGCGCCGCAGCTGTCGCCGCGCACGACACGGCGCGCCATCTCCACCATCACCACAGCCGACTCGCCGCCGAAAGGGAAAGGTAACTCGCCTGCACAGCTCTCCTCTCTAACTAATAAAAAATATTTACAAAGATTTGAGTGATGTTTTTGCTAACTTTTGAGCAACTGAGAAGACTCAATATTAATGGTCATGGACAGGGCTACAAGACTTACTTTACGTAATATACTGAATCAAACCGCCTTGCAACGAATAGTCTTTTGTCAAAACTTATCAAATCTCTCATGAGATCTGATTATCTTAACACGATTAAATTTAATAAAATGATAAGTTCGTAAATTCTTGTTATATGACACAATGAATTCCAATAATAAACTTCAGTCGTATTATGATGAAGTTATCACAAGTAAAACTGTTATTACCTTTTAGCTACCTACTTCAGTTCAGTGGTGTCAATCGATCTATTTTTGTGGGGTTCAAATGTTTTTATACGACTGCATTAACAACAACAAATTATAACATTACATTACATAACATAACACATATAACACGTCATCATCATCTTCCTCGCGTTTGTCCCGGCATTTTGCCACGGCTCATGGGAGCCTGGGGTCCGCTTGGCAACTAATCCCAGGAATTGGCGTAGGCACTAGTTTTTACGAAAGCGACTGCCATCTGACCTTCCAACCCAGAGGGGAAACTAGGCCTTATTGGGATTAGTCCGGTTTCCTCACGATGTTTTCCTTCAACGAAAAGCGACTGGTAAATATCAAATAATATTTCGTAAGTACATAAGCTCCGAAAAACTCATTGGTACGAGCCGGGGTTTGAACCCGCGACCTCCGGATTGCAAGTCGCACGCTCTTACCGCTTGACATACATATACACCGTGTTTTTATTGAATTTCGTTAACTTCGGGGTAGTTAAATACGTTTCAGAAAACTAAACGGCATAGTTAATTAAAAAAAAATTTTTGCTTTTTTACGTAAAAAAATTAAGTTTAAAAACTAATTAAATGTAGCATATAGCGTTGTTGTAACACGGGCTTTACATTTAACTCAACCAAAAAATTGAAATCTGTGACATATCACTTGTACTTAAGTTTAGTAGCAAATGTATGACCTCATTCTAAACACTAATCAATATGTAAACCGGCCCTAAGGCAAGTGTACACGCTTGTAGAGGCCTTATAGGAAAAAAATAAATTATTGATTATCTCCGAAATGGAATTAATTAGAATATCGGTCTCTTTGAGAAAGTTACTTGATTTAAGCTCAGGAATGCACCCTTGAAATTAAAGAAAAAAAAACACGGTGTATATAACACATATTTCACATATTTGTGAAAGTTTTATGTGTATCATTTCCGAACTTGTCGTTTCCCCAGTTTCCATTTCACTATTTTTTAGGGTTCCGTACCCAAAGGGTTAAAAACGGGACCCTGTTACTAAGACTTCGCTGGCCGTCCGTCCGTCCGTCCGTCTGTCACCAGGCTGTATCTCATGAACCGCGATAGCTAGACAGTTGAATTGTTCACAAATGATGTATCTCTGTTGCCGATATAACAACAAATAAGTACTAAAAATAAGATAAACCAAATATTTAAGGGGGGCTCCCATACAACAAACACGATTTTTTTGCTCTATTTTTTGTTGATGGTGTGGAACCCTCCGTGTGCGAGTCCGACTCGCACTTGGCCGGTTTTTTTAACTGTTATATTATCCTGTGTCAGTAGCATCGAAGCCCGCCGTCCAGCCGGCCTTCCTGGACAAGCTGTCGGCCACCATACAGCAGCAGCGGCGGCAGCTGGACACGGCACGCGCCGTCGCTGTGCGAGATCATATCAACACGCAAGCTCAGGTAACTAGAGTTTTTCAACTTATAATTTGCCGGAATTTGTAAGTAAATAACACAAATAAGATAACCTTACATATTTGCATAATAAAGCACCTATGCATGGAAACTTCTTAACACTCCAGATTATTTTGTTTATGACAAGTCATGAAATTTGGAAGTGTGTTTTTTTTTGTAAAATATGAATTTGAGCAAAATAGCAAAACACGTGTACATTATTTGTTAATATTCTCCAACATATAATTAACTAGCAATTTTCTTGAACGAAACTCTACAGAAGTTAGAGTGTTTTGTCACTTTTCAGTACTTTGGAGCCCAATTTCTCTCAGTAGGTTGAGTTTGGGCAGCTAAAAAAAAATACGTGTGTTATTTTAGACTACTCTATAACATATATAAAAATACATCAAATGGGAGCCGAACAGTTGGGTACCCTTCCTTGTAAGTACCTATTACAAAACACTAATACTGATTCTGAGTAGTATCGAGGTCCGAGTTAGTAACACGTTCCAGTGACGTATACAAGGAAAAACGCGTACGTAATCCACTAGCTGATAAAATAATTGTTATACATTATTACGTGGCACATTGTAATGTGTCGATGTAATTATTTTATTAATCAGTGTAAATGTACTATACATTATGAAATCCCACAAGGACATAACGGTAGGTCAAGGAGAAAAAATCTGCATATTCACAATGATATCAAGAAAAGAGCTTACCTTAAGCCTTTAAGCGGCAACGCACCAGAGGGGTTATCACCGGCGGTAGCGCGGTCGCATTTTTATCGCTTGTCACCATGCCTGTCACGTTCTAACAAGTATGTAAGTGCGAAAGTGACGGGCATAGTGATAAGCGATAAAAATGGAACCATGCTGCGCTCGCAGGTGTTGCGGGTGTCCTTGGACAACGGTAGTTGCTTTCGCCTGCTCATTTTCCTTCCATATGTATATATCGTCAATTTCTCCACTTGTCTCAATCTTAGCCTTTACAGAAATAGGTAAATAGGTGATATGACCCTACTGGAATGTAGTGTAGTGAGTGCCATGACATTGACCGGCTGCGGCAGGTCAGGCCTATTGTGACATTTGTGACGTACCTGGTAATCCCTCAGGGTACGTGACTGCTTGTGACTAACTTTTGACGTGAAATGCATGCGATGCGATGTGTGGTTACTCGTGCATTCCGCTACTGAACTAATCGTAAAAATATTAAAAGTATTTGATTGATTTACCTACATCGTAATGTCAAATGTGTAATAATAATAAATAAATAAATATTATAGGACATTATTGGTGTGCTGCCTAAAACTACACGATTTGATAGTTCGTACTACCCTATAGATTCCTATCATTCGAATACCTATCCCTATGGCCTTATATAATTTTGGAAAGAACACTTTTATTTTTTGTGATTTCACGATTTGATAGTTCAAATTATATATTTCTTCGTTTCATTGAACATTTTAATATTTTTAATACATTTCCGTTTGCCTATTTTACTAGTTTTTCTTTAGTTCGTTTGGTACCGTTTTTCTCGTTATGCGGATTGATGCATTATGTTATGACGCCTGGCGCCCTGGCGGTTATGATGGCTAGGTTCTAGGTTAACATCTTTCTACGATATTTTGGGAAAATTTCGATCAGTGCAGTCGAATGACTACTATTTACTACTCGTAGTCAAATATTTTATTTGTCGGTAAGATGATGTATGTGATGTTTGGTGTATTTAATCTTTTGAACGCTTTACATCTTGAACAAAAACGAAACACGGCAAGGTAACAGGCGCAAGCGAGCTAATGTAAACCTGACTCGAAAGTGTCAAGGTTATTTTGACAGCGTCCGTCATAACGCCTATAGTTGTCCTTGGCGCTGTGGGCACGACTAGTAACGACGACTTTAGGTGTTCTTGGCGTTCAAAAAATTAACTAATGTATGTGAGTATCCATTTGTATGTTTGCATCGTTGTTTCAGCCGGACCCGCGGGTGTGTCACACGTCGCTCATGGAGCAGATCAAGCGCGGCGCGACTCTGCGCCGCAACAAACACTGCAACGATCGCTCCGCGCCCAAAATACGCTAGACGGTCGTGGCGTGCATCAGCGGCGGCCTGGTAATGTTGTGCAACATTGCTTGCAACATACAACTACTTAATATTTACGGCTGTATTGCTTTTTTATTTGTCTTGGGCCGACAAAACTGAGGCCAAATAAATACGTACCTTAGTTTTGTCACGATGTCAAATGGTTTTCTTTTTTTCATTTCGGAAGTTGTGTGACAAAATTTGGAAACTGTATATAACAATTTTACGGTGACATATACAACTAATATTTTACTAGGAAAGTCCCATAAGTATGTTGTATTCATTCATGTGAACTATTGAATGACGTAAATGCTTGTAACTAAGGAAAACAGACACCTTGCCTTGGTTGAGTCGTCGTCGACGCCCTTATAACGCTAGGAATAAAGGCCCTATTTGATTAACTAGATAATGGTTTGTAATATATTAATTATGTCATTAATTCATTCTCGCCTTACGAAATCTGTATGCAATAAATATTACGAGAGCAGAGGAAGGAAAAAAAGCTGCGTCTAGGTGGGTCTATAGATTTTTTAATTTTTTTTCCTAGGTACGCCAAAAGTGAAACTATATTACGAGAAACCGTCAACTAAAATTTTTCATCGGAACATCAAAAAATTCAACTAATTATATGAATATGGTTTACTAACATCGAAATAATCTTCAAAGTAAAACGATCTATGGCACAATGTTTGTATTGGTCACTAAATTTTGGGACAGTTTAAAATAATCACGGGTTTAGGACTATGGCATGTAACTTGATTTTTCGGGATATAGTTATAAGAGAAATATACATTTATTCGGACCTTTTAACTATGCTTGAAAGATTATTTTTTCAATGTAAGTATTTAGTTCTTCGACAATGTCTGATCACTAGAATAAGTAATTTGTGTAACAGGTATATCGAGTCGAGTCCTCCCTATAAACGTTTCGATAATATATAATCAGTATACATAATCAAGAAGTAGTTATATGAAAATAAAACATATCTTTGACTTGATACATAGTTTTGAAAGGCGAACGTCATGGTTGGCCATTCAGTTAACGTCCGCCAATTAAAGTTTAGTAACACCCAGACGAATTTTAATATAAATATCGAATGTTTGTACTGTGTAATGTTTATATAATTATATTAATATTTGAACCTTTTTCAAGGACTGTAGGTAGTAAATGAGGCTAACTAACTTATTATTTTTTTAATGCGCAAGCTTGTATTGAAATAGTAGATAAATACATGTAATAGCTGTGTTCTTGTAGATACGCTCGTGTCTGTACAATATCTAAATATCATCCTAACTTTTTAACGATTGTTTTTTAAAGTTTATTTTTATTTTATAATATTTCAACTGGTAACGAGCAGTACTGATATTTTGTAGTTTTAAAGAGTAATTTAAGTGTGTTTATAAAGAAAATAGCTGTGTATGGTAGCTGACATATCTGTTAAAAGAAGTAACTTTAATTAAACGTCCATAAGTCCCGTTGTTGCTTTTTGACAACGTGAGAATTGTGGTGAGAATATTTTCTTAACAGACATTGTAGAACAGATTCGAGTTTTCTAGTTTATAAAACCTAATATTTTGGTTCATTACACGCGGTTCTAAAATTTACCTAACGTTTAATTTTCTTTAAAACAAATTAACTCCAGTAAAATATACAGAATGGCCATGATAACTTTAAGCATAGATTTGCGTGCTTCGTTAAGCAGAAAGTTAAGTAACGTATTGATTCGAGACACAGAACAGATTCGAGTTTTCTAGTTTATAAAACCTAATATTTTGGTTCATTACACGCGGTTCTAAAATTTACCTAACGTTTAATTTTTTTTTAAACAAATTGACTCCAGTAAAATATACAGAATGGCCATAGCCTTGATAACTTTAAGCATAGATTTGCGTGCTTCGTTAAGCAGAAAGTTAAGTAACGTATTAATGAAAGCGCTTGGTTTATTTTGGTTTAGCATACAAAATAAACAAGTTTAAAATCTGAAGTCAAACTCACCTTAATCAATAGAATGTCATACACCGTTCGCTGTCGGTTGTTAATTGTTATAACATATTATACCTAATGCGAGCGCGCTGTTTACAAGCGAAATCTAATTATTTCTATAAAATCTTTTCTAGTAAGCAAATCACTTCTTTAAAATTCGGCCTATGTTGATATAACATATTCTACTCGTACCATCGGCAATACCTGATTAAATACTTTAGGGGTTGTTCACGCACATATCATTATACGAACAACCCAAAATACCAATACTTATACATATATTGATTCATCTATTTACATTTTACCACCACAATTCTCGCTTAGCATGTCAACTCTGCATCAGTGGCGCTTGCCACACTTAACGATAAGTAAAGAATGTATTGATTAAATCGGTGAATTAAAATGATTATTGTCCCCTACCTTCTGTTTTAATTTAATTCGCTTTCTTTGGAATAATATAGAGCAATGATAAATCTGTCTGCTAATTACAAAGAGAATTTAGTATAGAGGCGGATTTTCAAAGTAAATTTTGTAGCTACGGTAAATTTATCTTTCGACACATGATTAAATGCCATTTGACTTTGATCCTTATTTTTTCACTGATATGTGTTAAATTTGTTAGTGTAAAAAAGTGGCACCATCTACACGAGAACATCGCTCGAAAAGAATTTAATATATAGGTCATTGATATAGTATAAAGAACTGGATACCCAATCAGCCGCCAAAAATGGCCCCACAAAAGTGATGTCAAAACAGATCATGCATTACTTTTTCGTTTAGTCTTGTTTGAAACGCTCAAATGTGAAGTTGTCAACAATTACGAAATGTGCCGTTAAAATATGTAAAAATAACAATGATAAAACAAGGAAAAAGGATGGAATGTATTTCTTTCGGTTAGTTCTTTGGATAGCATTACATAATTTATGTAATCTGGTGGTAATTTTATGGTTTTGAATAAATTAATTTGTTAGTACCAAAGAAGGGATGTTAAGGAACAAAAATCTAATGAGTCGATGTGAGGTCAATATTTTTTTATATTTTTATATGGAATTCATAAGAAATAATATTATGTTTAAATTCAAGATTTCCAAGAAAACCTATGCGACGTGCAAAGTGGACTGCTATTTAATTATAGCAAGAGATAGAGGTGATGCAGTTTTAAACAAGGCAAAACGGCACTTGTGTGTTCGGCCCATTTCCCTGTTTCCGACATATACACCACCAATAAGGGCTTATATCGACTAACTGTAAATGCTAAACCTATCGGAACACAGTGACAACCACAGGATTTTTTTTATAAAGTATAGGTAGACTTTATAAAAAAAATCCAATCAGTATCTAAATGTCCCCGTGCACCCGCGCTATGAGTAAATGTAGATCTTAAATACACAGTTATTTAATAAGTAGAATTTATTTCAAGGAAATTAGTATTTAAAGACGTATACTTACGAATTAAAAATTTAATTTGTTTGAATTTGAACCACGAATTAATTTTATTTGAGCTCCCGATTAAATTAAATTTGTTTTATTTATTACTTCAATTGGTTTTCCTGTACAGTAATACATATTAAAGTGTACCAAAGTGACTCCATTCGTTCATTATTCTCGTTTGACGTAAATACGTTACGTTTAGTGCCATCGGACTAAATTTTTTAACAGTGTTGGTACTTATGTTTGCAAATTTGACACTTAATGCTTACGACATTAAGCTCTTTTCTGTACGAAACATTTATCTTGACTCAAAATTTACGTAAGCGTTTTTATCATCAATGCAAATGGTGCGAAACGTCATTGGGATCCACATTTCTTGACGTTTTTGTTCTGCTTTGTGTGTCTATTTCTTTTATATTAAGTCAGTGATATAGGTGGTCAAGCAAATCTTGTCAGTAGTAAAAGGCGGCAAATTTGAAAATTCGCGGGTTAGAAACACTATATAAGTTTGAATTGTTCGAAAATCGCGTGTCATTTATATCTTATCTGCATAACTGTTTTGTTTACATTTCATCGTTGTTCGATGTACAATGCTGCTTTTTGTTCGTTTCTTAGGGATACCATACTTTGCTTTACATTGCTACTTACATATCCAGCTTGACAGACTATAATACCTAACTAAAAATATGAACCTAATTTCACAGTGAACCATATTAAAGTAGTGTCATTTCTATAAGTACCTAGGTAAGTATAAATTGGTAGTCCCTAGTATGGGTAACTCTTTGATAAGGCCACTTGACTGTTGACGTAGAGATCATGTAAATTCGGGAACGTATAATTATTACATCAAACGTCAGTGTTTTAAGGAAACTGTTCATTAATCCACAGAACCTTTATGCACTAGATGGACCGTACCTAAGTATGCGCTCGCGCTCATTGATGTAAACGCAATTTCAGTTGCATTTACACGAACTATGCAATCGTATAATAATAATAAAAAAAAAACTAAATATTGAGGGATTGGTTAAATACAGTTTGGTAGGTATAGTACGGTGTATTGGGCAAGGAGGTTTCAAAATTACCTAATCCGTCCCCGAAGTTCGCAATGCACCTTATGGTTAGAATACTTAGAATGTATCTGACATGCACACCTATATGTAAACGCGGAGTCTATATTAAGGCAATCTGTGGTATAAATAAGAGGAAACAATACCTAATATAATAAGTAAAGCTGTCTGGCAGAGTTCAGTTCATTTCTGCTAGCCACGGTAGCAGGACAACATATAAAGGGATATTCCCTGTGTTGTTCTAGCTATTCGATAGCTAAACTTTATCTTATATCTCCTCTGGGGCATCTTTTTATTATTTATTTTTATAACTTTCTAAATATTAAAATTCACCAATTAAACCTGACTCGCGTTACAATATTCTTAAACAAAAGATTCGTGGAAACATGTTTTATTGTGTGACGTTTGTGGTGATTTTTGGCGTCCTTCTGGCCGTAGATGCGCTGCGCCTTCCAGGTATCATAGATGGTGAGTTTATCCTTTTTATTTCAAAATGAGATACCTACTTGATAGTCACAATTTAAGAATAATCTTGTTGTAACTACATAGGTAGAAGGTAATGTTCAGTACAATAGTTGTGAAAACTGATATTATGATGTATTAAACTAACTGTAATTTACTTGATTGATATATCGCTCAAATTATTTTTCTACAAATAGAACTGTGAAATTTGTCTATTTAGAAATTATTTGTTTTTATTTGTTAACGTTAGATACGTTAATTGTCTTTAACCATTCTGTTGCTTAATATTTCCGTTTGTCATGTTACATTAGAAACACATTGCACAAAGTCTGTAAGCAAAGTAATTCATAATATGTATGTTTCTTTAGCATATCAGCCGTGCGGAGTGGAGGCAAGCCCGAACCCGGTGCACCGAAACCCTTGGCTGGTGCTGCTGCGGTACTACCGGCGCGGCGGCGCGGTCGACATCCGCTGCGGCGGGACTCTCGTCGGCAAGAGGCACGTCGTCACGGCAGCACACTGCGTTAAGATTAGAGCCGATATGTAAGTTTTGTATAAGTACCGTAATACAGGGATTCTTCAACATATAGCTGTGTACATGTCGTGTTCCTCTTAACGGTGACACTTTTCCCATTATTAGTAATTAGCTACAGACAGTTAAGTTTACTGTACCTAGGTACCTAAAAGTAAAAATTTCGTGCTTTTGGGTTTTTATACAAGAGATACCGACTCGACATGTGATTGACGCAATTCGCAGCATTCGCGTGTAGGTACACACGCATGAGACTGTTTTGACATTAACACATTCCCTAAATTAATTTAATCAGTAGATCAATTCGTGGAAGTTTTTATTTAAATCGAGTTTTACATACAGCAGTTAGCTACAATATCTCCATGATTAGATATCTTTCTTGTCTACAACATCTTGCTTTCTTTTTCCAGGTATAAAGTACGTTTAGGAGAGTATGACTTAAGGACCAAAAAGGACTGTGTGCAGGGCGTATGCTCCGAGGCGAAGGAAATAGACGTTATTGACGTCACAATCCACCCGGCCTACCGCGGCTCCAGCCACGATATCGCGGTTCTGACGCTCGGTTCTGATGCCCCATACACTGGTAAGACATTTATCCTTATAATTTTCCTTAACTGCGTGCTAAACTAATCAATACTTTAAGTAATTACCAATAGACACTAATTTGAACAAGCTAAATTGTTTCGGAAGTATTTAACTGTTTTACAACTGGGTACACGGTTTATTATTTAATCGTCGCATGAAATCACATACATAAAATAATAATAATCAAACCACTTCTCATTTACAGATTTTATCCGACCGATATGTTTTCCATCTTCCCCGGCAGCCAACGCTACTTTCGTCACGTCAGGTTGGGGCGAGGTTCCCAAAACCAACGAGAACAGCAACGTAAAGAAGAAGATCGAACCGTTACCTCAGTGGAACTTCACGGACTGTGTGAACGCGTACAAGTACAGCGATCT
Organism: Cydia amplana; assembly: GCF_948474715.1. Lineage (NCBI taxonomy): Eukaryota > Metazoa > Arthropoda > Insecta > Lepidoptera > Tortricidae > Cydia > Cydia amplana. The sequence goes on along the minus strand of NC_086070.1, from coordinate 14,435,420 downwards.
ACCTCAATATGTAATCTGTGCGGGGGGAGCAGACGGCATGGATACTTGCCGCGGCGATTCCGGCGGTCCTCTAGTGCAGCATAAAAACAGAGCGGAACTGGCTGGCGTGACCAGCAAGGGTTATGTCGTCTGCGGGACGGAAAGCAAACCTGGCATCTACACGAACTTTTTAACTTATGTTAACTGGGTTAAAGAGATAATGGATAAAGTTTAGTTAGTAAATAGCGTCAGCTACTTGTGCCCAGTGACAGCGCAAACATTGCGCAGATCATTTCGTTGTGGATCGAGTTGACGATCACCGGACCATTAAAGTGACTTTACAAGTTATAATGGAGACCCGCTATCGATGAATAAAGCATTTCCTGTAACTGCAGCAGAGGCTAGCTCAAGTAAAGAGCAAGGCAACTAGTCGAAGTGAATGTGAGTGTACCTACATATTAAGATGTTTGTTTGATAGGTATGGATAAAATACACTGACTGAATTTTAAAAGTTGTATTATTTCAGCGTCACTTTTCTTAAATATTCCTTATTACAGTCCCTTAGAGATTTTGAAATTGAAATATTGCTTAAAACGATCGCCACCCGTGATACTCGAAATGTTCTTGATAAAAGGCCAATAAACAGGGAGCCCTTGGAACTTTGTAATATGAGTAGGTATGCTTATTCCCAGAGCCCAATAGCAAATCTATTTAGCAGTCAAATACGCGAGTTTACACTAAAGGGACCTAATGATTATGTTCAACATAATTATGTGTACCTATCGATAAGTCCACTAGAAAAAAGTAAAACACAGACTGAAGTTATATTCGAAACAGCACAACACTTACCACACAGTAGGAATTTAATGAATGTAACAGGGTCAGGAGAATAATCACGGATTTCAATTTAGTATCTAACATTTATTATAATTATTTCTAGATCAAAATTGTATATGAACCAAACAACCATCGTTATGCCGAATAATCAGTCTTCTTGTAGATATCTTTAGCATTTTGCTACCAGCTTACAATTTTTCTATGAATATGTAGCTATACATATACTTAAACAACTATTACAGACTATATTACAATTTTTACAAAGTTTGGACTAGATCTTCTGGGTTAAGTAGGTAACTGCTATTAACATCAACAATAGTTTAATGACAATATAACAACTTAGGTAAAATTATACATCAAGTCTACTTTCGAACGTAGTCAACGTTGTAAAATTGGGAAATAAAATACATAATTATTTATATACGGTCAAGGAACTTGATATATTTATGTATAGGTACAATTTCGAACCTTTTCACAGTGACAATCATAATGTGATATTGTCAAATTCCTTAACTGTAGGTAGGTATTTTAAAATTTAAAAACATCAAACAATTTTTTTTAAAGTGAGGTTTATGGTGCAGTCGGACATGCAGGGATTCGGCGAATACTTACCTATTCGTGATGGCATTTCTTTCATTTTCCTTGGGTAGCGAGAGGCGTCATCACGAATACTTATTCGCCGAATCCCGATGTGTGTGGCCGCAGCCCTAAGGCCCACTTGCACCATTCCACTAACCCGGGGTTAAGCAAGGATGGAGGAATGGAAGGCATCTTTTTTGGTTTCTGGAGTTGCTAAAATAGCACATAGGTATTAGTCATAAGTACCTACCTCTAATCCCGAAAAACTATGTTGAGCAAAACGAAAATTTCGGGGCTAATTAGGGATGAAAAGGGACTACTCTTGGGATGACGATAACAATCTACCCATAACCAATTGAAAACTATAGGTAGGTACATACTTACATACCTATATTTAGGTATTTATTTATTTTCATCATCGTTCTATCGATTTTCCTGGAAAGGTGAATACGAAAGTTTTTAGAATGGCAGACTCACATGTTACTCTTATTCATTATACAAATCCAAAGTAGGTAGGTAAATCAAATCTACTTATATTTTCTGTTGCTATTGCTACTTTACGGCAAGTGTACTAGATTTTCACTCACGTCAACTCACGTGTAGTACTTAGGCAGGCATGTACTAGTTATACATATAAATCCTCATACAGCTCGTCATAAGACAAAAGAAAAGTTAGCCGTAGATTTTAAATCAATAAGTGTATAAAAATGAAACGAAACAAAAAAAAATGGAACTTTGTGCTAGTTGAAAATGGTTTGAATTAAAGTAGGTAAGTACCTACCTTATATCCGGTAGGTAGCTGCTAATTAATTTATTGGTATGTGCTAATTCTTGGTAGGTAATTGATTGCCGGTCTGCGGGGTCTGTAATAAATATGTCCTACGGTAAATAAATGTAACTACCTATGTATTTTTGGTTAAATATAGGTACCTAATTTTAAAAAAGGAAACCTAAAAAAATTGCGTATAAAGTAAAGTATATTTTATTAATTAAATCGTTGAGATTGTCTTAAACGTGAACTTTCAAAATTAATGTTTAGGTAGGTACTATATAAGCTGTAGGTACCTTGTTCAAAGAACTCGCGATCAATATCTAATGCGAAAAATAAAGACATTTCACTACTTATTTCTTTTAGTCTACATAATTGTTATACAAGTCGCTGGACACGATCGTTCTCGTACAATGAATTAACTTCGTGGTTAATTAGAATGAATCCTATTGACGTAATGGGGAACCCGTTGCGCAACAAGTTAGTGGATGGATTAGTAGGTAGATATTAGGTACCTACTCATTTAACCGGCAGAAACCACAGGCACTTTTATTACTTACGAAATAAAATTGCCTGTGGTTTCACATTTTTTTAAATGTGTAGTTAAAAGTTATACCTAACCTTTCTTTACGGCTATTATATAGGTAGGTAGGTAACCAAACAAAGCATGGGACTTTATTATGGAATTCTATTAGAATGTAATTAACTAACTAACTAATATGGCTCAGCGACCCAAAAAGGACATTGGCTTCCGAAACGAGAGCATACCACTTTTCCAGATCCTGCGCCGTTTCCTGCCAATTATCGGTTTGACTGCGCAGATCCGCTACCATGCTGTCTCCCCAGCGGTAAGTATCTGGGCCGACCTACCGGGCGGCCACCAGTCGGTCTTCCCAGGTATAGTTTGTAGCTTTCTAATAGACCCCGAAGGCTAATCCTATTGTCTATTGTTAAGAAAAACCGCTCGTGCCACGTGCCACAACCACCTGCATAAAAAATCGGTACTTCGGTTACTGAGTGCCGGCGAGTCGGACGCTACAGAACCAGTCTAAAATGTGTCATCGAGATGCGTAACAAAGGCACGTTATCGGAGAGCGCACCTACACTGGTTTTTTGAGCGTTGGACTAGCCCGCGCTCAGGTGCCAAATAGAATAATGAAGACCCTTTTTTGCAGGTAAGTAGCACGTGCGGTTTTACTGAACAATAGACAATAGGATAAGCCTTCGGGCTCTACTAGAAAGCTACAAACTATACGCCCTCTTGGCAGCCCCGTCCTCTCCAATTCTTAATAGGTGACCGAACCAGCGAAGTCTGTGGGATTTTGTTTCGCCGATGATATTGGGTCTATTAAAATGTGTTTCAGGTATTTTCATTTAGATTTTAGTTAGTTTGTATAGATTTTATGTGGTAATAACATTGTGAAATCGCACTAATATCAAAACAAGTGAAAGAAAAGTACCTACCTAATCCTCCAGTAGGTATACCGCGGGAAAATAATCCAGATATCACATTGATTCCTACATGAAGAAGGTTTTGTTTATTTCTCAAAACAATTGGTTATGCAAATCTCGAGTAAAAATAATATTGATGAATGTATTAGACTTTGTCAAAGCTTTAAATAACACTTTTGCTCATGTTTAAAACGTGCCAGTTTTGCTAAATAATGATTTTTTAACTATAACAAGAAGTTAGTAGTATAATTAAGGGCAGTGTGGTTTCGATGACAATTCGTTTTCCTTGAAATTCGAATGAAAGTTTCAACGTAACAATGCTACAGAACGTTGGCACCTTGGTAATGGTCCATGGAATCTTATTCCTTTACCATTTTAAAAAGATAATTCTTCCTTGTCTAGTTATCTGTGGTGTGGTTGCCGACATGCTTCTGAAAGGAAACAATTTATTGGAGTTAATATCTTGAAACCGTGTTAAGTGGAGCTGATCTGAAACATCCTTCATCTCTGTCGGTCTAATTGAATATAGGTACTTAGTTGAGAGAAAGAGTGACCGTCGTGGTGTGTTTCGTCTTCCAGGCTTTAAGTTTAAAGTTATGAGTTAAGTTTATACAGGTAGGTATATAAATCACTACACCCTATAAAACAAAGTCCCCCGTCGCGTCTGTATCTTCGCGATAAACTAAAAAACTACTGAACGGATGTTTATGCGGTTTTCACTTATCAATTAAATACCTAGAGAGTGGTTCTTGAGGAAGGTTAAAGTGTATAATTACTACCCGTGCGAAACCGGGGCAGGTCGCTAGTTGTATGTGTATTAAATATTAAGTTAAACTTACTTCTCGGCACGCTCTTGAGTGTGGATTTTGATATACTATCACTATCCTCAGACTCTGAGCACACTTGAAAACTGGTTTCTGAAATTAAAATATCTCTTTAAGGCATATCAAGTCTGGCCGCTTTTTAAAGGTCACATTAGATTCAGTAAATATTTACTACGTTAGCGAGAAAAATGTGACTCATCCCACTAATAATATAAATATAAAAGTTTGTAAGTATGTCCAAAACAATATTTTCCCGTGATGTAAATAAATTATTCCTTCGTAAATGTGTGTAACTAGATTACAGATGTGCAAGTTGCGGAAAGTTTCCATAAAATTCTATAAACTCTCGGAAATTTCATGAAACTTTCACTAGGAAATCTAGGAAATTTAAATTTATAGCAAACCGCGTAAACGACACCAACGGTCAGTCGTCAATTAAATTACCCGCGCGCGCCTCTCGTGGCCAACTCCCGGCGCGCTATACGGAGTAGAGCGGAAGCTATAACTATCTATCTCGCTCTAACGTTAGACGTAGTGTTGTCGTCCCGCTCCCGCGGAACAGCATGGCGAGTGCGTTCTGTCTTGTCGATCGACACACTTGTATCGCGCTCTCGAAAACTTGTTAATTAATTAATGTAAAACTAATAGATTAAGTGATTATTGGGTTTAAAACCCCAAATTGTGTGTACGACTAACTTGTGAGTGTACGGATTATTGTATTTATTGTGTTGGTGATACAATAGACTGATTTTTAACCTACACGGCATTGTTATTTCGTCACCCCTGAGGAACCTCTCTCATAAATTTAAAATTGGAAAGTTTCAATTCTCACACAATAATGTAAGAAGTTTTCCGAATTTTTCCTACGTTAAATTTCCGAAACATTTCGCAATTTTGTAAAGTTTCCTTAGGCACATCAGTAAACTAGATAGGTACCTGACTGACCTGTGTCGAAACGGTGCTTGGGGCGGCCGGGCAGGTCCTGGTTGTCGACGTGCCCGAACGTACGGAAGCCCACCGCGAACTGCGCGTACGGACTGATCTCGTATAGCTCTGAAATATTGAAATAATTGTTAACCATCACTTAAACTAAGTTATAAGGCAGTCAACCATCACTTAAACTGCGCCATTACTTATAATAATTGTTGTTAACCATCACTCAATCATCACTTAAAATAATTGTTAACCATCACTTAAACTAAGTTATTAGGGTGTCAGAAATTATGCGAAATGGAACTCTATTAGTTTGAAATAAAGTTCAAAAACAAGTGGGAAATATATTCTCCTGTGCCTCATAAAGGGTTTTAATTTTTTTTACATAGTATAGCATAATTTCCCATTTGGTTCGACTTTCACTAGGTAGCTACTATACTTCGTTTTTTTTAGGATTAGAAATTTGGTAAACAATCTTGATGTGTCTTTTAATTGAAAAACACTTTTTAAAAATCAATAACTATTACTTATGAAAGCAGAAGACTATAAAAGATCGTATTAGATTCACAATTGTTACATATTTACCGTAATTTATTTTTAAAATGTGTTTTTCAATTAAAAGACACATCAAGATTGTTTTCTCCAATATGCTCGGAAATGTTCACCTTATTGTAGCAAAAATAGTACCGGAAGTACTTCTTTATTGTCAAACTCTAATTAAAAAAAATAAAACTATCGCTGTCCTGTTCTAGCGGACGGGAAGTAAAAAAACACTACAGTAATAACTTATTACTGTAGTGTTTTTTACTTTTTTTTAAATAAAAAACGCAAACAGCCAATTATTATAGCTGCGGGCCGCGTCTACACGACCCGATCAGCTATCATTTCAAGCTATAGGATAGAGTGAGATAGTAATATAAACGACCTTACATGTCTCGTTCTTACAAGACCGTTGTGCTCGTGTATGATCGTGCGAATACTGCTTAATAAAATCAAAGATTATTTTTATATTTTTTTAAGGATCTCATCCGTGTTCATAAAGCTTATATTGCACAATTTTATTATAGTTTGACATAGACAGAGAGAATCGTACTATCTTTGTCTTACACCAGTACTAGAACCCAAAAGAAAAGGATGAGTATAGTTTTTTTTGTTCTTATTTACTGACAATTTGGTTTGACCAACTATATTTTCAATGAACGAATATTGAATGGTACTGAATGGCAGAATAAGTTTGTGCCTTTAACTTTTAAAAATAAATTAAAACTTTTAAATTGTTTTTGACGTTTTTGATGTGAAGTTTCGATTTGAGTGATGCTCGATGCTTAAATAATTATTATTTTACTTTATTTCCTCGCATGTTTTGGAGAAAAGCACTATATATGCCTCGGCAGGAATAGCAATTCGTGGATTCGTCTTCTTTGTCGGACTCCGCTACGCGTCGTCCGCCAAAATCGAAACTCATCCACGAATTGCCCTTTCCCGGCCTCTGCAATAATGTACTATTACTAAATTTCTAATCCTAAAAAAAACGAAGTATAGCTAGCTTTCGCAAAAACGATTTTGTCAATACTTTTCTAAAGTTGCTATAATGTGTGAGGGATGAAACTGAGGTTGTTAGAAGGACGGCAAATTTTACCATGCTTGCTATTGTTCCTCATATGTATGGGCGCGCTGTAAATCCTGTTCTGCGCGTTGATGGCGTTCTCCTTGCTGGACAGGTTGCCGACGTTGGCCATGTTGGCGAGGTTGGTGTGCGACGTGTTGGCGGTCAGGTTGCCGCTCTCTGACTTGTTGTCCACGGTTATCGAGTCGCGGTACTCTGTTAGATTGCCGCTTCTAAAATTACGAAAAATTCATGTTGCAATATTTGCAAATAAATATACCTAGGTACTAGGCAAATCTTCGAAACAATATTTCTAAATAGGTAGGTACATCTGTACATCATTTGTTGGATTACATTCTCTTAAACATGTAAATAATGAAAGAAAAATTATGATATTAAAAATAAATAATCATCATTTGAGCCTTCAGTCGCTCACTGCTGAGCATATGCCTCTCTTCGTGTAGGTACACCACTTATCCCGGTCCTGGACTAGTCTAATCTTTCGAAAAATAAATATACCTATATAAATAAATATTTCTAATAATTGCTGGCAATTAGTGTGACCAACTTGTAAATAACCATAGGTACCTACCATCCTACATATTGAGTTTTCACTGAGTCACGTTCCAGGCAGATGATAATTCTTACCTTTGTCTCCTGACCAGTATATAAACACAGCTGAGAAGACAAATGAGCAGTAAAATCGAGCTGCAGATGATGACGATCATATTCAAGTCTAAAAATTCTGATGGCGGGCCGACTTCGCCTGAAAAAGAAGGAAATAATTTACATAATAATTATCTTACTATCACAGTCAGCTAAATAAATACGTATAGGTAACCAAGTACGCGACGGTTCTTAGGTACATAACGAAAAATTCGATTGTGAAAATCTGAAAGTTCGAAAAGGCCTCCAGAGCAAAGTCATCACTTACTGCCATCCTCATTCTTAGTAGCATAGGCGTATATCGTGGTGACGCTGCCAGCCTCGTTGGTGGCGGTGACGCGGACCTGGTACCAGGTGCCAGGCGTCAGGTCCCCGATGGCGAACGACCCGCTGCGCCCCGACTCGTACGAGCTCCACGATGAAAGGTCCGTGTAACTCTGAGGGGATCATTACGCAAGTATCATTGTGGGTAAACGGTGTGCGTTACCTTTTTTCTATGAGCATGGTCAAGCAGACGATTAAGAGTTATCTCTAAAGACATGCGATAAACGCAGCGCAGAACGCATGCGATCAACGGAACGCATTTAACGGTTATCACTTAAAACAACTGCGCGTTTTAACTGCTATGGATTACTACAACAATTCAGCTTCGCGATTCTACAAATAGATAAACGGGGATACACCTTTGAGCGGTTCAACCGTTTTCACTTTCCTCTTGCCGATGGCCTTGGGGGCCGATACCTATACTTGTTACCAACACATAAAGCGTTCCTTTTGTTTCCTGAATAGGTATTATGTAGCTAATTTAATTAGGTAGGTATACCAATATCAGAAACATTTAATTAATTTTATTTCTCTAAATCCTACCAAGTAAAAATTTAGTAGGTACGTAACAGGAAGGAAAGAGGAAGCCACCGAATAAGTTACGTCAACCGAAACATGATTGCGTGAATGGTTAGGGCAATTTATATATTTATAAAAGGATGCCAGTTACTACAACATTATTATACCTATCGTCGCTGTACTTACTCAACCTCATATCTGCAACAATCATTTGATGTAAATGTCGCTTTTCTTTCATTCGGAATACGGGTGTTTTTGTCATCAAATGAGTATTGCAGATACGAGGTTGAGTAAAAGTATAGCGGCGCTATGTTAGAAAACGTGTCTATCAAACGCCTTATTAGGTTAACTGGGAAATGTGGATAACGCTCAAGTATGGCTTGACTCACTAGCATGAGCTGGTGCTGGCACTAGTTCGTTTAGATTTGGATACGCTTTAGGCGTTGTTTCCCTGGCCGTAGTTATTGGCATACAAAAATAGCTTGTGAAAAATAAAAGTTTTCATTTTCATACAAAATGTATGGGAAAAGTTTTCCTCGATTTGTGGCTTTTCTAGCCGGATTTTTTTTTGGTTCCATACAAGATTTTGATCCTCAATAGGAATGGGATCGATTGGCATAAAAAAAAAGTTTGTCAAAAATGACCTTTTTCTCACACCCTGTATGTTTTTTCCAAAATCTGTAACCGGCAATTTCCTCCCGCGCGAGGGAAGGTCTTCTAAGACCAATTTCGCGTAGCTGTACGGGATCTGATAGCTGCCCTCACTGACCCAAAAAGAAAATCCACCCTGTGTATTCATAATTAATAATGTGAAAAACTTTTTCAATAAACCCAATCACAGTCTACCTGTGTCTGCGCGGTCCTCCAGGCGCGCGCGCCGAGCGGGCGGTGCTGCACCTCGAACGCGCGCAGCGGGCACGCGCCGTCGTCCCAGCCCGCGCGCTGCACGTACAGGTGCGTGCTGTTGCTCCACAACCACTCGCTGCTCGCCGGCGGGATCGGCACTGAGGACGACCACCGTTTCTGTTAGCTACAAGTGTGCAGATAACGATCTTACTCGACTCGGATAGGTTGCAAGGCAAGCCTCTGCACTGCCTGGATCATTGACGTATATATCTAAGGTCGGGCTAATGGGGCACTAAAAATGGTACTAGTTCAGAGGTGTTACTCACGAATTCCAGTCAATCGTACAGTCTAACGCAACTAGTTGCGACCAATAGCGCGCGTAATGCGAACTCGTCAACCAATCGCGCGCGTGATGCGAACTCATCAACCAATCGCGTTGTAGCGGTTTCACACCGCTGTACTGGCCCCTGTCATGCCTCATTATTATTGCCCGTAAAGCCAGTCCCTAGATATACAGGGTGGAAAGATAAGTCGGGCCCTGGAGGGAAACTACCTTAAATCCTTAAGCTGGCTCATTTTACTTAAAGGAGACATTCCTTTAAGTAAAATGAGACATAAGAAACAAAACTGCATTCAAAGTATTTTTCTTTTTTTCTTCAATTTGGCTTGTCTAAAAAAATCTTGAGTACAAAATATTAGATTTTATGGATATTTTGTACGACAGACGAGTGTAAGACCTAATGTTTCTTGGAGAAATGTTATCATTAACATTAACTGTATCGACTAGTAGAATAAAATTGCGAGTTTTTATTTTTTCGAATTTTTAGTCGGTTCGAGCCCCGGGCGAGGCAAGCGAGTTTTAGAAAATCTTTAGTAAAGTAAGTAAAGTAAAGTAAAGTAAAGCTTTATTTGCGTTAAATGTGGTTAACAAAAGGTCTTAAATATTACAAATTGCAAAGTATCACACATTTAGCTGAATTGCAGCATGCAAAATATACACCTTATATATATCTATAAAATCTCTTGCAATATGTACACAAGCTTATATACAATTAATATACCTATCTAAGAGTTGAGTGCAAGAAAAACATGAATTTAAATACATTAATAATTTGGCTATTATTAAATCTAAATTTATATAAATGATAGAAATAAAGCAATAATAAATAATATAGTATTTCTTGTAAGCAATTGAGCCATATTGACCACTAATTAATACTAAATGTCAGAATACGTAATGAATATGTCAATTTCTATGAGTTATTTTTATTAAAAAAATCATTTAATGAATAGTAACTTTCTTCAATTAACCATGTCTTAAGATTTATATAAAATTTATGTCCAACTAAACTAGTAATAGATTTCGGCACTATATTATAAATTTTGCTTAGCATATAATAGGAATTATTTTTAAATAGGCTCAAATTTGCTACTGGCATGTTCAAAGGTTTTTGTGTAATTGTTCGCTTATTATTATTGTCTTTAATCAGAAACAATTCCATGTGTTTTTTTACAAAAGTGCATGCCTCCAGAATGTATAAACATGTGAGCGTTAGAATCCTGTGTTGTTTAAATATAGGTCTACATGAGTCTAAAGGCTTTTATCCGAATATCGCTCTTATGCAGCGCTTTTGAGCTATGAAAACCTTTGATATGTCAGTTGAGTTGCCCCACAATACAATTCCATATCTGAGAGCAGAACACACGTATCCGTGATAAACTGACAGGGCAGTTTTATGTGATGTTACAAGTCTAATTTTTTTTACTGCAAATACAAATTTATTAATTTTGTTGCAGACTGCCTTAACTTGCTCTTTCCATTCGCAGTACTCGTCCACATAAAGACCCAAGAAATTTTGACACCCTACTTTCTCTATTGGTTTCCCATTACATTTTATATTAAGCTTTAGATCTTTCCCCTGCCTGGTATGAAAGTAAATATATTTAGTTTTATCAGTATTTAGAGTTAGGTTATTTCTTGTTAGCCATTCTAAGGTTTCTTCTGAAACGTTATTCACTATATCATTATAATTTTCTACATTTTGACTTTCTACTATGATGGTTGTGTCATCGGCAAACATAACTGTAGGATGTTGGATTGCACGAGGCAGATCATTTATGTAAATAATAAACAATAGGGGTCCTAAAATACTGCCCTGTGGTACTCCGACGTTATTTACTCTTTTTGCAGAAACAAAATCTTCCATTGTATTTGTTACTTCATTTAATTTGGTTATTTGTGTAACCTGTACACGGTTAGACAAGTAACACTTTATCCAATTCTCCGCCGGACCGCGAACACCATAACAATTCAACTTTTTTAAGAGTACATTGTGATCCACAAAATCAAATGGCTTTGAATGCAGTTTTGTTTCTTTTAAAAAATAAAGGAATGTCTCCTTTAAGTAAAATGAGCCAGCTTAAGGATTTAAGGTAGTTTCCCTCCAGGGCCCGACTTATCTTTCCACCCTGTATATGTCAATGGCCTGGATAGGTAAGACCGCGCCGCCGGCCACCTGCCACGAGACTTTGCCTATCATTGAAGTTAAAAGACAGTCGCTGGCTGTAATATGTAAAAAAAAAACTAAAAACGGACTCACCTCCCCCAAGGGTGCTCACGTCCAGATACGCCGGTTGGGATGTCCCCACTTTGTTAGTGGCCGTGATCCTGACGGAGTACTTAGTGCCACACTTGAGACCCGTCAATGTATGCTTCTGTACCGACAAATTGGGCCGTGCCGCCGGCCAGGCCTCTTGCCACGGCCCGTTGGCCACTTTCCAAGTTAGACTATAACCTGCGAAAAGAATATTAGAATAAGAAAAAGAAGAAGACTATAGTGATGTTTTCTATAGGTGCCTACAGTAAAAGTTACCCTGTGTAACCTAAAAAGAAGCCTGTAAATGGCCATACTAATATAGAGTGTAAATTAGCTTAAGAAAAACTCTGTATGGCTGTTGGTTTTCTCAAAAACTAAAGAATAAAACTAGTAGGCGTGTAGGTAGGTAGTACATAGTAGCCGAGTTGGGACATGAGCTCGTACGGTCGGCATCAAACATAACGTATAGTGACGGCCAAAATGGTGATGGAATATATAATTAGGTACATCCGTATTTCTATGGTAACCAAGGTGTATTACAATCAGCCGTCACTATTTTATGCTAACTGTACGTTCATATACATACCTACATAATACATATTTTGTCTAGATTTTTTCCCATTTGATCTAACAACATTTGCCGTTTCAACACTTTCTAATGTTCACTTCGTTAGCGATCATCATTTAGGTATGCGATGTAACCTATACATACAGTGCCGTGTGGTGCCGGCATCAGAAAAGAATAGCACCACCCCATCTCGTCCCGTGGGTGTCGTATAAGGCGACTAAGGGAAAACTGGCGACAGATATGCATATGAGCAAGGCTCGCCCGTATCCTTTTAGCGGGGTCCTTGCTCACAAGAGCTGTGCGCGCGCCACATCGAAAAAAAGAACCTATACATACAACACCAAGTGCCCATGCATACAAGTAACACTCGTACGTAACAACATAATCATTAACAATAAAGAACCCTTAACACTTACTAATCTTCTGGCTGGTCTTGTTGTGCGAGTAGTAGGGCTGCTCCCACTCCACGAGTATCGAGTGCTTGTGCGGCGTGGCGCGCAGCACCGGGGCCTCGGGCAGAGGCAGCACCACCACCGAGTACTCCACCGAGTCCGAGCCGTACAGGTTCTTCGCCAGGCAGGTGTAGTTGCCGCCGAGAGACGGGTCTATGTCTGACGAAACGAGATAAATGTTAAATAGCTTCTGGACTGACTTAAAATTCGGATAATTTTCGATATTTTTATTTCGCTAGGTATATTAATTGCATTATTCGAGCCACATAATATATAATTATTATTGTTATCCGTAGGGTCATAGGACTCATAGTCTCAAGTCTCGATAAAACGGGCTGTCATAGGTAACTGAATTTTGGTTAAGTATAGTATAAAATTTAAACAATTTTAAACTAAGTAAATGCCCTGGAGAATCGAGATAAGATACCCTTATACCTGTATCGCTGTGTCGATATTGTTCGTCTGTTAATAATCTTGTAATTTTTTTCAAATAAAATATCTATTACTAGGGAATTCCTAGTGGACAACTTGTCTTGTTGTCAAACAAAATGTTATTTATTACATATTTTACTACACGTAGACATGCGCAACAGCAGACAGGACGGTATTAATAATGTTAATTTCTTACTGTTGATGAGCAGGCTATCGTCATGGTTCCTGGTGAAGCGCGCGTGGTGCGTGATGATGTTGTGCTTGTGGTACCACACGGTGCCCGGCGGCGGCACGCCCACGCACTGGCACACCAGCAGCAGCGAGCTGCCCACTCCCACTGATATTAAACAGTTCTTACTGTTGATGAGCAGGCTATCGTCATGGTTCCTGGTGAAGCGCGGGTGGTGCGTGATGATGTTGTGCTTGTGGTACCACACGGTGCGCGGCGGCGGCACACCCACGCACTGGCACACCAGCAGCAGCGAGCTGCCCACTCCCACTGATATTAAACAGTTCTTACTGTTGATGAGCAGGCTATCGTCATGGTTCCTGGTGAAGCGCGGGTGGTGCGTGATGATGTTGTGCTTGTGGTACCACACGGTGCGCGGCGGCGGCACGCCCACGCACTGGCACACCAGCAGCAGCGAGCTGCCCACTCCCACTGATATTAAACAGTTCTTACTGTTGATGAGCAGGCTATCGTCATGGTTCCTGGTGAAGCGCGGGTGGTGCGTGATGATGTTGTGCTTGTGGTACCACACGGTGCGCGGCGGCGGCACGCCCACGCACTGGCACACCAGCAGCAGCGAGCTGCCCACTCCCACCGACACGGTGCCGCCGAGGGATGCCACGCCCGCTACCACTGAAAACACATCAAGATCTTACAAGCGTATTCTAATTTTAATAATAGGGTATGAATTCGATCTGGATTTGATATGGAAGTAACATCTCTTCAACCAAAAACGCCACTTTTGACACTGACCGATCCGATACATCTAATCCAGATCGAATTCATATCCTATAATTAAAATTAGATTACGCCTTACGAATCGTTCAGTATCTCGCAAATATATATTGAAAGTTGTCAGCTGCTCCGGTTCCACTCGTGCGATTTGAATAATATTATTACCATTGTGAGGGAGGGGGGGTTATATTATTACCAGTGGTTGTACTCTAGCTCAAGACGAAGTAGAAAGTTTTAGAGCGATGACGATTAAACTAACCTAATGGTACCCCAGTTAGATAACACGTTGCCAACAGTTCCCAGGTTACATACCCCTAGACGAGGGGGTGTGTGATACGCGGCGACAGGGCGCGCCCTCGCCGGCGCGGGTGGTGGCGGTGACCCACGCCTCGTAGCTGCGTCCCGCGGCCAGCTCCTTGACCTCGGCGCTGGTGCGGCCCTCCTCCACGCGGTAACTTTGAGGGGGGCCGTTGCTACAAGTGATTGCGTATGTCAACTGTCCTTTTATATTAAACTAGCGACCCGCCCCGGCTTCGCACTGGTTAACAAATTATACATAAATCTTCCTCTTGAATCACTCTATCTTTTAAAAAAACCGCATCAAAATTCGTTGCGTAGTTTTAAAGATCTAAGCATACATACAGACAGACAGACAGCGGGAAGCGACTTTGTTTTGTACTATGTAGTGATATGTGACGTCCCACGGGTAAAGGTACCTTATGGCCGTTGGCGCTTACGCTATTATTAATGCCGCTCCGCCGCCGCGCGCTATTATTATTGCGGCGCTATGCGACGTAAGCGCCAAGTGCCATAAGGTACCTTTTGCCGGTACTATATCACTGGGCCATAACCACTAATGATGATGATGATGATGAATGAGTCTGCGAGTGAGTTTTGATTTGATAGTTAGGTACTATCTAAACTTTGCGTTACATGAACTCTTTGGTGGTTAAGTAGATAAAGTTGTTATCAGAAACTTTAGTGTGATTAATAATAAAATAATAGGTACAATTTTAAAATAAAATTCAAGGTGTACCATGGTATTGTCCATTGTACGTATATAATATATAAAATATCTTACCTGGAAGTGGGTTTGACGTAAACTGTATAATATAGCAGTATTCCATTGGAATGTTCCGGTCTCTTCCAACTGACGAGCAGGGAGGAGCCCGACAGCACTAGTACTTTGATGTCAGCTGGCGGGTCGGGCACTGGAAGAAAACTGAACATCAGCTTGCTTTAATAATAATAAGGCAAATGAAAAAGGCTGACTTTGACGCTTGCTCACACTGATCGGTGACGGCGAAATGCACTTGGAGTCATGTTAAGGTCGTATCATAACCAAATCAAACCTTAAAAATGTAGGTAACATAAAAAACATCTGTAGTCTCAGTGAGAGCGGGGCACGTTCCCGAGTGCTTACGGTAGGAAAGATGTACCTAGGTGCCAAAGCAAGATCATTTAGGGATACTAATAAAGTGCTAACATAGCTACACTACACAAGTACTTACCATCCTGTAAAGTAGCACAAACGATCGGGTAGGAGAAAGGTCCTGCCCCGTAGTTGGAGAAACCGGCCACTTTGACGGTATAGTTGGAGTACTTGAGCAGGCCCTGCAGGTATATCTCTGTGTGGAGCGACGTTTGGTTATGCCATGCGTCTTCTGAAAATTATTATACGTTCTCTGTTAAATGTCTGTATTTGATACTCATTTGGTATGAATAAAAAGGGTAAGTACAGGGTACTAAGTGTCTGGTATATGGTCTGTAATAGACGAGACAATTAACATTGGTGAGCTAGGCTAGATACCTACATTATATTTTACTTACTTACAAAATTATGCGTAAAATGATATGATATATCTAACTAATGCGTGGTATCATAATCATAAGTGACGTGCTATATACAGGATGATTCAGGAGACGTAAGCAGGATCAAACCTACGCATACAGTAAGTTATAAACAAGTGTTTCGTACCAGTATGCGAGATTAACTTTAATTTATTTTATTCTGTTTAAAAAATAAGTTTTAATTTATTTACGACATTTATGGTGACCCTCTTTGTTTTATCCATAACAAGTGCCAAATTGAATGTCATTCTGTCTGGTTACTTTTGAAAAATCGTATCTCACTCAAGTGTGACATTTATTTTCTTCATACTCAAAGTGCTGTCATAACGGTTAAAAAGGTTTTATCTTTGTTAATTAAATGTTGTAGGGTATCCATGATTGTAGATAATTAAATTTGTCCTTACCAAAAAGTATAACATGAAAAAGCGTGATTGTTTTACTTAAATATTATGGTGAACGATTCTTTTACATTTACTGATTGTCTTGGCTTAGTCCTGCTCACGTCTCAAGAATCACCCTGTATATATCAGAACTAAGTACGTCCGTATTAATACGTGTGGTAATTAAGTATGTACAGTGGTCGTACCCTCTGCCGCGTAGAGCACAGAGTAACCGACGAGCGAGCTGGCGCCGGCCTGCAGGGGTTGCCAACCCACACGCAGTGACGTCGGCGACACCGCCGTGCATTCCACAGCCAGCGGCGCTTGCTCCGGCGCTACAACATGCAAACATACCACCTTCCATTTCTTGTACCCTTAGCAATGAGAATAAACACTCAATGTGTTCAAGTTTTTTTTTATTTGACCCAATTTACAGCGTTATCAAAAACAATTGGAACCCAATGATATTATATAACCATATATAGGTTATACTCATACTTGAGGAGCACAAAAAATACTTCCATATTTATTTCTGTGCCTATGAAGAAATCTCTTAGGTATTTTTGATTAATTTTCTCATTCCATCCATCTTTGTCACACTCGTTGTTAAACATAAGGTCGACCCTTTCTCTTTCGGTGTGCTGCACATTCCTCGCTTGTCCAGCCGCGACTAAAGGAAACTTGTCCAATTTGTCACAAGTTCAGCGCTTCAATTTTGGAACGCCTATAACCTATCTTGAGTTATAAGTAAATCATTGTTGGAACCATTATAATCTTTGGGGTTTTAAGCTCACTTAGAAACATTACTGGGTTTTACCTCCTTCCCTGGTATCTTGAAATACGGGTATTGAAAAAGGTCCTGATCCCGCACTGGTGAAGGCTGCTATTGACACGGCATACCTGGTAAAATAATGATACACATATGTAATAAGCCAGTGTATTTCTGTATTTTGGAGTTATAGAACATTATTACTTATTACCTAGTGTTCTTTAAGAGTCCACTTAGTAAAGTTTCTTGTTTTCCTGATTGATGTAAAACCTTGACTGTCCGTGACTCATTGATGTCCGATACTGAAAAGAACGCAGGAAGCATTAAATAAATCAATATGACGAAGAGAGCGTGCAGTACACAAATCCCTTACTGTGAAGTGTCCGTTCCAAGTTTAATATGTCGAATTAGGCCACAAGATCCACAAGAGGACCTCCCACCGCGCACGGGCTTTAAATCTAGACATACAATGACATAATTAATTCAGAGCATGGCCTCTATCATCCGGTGTAAAGAATTGGACGATTGTTGAACAAGATGTTAAGTAAAAAACCAAAAGGCATCCTCAATTAGGTCTAATTCTAAAACGCCTCCATATATGAGACTATTATTTGTAAATATGATGCCAAGTGGCACGATGGTTTCTCACCTGAGCTGCCCTGCGGCACCGCCTTGACGTGATACCCCACTATAAGCCCGTGGTGGGTCTCCTTCAGCGGAGGCATCCAGGAAGCTCGCAGCTCTCCGGGATTATCAGTCTGTTCTGCTTGCACGTTGTTCGGGGGTGAGGATGGAGCTGAATATTTAAGAAAATACTTAGGGCTCATTTAGATTTTAGACGGTGCGAGAACTCGCATGCGAGTTTCATTATATTGCGTTATTTGATCGGTCGGCTGAATTGTTGTAACCTCAATGGTCCGCAATGTAACTAAAATCGCACGCACACACATACATATACCACAAGGTGAAAAAGTGCAAATTGCACTTTCGTTAGTAATACTAATAATACTTTACGCACGGTTTTTTATGCAATAACGAATGCGTATTAGGTCCTAGCTATGTATGACAATTATAGATACACCACCCGTCTTTTTCTAAATGTATTAATAAGAGAGGGATGGGGGTAGTCGCTAGTCGCGGGCGAGATACTGTCACAAGTATTGATATACTTACTAGGAGGTCCCAACCCTTTCTCAATTTGTTACACAATAATCACTGTGACCAATAAACGATTTTTTCATTTTTCATTTTCATTTTTTCATACTGTCGCGCCCCTCCTGCGCCCTACTGGTTTTTAAATATGGAGAGGGCCGGGCCTATAAACGTGACAGTCGACGGTTTACCCTCTTCGTGTGTGGTGAAGTGCACGGGGGCGGTGAACAGACTGACGCCGACTTGGTTGCCGGTGGCCACTCGGACGCCGTACGCAGTGGCCGGCCTCAGGTTCTGCAGCTCCAAGCTTTGCCGGAGATCTGTGTCTTTTCTGAAAACAAGTATACGCGAAGTTGGTTATTTAAGTAAGGTACGTGATACTATATTTATGGCTCACATTTGTATTATTTACGAAGACCAGTGACCTTCATTTAGAAGAGAGTAAATAAGAGTTTTATTATAAAGTAAGCAATTGACAACCAGAGTCACCACATAATGTAGGAAGTCGTGTAGCTCTAGCACCAATTAGTCTTAGTTTGAAGATTACCTTACCTAGAGACGTTGATGGTGACCGCGTGCTCCCAAACATTGTAGTGCTGCGGCACATGTTGTACGGAGTAGTACTGTGCGTGTGACGTCCGCGGGTCGCGCCACGACACGAGCGCGACGCGCGACGAGACAGACTCCACGCGGAGGTCGGACGGCGGCGTGGGAGGCTCTGTGGGTGTGGTTACAAATATAATCCTGGAAATCAAGCCTGTAACTAGTTCTATGTATAGTCAAGAGCGTCGTCAGCCGATGGAGCAGAGGGGGGAAGTTGATATCGCCGATGGCCTAATGGAGGGGAGGAGAGGGATATTGTGTATGTAATATTCGGTCTCCAGAGATGCAGCTAACCCCTCTACCCTTCTCCCCTGGCGACTTTACTAATACAAACAGTCACATAGGGCGAAAGTTTTAGATTCAAAAATATGACACGGGGGCTCATAAATTAAGTCATTTCAAATTAGGGGGGCGGGTCTGGACATCGAATGATGGTAGCTTGACGTAGGAGAAAACGGGGTCATTCGAAATCGTCAAAAATCAAAAATCGTCAAAAATAGATGACGTATTATTTATGGACAGCCCCACGGCTATGAAGTGGATATGAGAGTGATGTCAAAATGTTTAACCTTTTCAAAAACTAAATAAAGTGTACTACTTAGTACCTAGTAGAGTAACCGCGTAATGAGGTACTTAGGTACATTTGGATTGTAAAGTTACATACTCGTCGTATCTATTTACAAAAGTATGAGTAATGAAAATTAAACAATTTATCATTGAGTTATGCCCCTACAGCTTAAGTGAATATTATAATATATACTGTTAGTTAATAAGTATATAAGTAAATATGTAGCTACACCCACTGGGTAAAATTGTATTGATTCTCACTGTATTGCCTAACATCGGTTGGTAGGTAACTAGGTGACCTACCTAAAATGGTGAGATGTACAGCGAAGCTTGCAGCGCCGAAGGGGTTGCTCGCTCGACACTGGTACAGGCCGCCGTCCATCGCCTCGGAATATTGGATACTGATTGTGCTAACAATGCCCAGTGTGGTTTTGGTCTCAGTCAGTTTTGACCTGGAAAATACATTCATAGGGCTCAACCGTTGACTGCTATAGTTATTGGTCACTACGTAGCAATTCAGTCACCTTACCTGGATTTATTGCAAGAGGTACCTAATACTTATAAATGGATCTATTACAATATTCAATGCAGGCTAGCACAGGCTAAAATTACACAGTGCAACGTTATACAATATTACGTTACCTATAACCCCTTTCGGCCAAAACTCGCAAAGAACGTTCAGGAAAACAGAAAAAAAAATCGTCTGTTTTTACAAGCTTTTATTTTACTTGCAATGTTTGTATGTATTGTACAATGTATGTATATTCGGGTCAAATCTTGCAAGCTAAATTAACCCGTGGAGCGCCCTAACAAGACACGTGTGCTAGTAACTAGTATAGGAGTTCCATACTACGGTAATTCTGGGGCGCTCCAGGGGTTAAACATAATATAAGTTGGGTGACAATGTAATATTATGGTACCATTGCTGATCTGATGATGGACGCAAGAGGTGGCCATAAGAACTAGGGGATTTTTCATTACTTTTCTTAACAGACGGTGGTACCTGTGATGTCTAAAATCGATGACATTCCCGTTGTGGGTCCAGGTAACCCTGATTGGGTCATCGCCGAGTGGTTTGCATGCCAAATTTACCGGGTGCCCTAACCGTGACGTCACGTTGGCTGTCGATGATTCAAAGTGAACGGGTTCTGTAAAATTAAAATTAAGGTTTCACTAACACGTGTTTTGTGGAAGATGGTTCGTAAACCTATAGGTAGTCGTAAGTATTTACCTACCAACTGTAGAGCAGGGATGTTACAGAGCTCCGTTTCCGTTTCCGTTAAGTCGGAACTTTCGTTTGGTATTACACATCCGTTTCTGTTCCGGTTCCGTTACTTTTGAAACGGAAGTTATATCGGATGTCAGATGTCAATGCTTAGCGTGGCACCGGGACATGAGCGGTGTACATCAAAAACAAACAGGTTTATACCAGTCATTCGCTCATAGCCCCGCTTGCCACGTGCTGCAGTAATTAGATGTTCTGGTTTATCCATGTTTTCGAATTTAAAGTACCTATTCGTATGTGTTGTGTTGTGTATTGTATACCTACTGATAGTACTGACTCAGGCTCCGGTTCTGGTTCCGGTTCCGTTTTCGGTTGCGATTCCGTTTCTGGTTCCGATAAACTAAATTTAAAACATCTGGTTCCGCTTTCGGTTCCGATAAAACCACATCCGTTACATCCCTGCTGTAGAGTACAGGCGTAAAAGATTATTTTATGGATAGGTAAATTTAAAAAATCACTTATCGCTAATTAGCGCAAGTCTACAGATAGATATGTACCTACAGCGCGCTGCAAAATTGCATTGAAAAACTATGAATGGAATTCATTCATATTTATAGGTGGCCATACACTTTTGTAGCTCGCGTAATACAGTCATGCTCCGTGATTGTTACGCCATTTAGGATTCTAGCTAAATTGGACATTCCATAGGGTAAGTATGGAACAACCAATTTAGCTAGGACCCTAAAGGGCGTAACAATCCCGTTTGGTGCGATTGCCCTTTATTATTAATTGATATCTAACTATTAACACTCATCCACCCGTGAGTTATAAATATAGGCCTAGCAATGAGTTAAAATTTACTACCGACTAACTACTACAATTTACTATTTGACGGCCGGTCTGGCCTAGTGGGTAGTGACCCTGCCTGCTAAGCCGATGGTCCTGGGTTCCCGAATCCCGGTAAGGGCATTTATTTGTGTGATGAACACTAATATTTGTTCCGGAGTCATGGATGTTTTCTATGTATATAAGTATGTATTTATCTATACAGTGTGGAAAGATAAGTCGGGCCCTGGAGGGAAACTACCTTAAATCCTTAAGCTGGGTCATTTTACTTAATGGAGACATTCCTTTATTTTTAAAAAGAAACAAAACTGCATTCAAAGTATTTTTCCATTTTTCTTCAATTTGGCTTGTCTAAAAGAATCTTGAGTACTAAATATTACATTTTATGGATATTTTGTACGACAGACGAGTTTAAGACCTAATGTTTCTTGGAGAAATGTTTTCATTAACATTAACTGTATCGACTAGTAGAATAAAATTGCGAGTTTTTATTTTTTGGAATTTTTAGTTGGTTCGAGTCCCGGGCGAGGCAAGCGAGTTTTAGAAAATCTTTGAATGCAGTTTTGTTTCTTTTTAAAAATAAAGGAATGTCTCCTTTAAGTAAAATGAGCCAGCTTAAGGATTTAAGGTAGTTTCCCTCCAGGGCCCGACTTATCTTTCCACACTGTATAAGTATGTATATCGTCGCCTAGCATCCATAGTACAAGCTTTGCTTATTTTGGGGCTAGGTTGTTTTTGTAGGGCTGTGTAAGATATCCCCCAATTTTTTTTATTTAGTTATTATATTTATTTACTGAGTGGTGACTTACTGTTGACACTCATCCACACAGACTTGCTGAGAGGCTGCCCCACGCCGTTTTCGACGTTACACGAGTAGAGGCCCTCGTCAGCCAAGGACACCTCCTCTATCACGAGGGTCCCGTTGGGCAGGCTGAGGATCCCGCCGCCGGCGAGCTCGAGGACTGGCTGCCACGTGCCAAGAAGAGCTGGGAACATTAATATATGCTAATAACAAAACTTCCGTGAGACACAGACATATTATTATTATTATTATTATTATTTATTTATTAAAAACGGGTCACTCACGTATTTTAAGTCGAAAAACCGTGATTGTGGTTGGTCAGTGCCTACAAGCTGGAAAACTGTTTTGGGTACTACGTCGGTGGACAGTGTGGACGAACCATTAGCGAGTGACGTAGTGAGTGTTGTGTGCAACCCGTCGTTTGACAATAATGCCATAAATGAGGGTAGTTTCTCGCCCCCCCTGCCGCCGCCGGCGCCTGCGCCGAGTCATCGGGCGCGGAGAGCTGCGGCCCGCAGTCTGCGCCGGTCCGTCACCGTAAACCCAAGCTCCTGATGATACTACTCGGTACGGAGTGAAACATGTCGAGCGTTTTTCGACTTAAAATACGTGAGTGACCCGTTTTTAATATATTTAATATTAATATATACTTTTATCAGTAAACAAAATTTATTGCAAAAACTTAAATATAAATACAAACTAAAAATATAAAAAATAACTACTTACTAAAACCCGTCTCGGGCTGTCCCTGACGCAAAGGTGCCCATCACGCTCGCTGCGTTGCCGCGTTTTATCAGTTCTATTTTTTAATTTTAATCAAATAGTAACACATACCTAATATATGAAGCAGTGACGTATGTTAAAAGATAATTGACTGTATGAAATTGGGTAAACCAACGGTAGTGAAAATATGAACTCCTCGCCAATTCATCATCAATCACAAACTTCCCTATCATCAGCTTATTATCATTCGCGGTTATAAAAATGAAAGTTAGTCTTTAAAAACCGCAAAAAAAGAATGCATATTAGAGCAGAAGCAAATCGTATAATATAAATCGAAGATCCCAAGGTGCCCAAAAATATCTGAACAAGCACTCTAGCGCCTTGACAATTTTATTAGTCTTGTTCAGATAGCTATTTGTAAGCTCCGATATATCTGATGGCGACTGTATGTACCTACTTAAGTTTTACAAGAAAAAAAGCGTGTAGTACGTGAGACTCGCAAGAAAACCATCATCATCATCATAACTTAAGACTTTGCTCTTGTTGGTGGAGTAATCGCCAGTCATTTCTTTCTTGTGCCAGTCTTTTCCGTGCGTCCTCATATTACGACGCATTCTTTTTTATTTGGCTGAGATAAGTTATTCTAGGTTTCCCTTCTTCTCTTGTCTTTTCAATCCTGCCTTCCAAGATGTTTAGGAAAAAGTCGTCATGCCGTATCAGGTGTCCTACCATCATGCCTCATCTATATCTTATTGTATTTAGTAAGCATCGCTTTTCTCCTATCATACTCAGGATTTCTCCATTCGTCTTCCTTTCAGTCCAGCTGATCCTTTCCATACCATCAGTCAGTGTGAAAAAAAAATACGTACCGTCCTTCTTCATCCAGTGCACCTGAGGCTGCGGGTAGCCGCTGGCGCTGCACGAGACGGCTCCCCTCCGGCCCAGGAGGAGCGACGAGTTGGACGGCTCTTCCAGCCATTTTGGGGCCACTGGAAATGGAATAGATAGGTCCTACTCGTAAATACGTCTGTGACTGACGAATTCCGAATTTAATCAATCTACTTAAGTATTTCTAAAAAGGAGTTTTTTTAACATCACCTATTCGGAAAAATGTTCTTCTTACCTGCTATTTTAAGAGGGATCAAAATAACACTTTTATAGTCCAGTACACTATTGTTATGTTTTTTGAATAATATTTAGGTTATATATAGCTTAAATATTATTTTTAAATTTTGCATGGGTGATGTGATGTGAAAAGCAGTACCTATGTGTCACATTGTAGCAAAATTATTTCTAACTTGGGCGTAAACACACTTGAATCCCTCACTGCTACGTTCAGGATTCTATTTTAGAATTCCTCGTTACTCTTGGGATTCTATTATAGAATCCTTCGCTTCGTTTAGGATTCAATATACGCCCTCGCCGTAAATATGTCATTTTGCTTCTTTTTGACACAATCGAGTACTATATATTTGACTTCTGGTTCTTAAGATTCAAAACTTACCTTTAATATAAAGTTCCGTAGATCTGTTAACCTTAGCGACGTGGTTAGAGGCGACACAGGTGTACACTCCACAGTGTTCTAGAGATACCTTCTTGATTACCAAGGCACTGAAGAGCTCAGAACTTCGTTCTACTACCTAAAATGTTATCTAACTGATTAATCGTTTTTGGAATGAAGTAAAATGAAAAACGAATACATACTTATAGTTAAGGTTTTTATTGAACGACACACACGTATCGTGATATAAATATGTACTCTGCACCATGTGTGTCTACAACTTTCACTTTAATAGCGACCGCGCAGACAGAGAACGGTCTGGAGTTTCTAAGTTCTGCGTTCAGAGTTTGTTTTGTAAGGGTACTACAGGTTACGGTAGCGTAGCACTCTTCACTATGTATTAGGTTTCGGAGTTTTCAATAGCTCGGTAACACTAAAGTGAGCTACAAAAACTCCTCAGAAACCTGCACATCACACAAGTGTGATGGTTCACAGGTCTGTAAACTGTAAATAGAGCAAATTTCGAACTTTAAAAAATTGTTATTGATATGCGCATTTTCTTTTCATAGCGCTACCGGGAAAAATATGCTACAAGGTACAACAACGCTACCAGCGTAGCTTAGCAGTGAACAAGTAGAACGTGGCTATCTGCCACCTTGGAACCTAAGGTCTTATTGGGATTAGTCCGGTTTCTTCACGATGTTTTCCTTCACCCAAAAGCAACTGGTAAATATCAAATGATATGTCGTACATAAGTTCCGAAAAACTCATTAGTACGAGCCGGAGTTTGAACTCGCGACCTCCGGATTAAAATAAAAGTCGCACGCTCTTACCGCTATGCAACCAGCGCTTTAAAAAAATTACCGTTAAACACGCTAGAAGATATCCCGGTATCGTTTGGATCAAATAAGTAGAGGTATACAAAAAAATCTAGTGCATATCGAGCTCGTAACTAGAAAGTAGAGGTATAGGTAGGTTAGAGCAATAAGCTTAAATTATTAAAAATGTTACATTACCTTTAAACCACTGGGTATCCTCTTTCCATCTTTTAACCATTCAAAGTGTATTGGTAGGTCACCACTCCTGACATTGCAATACACATTAACAATCTGGCCCTCCTGTAAATTATTCCCTAGTAGCAAATCGTCTAGCACCGGAGCTTCGATGACTTGTATTTCGAAAGCTCTCCGAGCCATCTCTCCAGAAGGACTGGTGACTATGCAAGTGAACACGGCGCCATTTTCCTCTTTGGAAACCTCTGTGAGGGTTAAAACTCCGTTAATGTTAACTGTTGGCGCGTTTCTTTTTCGTTTCCGGTCGCGTTTGTATCGCGAGTGAAATGGGTTGGAATTGATTGTCTTGCCCTTGTACTCCCAGTCGATTTTACTGTAAAATTATTACCTATAATTTGTAAGGTGTTATTTTTACCGCCTTCTTACTAATATAACGTATTAACGGTTACAATATTAATAGTTTCAATAATAAAATCTCAAACAGCATCAATATAGTAGCGACGGGTGAATCAACGCGCCAAATGTTTCTGCCACCCTGGAATACTTTTCCCAACAAATCTCTATGTTTCGCGTTCAAAAGTATCTCTAAAAGTCTACACATAGAGACATGAGACATAACTCTTTTTGTTAAGATATAAGAGAAAGGTAGATTACTTTTGACGCGTAGTCTGATCTGCTACTTTTGATCCTGGCTGTAGTACCTACAATATAAAAAAGCCACACCTTACCTGATAGGATATCCGTAAAAAGGACACCTCAAGTTGATTGATTCACCGCTCTGAACTTTGATCGGAGGTAGGACTCTTATGTACGGAGGACCTGTAAAAAGATAACATTATATTGATTAACTTTATTACTTTTAGAAGTTGTAAAAAGCGCTTTATAAATGTGTGGTGAATCGGTGATCACGAGTCTGTGTAGAAGAGTGTGGGGTGACCCAAACAGGGGTCAGATCTTACCGTAAACGTCCAGTCGGTTCTCGTGGATGGCGGAATGGTCGCCCTCCGAAGCGATGCAGGAGTACAGCCCGCCGTCCTCCACGCGCACCCGTGTTATGTTCAACTGGGCAACCACCGAGTTGTCGGAGGTCATCAGCTGACCTAGTGAATACCTGGAAGGTTAAACGTATGGTACATAATAGCCTGAGATAGGCCAGCTGACTTACGATGAGAATAGTTATTTTCGATACAAGTGCGAAAAAGAGGAAATTCGAAACGAGTGGCGATAAATTAAAACACGACCGAAGGGAGTGTTTTAAATCGACACGAGTTGCGAATTACCTATTCGCACGTGTATCGAACAACGTTTTACAGTACATATGGCACTTTAAAGTTTCGACATACGCACGAAAAGTGCTATTTTACGCACTAGTGCGGAAAAGTAGTCCCATATATGTACTGTAAAAGTATATTTTGATAGAATGTGACTTGAATTAGATTACCTACTTGGATAGCAGTCTTATAGTAAGCAAATGTAAGTATTTTTGTAAGGGATAAGTTCGCCTTTGTACTGCCTATCCTGTGCCATATACTTGTGTTCTATGTTTTGTATTTGTAATAAAGAGTTTATACATACATACATATACTTACATTACAACTAAATGTATATAATACATTATTATTGATCAGCGAATAATAGGATGATTCACACTAGAACGGTCCGGGTCCTGAGGGCCTACCGCGAACCACGTTCGACGTGTTACCTCCCTGTCACACTTACGTACGAATTTACAAGTGCGACAGAGAGGCAAAACGTCGAACGTGGTTCGCGGTAGGCGCTCTGGCCTGGCCGAGGCTTCCGTCTCTTCGTTTTGTATGACGGTTGATTGGTGATGATTTCTATAGAAAACTGAACGCCTGGGCTCGCACTCGGACCCGGACCGTTCCAGCGTGAGTTTCATAATGGCCTCTCGAAACGTCACGTTGTTGATGAAATTATAAATCGCATGGCATTTGTTGCAAGGTCTATAGAAGCCTTAAGCAGTGCCGGCCCGAGTCCTTGATCAGGATAGAGCGAAATCGGGTTTTGGCGCCTAGAGCGAGTTTTCAAGCGCCCCTCGCCCCACTCGCGTCTTTTAAATTTTTTTTTTCTCTTTTGCCATTTTGGCGCCCCCCTTGCCATCCGGCGCCTAGAGCGGCCGCTCCACTCGCTCTACCCTAGATTCGGCCCTGGCCTTAAGTGACGACAGTGCCTAATTAAAGCTCAATATTATAGTGTTTAAGTAATCACCTATAATATTTATTTACTCTTTATTTGAAGAGAGTTAGATAGTATTTGTCAGGGAACCTCTACCTAATCTTACCTCGCATCAGTGGTGACTACGACCCCATCTCGCTCCCAGGTGAATTGAGGCGGTCTGTCTCCTGTGGCTGAGCATTGCATGCTGATCTGGAGTTAATAAAAAAAAAATTTTTTATAGGTAGTTAATCAAATCTTGATATAAACTTTCACGATTTTTACGTATTTGTGATACCAAACTTCACTAATAGCGGTCGAGTCGTAGCCGAGTGGTTCAGGCATCCGACTTTCAGTCGTGTGTTCGAATCCTGGATTGGACCAATTAGCTTTTCGGTACTTATGTAGGGAATACAATTTGCTATTTACCACTAACTTTGCGGTACCTAAATAACAAACATGACAACCGCGAACAAGTTAAAACATCTATGTGAAGTCCCCAACCCGCTTTGGGCCAGCGTGGGGAGTATAGTATAGCCCAATCTCTCGTGCATGAGAGGTCTGTCTGTGCCCAACAGTGGGATGTTTGTGTATAGGCTGAATTTAATTATGTATAGGTACTTACATCACCGCCAGGAGTGACAGTTCTCTCTGTGAAATGTTGTGTGATGATCACCTGACCATCAGATAGACTGCGGTAAACTCGTTTTCTTCTGTCAAGACCTGAAACAATATTATAATGTACATTTTAAAATTTTACTCATAATGACCAGTAGGTTAGAATTTTTAAAGAAAATGGTTAAATGTCAGCTCAAAACGTCTACGTAAAGAGGCATCGTAACAAGTAGAAAATCTACGGTTCGATCTTTGAAATTATGCTGCTGAATTCTTTTTTTTTTAATACGGAGGAAGCAAACAGCTATATAAGGTCACAAGCGCGTTGGCGATTTTATAATAAATAAAATAAAAAAAAACACACTGGGAGGAAATACAAAAATCTACTCGCCAACCACAGATTCGAAGACGAATAGGCAAACCGGACAAGAACTCTGCCGTATTCGAACTTCAAGATATTCACAAGATACGACACGTACTAGATTTGTACTAGATCCATTCTAGATACGTTATACTATCAACGTTATCTATCGTTAGATTTCAACTAGTTCTCTTTTGCAGCGCAATTCGGGCAACCAATGTCAATTTTACGTTAGATAGAGTTAGATATCTGAATTGGATCTCTAAGTTATATCCTGTGGAAATCGTTCAAGAGTATCTCCAGAATCGTGCAAATGTCAAATTTGACAGGTTAGATCTTAAACATATCGTTATCGTATCTTGGTGATGTCTAAAAGATATCTAATAGATGTCTATTTCAAAATCCGAATCGGCACTGTCAATGATTAGATAATGCAAAACAAAATGTAAATTCCTTTGATTGCCAACCCTGCACAGCAGCACGGAACAGACAACCCTAGCATCGCTGACCAATCACAGGCAGCAGGTGGCAATCAAACGCGTAATTGCAGTTTGCGGCGATGCTAGCTTTATTGGGTTAAGAGCCCATCTTGCAGCCGGCGCGTCGCATCCAGTCTGTTTCAATCGCATTTATGTTAAGTAGTTATGTGCGAATAGACGCACTTTGGTCGTATCCTCGTAGATAATCAAATAGCTTCAGTCGAGCAGGTTGCAGTGGTACAAGGTACAACCAGTACCTAGTAATATAAAATATTTTTGTTTTATTTGCAGTGGGTTGGCAGAGTGCTGAAGCCATGTGGGCGTCGGGACTGTCGGGTATCTTAAATTAGCAAAACCAAACCCCTATCCGTTAGGCTTAGGTAAATTCTTGTAGTGTGACTAGGATCGATATAATACTTACAACACCTATCTAACAACTATGTAGGTACCTACTCGTAACTAAGAGCCCTAAGGCCTACTTGCACCATTCTACTAACTCGGGTTTAACCGATTAAACCTGGAGTTACCATGGTTACCAGTACAATTTGACCGTTAAGTAGGTAACTTACATAGGTCTATGTTTTTACCTATAAAGTTCTTGTGTCTTGTAAAGTGGCCAAATACGTATATCACAACACATAGGTACTTATTTATTTTGATGCTAACTGTACCTAATAGTGGATGGTATAATGCAACAGTTAGAGATGCACGTCATGCACGCATGGCATCATGTCACCGCCCTGCGACTGCAGCGCGAATTACGGCGCGATTGCACGCAGATTGCATTACCGGACGGACGGCCGGAGGCTGTCAGAGACCAATTAAGTAGCTATTAACTATGATGATGGATTCTTTTAACAACATTTTTGCCAACATTTTTATCTAGGCCGACAAAGGGTCTTGTGTTGTGAGACACCCTTTTTTTAGTTTTCCTTGGGTTTTCCCGGATTTTTGCCACAGCTCATGAGAGCCTGACGTCTGCTTGACAACAAATCCCAAGAATTGGCGTAGGCACTAGTTTTTACAAAAGCGACTGCCATCGGACCTTCCAACCCAAAGCTAGAGGGTACCTAAACCGGGCTAAACGGGCCTACCGTTTAGCCCGGTTTTCTCACAATGTTTTTCCTTCACCGAAAAGCGACTGGTAAATATCAAATGACATTTCGTACCTACTTATACATAAAAGTTCCGAAAAACTCATTGGTACGAGCCGCGGTTTGAACCTGCGGCCTCCGGAATTAATAACTCATGAACCGTGATAGAAAGATGATGTATTTCTATTGGCGCTTATAACAACAAAATACTAAAAACCAAATAAAATAAATATTTAAGTGGGGCTCCCATACAAAAAGTTATTTATAACCTCATTGATCATTAATTTTTCAATATTTTCATTTTAAAATATGCGTTAGAGGGAGCAAGCGATACTGCATCTCATTCCCAGCATAGCTGCGTCCAAGTAGTGTGTTATGGCTTTTACAATATTCGATTCAAGTCATTCAGCCCCCTACTGACTATGTGTGTGAATCGCGGCGCAAAGCCGCGAACGCGAGTGTGGCTGTGGAGTCGATTTCGCTGTTTGCGAAAATCGATCCCACACTCGCGTTCGCGTCTTCGCTTCGCGTTTCGCGCACGAGTGTGGAGGGGCCTTTCCATAGTCATTCCTTCAGTGCATTTCTTTATGCGCAGTTATACAACCTATACAACACATATTAAATTATATCAAAGTATGAAAAATATGAAATGTTATAGTCATTTATAGCTGGTCAGGCAAATCCTGTCAGTAAAAAAGGCGCGAAATTCAAATTTTCAAATCTTCAATCATAGCGTCGCATTGCGTATGTTTTGTCCCTGACGGAGGCACGCATAGACCACTTCTATAAGATGCTACCTTCTATGTAAAATATAGCTGGTCAACCAAATCTTGTCAGTAAAAAAAGGCGCGAAATTCAAATTTTCTATGGGACGATATCCCTTCGCGCCTACATTTTTCAAATTTGCCGCCTTTTTCTACTGTCAAGATCTGGTTGACCAAGTATATTACTAGAATGAAATAACGCAACACAAAAGAAATTGTGGAGAAATTGTATATGTAGCGGGGTGTGGCAGTGTCAATGAACTGCGCGCGCAACGAAACGTAAAGATGGCGGACGCGGATGCCATTGCTCGCTAGCCGCAAATAAATTTCGTTTTTGTTTTACTAACTCCCTACAACCACACAAAATTATACTCTATTTTTTCATTCGTACGGTCCGATATGTATTAGTTATCTCGTCATTTTTGTTTACAAATTAGATTGGTTTGGACTTGTGTACTTGTATATGTCAAACAAAATATTTGACGTTCATTGACGTTGCTTTGCTTTGAGAATAGACGTGACTTGCAAAAGGTTTGGTTTATTTTGGTTAATTACCCGTGTGTTTTGATCTTAAACCTTGTATTTAAAAGAAGGAGTAAAAAGATTTTACAATCGTGGTCTAAGTTTCAAGTCATCCATTAGTGCTGGTTTCTTGATAAGCGGTAAATGCAGTTTTTAATTAGTGTTTATACTCGCTCTTTTAGTACCTACCCAATGTTTTAAATAATAAGTTTATTTTAATAATCATTTCACTGTGGTTTGTTTTCTTGTCATAGCGGTATCTTATAGATTATTGGTATGATTTGGATTTCAACAATACGTGCACTGATGTAGAAGTATGTAAGAATTTAACCGGGTTTGGAGGTTATGTTGATATAATATTCAAAATGAAAAGCAGGACCTACCTATTACATTACAAGGATATGACAATGTTTCAATTTTATTTACAGAAGTTTGTCATAATGGAATCTGCAGGAGACTGGTGTTTGATTGAGAGTGATCCAGGTGTTTTCACACAACTGATAAAGAAATTTGGTAAATATTTAGCAATTATTCAACCCAACAAGTTTATTTATTTAGGTATTTCATTTTTGTGGTATAATGCCCATTACAATTGCTCTTTCTGCCTTGAACTGCAATGGACAACCTGTATGATCACCCAGAGTGCGGGTCAAGGACCCTCGCCCAAAAAAAAAATATCAATGTAAAAACAGGCAATTTAGGAAACAACATTAATCTGTCAGCTCCCACGGCTCATATATGAGCCAGAACGCTTATGGTGACGTCATATCGTGGGATTTGACAGGTTAATTGTAACAAAACTAAAACAAAAATCATTCCACAGGAGCTAAAGGTGTACAAGTAGAAGAATTATGGACCATGGAGGAAGGAATTTTTGAAAATCTAAGGTACCTATCATGCATGTCATTGTGTGTACATATTACTCATTATCAACAGCCAAAAGTAGTGTAGGTAATTCTGTAGATCTCATTACGGGGGGGTACCGAATGAAGAAACACTATTGTTTAAAAGGAAAAAAAATAAAGAAAAAGCTGATTAATACTTAATCCGTATAACCTTTAAGCTGGTGTCAAATTGTATTAGTAACCATTGTAACTCCAAGTTTAACCGCTTAGCCCCAGGTTAGTGGGATGGTGCAAGTGGGCTGTAGAGATGATCAAATGTCAGAATTACAGTTGGAAGTTATGCAGAAGTGATTTTTTGTTATTTTAGGAATCATCAAAAAACTATTTTGTTTAAAAATATATATGGCACAAACATATTCTCAGCCGACGTTATTTGTACATATTTCAGACCTGTTCATGGACTTATATTTCTCTTCAAATTCTTACAACACGAGGAACCTGCTGGCCCCGTTGTGACAGACAACCGTCTTGATAAAATCTACTTTGCTAAACAGGTGATTTTGCATTCTACAGCTAGCAGATTAATAAATTGGATGTGAAAAGTACATTAAGAAGTTTGAGAGTAAAGTTAGTTGTGGGACTAAACATGAACAACTTTCATAACTTTGTTCATAAGCCTCATAATTTATACTTAGAATTTAACATAACTTGGTTCTTTTGGTTTTCAGTCATTTTTAATACAATTTATATTTTGTTTTTAGGTTATCAATAATGCCTGTGCTACCCAAGCTGTAGTCAGCTTACTTCTAAACTGCACTCACCCAGACGTGGACATAGGCCCTGAGTTGACCAAGCTAAAGGAGTTCAGCATGTCATTTGACCCCCGTATGAGAGGCTTGACTTTGAGCAATTCGCAGACCATCCGCATGGCGCATAACTCCATGTCACCATACATGCACTTTGAGTTTGATCAGAAAATGGCTTCAAAGGTTGGTATCATGTTAATAATATGCAGTACTGCCAATAATTTTAATATCCGACATATAACAAATTAATAATAAAAAGATAGCTATAGATTTTATGAAGAGTTTTGCAGAAAACTTTTGCGAGTACTTTCCTGATTGTTTAACATAATAACCTCACTAATCACTGTCTCATTTTAGGATGACGACGTATATCACTTCATCGGCTATATGCCTATCGACGGGCGGCTGTACGAGTTGGACGGGCTGCGCGAGGGTCCCATCGACCACGGACCCATCGCGCCGGAGCAAGACTGGCTCGACGTCGTCAGGCCCATCATCATGAAGCGCATCAACATGTACGTCTACCTTTTTACTGGTTAAGGGGTTACATGCCTATTGGCCACCGACGGACGCGTGTTCAATACGAACTAGACTTGTAACATGAGGATGGTTGTTTTCAATTGGTTCCTTATAATTTTGGACATGCTCAAAGTCACTCATTGAAAGTTATATAGGTACTTATTTCACGAGCTAGACTTCAATCTTAGAATTTACCTTTTTTTTTACAGCTACACAGAAGGCGAGATCCACTTCAATCTAATGGCTCTCGTATCAGACAGAAAGATGATTTACGAACGTCAGCTGGAGGAACTTCTTAACGAGTCACAGATGATGGGCATGCACTCGGAAGAAGTTGAGAACGAGATACCCCGGCTCAGGATGCTTATAGAATACGAGGACGTCAAGATGGCCAAGTACCAGCAGGAGATGGCGCGGAGAAAACACAACTACATACCGTTTATAGTGCAGTTGCTCAAGATCTTGGCAGAGGAGAAAAAATTGACTCCACTATTGGAAAAGGCGAAGGAGCGTGCGGCGAAAAAAGGACCTAAAAAGATTAAGACGTAGGAATATGCAATGAAGCTTTAGTATTAAAAGAATAGTGGAGTATGTGTGTATCTGTGCTGCTTGTAATTTTTATTTAAAAAAAATGTAAATGCGTTCAACACCACCACCAGTAAAATCGCGTCTCAAAGAGTCGTTAGGTAGGTAGCGTTTTTCAGTTTCGTGACCTAGTCTAGTCGGATACTCATTTTTCAGAGGTCTCATTGTAAGTTTCAGGCTAATATTGTCACGGTAATAATATATTATTATCTGGTGCTGTGTTGTAATTTGAGTAATATAACTGTTGTGTCACTGCCAGTAGAAAATCAGAAAAACGATAGACTTGAAAGAAATGTTCTCGGTATTATAATATATATTTACGATGAAATTTGAAATCAAAGCTGAATATTTGACTATCTATCCCACTGGTATGGGTCTTATTAAATGAACTTCAATTGATTATTTGTTTTATTCTATCATTGGGACCTTTTTCTGTCAAAAACGCTAACTCGTCAATACCCCTAGCGTAAATTGCATTCGATAGCGTGATGTGACGTACCTACGCGTTTGCGTTAAGTGTCATTAAACTCGTTAATTTATTATGTATGAAAATTTTGAGTTTCCAAAACGTCCCGCTTGGCATTTTGTATGAAGATTTTGAGTTTCCAAAACGTCCAGCTGTTCAAAATCCCATACAAAAATAGACAACTCAAATTTAAGCGAACCGTAATTAGAATTACCCCGTTTTACGGAATAATCCCATTACACATAAGCATTTTTGTAAAGTCACGGTCATTAACGTGAATTGTACGTGCAATATTTTATGTATTTTAGACAGTGACAAAGGGTAGTGAACGGAGAGTTCATTGTTCTTGAGAGGATGAGAGTCCATATATAAATATTTGGGTACAATCTTACACAGACCGGACAGAACCACCTACAGTCACCTGTAATAATAGGTACCTATGTTACTCTTCGAAGGCCGCAAAAATATGTGACACGTTCTTATGTCTCTACCATAAAATATTTGCGGCCCTCGTTGTGTAACATGTTAACCTTTTGGACGCCAATGACCGATATATCCGCACCGTAGGTTCAACGCCAAAGACCGATTTATCAGTCACAGAGCAACATCGACCTACGTGCATAAGTATACATAAAGTTCAACTTCAGTTTTGACACTTCAATGATGTGGCGTCTGAGTGACAGCTTTTGTGTTTGACACGGCGTGGAAAAGGTTAATGCAGGTGACTGTCCCCGAATTTAAGATATATAGAAATTTAAAGTGATGTTGCTAATTGCATTTTCTGGTCTAACAATTCGAGCTTGATTCAAAAATCTCATCAGGAATAAAAAAAGCTAAACCCAACCCACTAGTCACTAGCCCCGCAAAATCTATTACCGCATTTATTCAACAAAGGCGCGTTCACACGCGGTAAATAAATAACGGCGATAAATAATCTGGGGCTGACGCGGGCCGTGTGGAGAGGCTTTAACTCTGTGAATTCTGTGATAGACCTCTGTCACACCGCAATTCGCAAAAAAACAGTTTTGTGCGTTATTTTTAATTTTGTTTACCAGCTGCCTTGTTTTACTAGACTTAATATAGGTAAGTGACTAATATCTATATGCAACCTGCCCGCGGACTGGATGCAAGCAGCGTGCGGCCCGGCGAGTGTCAAATTAAGGCCATTAAGTATATTACCTATGTCGGCGGCCGATCGTAAAATCAGGCAGATCATGAAATTTCTTGAATAGGTATCAAATTTCAGGAGTATCGTGAAACGTGAAAATCATTTGTCTCGTTCCCTGAGTCGACGGAGCCCCTCTACGTCCTCGATTTGCCGCATGCCGCGCCGCGCGCCGCTTGCGTCCAGTCCGCGGCCACACTAATAGGCTCGGTCACAAAATGCTAAACTCAAAAACTGCTGAACGGATTTTCATACGGTTTTTACCTATCAATAGAGTGATACTTGGGGAAGGTTTAGGCAGTGGGAGACACTCCTGACTTCGGGAAAACTCGGCTCCATTAGGCTCAGCATACTCCGAGAAATTATAAGGGTTGACACAACTTGACGTCCCTTTGCGTGCACGACCACAAATAAGATAATAACGTGAATTTTGATAATTCTAAATAGCCGAAAGGGATAGTGCCATAAGTTAAAAAGAGCTATCATGATTCGACCCTGAATCGCTGTCAAACTTCGGTTTTGTATTAGGAAGTGTCGAAAATTAGTTCGGTGTGACGCCAGCCCATCGTCATGCCTACTCGTATTTATTGAAATGCCCTTTGTTTGTTGTTCGTGGCCTGGCCTTTGTTCGCGTTACGGTACCCTTCTGAAGATAAGTAGTTCGCGACGCCACACTTGTTAAGAGTTTAATCCCTGTTGTATAGCTATATATGTAGATACGAACCTCCTATAATAACTAGGCTTCGAGCTAGGATTGATAGAAAATACTAAACTAAAAAGTAGGTAAGTAACTACTTAACTCCAGTCCTCATTAATATTAGTTAAACGCCTTTTTTATCCTTGGAAAGTTAATTACGACTAAGACAAACTATATTTTATTTTATTTTATTTGATATTAATAACACATGAAAAATAAAAATCCTTTATTTCTATAGATCACCACATTAGAATTGTCATCAATCTTCTTAATAATCATAAAATTCACAAAACAACGGATACCTACTAATATAACGGGTGCGTCAGGGTAGATAAGCTTTCAAAAGGTTTCAGCGAAAATAAGACATCACATTTTCAATATAGGTTTCTACCCCCATTCCATACAAACGTCGCATTCGTTTTCACACTTCGATTCACGTTCAATATAGTATTAGAATAACATAAACATAGCTATAGCACCCTCTTGATTCACTTCAGTGCCCTTTTATCTCGGTCCACTGGGTTGTCAAAACGTATATGGCAAACTACAGCCTCCAACATAAAATGAGATGTCTGTTTCCCAAGAGATATAATAACCGTCACACCGGAGGTAGGATATCATTTTAAATAGACCAGGTTATATTGGGTGAAAGTCAGATGAAATCACAGTAGGTACCATCAAGCTTGAACCGTACGTAGAGCATCCGTATTGTACCTATGTCAGATCAAATGGGAACATTAATTTTCACCACACCAGCTGGTTCGAAAACTGATGAGAAAGTTGCAAATTTTGATTTGTTTCCTTCTTTATGTTGGCCGGTAGAATTGACTATTAAACGGTGATTTTGAATCATAAATATCTAGTAACACTAATTGATTTGAATTGATTTTGTTTGATATTTTACAGTTAGGTAGTTTTCTTGCGTTGGTGTGGTGAAAATTTTTGTGTTTCACTAGGTGGCTAAATTTGGTTCATCCTCGGGCCTTGAAACCCTAGCAACGCTCAAGACTCCACTTTTCGAATCACTCGCTACGCTCGTGGTTCATATTTGGTATATTTCGTTTGCTTGAGTATCAATATTAGCACGAGAGGTTATCAATAACTTTGCCCCTTGTAAAACAAATAACTATGTCTGGCTACCAGAGGGGTCAACATAATGTGGTCGCTAAGTTTTCGTATTTATTCTAAAGATGATGATAGTCGTGTTTTGGTACCGAGGCTTCTTACCTATGTCAAGTACATTTATGCCCTTGATCTAAATCGTTTTCTCTGAAGGCAAAACGCGGTTGACGAGCTTCAGCTTGAATATTCGGATTATGTTATCATTATAGGTAGGTACCTACTTATGTATGAATCTGAGTACCTAATACTTACGTAATAATACATTATTATTTTTATTGACTTATTTTTTATTTGTTTATGTTTTGCTGACTTATTGATAGCGACATTTATTTATTCTGTGATTTCTGTGTAATTAATTGGTGTATTCTGTGACTTAATTTTTATTGCATGCCTGTTACGTACGACTGTTTAGTTTTAAGTTTATTTTTTATTGTACCTATACCGTGTAAGCGCTTTGGTGAAATACTGTTAGCTTATATGTGGGAAATAAATGAAATGAAATGAAATTACAATACAAGTGCGAATTACCTATTCGCTCATGTATCGTACAACGTTTTACTTAGAAATAAATTTAATTAGAAATCTTGAAGCCTTTCTCGAGGGACTGTATCGATTCGTATCCTGAGTTTTGAACTTTCGCTCAATAGAAAAAAAAAATCACGAACATATATAAGTCTTTAGATGATGCACTTTAAAACTTTGTAACAAATTATGCACTGACGCTAAAAATATGAAAGTTCCTTCTTTAAATCGGCAATATCATGTTTGAGGGAACGTATCAATTACTTTTTAGGGTTCCGTAGCCAAATGGCAAAAAACGGAACCCTTATAGATTCGTCATGTCTGTCTGTCTGTCTGTCTGTCCGTCTGTCCGCCGTATGTCACAGTCACTTTTCTCCGAAACTATAAGAAACTGTTTCGAAAACTTTCTGTGAACCGCATTAAGATTTTCACACAAAAATAGAAAAAAAACAATAAATTTTTGGGGTTCCCCATACTTAGAACTGAAACTCAAAAATTTTTTTTTCATCAGACCCATACGTGTGGGGTATCTATGGATAGGTCTTTAAAAATGATATTGAGGTTTCTAATATCATTTTTTTCTAAACTGAATAGTTTGCGCGAGAGACACTTCCAAAGTGGTAAAATGTGTCCCCCCCCCCCTGTAACTTCTAAAATAACAGAATGATAAAACTAAAAAAAATATATGATGTACATTACCATGTAAACTTCCACCGAAAATTGGTTTGAACGAGATCTAGTTAGTAGTTTTTTTTAATACGTCATAAATCGCCTAAATACGGAACCCTTCATGGGCGAGTCCGACTCGCACTTGGCCGCTTTTATTATTTTCAAATGTTACAAAAAAATAAAATGAAAAAAACATGATATTTGCGCTCCCGGGCACGCACTTTTATCTCGATCACGCTTACCCTCAGTGAGAGTGAGAGAAGAACACGAACTTAGTGGACCTTAAATAGGGTTGTCAGCAGCATTAAATTTAATGTTATCGAGATCGATGTCTAATATTGGCAGAATTGCACGCAACCCAGAAGAGGCTCTTTAGAATCCTTTAATTAAGAGGAATCTCGATCGCCACTGGAATTAGGTTGAGAGAAATTGAAATTAGCGAACAAACAGTGAGCATGACATTTGAATAATGAAGTTCATTACCTACCTTCTCGTCATTCTGACCACAGAATGAGGCTGTGGCCAAACTTAAAGCGTACCTATGTTTTAATAGTTGTTTTAAAAGGGTTGTTAAACCGCTAATATTGATACCCAAGTAAGCGATATATTCCAAAATGGAATCTTGAGCGTTGCGAGGGTTTCAAGACACGAGGGTTAAACAAATTTAGCCACCGAGTGAAACAAAATTTTTCACCACACCAACCCGAAGGAAATATTAAGTGTAAGATATGAAACCAAATCAAATCAAAAAAATAAATTCAAAAACATGATATTCGCGATCCCTGGCACGCACAGCCATCTCACGCTTAGGGCTGATTTAGACGACGCGCGAGCTCGCATGCGATTTTAGTTACATTGCGGCCTGTTGGTTACGTCCAATTCAACCAACCGATTAAAACCCGCAATGTAATGATAATGAAACTCGTATGCGAGTTCTCACATCGTCTAAATGAGCCCTTACGCTCAGTGAGAGTGATAGATGAGGCTGAACCCACGGGGCCTTAACTAAATCTTAATTGTACGACTGTACGTGCCTCGCAAGGACGAGCATGTTTTTGTTGATCACGTTGCTTGGTAGACTTACTTGTGATGCAGGTGTATGCTAGAGAATGAAAGCATTGTAGGTCTGGGTAGTTCGAAGTACCTATTGCGTAAAATAGGTAACACATTAGTAAACACACATCTCATTCCTTTTGATCCGCCCACTCCTAACCGCAGCCTTAGGCTTATGTCCAAACATCGGAGAAACAAATTACGTAAATACATCTCCTGGGCTTTCAGTAGTATCGCGGGTCGGAACCTCGACGGGCCTCGCCTAGCCGATCTACAGACAGTAATACCATTTCTATGAAAACGCTCCTTTTGATTTACGGATTGATATTCCGACATCTTTTGCCTTTGATACTGGGTTGTAATATTTAAACCACACAGAACTAAGCCGAATTAAGCAGAGCGATAGCTTTAGGACCGACCCGTAATTTATTACTATTATTACGTAGTGTCCGACCGATGTTTCTTTGACTTTGGCAGGTTTTAGCATAAAAATCACGTTTCGGCCAAAGGTTCGGTTTCGGTATTTTTCATATGTTTAGAAAGAAAGGTCCACTGACAATTAATTCAACGATTTTAATACGTCTACCAAAGTTTCGGTTTCTGCCGAAACTAAATCTAGTTTCGGTTGGACACTATTTACATTACAACAATCGAACATATTATACATATAATAAAATTAATAATATCGATAGTCAATGCGTTTAATACACGCAAGTAATTTTTACGAAATCTGCTAAATATGTGTTTTTTAATGTGAAGTTGTATGGATGTTGTCAAGATAAAAAAAAACTTTTTTATAGAGGAAAGGACAAATACATGCTTCGAATTATTTTTTCAAAGGCGGACATAAATACGTTACTAGTTACTAGTTACTACCCCTTTCTCAAAATGTATGTTGAGAAGATTAGATGTGTTTATCCATGGGTTGTATATGTTTAGGTAGCTTGTCATATATATATCTGCAGTAGGTAGATAACAAGATAATTAAGTACAACGAGTACAATGTAAAACGAATGCAATGACGCCTGTAAATTATCAGTTTGACTGAACTAAGTATAAGCGTTTTTATACAGAGTACTCCTGCTTTGTACATGTTCTGTGCGTTAGTTGAATAATTCATATTCGGAATCTGGAGTTTTATTTGGCCGATTCGTGGATGGCCGACTAATTCGATGGGTAGCTTTCCTTTTCACATTTTCAGACTCAAGTGAAAGATGACGAGATAACTGCAGCGCTGAATAAATCTAAAGGGGCCCACTGATTAACAGTCCGCCGGACGATATCGGCCTGTCAGTTAGAACAAAAATTTCCGACAATGCTCAATTTCAGCTCCGAACAACTGACAGGCCGATATCGTCCGGCGAACTGTTAATCAGTGGGCCTCTTTAAGGTGACAGTCCATTTCCAACGACAGCTGCACTACTGTTCATTTTACTATGGAAATTGACAGTAACACCGACGCGTTCAGTCCCAGTAGTGCAGCTGCGGTCAGAAATGGAATGTTACCCTTAGGCTCGCCATTCACAGGGCTGTATTTTAATCAAATAATATACTTGCAGCTCTGTATCTCTTTTGTGTTTTATAGAACCAACGAAAGAGATTTAAAAATATAACCCCTCAATGGATTTTCTTCTGTGTGTAGGTATTCCTGTACAATATTTTCTAGCTACAATTAAAATAGCTAGAGTTACAGCTATTTTTAAATCAGGAAAAAAACCTCATGTAGTAACTATTCTAATTTCAGTCTTGCTCGTGCTAAATATCAAAAATTCTCTAAAATAATATATCAACGCCTCGAGGCATTCTAAAGAGGAAGAAATACCTTTACCTATTACACATCCCAAGAACATATACAGAGTACTGGTACGGAAAAGGAATTTAACGTATACGGGGAGTAAAATAATAACGAGTTGCTAGAGTAAATATTAAAACTTTAAATTGTTTAAGAACAGTCTTATTAAATCATTTATTCAAATAGGACATTTGCCATTTAATAGCTCTATGTAATTTTTCATTTTCTCCAATATGCTCGGAAATGTGCTTTTATTTATATAACAAAAATAGTACGAGAAATTTTTCAATGTAGATAATTAAATAAAAATAAAACATTGTTATACTATTTTAGCGGACGGAAAATGTACGAGAATCCAATACAATATTGTTTTCACCTCAGCAGCTCGAACAAGGGTACTTTGCTACTTAAAAACAGTGAGTAAAATCGCATCGCTACGCTCGTGAATCTAGTATAGAATCTTTCGCTTACACGGGACTCAAAATACGCACTCGAAGAAATATCAAACTTTGATCTCTTGTTGTACAAATAACTATAGTCTCGAATTGCCAAAAATATTCTATGTTCATCAACAATCGGCATCGGTCGATTATGTGGAAGTCGTTTTCTATATTCCATTTAAGTACATTGGCAGGTAACGGTGGCCTGCTATTACGTGGAACAGAAAACTGCTGTTAGGATGCTAACTAGGGTGATAGGGAAAAGTGGAAGGCGAAAGACCGCAGGGCCCCACCAACTTGATGGTCCGCCCAAGTTAAGAGGCCACCTCAGGCAAACTCCATCAAGCGGTGAGGGCTACGGGAGATCGAGACCGATGGAGACAAAACACAGCAGCTGCTAAACCAAGTGGTCACAATCCTCAGTAATGAGGGACTGACAAAGAAGAAGGGTGGTACTACTTATACTATAGCACAGCTTGACCGGTGACCTTTTGCAAGTGCCCGCAGTGACTGTATATTATAGGTAGCGCATAAAAAATATCAATGCATACCGCCAAGTTTTTTTAATTTTTATTATTTTATTTTTTAAGTATAGTTTGTCAAAGGACTGTCTCATTTCAAACATAGACATAGAGAATCATACTATCTTTGTCTTACACTAGTACTAGCACCCAAAAGAAAAGGATGAGTATACTTTTTTTTGTTCTTGTTTACTGACAAATTGGTTTGACCAACTACCTATATTAAAACGACGTAGCGTTTAATACACGACCAGGTACACAGAAATCATTTAAGCTTAAGTTATAAGAATATCCGACTTGATCTACGAAGTATCCTACCTATAGTCTTTCCATGACTAGATTGACTAGGTAGCCAAATCAAACTTTATGGAACCTTAGGATAATGTAACAATTATAATATTTAACTCTCGGAGAACCCCATAAACTCTGCACAAGTTAGTCATGCAGAAACGAGACCGAAATATGCATGATTTTATTAAAATTGTCGGTAGGTATGTTGAATTCTGAATGAAAGCCGATGAATACTGAATAACATTTTAGATGCTTGGATGGGTAGGCACACTATACTTACTTTTTTATACATATAAATTCATAATAGATGTAATAGATACCCTGTTTTAATAACAAAACTTTGTGAGACTCATACCTATTGTGTATATTGAAGCGGGTCACTCACGTTATATTGTAAGTCGAAAATGGCTTAACAGGTTTTGTTCAATAACGAGGACCTTTAACAGAAGCTACACGCGCCGGCTGACCGCTGACCGATGCAGACGCGTCGAGTTTTCATATTACCGTAAAACACCCTAATCTCGCCTGTCAAGCCAAACATCGCCTAAATTAAAAATATTAAATTTTCTACTAAAATTGGTATCAAACGTGGCATATTTAACGACCATATCTATTGGGAAATTTATTTGTGGCAACACTGCTGTTACTTTTTTGTGTCTACCTTCAGCTTGTTCACTTTTAGAGTGTCTTAAAGAGTGTTAGGAGTGACAAAGATTTTTTTGCTCGTGAATACTTCTGTCTCCAGCGGCACATGTTTAACAGGTGAGTCAACAAAATACTTCAATCTATAATCGAAATTTAA
The DNA here is from genome assembly GCF_948474715.1 of Cydia amplana. NCBI lineage: Eukaryota > Metazoa > Arthropoda > Insecta > Lepidoptera > Tortricidae > Cydia > Cydia amplana. The sequence continues at coordinate 14,391,336 of NC_086070.1, read as the reverse complement.
TGATCTTTCGCATGAAATAATTAGTTTTCACGTATCCCTCGTAATTAAAAAGTTATCTTGTAATATGTCACCTGAGAGGTCAAAACGCCATGTTCCTTCCAAATTTCGCCTACCCCTAGGGTTGTCACTTTAATGAAAAAAAAAGGAACTCGTTGCGTTTTTTTTTGTATTTCAAAATGTGTTGCGTACTGTACAAAAACATGACAAAAAAACAATAAATAAAAACAACTTAAAATTACAATTAAACTAAATACAAACTAAAAACTATTCTAAAAAAAGCTAAACTAAAATTAACCTAAATCTAAAAAAACGGCCAAGTGGGACTCGCCCATGAAGGGTTCCGTATTTAGGGGATTTATGACGTATTAAAAAAACTACTTACTAGATCTCATTCAAACCAATTTTCGGTGGAAGTTTGTATGGTAATGTACATCATATATTTTTTTTAAGTTTTATTATTCTCTTATTTTAGAAGTTACAGGGGGGGGGGGGGACACATTTTACCACTTTGGAAGTGTCTCTCGCGCAAACTATTCAGTTTAGAAAAAAATGATATTAGAAACCTCAATATCATTTTTGTAGACCTATCCATAGATAACCCACACGTATGGGTTTGATGAAAAAAAAAATTTTAGTTTCAGTTTTAAGTATGGGGAACCCCCAAAATTTATTGTTTTTTTTTTCTATTTTTGTGTAAAAATCTTAATGCGGTTCACAGAATACGTCTACTGACCAAGTTTCAACAGTATAGTTCTTATAGTTTCGGAAAAAAGTGGCTGTGACATACGGACGGACAGACGGACAGACAGACAAGACGAATCCATAACGGTCCTAACGGTAACGGTAACGGTTGACTAATTTCAGAATGGCCGATTCACGTGTTTATTGTGTTGTGTTCAGGTCATTCTGAAATTTTAACTGAGTCATGTCATGTGGTGTTTTTGTTGACATTATTTTTTGAGTACCTAGACCATGCGTTTGTAAATGGATTATACAAAGTTATTTTCTTGTGTCGTGGTATTTTACAAGATAACTTGAATCGTGATATAAAATATTTAGTTACTTATTGGGTCACTACAAACCTTTATTTTCGATCATGCACACTCAGTTGCAAAATTGCATGGACACTTGATTAGTACATGCAATTATGCAGCTTGATTTATCTATGTTTCACCTAACGTAAGCGGGATTTTTGTTAAGTACTTAATTAATATTGCTCTTTAAATACATTTTTTCATGAGTCATGGTTGTTTTCTATGTATTTAAGTATTTGTATATTATATATATCGTTGTCTGAGTACCCACAACACAAGTTTTCTTGAGCTTACCGTGGGGCTTAGTCAATTTGTGTAATAATGTCCTATAATATTTTTTTTTTTTGTGGTTGATTTTGAAATGATATTTTTTTCTCATACCTATATGATTTATGACATGAAAACCAAAAACCCTCTTTAATTGCGACAGTTGGTTAAAAACATGATTGTTGACAACCCTGAACGATCGTAGTAATATGTATGAAAACACGCTGGATGTCTTCCTATTTTCGCCTATGATGAAAATATGTGCGTAATAGGACCTTAATAACACCGGCGTACGATTCAATATAAATTACGTCAATCATACAGAGGGTAGAACTTAATTTTAATGGAATGTGCCTATGTTCAGTCATGTTTGATAGGGTAGGCGAAATTAGGCAAAAAGATGAAACTTCGCCTATTGTCTTTGAGCTCCTTTTTTAGGTATAATTATACATACTATTGGGTTATTTTTAAATTAAATTTAGGTGTTATCATTATATATACCATTTAGATACTAGTGATGACACAATAAACATGTACCCTAAGAGGAAACTTCAAAAATATGTCAAAAAGTAGGCGAAAATAGGGTGTTTTACGGTATTCATAAAATTTTGCAAACGAGACTTAAAGACGAGAATTAAAGACTCGAGTTAGCAATATTTTCGCTCCACTTGCGTGAAATAGCACGCTCAGGTATTGGAATAGGTGCGATGAAAAAACACATTGTATAGGTAAGATTGTTCAAAAATATTTATTTATTTATTTAATAAATCTTACAGCTATCTTTACAGTTTCCCAATGTGACAGTGCAAGCAGCCTATACTAAACTATGCACCTACTACTATAACTATTACCTAAGTAAGTACATAAAAAGTTACAAACCAAATAACAGCAGATGAAAAGCGTCAGCAAGCGTGCCATTCAAAATAATATTGCATCGCATGAAGCGCAAAATAAAAGTACCTACGTACAATATAAAATAAATGTGAAAATGCCTGGCATTTCGCTCGTCACTGCGCCGAGCGTGCGGCGGACACTCGGGCGCTGGGGACGAGCTGGCCGACAGTCGACAGTGTCGACACAACGGCGCGTCATTTCCGCTTAAGGTTACCGCCTACATGCAAACGGCCATATTCGAACTTTAAGATACGTCAAATACTAGAGATTGAAACGATATGGAATGGATATGTCAGTGACAAACAAGTGTCAAAAGTGACGTTTCTTCAAACAAACGCGTCACTTTTGATACTTGTTTGACACTGACATATCCAACCCATATCGTTTCAATCTCTAGTATTTGACGTATCTTAAAGTTCGAATATGGCTATTTTTTTAGTATAAACTCGCGACGCCGCATCATACATCAGTTTGTAGAATTCAAGTGCATAATATGCATCATAACGCACACAATAATATGGAAATTATGGTAATATTTTACGTTTAATTTTGCAGGCGCTCCTTTCGATTGTTCTTCAATCTATCTTCAACAGCTCCAATGCATACTAAACTTGTCAAAAACCGCACCGGCTCCCCATCGTATTGCTTTGGCGTATTCCGAGGTGTCACATTGGAGAGAGTATCTTTCTACCAGGACAGAGGTTGACAACTTGATTCGCTTGGGACTCTTTGCCCACGCTGACCGTCGTCGATTATTTGCGGACACTTGAAATACGAACTTTTTCCCATAGCCGCTGTCGCCCTCTAGTTCGGAGCAGAAACTATTTCATTACGCACTCGCGCCCAGATGCGGGGTACCTAATACGTATTCGAGAACCTTTACCTACTCCCTACGTTTTTGAATTATTTAGCGTTGTTGCTATTGTTGATTGTAGGATTCATGCTGTCAGTTTTACCGTGATGGATCAAAAATAAAAAAGCAAGTTCTAATAAAAGTTGATCTATTTTTATATGCTTTTTATGGGTGCACGTTTCAGAAAACATATGCGTGTGTAGCTATTTGAATAGGCGAGTTTTATAATAAAGCAAATTAGCTACCCTAACCCACTTTTACCCGACAGCGCGACGCAAGGAGAGCAATGTATTTATCAGTCTATGGATGTAGGTAATGTATGTATGTATGTTGTTTCTAGAGACCAAACGTGTGGGCCGATTTTGAAGATCCTTACGTCAATAGATTTGTCTTAGTAATTGTCCGAATGTCAAAGACATGACAATACACAAGATTTAACAATAGGTACCTATGGCAAAATCAGTCACCATATTGTTAAAAAGAAAAAAAAAATCGGCGAACAATGTCGAGTGGGGTATTATTTTTTATAATTTTTAATTTTGAGTTACCTATCATTTACAATCTGTTTTAATGTTGTTTAGCAAACATTCTCAGTTAATCTAATTATTACGCTGTTGGTAACTTTTTGTTTGTTTAATTTGTTTGTTGCATAACTTGTGACTTTAAGTACCTCATTTTATACGAGTTTTTTACTGATAGAATATAGATAATCATTGAAAGTGTAAGAAACATTTTTGATAATTTTCATAATTTATTTATATACCTACCTGCCGTGATACAATGTAATTTTCTAAAAGAAACTAGCCTATTTAGTTTGCAATTAAGAAAATATCCAAGATTAAGTCCGGCCAGTAAAATTGCGACTTCCGATTATGCATAGTTTTTATGAATACAGGGCTCAAGTTATAATAGTATCATTAAACGAGCTCAAAGGCACTGCAAATCGGTTTAAGAAATATGGCCTGTAACAACGAGACACTTATATTAGCAATAAAATAATACAAGTGCCTACCTTTTGAAGAAAGTGGCTTTACATGATGATGAAAGACCATTAAAGTGTAATAAAAATAAAACCCCGAGCTAAGGTCAACCGGGATAAATGCGTATTTTGAAGATATCTCCGAAACACCACATAATTATTATAATTAATATAGCCGTCTGCAGTAAAAGTTCAGTGACCACACTTCGAACAGAGAGGATTGCAATAGTTCTAAAATGTTCCGTTAATGTGCCTTATTGCTTGCTAAACTACTCAAAGTTAACTTAAGTACAACTGTAAACGGTGAAGCAAATATTCTACTTACTGAACTGAATATGTACTAACTGAATTTTACTGTTTGTCAATTTAATGAATTTCCATACATAAAATAGTGGTTCAATTTAAAAATTGTTAGGAAGTATCGTTTCTTCATACTTACCTATTGATTCAATGTAGGTACATATTTATGATTACGTCAAAACTTTAATTAAAAATCCTGTCAAGCCAACGTAATTAATTTATCAACGAAACATTGAAGTATTCACGAAGGCTGTCGCTGTCAAAATAGGTGTCGGCCATAATAGCGGGCGTCGAGGGTGAGTTCCAGCAAGTCGGTGCGAGGCTGCGAGCCCGCGCAACTTGCTGGTCTATTAAAACTTTCCCTGCTACGTTGTGCATTGTTGCTAAACAAACTTTAAAGTTCGATGTGTCTGTATCTATAGTATAGGTACATTTTGCTTCGGACTTGGAAAGTATTTTTAAGGGATTTGTCAACAACGTCAACAATATAAACTTAGTGTAAACTTTGGAACACAATTATTAATTATGCCTCAAGGAGAACGAAAGGAATCATTGAACAACTAAACAGGCTGGGCTGGCTTAGTATGTATAAGAAATATAAACAACAATATTTTTTACCATCGTCGTTATCTCCTAAAAACCTTTTAAGAGTTTGATCTGCAGATAGCGATCCGATCATTGTATTAGATATCCAATTCTTTTTTATTTGATTATTAGAACATTTCGGTATACATATTTAATCATTCAATGGGACCTCGGTTATCACGCTAAAATATTTATCACAGTGTAATTACAACCGTACTGTGCCATAACTTTTTAATTTTTCATCGCAGGCCCCGGGCGCCAGTTTGGGTTCTGCACCAATCTGCTTGATTACTTTCCGCTACTTTTGTTTAAAGATTGGAAACTTTACGTGTATACACGGAAAAACTCTGAGCGAATTTCAAATTTGCGAGCGTTAAGTTAAGGTGGGGTTGGAAGTTTTTACAAAGTCGGTCTGCATTTCGTGGTATTGATTGAATAGACCTTTTACTTGGTAGTATTTAATTTACCCAATCAACTGACAACTCTAAAGTTGACGTTTTGAACTTTTTTATGAAGATTTTTTTTTCCTTTTCCAGCAAAGTTATGGAATCAAAAAGCTTTATTAAAATTCTAAGCGCCACTTGCACCATTCCACTAACTCGGGGTTAGCCCGTTAAACCGTCAACCCAGTGACATTTTGTACTGGTAACCATGGTAACTCCAGGTTTAACCGGTTAACCCCGGGTTAGCGGGATGGTACAATTGGCGCTAAGGCATTTAGCTAAAACCCGGCTGCTTCAAAATATTTTAAACTATCGAAAGGATTTTAAAGGGTATTTCCATTGATTTGTTAAAACTGCAGATAGTTTTTAATAGCCTAGGTAACTTGTAGGTCTTTACCTGCGGAGGTAGCATGATCGCGTTTTTATCGTCTGTCACGTTCTAACAAATATGATGTAGTAACAAAAGTGACGCATGATAAAACAGGCGATAAAAACGCGACCATGCTACCACCGCTAGTATGTATAAAAATAAAAGTAGTATATTTGACTTTAGCTGAATAACATACTTCAGTGAACGTTTTCTGTTAATTTACTTCACCGTGCCACGTAGACGGGAACCGAAGCACTACCATGAGTTCCGTAAATGACAGTCGATAGTGAGAACGTTAAGGAAAATGTATGGAGTATTTGTACAGTGCCTCTACCGGTCACTTAAAGAACTAAAAATTTCAACTGGTACCATGAGTTCCTAACGTTTTTACGTAAGTTTTCTATCCATGCCGAACTTCACACCTAAAACGCTCTCTTTCTAACTATATAAAGAAAACAGCCAGAATTATACAAGTTAATTACTTTACGCCGTTTACGCGAATAAACGTGACAAATGTCATCGAAAAATACGTGCGTTTTCGACGTTACATTTCTGTCAACTTGTAAACACAACAAATAAACATATTTTTCACGATTATCTTTGCAATTTTCAACGTAGTATGTATTTATTTATAAGAGTTACGTGAACTCCAGGCAAAACTAATACGGAATAAATCAATTAAAAAAAGGCTGATTTGATACAAAGGTAATGAGTTATATTTACTCCTATTTCTACTGTTTAGTTAAGTACATTTGCAAAGATCACATTACTTACGAGCAGTTTTTGCTTTTAGGCATGAACCTATGATTGAAAACAACATTTCCATACAAACCCGGATGGCATCCAGCGGTACATGCGTACAAACAAATCGTTCATTGTTGTATGCATTGTAGAAGTGATTAGTTGGCAAGTGGCTAAATGCCGGGACAACAACTTGAGGAAGATGATGATGTCAAGGAGCGGTACATAGACATGTTGTGTTGTTGTTGCCGGGTGCACATACCACATAGTAACACAATATACATACTTACTGCAAGACCTGTTGTTTATATGTACACAGAGAGAGTTCCTACGTATTTTTTATATTATTACCTATTATTTTATATCTTAAATAAAATAAAACATACAAATGTTATGTGAGTTTATTTATTTTTCTTTACTACCTATATATTATTTCCCGATGTTCAAGTTCAGTTCGATGTTTCATGTGTGTGGTGATGATGTTTCATGTCTCGTCAGTTTGGCAACAGGAAATATAAAACTTAACATTTTTTGCTGGTAGTTCACAATCTGAAAATTAAAATAAGGTTTAACACATTCACTGCCCAAAAACCCGCTGAGTGGGTTCATTTTGTATTGGGAAGGGGCGCTTGGCACTGAAAGTGCTAAGATCGAGATCATTTAGGTACCATAAAATTTAGATCGCTGTTAAGGCCGTATAATGTTACTTACTTAGTACGCCGGCACGTACAGCAACCTACACAAAGCGAGGCCAGGGCAAGACCTAACATATATACATACCTATTTTAATACAGATTTCTTCTCACGTGTGTACTATTTTCAACATAAGTACATAATAATCTTATTTATGTAGCCAAAAGTAGCCCGTATAATTTGCTTCATATTTTTTAACACGCAAAGGTATAATTATAACACGATTATTAATGGTGTTTACGTATTTATCATATATTATTTTGCATTTTTTTCTTGAACACAGCACTGTTTATACATTGTTTACTAACATTGATATGTTTAATATTTTCGTAACTATGGCAACGTCAAATCTTTAAAAATTGTAGTATGAATGTTGAATCTGTAAAAAGTGACAAAATAGCTCGCACAAATTCAAGAATGGCGGGTAGCGTGTCAAGCCAAGTTTAAAAGAGAACTGACGACTCAGCGGCTATGTGTTATATTAACTAGAAATAATTGTTAAATAGAAATAAATGTTAGTTTCGAAATCAACTATGATGAATACTAATAATTTCTGTACTGTAAAAGTAATGACAATGCATCAAAAACATAAAATAATTTGAAATGAAAGTCAAGTTCAATACTAGGTACTTATAAAAAATATGCGTCGTTGTTGACTTCGCCGGAAAACGAATTGAAATCTATACCTATACGGGGTATTTTGCCAGTTACTGGCCCTAAACTAAAAATGAATTATATTCACGTAGAGTTAAACCAAGAAAAGTCTGCAGCGATTTTGATAGCCCACGCAGTGCAAGTGTTATTTACACGTCATAAATTTATAGAAGTTTGACGTTTAAAATGACACTTGCACTGCGTGGGCTATCAAAATCGCTGCAGACTTTTCTCGGTCTGACTCTATAAACAGAATTCATTTTAGTATTAGGTGGCCAGTTATTGAAAGCTGACCAGTTATTGAAACTATACTAAATTGGATTCTGTTTATAGATGAATAGAATTCATCATTAGTTTAAGGTGGCCAGCTGGCCAGTCACTGGCGAATTACCCTGGGTGCAAGTCCTAGTTCGCTTGGGATGAAATTAAAGTTCAGGATTTGTCTTGTCTAGTTTTTATACCAACAAACTAAATTCATAAAAAAGTAACATAGACAAATATAATATAGCGTGTACGTAAAAACGAGTCAAGTAAAATCCTGAACTTTAATTACATCACAAGCGAACTAGAACTTGGCACCCATATAGATATCAATTCTTTTTTCCGCAAAATCAACACCGAGGCATATTCTAAATATTGGACTTGGCTCTCATTTCACATTTATGTTTTTGATCACCCTATTAGAAACCATAGAAACAGCTAAAACATTTCACAGTTCGCAATATGCGGGCATGCTTCTCTTTTACTCTAATTAAGGAGTAATTAGACTGACAGAGAAAGATGCCCGCAATTTGCAAACTTCGATGTTTTCGGTAGGTTACTTTGATATTTAGTTTTTTAGGTGACTCCTAGGGGCGCTGTACAATCCTCCGATATAATTCTTGCACTGTTTTTTAGTATACTTAGAAAGGGACAGCATCGTTTCTAGTGGAGTGAAGTTAGGCACATTAGACCGTAAAGAAACGTAAAACGTGACATAAGGCACGTTTATTCACATAAAGTAAGTGAGAAATACTCAGGCAACTGATGGTAGAGGCTCCGAGGGATTCAATACATTTCTATAGTCACGTTCGAAAGTTGTCACAACATTTCCGCGAACATAAAAACAATATTCCCACATTCGGCGTCGCATTTCCACAGGGATATTGGATGCAATCCAAACGCGTGTACATCCTGCCGGGAAATTAAGATAAAATCTCGGAACGCGTTGCTGCTCGTTAGGTGCTGGTGAAAGCATAAGCTGCGGGCGGTTTTATTACATTTTCATTAAACCGATTCAGTTTATGTGATATTGATTGACTACCTACACACGTGTAAGGGCTGAGTAGACGCTCGAGTTGGGCGCAGCGGGGCGGGGCGTGCGGCGTGCTTAAACAAATGCAAACGCATAGCAGCGGCCTTAGTGCACGCTGCTCAAATCACTTATGAAACCGACGCCACGCTGCACGCCGCGCGTCGAGCGTCCACTCAGGCCTTACACAGAATATGGCGTTTCTCTCCCCAGATAAAAACAAAAAAATGTTATATAATATTTTTTCCTTTCCTCAGAAGTTCCCTTACAAAAGCAAACCGATAACTACCTACCTAAAAGTTTCGTCATGAAGAAATCGCTGCCGCCCAAGACTTGTGTCCCCATCGTTAGCGACTAGCGTCCACCCGTATTTTGCAGAATTCCAGATCCCTGCTCTGTGTTACACTAATGTTTTTATCTACAACACCTCCTGGTACTATTTTTCTGTGTGGACATTTCTAATTAAGCTTAATTAGGATTATAACAGCGTTGATGATACGAAGCTGCAAACGTGTTAGACGAGGTAAATTAAGGTAGAACGGCGTCAAATATGTTTTTAGAGTTATACGTTTTTAGATAATGGTCATATTAAAGATATTTTAGGTTGTAAAATAAAAATTACATTTAATGTGGCTATGACTTTTCTTAATTCATCCAAAGACGTAGTTTGAAATGCGTTTTAATTGTAAATGTTTAGTTAGAGGGTCATGAAATCATGAAAACTTTCAGTGTACCTATGTAGTATTTTTTTTTACCCACTAAAGTCTCATTGCTATTTTATTTGCTATATGTACTTACATAATTATACGCTAAGTATACATATGATCAAAGGAAACGAATTTCGGAAAAGGCATTTGTGGTAATCTGCCTTTATTGACCCAAGGAATAGATATTATTGTTATTGCGATTCGTCAATTTAATCAAATGAATCTCTAGTAACATCGAATGATCAGATTTGTAGCAATATTATCGTTCCCCTTACGGTTCCGTTAGTCATACCCCATATTATCCCCCTTTCAACCGCTAATAGTACATTATTGTCGAGGTTCGGAAGTAGCTACTTGCTGGCTGAGGATTCGTTTTAAACGGACGACCTTGGGAGTCCGTTTAATTGAATCCGAAGCCAGCAAGTAGCCTTCCAGCCGAGTCATATATAGTGCTTTTCTCAAAAATGGTGCAAGAAATGTAATATAATACATAGAAATATTTTACAGAAGCAACGTTCTAATTTTCACAGAAAAAAGTAAAACCATTAAATAGATTTCAGCTGAAAATACGCCAACCTATTTGAGACAACCTAAATAGTTGCGGTACCAACATTATAATAATAAGTACTGATCTCTGTTTGGCTGTTTAATGGACCTATGCCTTCATTTGATATGGCCATTTCAACGTTTAAAAAGTTTGGAACCCGACAAATAATGGAATTTGTATGCAACATTACAGTCCCGAAATCGAGACTGCAATGTTTTTAACCTTTTAATTCTTTGACTAACCATAAACTACGCACTTCGCGACCTATTTTTTAACCGGCAACGTCGACTTTGCCGTCCATTTTTGAGAAAAATATATTGCTCATTTATAATTATGTGTTAGGTAGAGACTTACCATCTGAATTGGCGTCTCACGCGCATTAATAAGTGCGAGCGAGATGCCTAATGACGTGACTTTGATTGCATTTCGTGCGCACCACCCAGCGTGAGCCATTAAGGTCTTACAAGAACAAAATCATAACAAATTTGTGAAATCGGAATCGGCCTCTGTATTCCATTAATAACTAATAAGAACTAGTAATAATATCCAGCGCGCATAAGTTGTTCGCAGAAATCGCGAAGCGTCTGGTTGACGTATATAACTGGTGACCGAAGAGCTGGCGGCTACATCGCACAACGTATCAGCATTGCGATACAGCGAGGAAATGTCGCCAGCATCCTTGGTACAATGCCTCAAGGGCTTATTTTAGATTTAAGCTAGTAATTAATTTCTTTTAGTAATACCACTGTATATATCACGTATGTAAATAAATGTTATAATAACTATGTAATATTACTAAATTTATTTTTCAAAAATTGACGTGTTGATCATTCGTTTCAAGATAAATATATAAATAATATTGGCATTTGTATATAAATTTACCTAATACAACAACAACTCGAGCTACATATGTCGAATAATGTTGTCCATTGTACAAACATCTTTTGTCTCACTTCCATTCAAAACCTTGGCATGTATGTTATCGCTGTGAAGCTACATTAAGGGCTCATCTCGTTTTAAATTGCTTTCTTTTGGCACTATACTACCCAGATATATAATCTCATGCTTTCATCCTTTGTGCCCGGGAATCTTGGAACGGACTGCTAATCCGACGGAAGCCAAAGTTGTTGCAAGCGAAATTGGCACCAATTCCATACTAAACGTTTTCGCGAAACGTTCGTTCTAACTGTCCAAGCTCAAATAGATTAGGTAAAAAGGTATGTAATGAATTTTGTATTTTTCTTGTGAGGAAATGCAGGAAAATATACGTCGAAATGAAATAGTTATTTATACAAGTGCGAAAAATAGGAAATTCGCAACGAGTGGCGTTCGGTCGTGTTTTAAATCGACACGAGTTGCGAATTACCTATTCGCACGTGTATCGTACAACGTTTTACAGTACATATGGGTAATTCTTATTCTTATGCATTTTTTGTGTAACACGTAAGAATAGCATGTATTTTTGTGAAAATAAGTAAATTCTTTATCAATATACTTAGCAATTTACCTCTAGTTTTAGGTCAACCTAAATGTATTGTCCAAAGAGTATTAGAAACATATTAAAAAAAAAATTACAAGTGCGAAATGTCACGGACCGTGTAGTGTGACTTCCCCGGATTTTGTGATATTTGATTTTTTATTGAAAAAATATGAAGTGATTTTGCAATAATTTATATCAAATATAAAACACTAATCCTTGTTCTACAATACTGTTTAAAAATTGTATGGATTTATAACGATTTTATGTAATTTTAAACAACATACATTTTGTGATCAGTTTTCGCGTCACCGCATGCGGTACTCGGTAGAAAATTATCTTTACTACTGGCAGCCTTTTTAAAGTTTTTTTAAGAACGACAACACTGTGTTGTTGTCAGATTTGGAAATGGCTGATGGTAGAAGTTTTGTCGAAAATTGTTTATTTGTGTTAATTTGTAAAAATGGTCAACCTTAACGGGTCACCGCCGTGTTTGAAATTTAAAAATAAGTACCGGTTTCACGTTATAGTTTGTAACATAAGATATACGTCATACATTGAAGATTAAGCTAATTATTTAACATTTGCAAATTCAAAGGTAATTTTTAAATAATACCGAACATGTTCCAAATTGTCACGACTGTGGCCTCAAAAAGCTATCACCGCCACGGACTTTTGAGTCCACGTTTGTGACATATAGACACGTGGTCGTGAAATTATTAATTCGTTTGATTAATTTAGAGGCATATGTACTCTTTAGAAATGGATTTTCATTAGCTATAGATCATTTGCTATTATTGCCCGACTGCCAAAGCCGAAAAATGTTTTTCGCATGTATGTATGTTGATGTGTATCCACTTCTTTGTCACGCTCTATGGCCTATATAGTTTGACGGATTTCAGCGTATAAGCTGTCATTAGGTTTGTCGTAGTCATGGTATTCACTTAGGCTATGTTCAAATAATAACATTAATCAAAATAGTGGGGTTGGCCGCCAAAATGCATTAATGTCACGACTGAGGGACACTTTGTCACAGCCGTGTTTATGTACTAATTTTATTTACCAATCCTGAGGGTATTAAGCTTGACCATATGCATCAAAATTTTGCTTTTTGTATGTTCTTTTGATATATGTAACAATATGTCAAAAATTAAATCTTTTGTGAAAAAAAAATTTTTTTTGGACACAATTTAAGAATCACCCATATATAGTCCTTTAAATTTACGACGTGGTTACATAATGTGCTTATGCACCTGGTTAAAATGCAATCTGGAGCTCTTTTTTGCTTTCTTACCTGTCACTAAAACTGATTAGGACTTAGGTACTAACTTGACTGTAATACTGATACTCCTATTCTTTCTCAGGTTTTCTCTACTATTTACCTATGAGATCATTTTTAAATGTTTTTGAAAAAAAAAACGTTCCATCGTTTACAGGTGAAACCCGACACCTACTCATAAACTAAATAAATATAAAAATCTGTAAATGTTTCCCAATTAAATGTATCTAATGTAATTGCCCCACGGATGAGTAACATTTGCGATCCATTCACGTCAAATAATATTCTAAAATAAAATTTAGCAATCGTTATCTTTACGTTACACCTACCAAAAGTAAAATATCTATCTACTCGAAAATATAGGGTCCGGAAGTCAGCGAAACCCGCCGTAGGTATAACTCCATACAGCGTAGTCATTTTCAAGCCCACTGACCCGCGTGATGTTATTTATCTACTGAAACGACAAAATCCGATATCTAGAAATAAACAAATTATTTGCCATCCTAAGTGGAATCTGTGGTGTGTTATTAAATATAATAAGCGGCATTGGATGGTTTGTAAGGAAGTTTTGCAGGTTGTATGTTGTTGATTTATTGAAATGTCAGTACTGTCAGTAGCTAGTCACTAACTCGTAGTTATGCAACCGGTCTATCATGAATTTTACGTAAGTACATTGTAAACAATTTTATCCGTTGATATTTGATTTAACCTTTTGGACGCCAATGACCGATATATATGTCATAGACCACAGAGCAACATAGACATAGATGCATATGCATAAAGTTCAATTTCAGTTTTGACACTTCGGTGACGTGGCGTCTGAGTGACAGCTTTTGTGTTTGACACGGCGTCGAAAAAGTTAAAGTGATTATTTTAATAGAATTTGTTTTTCTATTAAAGATTATTATTTTTGTCATAAACAACATGCAACAGCATAATGTAAACGTCCTAGTACTCGTCATGCTAATGCCTAACAGATGACACCCTATTGCTGTCACATGTATTGACAATGACTTAAGTTTAAAGATGACATGTGGTCAGTGACGAGGACACGGACATCTACCTTACTACTAATTCTAGCTTGACCACATTAAACGGTAAATAAATAAACAATGCTGTCTATTACTTATTATTCTTAGTAAATTGCGGATCAAAAAATAATTTAGAGCAGTGATAAAGCAGAATCGTTGCGTTTTGAGTTTCACTCCATCTTGATTGATGACAACCCTTTGTCCTAGCGTTGTGCCTGAAGTTATACTCGTAGCATTAATCAAAGTCAATCGCGATTGATGACATGTACAGCAATATCAATTATAAGCTTTATGCCTCTTTTTTTAGGTTTCCGTAGCCAAAAAGGCAAAAACGGAACCCTATTGTTTCGTCATGTCCACCTATTTATGTTTGTCGGACCGAATGATATAATCATTTTAGGGTCATTCTCTGAGAATATGCCTGCGGTTGCGTCTAATTGCCACGACTCTTTTCATACATAGGTCGCGGCAATTAGACCGCAGACATATTTATTGAGAATGACCCTATACTCAGAACATACATAGGGGTCAGTTCCGATTAGGCTAAGAGCGCGTTCAAGTCCCCTTTGTATTCGTCAATAAAAATGGGTGGGTTTTATCGGGCGGCGAGTGATTTCATAATTAGATAATAATAAAAATTAAAAACAAATTACAGGTTTACAGCCAAAGTACTTATATATATATTCACCATCTCTAGTAGTATAGTCATCATAATATCATACAAATTTACAAGGCTTAAAACGATCAACTATAACGTCATATTCATGTTAAATACCACTTTGCACGATCCTAACATTTTCAGGCCCCGAAAGTCAAACCCACTTGTGTCATCTTCTTAACCAAGTTTTAAATTTTCACAAGGCACTTACTGCGTGAATTTTTCAGGGCATGCTTAAGAGTCCCAGCCAGAAACACCTGCCGTAAAACCCTAAGGTTATCAAAGATAGGAAAAAAATGAAGTGGCTTTAGCACCTGAATAAAACTTATTGGGTACCGTAAAATGGGAGCAGAAGGGACAAAACGTTTTATTTGATAATTTTAACGATAAACACAAAAAAGTAGGAGATCCCACCTCACCCTTAACCCTTAGGGCTCATTTAGACGGTGCGAGAACTGGCATGCGAGTTTCATTACATTGCGTCAATTGCGTCATTTGATCGGTCGGCTGAATTATGTAACCTCAATGGTCCGCAATGTGTGGCAATGTATCTAAAATCGTATACGAGTTCGCACGCCGCCTAAATGAGCCCTTAGTTGGGGTTAGTACTAGTAGTGAGTTGGGAAGTTTGTTAGGGTTGACACTTGAGGATCATGAACGTTATAATAGTTTGAAATATTTGTTTTATTTGTGCTCCTGTATGTAATGATATAATGTTTTCGGTAAGTTGCAACCGACTTTGTCGATTCTTCTTCTTCATTTCAGCATATTTGCAGTAGAAGATCATGTAAATCATCTTTTATAGCTTTCGTTGATGTATTTCATTTGTTGGTTATCCCGAAAGCTGGATACATAAATATAATGTACGAATTTAATCCAAGAGTTAGGTAAACACGTTGTTTTAAGAAAGTCCATAGTTGACTATGTTGGATAAATAACGTCTCTTCTAGCACTTTACCCGAGATCGCAACATAGCCGGCAATCTGCTAAAGTGCTCGCTAGGTTGCCCACAACTTACAATAGTTCCCGGCTTAGTTTATTGTAATTGTAGATTCGGGTTAGAGAGTTTGCCTTTCATCCGAGACAAAGGGAGTCTAAACACGTAATACGACTATTACCTACTCGTAACTGTGTTAAGAAACTTTTTTTCTACTCCAGCACTTAACTGTGTCAATTAAATGACTGACAGTGATATCTAAAGCAATGTCATTTGAATGCTTTGTCTATAGGCTCATAAGATGACTGCTAGCAGCTAAATTATAACTCAATTTTTTTTAAATAATAACTCTTTTTTTTTAATAATAACTTTTTTTTTAATAATAACTTTTTTAATAATAACTCTTTTTTTTTTTTTTTTTTTTTTTTTTTTTTTTTTTTTTTTTTTTTTTTTTTTTGCTGCAGCTGTCATAGAAAAAGTAATGTATGCAACAGCTCATAATTGGTTCTTAAAATTCTCGGGTCTTTTTTTACAAAACTCGACTACGTCTCGTTTTGTAACTTCGACCCTTGAATTTTAAGAACCCTTATTATATCACTGTTGCATAAACTACTATTATGAATTAGCGTTGTTGAACGAATCATGCGGTAACTTATTATATTAACACATTCACTGCCAGTGCTCCGCCTAGGTGCGTTCTCCTTTGGTAGGCGCTTTTTGCTATCAAGCTTTATGCTTCAAGCGTGAGCGCGTAGCTCGCGCTGGCAGAGTGACTTAATCTTCGAAGTCGCAACTTGGTTATGAAATGCTATGCAGTAACCCGTAGCAACGTTTTATAATGTAGGTACAATTATGTATATAATTGAAATATAATTTTCACCTCAGCAGCTCGAACAAGGGTACTTTGCTACTTAAAAACAGTGAGCAAAATCGCATTTTGCTCACTGAGTGGGACAAAATGAGCAAAATGCGATTTTGCTCACTCAGTGAGCAAAATGCGATTTTGCTCACTGTTTTTAAGTAGCAAAGTACCCTTGTTCGAGATGCTGAGGTGAAAATTTAATTGTTGGTATATCTTAAGAAAACATGAGTGAATAGAGGTAAGTGATGAAGAAGGAATACGTTTTTCGGGTTCTCTAATATGTTCTCACTACTGAGGTGAAAAGTTTTGTGAACTACACGAGATCAAAGTTATTTACATCTCGTGCGCTTTTGAGTCCCTTACTACGCTCAAGATTCTAAATTAGATTCACTCGCTACGCTCGTGAATCTATTATAGAATCTTTCGCTTGCACGGGACTCAAAATAAGCACTCGAAGAAATATCAAACTTTGATCTCTTGTTGTACAAATAACTATATTTCGTTACAGTACGCAAGCGTAGCGTGTGTTTTAAAATGGAGATTGCATGTAATTTACACTGATGTTGATTTGAATACCTTATTAATGGATATCGGTAATGTAGCATTACTGTGGCAGCGTTGAGTCCCCGTTAACGAGCGTGAGTGAGAGCCCGTTAACGATTTTAGAGCCAAAATGTAAAATTGATCGATTTAGTCGTTGAAATTGTACACCTTTTGTTACGTAATATCTAAATAATAATAATAATAATATCTATTGGTTTCTATTAGCACGTCTTCTCATCTTGCGTTTTAATAATGAGGTCCCGAGCGTGCATCACCGGCAATATATGACGAGAAGGGGCAGTTTACAAAAATGCATCAAGAAATTATAGTGGTAAATTATACAAAATGATGTATAAGAACAGTTTCAGGAAATGTAGATTGTTTAAGTATCAAAATTACGTTGAAAATAAGTCGATTTTCACGAAAAATTGTCACTTGTTTTGAAGTAATTTCTGGTGAAAATTCGTCTAACTTTCATTTAATCTTGTTCAATATCATATATATACTATCAAAGATGTAGTCTATTAAAGTTGGAGTACAGGATATGTGTAATACAAAATTACTATTTTTAGCAGTCCAAACTTTACGAAATTTACAAATAAGATCGACAAAATCAGTGCTTTACGCGCGTTTACCTAAATGTTCATAAAAAAAATCATTAGATCATTACTAATTTAGTGAGTCTGTTTACAAAAAAATATGTAAAAGTGCAAGATAAGAAGACGTGCTAATAGATACCAGTACTTGTTATTTCTATTACGTAACAAAAGGTGTACAATTTCATCGATTAAATCTATCAATTTTACATTTATGCGACTAAAATCGATTACGTTAAGATAATGGGTACGGGCAATTTCAAAGGAGATTGAGGTGCATATAAACGTTATTAACTCCAATTAATCATTTCAACTGAAATTGATTTTACCAATTCCCTTCGCTCCCAATTAAATGTTTCGTGAATTCGGATGTAATTTTAACGACTCTTCGTTAATGTTTGGCTGGATTATGTTTTGCTAATTTAGTACCACTTTCAAACGCATATGCATCCTACGGGACGACATCGATGCGCCGAGACGAATGGCGACGTGCGATACAACCGGAACGAGCGGTAGGGCTACGAGTAGGTACTTAAAGAGTAAAACGAATTAGTTAAAATAATGTTCCTATCCTGCCCTCTTTTCCAGTGAGGAGTGCAGAACTATTAAAAAACAAACGGTCAAGTGCGAGTTTGTTTAACTCGCGCACCGAGGGCTCCGTACAAACTTTCAATTTTCTCATGTAACTATAATAACGAAAGACTTTTGACCAGAAGTATACTAAGCATAATTGTGTACAGCGACATCTATCGGCTAATTGGCTAACTAATTTGCGCGACCTGCATTTGTTGGTTTTTCAGGGATAATTCATTATCACGTGAACCGATTTCAATATTTTTTGATTTATTTGATAGAAGGTGTTTTCAGTCTAATCTCATAAATCATCGGTGCAAATAAAAAAAGATCGCTGTTTTTTTACGATTTTTATTATATAGCTGGTCAACCAAATCTTGTCAGTAAAAAAAGGCGCGAAATTCAAATTTTCTATGGGACGATATCCCTTCGCGCCTACATTTTTCAAATTTGCCGCCTTTTTCTATTGTCAAGATCTGGTTGACCAAGTATATGCTTATTTTAATTCATTTTTCAATTTCCCGTCGACCCAGATAAATATTTTTTTTTTAATATCTTTATTAAATTTGAAAATAACTAAACATTTATACAAAAAAAATAGCTATGTGATTTTTTAGCACGGCAAAAGTAAATTAAACATAAATCCTACCATAAAACCACACTGAATATCTTCTAATGAATAATGAGCTTAGAATTTCTACACTGAACATTGTGGGACACACAAATAAGGTCAAAAATATGAGCATAATATATTCATATTTTCGTGAATGTCAGTCACAAGTGTTTCTTAACAAGCTAGTAAAAATATGGGTGACTAAAGCTTGCGTTCAAGGCTATTTTATAAATTAAGTACCTATGTATGTATAATGCAACGCAACTGTCATATAAATTAGTAGTTTATGCAACATACATACATACATATAATCACGCCTATTTTCCGGAGGGGTAGGCAGAGACCACGGATTCACGGGATCAGTGATATAATAAGGGTTCTTAAAAGGTTTAAGAACCAATTATGAGCTGTTGCATACATTACTTTTTCTATGACAGCTGCACCCGACACAAAACAGTTGAGACTAAGAAAATGGGTTACTTTGTATGAATTATTCTGCACACAGCAAAACATAGAGCCAAAAAAAAAAGAGTTATTATTGTAAATGAAAACATACCTCTTCTATTCTTTCAATCAAGATGATCGGAAGTTGTATCTTTAAACAAATAAAGCAGTTGTATTATACTCATAAGATGACTGCTAGCAGTCATCTTATGAGCCTGTAGACAAATCATTCAAATGACATTGCTTTAGATATCACTGTCAGTCATTTAATTGACACATTTAAGTGCTGGAATAGAAAAAGATAATTTGAATTCCGATCTACATTTGCATAACATAGGTCGCGTCGAAAGTCTCGTTATCTCAACGTGCCACTAACTTTTTTACCCTCGTTTCATATTTTCAGCTCTGCAGAATTAGCACAAGAATTTTAATTAAAAATTTAATAACATGCACGAAATGATTCAAGGAAAGACTGCCGGATGTCGGTACCAACGGAAGTCGAGACTGCCTTGTGCATTTGTTTCGTGAAATAATTCAATTGTAAACCTAAGTTTCTACCGGCTTCCCCTGCAACCATATAAAGGAAGGAACCTGATGCTTTTGCCTGATAGATGTCTGTGGGAATGTTATATATTTTGATCAATAATGTTATGGCTTGTCTATAAAAGGTTTATGTTGAGTCGCATACGCTATTATAAGCCTAGGGTTTCCACGACGGATCCGAAATGTATGGGAAGATCCGATAATTTCATACATTCCGGATCCGGATTGCAAACCCTATATAAGCCGTTTTCTGTGTAAGCTAAATTGTACAGTGTAGGTATACACAGATAATAAGCTGAACAAAAAAAGATTCTAATTATATTTTTAATTTAAATTAATCTTTTTAAAGCTGGAATAATTTATAATTATTTTGTGTCAATAAAGTTCTTGATTCATACCAGGGATGTTGCGGATGCCGATTTTTTGACATCCGTGGATGCGGATATTGCGCATGCGGATGCGGATTTTTAAAGGCTCACATCTGCGGATGCGGATGTCAAGATAGGTACATAAAAAACGTCAAATATTACATTTTAGTAATTTTTATTTCATAAAACCGGACAAGTGCGAGTCGGACTCGCGTTCCAAGGGTTCCGTACATTAAGTCCCACTCACGCTTGACTGCTAATTTCTAATAGATTTTTTTGGCTAATGACTAAATTACCTAGCTGTCTAGCACTTACGCCGATGCTAAGACGTTCCTGTACCGACCTGTTCCACATCCGCATTAAATCCGCATCGATTTTATGCGGTTGTTGAAAATAATGCGGAAGTTCCGCGGTTGCGGATGCGGATGCGGATATTCGCAACATCCCTGACTCATACCTACATACAGTCATGTACCTATATAATAACAACTGATGTTATTACACGCTAACCAGTCGTCCGTCCCCAAAATATATCTACAAGCAATTTACTTATAAGTATGACTTAAGTTACATTTGAACCACATCTTGCACGTCTGATTAAATTGAAATTTGCTTTACATCCTGGTATTTGACATGTCAATGTAATAATATGAAAATACTAAACAATAAGCTAAATTGATGATGCAGTCGGAAGGTGGCCACTGGGAACTCCTCGATAATGTTTTACTTATTAAATTTTGTACCACCTTGCTAGAATTACACGTCAAAGCGGCAGTTACGACGAATTCTGCCTACAGTATAAAAAAGCGGCCAAGTGCGAGTCGGACTCGCCCATGAAGGGTTCCGTATTTAGGCGATTTATGACGTATAAAAAAAAACTACTTACTAGATCTCGTTCAAACCAATATTCGGTGGAAGTTTACATGGTAATGTACATCATATATTTTTTTTAGTTTTAACATTCTCTTATTTTTGAAGTTACAGGGGGGGGGGGGACACACACATTTTACCACTTTGGAAGTGTCTCTCGCGCAAACTATTCAGTTTAGAAAAAAAGCGGCCAAGTGCGAGTCGGACTCGCCCATGAAGGGTTCCGTATTTAGGCGATTTAAGACGTATAAAAAAACTACTTACTAGATCTCGTTCAAACCAATTTTCGGTGGAAGTTTACATGGTAATGTACATCATATATTTTTTTTAGTTTTATCATTCTCTTATTTTAGAAGTTACAGGGGGGGGGGGACACACATTTTACCACTTTGGAAGTGTCTCTCGCGCAAACTATTCAGTTTAGAAAAAAATGATATTAGAAACCTCAATATCATTTTTGAAGACCTATCCATAGATACCCCACACGTATGGGTTTGATGAAAAAAAAATTTTTGAGTTTCAGTTCGAAGTATGGGGAACCCCAAAAATTTATTGTTTTTTTTCTATTTTTGTGTGAAAATCTTAATGCGGTTCACAGAATACATCTACTTACCAAGTTTCAACAGTATAGTTCTTATAGTTTCGGAGAAAAGTGGCTGTGACATACGGACGGACAGACAGACGGACAGACGGACAGACGGACAGACAGACAGACATGACGAATCTATAAGGGTTCCGTTTTTTGCCATTTGGCTACGGAACCCTAAAAATGATATTACAAACCTCAATATCATTTTTGAAGACCTATCTATAGATACCCCACACGTATGGGTTTGATGAAAAAAAAATTTTGAGTTTCAGTTTGAAGTATGGGGAACCCCAAAAATTTATTGTTTTTTTTCTATTTTTGTGTGAAAATCTTAGTGCGGTTCACAGAATACATCTACTTACCAAGTTTCAACAGTATAGTTCTTATAGTTTCGGAGAAAAGTGGCTGTGACATACGGACGGACAGACAGACGGACAGACAGACAGACATGACGAATCTATAAGGGTTCCGTTTTTTGCCATTTGGCTACGGAACCCTAAAAACGGACGAATCAACTCCGTGTACCTATTTTAAGTTCAATTACGAAACGAAGCCTTAATTAGAGTTATTCTAAGAAACTTAAGTTTACAGTATTAGTATTATTAGTTTATGATCACGCGGGACGGCCAGTTGATTGCTAAATTCCTGATATTATGACTATTACGAGCTATTCCGAAAGCATCGTAGGATTGCACTGAAGAGTATTTCTGACTGTAAATTCAGAGATATTTTAGTCATCTTTCAGCCGCAGCGGCGCGACATTCTGACAGCATGGTAATTAAACCCCGGATTCTGCGCGGGGTACAGTGCTGTTATTTTTAGTGTTTGTTTGTTTCGATGTTATTGCGGTTTTTATAAACCCTTTTAATGGTTGAGCCTGTAATTGTTACTGACGGTTAACAATATAAGGATTTCTTTTTAGGGTTCCATACCCAAAGGGTAAAAACGGGACCCTATTACTAAGACTCCGCTGTCCGTCCGTCCGTCCGTCCGTCCGTCCGTCCGTCCGTCCGTCCGTCTGTCACCAGGCTGTATCTCACGAATCGTGATAGCTAGACAGTTGAAATTTTCACAGATGATGTATTTCTGTTGCCGCTATAACAACAAATACTAAAAACAGAATAAAATAAAGATTTAAGTGGGGCTCCCATACAACAAACGTAATTTTTGACCGAAGTTAAGCAACGTCGGGCGGGGTCAGTACTTGGATGGGTGACCGTTTTTTTGCTTGTTAGGGTTCCGTACCCAAAGGGTAAAAACGGGACCCTATTACTAAGACTCCGCTGTCCGTCCGTCCGTCCGTCCGTCCGTCTGTCACCAGGCTGTATCTCACGAACCGTGATAGCTAGACAGTTGAAATTTTCACAGATGATGTATTTATGTTGCCGCTATAACAACAAATACTAAAAACAGAATAAAATAAAGATTTAAGTGGGGCTTCCATACAACAAACGTGATTTTTGACCGAAGTTAAGCAACGTCGGGCGGGGTCAGTACTTTGATGGGTGACCGTTTTTTTGCTTGTTTTGCTCTATTTTTTGTTGATGGTGCGGAACCCTCCGTGCGCGAGTCCGACTCGCACTTGGCCGGTTTTTTTTGCTCGTTTTGCTCTATTTTTTGTTGATGGTGCGGAACCCTCCGTGCGTGAGTCCGACTCGCACTTGGCCGGTTTTTAATTACAATTTTCAATACTCCATCTGCGATTGGGGAGAAAAACCTCAAATGGCTTTTGTGTGTCTTCTGGGTTGGACGGGAAATTTTATTTTGTATCGGTTGTTTTAGGGAAAAACTGTGTAAGCGGTAAGGGATCTGTATTTATATTCTTGGGAAACCTTGTGTGCTTATAAAGGGTCAAGCGCTCGTGACCCCTCTGGAGTTGGAAGAGTGATCGCTTACCATCTGGTGGGACTCACGAGTCACCATCACGCTTGTTTGCCATCGTCGTATTATAAAAAAGGCATGGTCATATTGCCGGTCTGAAGGAGGTATACCCACAGAACAAGTTAGAATGGTGATGCGAGCAGTGTACGTGTCGTCGCCGGTTATGAGCAAACGCTCGCATGCTAATACTCGCCCGCGCTGACCGAAAAACGTAAACATGCCTTTTGCGCCACAATAACGTTCAGCGGGCTCAGCACGGTTCCATTTTTATCGACTATCACTATGCCCGTCACTTTCGCACTTACATACTTGTTAGAACGTGACAGGCATGGTGATAAACGATAAAAATGCGACCGTGCTACTAGGGCTGATTAAGAAGCCAGACATCAAATCTGTCTAAAGGAGGCGTATCCATTCACCAGGCACACAAGTTTTTACTACCGTTGCGCGAGTGTTAGTAAATGTGGAGAGGAACTAGCGGCGACACCGGTTCCGATAGCCGCGCGATAGCCGTTCTAACTTCTTTAATATGTTCTGTGGGTATACCGGTAGGTAGGTTAGGTAGCCCTAATACAACATAATATGTTTGGAATGTAATACTTGGTATTCAAATATTGAGTCTATTATTTGAAACTTTAAGCTTCAGCTTCGAGTCGCAGAGCCGGCATGCCAAAGTTAGATTCACTGACTTGAGATTTCACACCGAAGGCAGCCCATAAATCCACGAATGCTATCGTTCTACAAGCAGGAAGCTAGATTGTCGATAAGTTTATCCAACAATGCCTCGAGGAGGTGAATGCTTTGGTGGATTCACTCCGAATGTTCGACGTGGTGGTAAAATATTGAATAAAGCCGGGTCTTTATTGAGTGCTGAAAATACAGGATGTCGTCTTCATAGTACATAGGTCAGTAAAGGCTAATGACTAATCCAGGTGGACTGTCCGTCGTCCATCTCGTTTTGCTGTTATTCTAAAAAAAGTGGATCATTTATTTGTTTTTTTACAGGAACTCCTGTCATTAACGCGAACAAAATATGCGAGTACAAGCGTGACGCATAGAATGTAGTTACACACACGCTAGCGAATATAGGTATGCCAGTATCAAGTGGTAGCCGAAATGTTGTAATGTTGGGATCTGTTTTTTATAGGAAATCGTACGTAGGTAATACAAAAATTCAAAGGTGAATTTACCGATGTTCAACATTGTGCATTTATTTGCATTGTACCCATGCATATTTTGTCAATATCAGCGAAATGGTACCTAAATATATGATGGATTATACATGCATACATATTGTATTAACGATTACCAATGTTTACATGGAATAAGTTCAACCTCAGTCCAGTGTAGCTACTACCAATTTGGCACTGACATAAAGGCTATCGAGAACTTCTCTTCTCGACGAGAAGGTAACTTACTTATATGCATCTCGCTCGTACTCCCATATTAGTGCGAGCGAGATGTATAGAAAGTAAATTACGTAGACGTTAGTGTATATGTTAGTTTTGACACTGCCAGTGACTCATGGTACGGGTACTGATTCAGAGACCCCAAAAATGCCGGGAAACAGTCTCGCACGAAACATCTGCCTGGTAACGTAATTTACATGACTGCCTCCTCGTTACGAAATGTTCGCATTATTTCCTACAAGACTGTGGCCCCGATTCGGATTTTGAACTAGATATCTATTAGATATTTATTAGACATCACCAAGATACGACAACGATATTTTTAAGATCTAGCCTGTCAAATTTGACATTTCCGCGATTCTGGAGATACTCTTGAACGATTTTCACAATGTCTAAAACGTCTCGTTATGTATTTTTAGATCTCAAAACGATTTTGAAACGATCTTAAAACGATAATTTAACAGAAAAGTGACATTGGTTGCCCGAATTGTGCTGCAAAAGATATCTAGTTGAAATCTAAACTAGTTGGTATCTAGTACATATCGTATCGGCGGTCCCATTGTTTCCCATAAAGTTTTAAGTCATAAATGTCATAATGTATTGTTTGTCGTATTATCATTACTCATAAAACTGAAACCGTTAACATTTCAGGATTTTTGTTAGGTTATCCTATAGATAGGTTAGGTTAGGTTAGGTTTGTTTTATGGCAATCCTGAAAAGTGACGCTGACGCGTTTCTGAACCAAATGAATTATGAATTATGACTAACGAAAATTCGGGCAAACAATACATTATGGCTTAAAACTATTTGGGAAACACCCATCGTATCGTTCTCTTCTCTAGAACGGATCTTGTTTTCCGAATACCGCGGTGTCTCCGTTCCCGACAGCGTCCGACAGTCTAGCTTTGGTTTCTGAATCGGAACTACGTTTTGTCCATTTTCCATGAGGAAAATTTGATGAAAATCTGAACTTAATTTGAAATTTACTTAGGTAGTTTAAATTTAATGAACGTGAACCCTCATACAGAAAGTGGACCGTAATAATATTCATTACTATAAAAAAAGTACTAGGTAGGTACTTAGATGAATGGTATGAAAAAAAATACTTAATAATGTTTATATTTAGGAATCCAGAATCCTCAGGGTGATTATGTTAATTAAATTTATAGCTCTTTGATGGCCTTAATTATGTAAGGAATTGTTTAATATCATACATTCCTTTGTACATTTATTCTGAGGTTGTGCAAAGAGGATTTGTATTGCATATATTGCATTGTATCGTATTCCTGGAGAGACAGGATAACGAATGAGGAGGTGCTAAGAAGAGTGAATGAAAGGAGAGCTATCCTGAACACAATTGCAAATAGATGCGGAAAAATGATTGGATACTTAATACGACACGACCACTTCTTTAAAACTATCCTGGAGGGGCGGATAGGACGCAAGCGGGGTAAAGGAAAACCCAGACGCAGCTTTCTAGACCAAGTGAAAGAAAAAGTGGGGATCGTGTTGTATCAGAAAGTCAAAGAGCTGGCGCAAGGTAGGGAATGCTGGAAGATACTCCACCGACAAGAGAATAACTCTTAAGTTAATGATGATGATCGTATTCCTTAGTTCCTCGCTAATGAATTTCAACTCATGTAACTGAAATCTTTTATTAGAAGATTTGTTTTGTTTCGGTACTGAAAAATTTAGGTACTCGATAGTAATATAAAAACTCGTGCCAAGTTTTAGCAGTAATGAACTGTTTGCCCTGGACCGCACGTGAACGCACAGCGCCCATTCCGGAGGTTTAATATCCACCCTAAAACTATACTACCGTGCAATACATTACCCAAAGTACACCATTTGCTATCTAAAGCAAATCTAAATACGAACATTTGACTAAAATACTCAATACTGTGGGGCAATTCAGATTAATTCAATTTTAAACTGAAATGATTTATTTGTAAACATAGGTATACATACGTAGATAACGTCATAAAGTGTTGGTATTAAAACTAATGTGAGAACGTTTTGCCGTTCTGGCTCGCGTTTCAATTATACAACCGTAATATTTACCTATTGATGATATAGACAGATTGTTATATCGCAAATCTTGTGACATTGGTGCTAAGTTACAAAATGTGCTATACATATATGCTGCTTCAAAGTTTCCTGATTTATTGCATGCATAGTATAGTTAAAAACTAGATGTCAATTAGAACCTAGAGGATTGCATTGCCTTCTCGCTCAGAATTGAATTTTAATCTTTTATAGATAGATAGATAGATAGATGATTTATTTCATGAAAGACAATTACATAATAAGTTTGCATTGATGTCAAAAATATAAGAATTTCTATCATGATCGTCAAAATAAAAATAAAAAATAAAAATGAAAATAATAACAATACTAATGAAATAAAATTATAGCTCCAATAAGGATTGTCAAACAATTAAAATAAGAGTAAGTAGGTAAATACTTACAAATCCAAAATATAAATTTACAATGTCAGAACTTACGAGAATACAAGAACAGAAAAAATAAAAACAATGAATAAAAGTCAATTAATTTCCAATTGGAACAGTCGTTAATAAGAGTAGGTATAAAATAATATCTCCCAATAAGAATCGTCAACACACAACATCAACAATATAAAAAAACAATGAAATACCTAGTATCTCCCAATAAGGATAGTCTATGATAACGGAAACAATGGCAATAAGAAAACAATAATAATTAAAAAAAAAAAAAAATTGAATTAAAATGTCATTTCCATGAACTCATTTATTGAGTACAGGGGGTTTTCCAACAAAAGGTTTCTCAATTTACGCCTGAATATTACGTCGCATTGCTCGTTTCTTATCTCGGCAGGTAGGTGCTCGAAATACGTAGGTCCGATGATTCGTGGGTTCTTTTTTGAAAGCACCAAGCGACGAGGAACTGTTCTGAGACGACCTGTGTTACGCAGTTGTTTTCCCGGACAATCTACACGAGAAAATTGAGCAATATTGTTTCTGACATACATTATTAGATCAAACAGGTGTTGTGAGTAGTGAGTCATTATGCGTTCCGAAATAAAAAGTTCCTTACAAGGGTGTCTGTGTTTTACTCCAGCAAGTGTACGAATTGCTCTCTTCTGAACTATCAGGACTCTTCTGGCATCAGTGGAGTTACCCCAAATGAGCGTGCCGTACGACATGATAGAATGGAAGTGAGCAAAGTACACCTGCTTTAGAGCTTCCTTCGAGATAAGAGGCTTCATCTTTCGCAACGCAAAGACTGCACTACCCAACCTGTCACAGACATAGTCAACATGGTGCTTCCAATTTAGGTTACTGTCAACTATAAACCCAAGGAACCTACTCTCATTGCACACAGGCATCGGACTATTGGCAATGCATGATGGTGGGAGTGGAATCTTCCGACCAGAGAATAGCATCACGTTTGACTTAGAACAATTTAGTATGAGCCCATTTGCTGAAAACCAGGTCTGTAACTGCGCACAAGCATCACTTATCTTTAGGCTTAGCTGGTCGTAAGATTCTGCACTAACCAACACAGTGGTATCGTCCGCAAACAATACAGGCAAACCAGCTGCAACATTGGACGGCAGGTCGTTTATAAAGAGAAGAAATAACGTATTTCCGAGAGCAGAGCCCTGCGGAATACCGATATTTACAGACCCTGCGTCGGATTGTAATGGTTTACCGTCGGCAAGCAGTTTTACGACTTGTTTGCGGTCCGATAAAAAGGACGTAAACAGCTGGTGAGCTTTGTCTTGGACACCATACAGATGTAGTTTTTTGAGCAGTAGCACGTGACTGATGACGTCAAATGCCTTCGATAAGTCGCACAATACTCCTGCCATCTTATTGTTGTCATCTAACCCAGTCACTATAGAATCAAACATCCTGTACGCCGCGGTGGTTGTAGACATTTTCTGTCGGTACGCATATTGGTTACTCGTAATCAGTTTGTTTGATTCCAGGTGAGTCATCAGGTGGGATGACAAGACAGACTCAACTATTTTGGATATGGTTGGCACTATTGTAATAGGCCTGTAGTTGTTGACGTCGCACCTGTCGCCCTTTCCTTTAAAAACTGGACACACCCTGGCATTTTTTAAAACGGCGGGGTATGTACCAGTTTCAAACATAAGGTTTATGAGCACGCCAAGTACGTCACCAACAACCGGCCATATCCAAAAAAGAATACTGGGTGAAATATCAAAAGCATCAACGGTGCTACGCTTCTTCATCATAGAGTGTAATGCCTGATCTAACAGATCGCGAGTGACCACCGGCAGAGTGAAAGTGGGTACATAAGTCATACCTAAATGCGTCTGTAGGTGCCTAATAGACTCTGACAAGTCCCCTTGTATAGCATACTTGGACGCTATACTAAGGAAATGGGAATTAAATGTATTAGGCAGGTCCCTTTTCTCTATTGTTAAGCTCGTTAAAGGGTCACGTAAGGATATATTTTGAGATTTCATTTTTGTTCCGACTTCTTCGTTAACAATTTTCCAAATTTCTTTTGATTTGTTGCCACTGTCCATTAGCCTACCTTCAATAAACTTTTGACGTGTTTGTAATGTTTTTGTCTTAATTAGACTGGAGTAATGGTCAATACATTCTGTTAGAATTGGATTGTTTGGGTACTGACGTCTAATTTCATGGAGGTCGACATGTTTACCGATCAACTCCGCCAATTCATCACTCAGCCACGGCACCTTTGAATTGTTTTTACAATTAAACTTCGTAATAGGAAAATGGATGTCAATGTAATGTTTTAAAATATAAAATAGTTTATTAAATTTATAATTAATGTCCAACGTATTATATATAAAATTAAAATTGTAATTTGCAATGTCAAAGTAAAATAATCCAATTGAATCTTTGTTAAAAACGCGACGCTCGACTACTCTGTGCTGTTTGTTATCCAGTTTATGCTTTGTGATTAATTCAAATCGTTGCGCGTTGTGGTCGCTGATTGCGGTATCGACCGGTGTTACGGTAAGCGCGTCGCTCGTACAGTTCGATATCCCGCAGTCAATGGATGACGCACAATCCGCTGTCACACGAGTAGGAAAGGATATTATGTTTTGACAACCATAAGATGTCAACACATCATTGATACGTCGCTTCATGGTATTATCGGTTAAATAGTCTATATTATGGTCGCCAATTATGAGAAACCTTTTGTTTTCGTCAGTAATCATTTTTAATAATAACTCTAAATTCTCCAAGTAAATGTCAAAATGTCCATTTCCTGTCCTATATAGTACAATAATAATAATTTTCAAACTAGTAACTTCTATTGCCGCATATTCTAAATGATATTGCACGGCAAAGGCGTGTAAGTCATCGCGCTGCCGATAGTCTATACCTTGCCGTATGTATAGCGCGGTACCGCCATGGGCGATGCGCGTGCGACAATAATAATTTGCAAGCGAGTACCCTCGTAGTTTTACTCGTGCAATCTCATTTTTACGGCACCAAATTTCACTAAATCCTATTACGTGTGGTTTTTCTGTGCTTGTTAGTAAGTCTATCAGTGATGTTTTATCATTAATAGATCTAACATTCTGGTGGATAATGACAAACTTTGAATTTACCTGGTTTTTATTACGTCTTGTTTTGCTGTCAAGTTTTTTGCCTGCACGACGTTAAACAAACGAATCGATACGCCAGATGGCCAGTTCTTGATGTCTCGCACGGTCTTCTGTTTTTCGGCTGGCACATCAAGACGGAACGACGCGTAATTACCTCTTGTGACCAGCAACTGCTCACACACGGGCGTCGGGATACCCATTTGCTGCACATGCTTAATAACGTCTTCAGTTGTGGTGTCCTCGCTGAGGTTAAATAAATGTAGACTCGTGACCCTGGGACCGGCTGCGCGAAGACCCGTGGTACTTGACGTGTGGCATGTGGAAACAGTGCGTGATGATGACGACGCCGGTGCTGCAGGCGTCGGTGGCTGTGCCAGCGGATGCGGCGCCGTCTGTTGGTTATACGACGCTGCTGGTACTGGTGCTGGTGTCGTAGCAGATATCAACGGGGGCAGTTGCTGTGATGGCGTGGTGCGCAGGAGACCCAGCTCCACAGCTGCAAGCGGACTGTTGTTGTGCTGGGTTATATTTTTGACCGCACGACGTTGCCGAGTGTGACGAGCTTTGGGCTCGGGCTCAGGCGGCCCCACTGTTTGTATGGCCGGCAGAGGTGTTGCTGATGTTGACGTTGACGGCGGTGTCACAGTGGTGGTATTTTCCTGCTGATCGGACGTAAAGATGATTCCCTCGGGCCCAGACTCATTGAGTGACAGACGCTGTGTTTCTTGTGGTGCTAGGAGTAATTGTGTCAGTGCTGGATGCGTATTAGTGCCTGTGACGACCCTCAAGATTGTCTGGATACTCTCGCTTTGGCTGGTGAGTAGTTTTTGCTGCTCCATTATTATGGTATTACACCGATCTAATTCGCCTCTCATGCCCGTAATTTCATTTGTGAGATTAGATATTGTGTCCACCAACCTGTTAACCGCCGCCGTATCTGTAGTCACTTTATTCTTCACTGGTGCCATTTTTCTTTCCGTTTATTTTTATAATGTGATTTATATGTCAAAAATATTTAAAATAATGATAAAATGACACTAAAAACTATATCTAAATAATAAAATATATTCACTGCGCCATGTCGTAGTTCTGTCACAGGGCGGACACGCCATACATCAAAAATGATTTGCGTTTATATGTGTGCGCGGCACGTCTGTACACGCGTCATTGTGTATCTGACGGACTTCTGGCTGGCATGCTCTCAGTAGAGCGACTTACGCACACATTCATGTCGCAGCCAGTCGCGGGGCGAGGTAAACCGAGTCGGGGCGGGGCGGTGCGTGGCCGTTCTGTATGATAATACTATTACTTATTCTGTGGTTCTGTTTACGCTACCCATACAAAAGGTATTCATAAATATTGACCAACCTGATGCATGTTTTTTGTTCTATGGACACATTAATACACATTCAAATCTACTTTATTGTTTCACAAAGTCGACTTTCTGTGTGAAAACATAAGTCGACTTTAAAACAGCCCCGTTGTACCTACAGTTACAGTTGGAGGCCGAATTAATGTTTTGTCTGGGGAATGAAACGGATATGGTTGTAATTAAATTACCAATCTACGTTCCCTTTACCTCGCTCATTATCCTTGCGTGATCGTGTTTATTTATAATGAATATATAATTATGTAGGTACTTGCTAGATACAGAGGCTAGTTGTCTAAGATAGGCAAATACTGACATCTCATACAATATACCTATGTTACAAACTACAGTCTGCTTTTTAGGGTTCCGTACCCAGACTCCGCTGTCCGTCCGTCCGTCCGTCCGTCCATCCGTCTGTCACCAGGCTGTATCTCACGAACCGTGATAGCTAGACAGTTTAAATTTTCACAGATGATGTATTTCTATTGCCGCTATTACAACAAATACTAAAAACAGTATAAAATTAAGATTTAAGTGGGGCTCCCATACAACAAACGTGATTTTTGACCGAAGTTAAGCAACGTCGGGCGGGGTCAGTACTTGGATGGGTGACCCTTTTTTTGCTTGTTTTGCTCTATTTTTTGTTGATGGTGCGGAACCCTCCGTGCGCGAGTCCGACTCGCACTTGGCCGGTTTTTTTATTTTTTGAATCACTGCCCATAGGACGCTCATTTGTTGTTTGTGTAGAAAATGTATGGCGTAGTACTATAATTATACTTATCGTAGTAGGTCACTATATAATATATGATGCGTGTCAAGGACGAAAGCTCTATCTTGTTATATAAAAAATAGAGTTCGATTATGGCTTTTATTTTGTGTTCAAAAATTAATTGATTTTATCTGACTATCAAAAGTGATATTTCTGGTCCAGAATCGTGCTCAAGCATACGCCTTCATACGATTTAAAATTAATTTTAATTAATTTTAGCTAATTGTAATTAAATACAATCTGATATAATTTATGTAGGTACAAGGTAAATATCCTGTTTATAATCGCAGTCATACGGTTACACTGCTGAAGGCAACAATACCTAGGTATCTTAAAGCTTTTGACATTTTATGACGCCTAAAAAGTAAGATGAGTTTTAGGCAGGTTTAGGCGTCCATATAAATAAATCCAGCCAGTAAATCACAACCACTACAACTTTTCCGTACAATAGTCTAATTTACGGTGAACGGGAAATAAATCGAGCGGTAGTTTGAAAAAACAAATGTAGAAAAACGCACGAGTTATCTATGGCATAAGTACCCTTCACACTCTCGCGGGCTGGCTTAATAAAATTATAATGCATTATAAATGTTATAATCTTATAATCTTGGTAAATCAATGATAATGTATTATTAATTTATAAATAATAATTTTAATTTGAAATCATTGTAAAATTATTACCTAACAATCCAAGTTTTGAACTGGCCTAACTTATTAACGAAGATTCCTGGAAACCCTTTAGAAAACCAAATCTGTCTTGACCTCTGATTAGGCTGTTACATGTACGAATTAAGGGATCAAATATTACTGGAAATGGTTTGTAAGATTAACCAGTACACTATATTTTGTGAATTAGATGCCCTTACATAATTATCACCTATCGAGCGAATTACACACTACTTAGTTAGGTTACCTGTGTTAAAGCGACATCTTTGTTTGGTATGATTAAACTTAAC
The DNA here is from genome assembly GCF_948474715.1 of Cydia amplana. Classification (NCBI taxonomy): domain Eukaryota; kingdom Metazoa; phylum Arthropoda; class Insecta; order Lepidoptera; family Tortricidae; genus Cydia; species Cydia amplana. The sequence goes on along the minus strand of NC_086070.1, from coordinate 14,357,612 downwards.
CTCGCCATCTTGTTTTACAAGATCACTCACACAAACAAGAGTTAGAGCAAAATCTTCTCACTTTTCAAATGGAAGTTTCAATAATATTATTGAACAACTGTGCATTATTTGTAATTTGGCGCAGACAAATGAATATGTTCTACCTAAACATCAAGGTTTAAAGTGCAAAAAATCTTCGTATTACGAGAAAATATGCCAATAAAGTTGTATGAAATTCACGCAAGGAGAACCACCTTAAAGATTGGTTGAGTGAAAAATAAATCAGTCCGTCCGTAAATTTCTACATTATGTAAATTTTCCTTCCAGGAAGTCAAAGCCGATATATTCCCAAAATCTTCCCTATTTCGGTACTTTGTTCAATAAGCGCCTTATTTAAATAACATATTCACATAAAGAGCGTTAGACAAAGGGCCGTTACCATCACTTACTATAGAAGGACAAAAGTGTCCAATTGAGCCTCCGCGGAAAATACACTGACCTGCCGAGCTGTAACGAACCTCCTACACGTCAGGACGTACCTATACGTGTGAAACATCCCTAAAAGGGATACATACTGAACTCAGTAATTGAGAATAGAGACAAACGACAATCCCGCAGTTTAATTTGTCCACCAGTGTAACGGCGCTTGTTAAGATACGCTTGTAAAGTGACAATTTGAGAGATGGCGGCCGTAGGGCCGCGCCATTCGCGACTGTAAGCCCACGTCTCTAAAGCGTGTAAACTGCGTGAAAAACAGTCGAATCACAGCAGCCTTTTTTCAAGGCTAAAAACATGTATGAAAAAATAAATGATTAAATTGTATTATCAAATAGTTTATAATATAGGAAGTGGGAATATCGCATTTAGTTTTGATTTCTACTAAATTTAAATATGCTGTTTTAACAGGAGCGAAAATGTACAAGAACTGGTGATTAATAAATATTGACTCAAATTGTATCGATATCGACACATATATTCAAGTTAGAGTTAATGTTTTAAGCAGTAAGAACATTTAAAAATGCTCCAAATTATCGTAATACATGCACGCAGGTGACTACTCCTTGAACAAAACATAAAATATATCCGATAAAGAAGTATAACTATGTTGTTCAGAAGAAACACAAATATTTGATTGTGTACTGATTACTGATTACCTAGGTACAGTACTTCTTCTACGAATCCTGGCCGCAACCATTGTTAATCGGAACTGAGCCTAAAGGCACGCAAACTTGTAAGTAATTCAATAAACTCTACTTAGTTTTCTTTAATAAAATAAAATACATTACTCCTAAATCTCCTAATGTCTAATTTGGCAGTAACTTACGTTAATCTGGTGACCTACTGGGACGCGACTGCTTAGTTCGAACGCAGGCAACAAATCCTAATAAAACGCTGAAGATATCTTTGCTTAGCTAAAAAAAAAAGAGGAATACCACCTATAGTAGGGTTAAATGTTGTAATGAATACCTTGATATAAATTCAGCAAATTAACTCGTATCAAAAAATATCAGTACGTATATTCACTTGAAAATGTCAGGTAGTATCGTGATTATAATTTTATTTATTTAGACTTGATTTCAGTAAAGTGGAATTTAGTTGAGTTGTGGGTTGTCGGACGACATCTAAATGATTATGATTATTATATATATGATGATTACCAAAATAATAATATCTTTCACTTTAGCCGCTTCGTCACATAATACTTTGTCACTGTAGTTCAGACTGAAAATAAAGAGCTTAATTAACGGCACTGTTGGCTTCATGGCCCCACTACGAGAGTAAATTTCACTAATTACACAGCAGCATTCGCCAATGCTGTATGTCCCTGTAATTTGCAGGTATACTCGTGCCTGTTCCTGTTACAAATACCTACTGATTACTCGTATAAAGTTAAAGGCAATATTATGTATAGCTTTCAGCCAAGATTAATTAATATGAGTCAGAAACTGGTAATACCTATATGCTTTTAATTCAAAAACGGGTTGTCCAATCTCTTTTTTATAGTTTTGACTGAAAGTATTTTTTGAGCTTTTGTTTCATGATTTTTTTTTTTGGACCCATGGTTCAAAAGTTAGAAGGGGGGCACATATTTTTTTGGAGACCGTTACTCGTTTTAAAATACCTATCCAACGATAGCCCACACTAGGGTTAAAGTGAAAAATGTTTTCTTTATATTTTACCATTCTGTTGCCAATTTACGGAGCAAAGCCGCGGACGGACGGACAGACGGACAAGGCCCCTAACCCTATAAATGAAACGCTGGTGACATAGCGGTAAGAGCCAGTGACTTTTTTGGTACATTTGTACAATATGGCGCATGGTAAACTGCATCCGATTCGCACGTCGCTCCGATGTTTGAGAGAGACAACGCTATGCGCGTATTATAGCGACATCCCGCTCGGACGTCGACGCTGACGTGCGAATCGGATGCAGTGTGCCATGCGCCTATATCATTATAATTGATATTAACCAGTCGTTTTTCGGTAGGTAAAGAAAAACATCTTGAGGAAGCCGTACTTATTCCAATACTTCCCCCATAAAAAAAAAACAGTCTATTCAATGAAAAATGCAGAAGGAAAATGAGGACTTCGTTTGTATGGAGAAGCGGTCATTCACTAAGGAGAAATCTACTTTTGACACTTTCTTCATACAAGCCGAATGAACGGCTCAGGCTCCAATGAGTCGTGACAAAAAGCCACAAAAAATATTTCCCCACCGCGTCATGTATGTCAATACAATACGTTACAATTACATCCTAATGGATAACTGTACCTGTATATTACACCACAAAAAATGAAATATTTCAAATAATTCTTATTGAATCCAGTCATAATTTATTCAATATTAATGGAGAGCAGCATGTACCTAGGTTTTAAATTTTTCCAGGTACAAAATCATAAATAAATTGCGAACACAATTCTATAATCCTTACAAAAATCGCATTGATAGCTGTATGTAGGTAACATTGCAACTGACTGTACAAAATTGTTGTTTAAACAAACGAGTTTTATACGGCAGGGTACAAATCGATACCGTAGGAATTTAAACAGCAAGAGTAGGTAATAATGTAGTTGTCGTATACGTCAGTCATTTATTTGCGGAGACAACGGTCGGAAATCAACAGGAAATTGAAATGCTCTTGCTGTGCCATAAGCATGATTATCTTGAACCTTGTAGTTGTGTTGAGAACATTACTAATACATATCTTGAATAGGAGAAAACCAACTTTCCAAGACAGTTTGTAATGATATTACTACAATTATTTAGGTACCTACCTACATTAATTCTAAATATTACATGTATTTTAAAATTAACTATAAAATGAAGAAAAACACGCAATAGGAGAAAGCACTGTTAACTAGATAAAAACAGATTTTTAAACTGCGCGCTCCTCTAAAGCGGGCGCTTTGGACACTAAAGACGCAACGCAAAAAAGTTACAAACTGAACAAGTACTTTTTTCGCGCGTGTTTGTGTGTGTTGGGTCTAAATACTCTAAATGATTACTTTAGATGTGGAAGTAGCATCGTTTGACTGCATAAGATGAGTATAAAATCGCGTCAGCATCAGCACATGTGATTTTATTTTAGAGTTTTAATCACCCCAGGGGTTCAGCGAACTTTCAAATCAGCAGACAGTCTCATTAAGGAGAACAATCGGATGAGTGTGGATCATTATACCGTGCGAGTTCCATCATTTAGATTTTTGTAAGAGTTTTTTACGGCTATGTTTGGCGATAATATATAATCACTACTATTCACAAGATAATATTTACAATTAATAGAACAGTTACGTATATTGATTATACCCACAATTGAAACACCTACATGCTAGGAAACTGTCATGACTAACATATTTCGCTTCATCTACATTTTAATATTTTTTGATTATGGTACCTATGTAGAAAATTTTATTATACCAAGCATTTTGATAAAAAAAACGCTTGTTAATTTAATTTAAATGTTAATTATTTCTTATTAGGAGAAGAAAACGCATTTCCATAAAGGTCATTGGACGTTTAGTTCGGACGTATGACCCACAGCGTACACAAACGAAATAGGGCTAGGTATGTATCTGCTACTCAGTGGTATGAGTCGCATTCTTGCAAGCCATGGGAGAATTGAGAAAAAAATAAAAATCATTTCTTTATCATTATAGCATTTTTGCAATGAATTAAGTCAGTACTATTGGAATTCTTTCAAAAATACTTTGAATAGCTGCTGTTATATTGCGTTGCTGTTGTTATATTGTTTAATATCAAGAGGAACAAAAATAAAATCCAGTTATAAAAAAACAATATTTTTATTCTGCTTGATAAAAATCAATTGTTAATTCGTCTAAAAAGGCAGCAGGCGCGTTAATCACTTCTTGATGCCTGGCCCACGATAAAAAATTGACTACGCTTGCAACATGTGCACTAGGGTAATCCAAAAAATTCATTTTGATATTTTTTAATGGGCCATGCCTTCATTTTATTACATATGGCTATAGTATTACTGATGCGAAAAATCAGCTTCCTAAGTCTACTCTAAGAGGGTGCTCACGAAGTGTCAGTTTTCAATTTTTTTGTTGAAATACCCTCTTGCGAGTTCAATTGTTACAGTTACGGGAAACGTGTTAGAGGTCATTCTTAACGTATAAAACTTACCTAAAGTGCTTTTACAGGTGTTCATATTACTTCTATACTGTAAATGTGTAGTGAAACAGAGTTCTAGAGTACAGAAATTGTTTGAAAATGGCTTCTTCTTCCCGACATAGTAACGACATTTTTTTAATTGGTTTTCGAGAATTGGAACCCATCACTAAGCTGATTCAGCTTCCGACCCTACGACAAGTACTCCAACGTTTTCACAAGTACTTAAAAGATGAAAAAAACGTAAGACGATCAGTTCATTTAGTTTTGCAAGAATTGATGGAGGTCTGGGCACGGGCTGCAATTCCGACTAAAAATCGAAAACACTGCGTTGAAAAATTGGAATTAATTCATAAGAAATGGCTCCTTGTGAATAAAAACAAGTCTAGATCATCTCAATCACAAACGGACCGAGAAAACTTGTTTATTACCGAACTGGATAAGCTTTTTGATATTGCACACGTCGATGCTGTAAACCAGATAAGAATTGAAGAAGACAAAAAGTTTCTTATTGACCAACGCAGTGATCGCAAAATGGCAATATCATCATTAGATAAAGAGTTAGCAGCTAAAATTGAACGTGCGGAAAAGCGTAAGAGACGGGCCGAGCTGCTAAAACAAAAAGACATTGAAAGTTTAGCCTCCACCTCGAACGCTCAAAGTCAGCATGTCTCTAGCTCTTCTGACGACTCAAATGATGACTATGATGATCCCAATGAAGTGCGATATACGTTGCCTGCTACGAAAAAATCTGCAGGAAATTTGTCAACGGCTAGCGAAATTCTTACAAAACACGTTACCAGCGCTCTAGATCGCAATAAAATTACTGATAGAGAAGCCATGCGATTAATTATCCCACTTGTTGCTGCATTTGGTCAAGACCCAGCTTCACTATCGATTTCCCGTAGCACTATAAGACGCTCAAGAAAGAAAGCCAGAACGGAATTAAATGCTCACATTAGAGAATCTTTCGCACCGGATTATCCTCTAGTGGTTCATTGGGATGGTAAGATTTTACCTGATATTGTGGAGAACAAAAAAGTAGACCGTCTTCCAGTACTTGTATCTGGCAATGACACGGAAAAATTGTTAGGCGTAGCTAAATTAACATCAGGAACGGGAGAAAGCATGGCCGACGCAGTTTTGAGCATGATAAAAAACTGGAACCTCGGTGGACAAATTCAAGCAATGAGCTTTGATACAACTTCAGCTAATACTGGAGTCCGCAAAGGAGCATGTGCTCTCTTAGAGGCAGGTATTGGTCGAGAGTTACTATGGTTTGCTTGCCGTCATCACGTCCTGGAAATAATCCTTTCCAAAATATTTACGTTGTGCTTTGGCCCATCAAGCTCTCCAGAGACTCCTTTGTTCAAAAGATTTAGAGAAGTTTGGAAGAATATTTCTAGGGAATGTTACAAAGGGCTTGATGCAGAACCTGATCTAGAAAAATTTGCTCAAAATACCAATAATGTTCTAGCGAAATCGTTAGCCGCCGAAAGACCTGTTAGAGACGATTACTTCGAGCTTATTGAACTCACCATGGTCGTCCTTAATAAAGTACCCGATGAAATACATTGGCGATCCCCTGGGCCGATACATCATGCACGTTGGATGGCGAAGTTGCTTTATACCTAAAAGATTTATTTGTTCAGAGACCAGAAAGTGCTTAAGCTGACTAAAAGAGAAGAAAAGGCCGTTTTACGGTTTACCAAATTCGGTGCGCTGATTTATGCTGCAGCATGGGTTGAAGCTCCTTTAGCATCCGAAGCAGCAGGCAATGATCTACAGTTGTGGAAAAACATCTTAGCCTATGAATCTGTCGATTTAGATATTGCTAGAGCTGCAAGAACGGTCTTGGAAAGGCATTTGTGGTACTTGTCCGACGAACTAGTAGGCCTTGCTTTATTTTCCGACAAAGTGCCGTCTGTCGAGAAAGAAGCATTAGTGGAAGGGATGAAAATTGAAGCTGGTCCTCGAATGGTGAAAGGGAACGCCTCTATTTTAAGTAGTGAAGCCACCCTTGCTGCTTTTGCATCAAAAAGAACCTTACATACACTGTGCATGCTCGACATTAAGGAATCCTTTCTGCAATTGCCTATAGAAACTTGGCACGATAATTGCGACTACGTGGAAGGCAAAAAGAGAGTACACGGCTTGCGGGTCGTAAATGATACTGTTGAAAGGGGTGTGAAATTATTTGAAGAATTCAATAGACTTCTTACCAACGATGAAGAGGAAATAGTTATTTGTACAACAAGAGATCAAAGTTTGATATTTCTTCGAGTGCTTATTTTGAGTCCCGTGCAAGCGAAAGATTCTATAATAGATTCACGAGCGTAGCGAGTGAATCTAATTTAGAATCTTGAGCGTAGTAAGGGACTCAAAAGCGCACGAGATGTAAATAACTTTGATCTCGTGTAGTACACAACATTTTTCACCTCAGCAGTGAGAACATATTAGAGAACCCGAAAAATGTATTCCTTCTTCATCACTTACCTCTAATTCACTCATGTTTTCTTAAGATATACCAACAATTAAATTTTCACCTCAGCAGCTCGAACAAGGGTACTTTGCTACTTAAAAACAGTGAGCAAAATCGCATTTTGCTCATTTTGTCTCACTCAGTGAGCAAAATGCGATTTTGCTCACTGTTTTTAAGTAGCAAAGTACCCTTGTTCGAGCTGCTGAGGTGAAAAACAAATTATTTTACAAATAGTGGAACACAACCGGAAGAGTATACCGACGGAACCAAACAAAATGTCACTAATTAATCCAATTAAAAATAATTATAAGTAACCTTAGAACTATATATTTGTATAATGCTTACTTTGTAGTGATTTTTATTAAAAAGTACTATACAAAAAAAGGATAATACTGTTTTTGTTAACATTTTCCTAGTTGTCGAATGGTTTTAAATTTTCGACAATTGTTGCGATACTTCATATGCGATGAGCACCCTGTTTTCATAGCTATATGTTTCTGAAAATTTGCACACATAGTATTGTCGATACCTATAACAAAATTAGGGGGTGGCCCGAACCCTAAGTAGAGTTTCAATTTTTCCCATACAAACGTGGACCACCCTAATGTGCACTGTACGACTGCGAGGCGGTCCAAGCGATGGCGTCGTATGCGCATTTTGGTACCTACCCACAACTGACAACATTTCATTTGCCATTGTGCTATAACATTGAATACTGGTGGATGGCACAGCTTTGGAAGTCGTCAATAAGTTTTGCTACCTTGGGTCGACCGTGTCGAACAATCTCTCGCTTGATGCAGAGATCGATATTCATATTGGTAACGCGGCGACCATGTTCGGGAGGCTACGTTCAAGGGTGTGGTGCAACAAACATCTCACTGTTAGAACCAAGATGATGGTATACCAGACTTGCGATCTAAGTATACTATTGTACGGAGCAGAAACCTGGACGACGTATGCAAAACAGGAGCGACGACAACACTTTTCACATGCGCTGTCTACGCAATATTTTAGGCATAACTTGGCAGGACAAATTGACCAATCAGAGGGTTTTTGGAAAAGCACAGCTGCCCAGTCTTGCCGCTCTTCTCAAACAGAGACGCTTGCGGTGGCTGGGGCATGTGCACCGGATGGAACCCTCTAGAATACCTCGACGTGTCTTGCTTGGTGCAGTTGCGTATGCTAAAAAGGAACGTGGGAAGACTGATGCTGCGCTTTAAAGACTGTGTTAAGCGAGACATGTCTGCATTTGAAATCGACCACCATGCCTGGGAAGATTTAGCTGAAGACCGTGATGGATGGCGCAAGCGTATTGTGGAAGGCTATGCGACCAAGGCTGATTATTAAATCCACCAGGCATGGTGGTCGATTTCAAATGCAGACATGTCTCGCTTAACACAGTCTTTAAAGCGCAGCATCAGTCTTCCCACGTTCCTTTTTAGCATACGCAACTGCACCAAGCAAGACACGTCGAGGAAGCAAACCGGGAATGGAACCTCAGATGGCATGAGCTTTCTCTGCCAAAAATGTCGTGCCGCTCACGCATCGGCCTCCACAGTCACCAAACCCGTTGTCTAAACAGCAATGCATAAATCGTCTGCAATAGACGCAAAGGTCTATGATGATGATGTGCTATAAAACGTTTATCATGCTACCTGAACTCTTGCACAATGCTGATAGTAAAAACATTAATAACACTATCTCGTACACATACTGTTGAATAACTTTTTTCTGCCGGTTGATACATTAAAAAAAAATATATATTTAGAAAAGTGAGATTAAAATCTATATTTTAAAACTAGTTTGGTCTCTGTACGGGAAAGTTCATAAAGTGGGTCAAAAACGCCCAATGACCTTTTTCATCATTTTATTCAAACATTAAGAAAAAGAAAATCGAGATTAGAAACAACATAAGTTGTTCGGCCTGCGTTGTCTCATATAATTAACTTGTAGCAGAAAATAACGTGAAAATCATCGAAATTAGTCTCTCTCTACCAATTGAAGTTTGCGCTGTGGAGGCTGACTCTGGTTAATAATTTGTGAAGGTTTTGATCTTGTTATGATACGACTTTGACGATTGCTCCCTCTAATTGGTGGTCGCGAAATGCATGGGCGAAATGTCCATGTCGTTTTACTAGGCATCCCGATTCGCCCTTATTGGTCTGCATGAGATGCTCTGCGAGTCGTGCGAAGGTCGTATACGCATAATAACAACATCCAAACTTTAACCAATTTGTACATCAGAATCGGCCGCTTGGCGAGTCTATAATTGGCCAAGTTTGAAAACCACCAGCTTAGGTAAAGAACCGGGTTGTAATAAGCGTCTCGACCCATACAAAGTTTGATTCTTACTAGAGTATTAGCCCAAGTAGTCATGTAATTTCCCAGACACGTTATAGAAACTAATACAACTTGTCAGATTGCCGTACCTACATATATTACATTGCATATTAACATTATATTGTTTCCCTGCCATCGCCGAGTGCCAGTAACTTGCTTATCTTATAAGCCTTTTGTTATAGTGCAGTTAACATCAATAGTAGGGGGATGAAACAATGCAGTAAGTATCTGCCACCCTGGAGTAGACTTCCAAATAGAGACAATACATAATTTAAATTTATACAGTTAGCGTTCAAAAGTATTTGTTCTAGTTTAATTGCTCTACATTTAGAGACATATCTCTTTTTGGTCAGCTATTAGATAATTGACTCGTAGTCTGATCCATTACTGATACTGATTTTGATGTTGATTGTACTAACGTGGCGATAGTAGACCTGTATACGATCTCAGTTTCAGAAGGATTACAATATGTAGGCATGTATATACTCGTTGCCGATGACATAACTCGCTAAAGTAGACTAAGGGTCGGTCGAACCAAACTGTGTGTCATCGTTAAAACGTTTACTAAATTTTATTACCTAGGTATATGGAATGTTTTCAGAGTTCACTGTTCAGTCCGTCAATTGTGATAGGTGAAACCGGCCCTGTTATAATAAAGTGTGGGTGTTTGTGAGTATAATCAATATTAAGGGACAATTGAAAATGCCATCATCACTGTAAACACATTGCATTTTAGAGAACTGTTGAATCCACTCCACCAGTTCTCTTTCCTATGACAAATTTAATGAGTACTGTGTTTTTTTCAATGTCGTGTTAATTTATTTTACCAAGTCTGTCTGCAAAGTATCGCTTTAAAACACTACGTTATAATATAAGCGATTGTGTTAGCGATGAACTAGAATTTAGAACGTGTTATTTTTTCATGATAAGCAAACTAAAATTGCTGGGTAGTCTATGTCTATCTATAGACCTTATAATATTTAAGTTGTTTCCCCATAGAGTAAAAATAGATTTCCATTTTCAACGGTATTAACTACAAAGCTCAGGAAAGTTACCGGATGAAAACCAACATGAATAATTAATTGGGGCTTATGTGACCGGTTTTGAAACCGCTTTCCGACTTCAGTCGTGTTGGAGGGATCCACACGTGAAAATGATAATATAATCAAAAAATATTGTATCGGATCGATAGGTTAGTATTTTTTAGTTAATTTTATTTTTTATGCATTAAGGATGACTCACGCCAGACCGGGCCGTGCCCGGGCCGAGGCATCCGACATGTTATTTTCTATAACTGATCGGTGATCACGTGGTGCTTTCCATAGAAAACTAAGCGCCGGAAGCTCCGGCCCGGCCCCGGCCCGGTGTAGCGTGAGTCGTCCTTTAAAATGTCATTCAATAGAAATTGCTAACTATGTAAACAAACCGCCATACTAAAATTGACACTGAATGTCAAATTACTAGCAAGTTTTGTTTACATAGTTCGCAAGTTCTATTGAATGACACTTTAGTTATATTTTTAGTATTGTCATATTTTTAATATCCTTATCTGTTAATTCTCCCTATAAGTGTTTCTCTTGCCGCACCTAAATTTATGTATAAGTACTAGTTTTGTCAATACTATATCAAGAGTTCATGTTTAATATATCTATATCAATCATGTTTAATCAATTTATTTTTCACCTCAGCAGCTCGAACAAGGGTACTTTGCTACTTAAAAACAGTGAGCAAAATTCGATTTTGCTCACTGTTTTTAAGTAGCAAAGTACCCTTGTTAGAGATGCTGAGGTGAAAATTTAATTGTTGGCATATCTTAAGAAAACATGAGTGAATAGAAGTAAGTGATGAAGAAGGAATACATTTTTCGGGTTCTCTAATATGTTCTCACTGCTGAGGTGAAAAGTTTTGTGAACTACACGAGATCAAAGTTATTTACATCTCGTGCGCTTTTGAGTCCCTTACTACGCTCAAGATTCTAAATTAGATTCACTCGCTACGCTCGTGAATCTATTATAGAATCTTTCGCTTGCACGGGACTCAAAATAAGCACTCGAAGAAATATCAAACTTTGATCTCTTGTTGTACAAATAACTATATTGCCTTCATGGCGATACAACTACAGGTAAAACACTACAAAAAAGACACCCATCTAACAATAAGTTTGTGAGTTTTGGAAACCTATAAAAAGTAATTTATTTCCACACTCACCTCAAAATTGCGGAAACCAATGTCTAGTTCCTTGAGGAATAAATTCAACGTTCGATAAGAGCCATCCGGGATTTGCTTTTTAAATGTCCCGAGTTGAGAATAGGGGCTTAGGCAGATATATGGCTTGCTGGGTGGGATTTTCTTGAAATTGTAGGTTAGCGAGGTTTGCTATTCGGCGGTGGCAAACAAATTGTTATCGCGGAAGGTTAAATTTTAACTCATAGTAGCATTTAGTTATTTATATTTAGTAAGTAGTAGTAAGTTTTGCATCTCGACGTTGTAAATTTTTATAGCCTTATCTAAGGATATCTAAGGATCGATGTTTTACTTTCTGAAAGAGATGTCGTCCCTGTGATACTAAAGAAATAGTGACCAAATCCAATGCCTGGTCCGGATTCGAACCTATTGTACAGTCGCCATCAGATATATCGTTGTTAAGACGTTAAGTGTATGTTCAGATAATTTTGACTACCTTGGCCGCGTATATCTGGCGGTCTAGCATGAGTTGCGTTCTCGCGCGCGAGTCCATACTTAAAGTCGCGCCAGATGTATGGAGTCGCGCGCGAGAACGCAATTCATGCTAGACCACCTGATAGCGACTGGACATTAAAAAATACCCATTAAAAATTAGGTTGTTCGTTATTTACTTTACGGTCGATATTCACTATAGTTTCTCAAGTTCCTCTCCAACGTAAACCCACGTTTAAGTACAAAAATGTTCCTAACATAATCCTAAATAAACCTGAACCTAAACCCTTTTAACCTCAACGATCCATCCAGGCCCTGCCATGAAACTATTTTCTTAACATTTAACATCTTGCTGTAAACCGTAACATTAACATTGGACCCTTTGACGGTCACTACCCGCAGCCCCTAACTTTGCCAATTATAAGTTGTATCCCGTAATTAAGGGTGGCATTCTTATGTTTGGTATTTTATGTGGTTTTAGGTTGTTTATCAATGTCAGTGGTGATACTAGTAATAATAGACGGTAGGTTAACAGCCTGAAAATGAAGCACGTCTAGGTGGAAACGCATTTTCTCTAGTTAAAGATTTTAGTTAGAAATAGTTTTAACTAAATATTTTGTACTATGTACTAATCAATAATTTGACAATTAGTCAAAACTAGTTGTCGCCGAGGCACTTTGTGAAAACTAGTTTAATATAAAATATTAAAAAAATCTAAATATTTTATTTGGTATATGAAGATAAAGGACATGTTGATGATCATAGAATACCTACTCAATGGAACAAGTCGTAGTCCACCTCGTCCCGCCCCAGCGCGTCTGTTTTTCGTGCACGCCAAATTAGGATCGGCGCTTGTTATACAAAAAAAGGTCCGTCCGTAGGAATTTCCCTTGTTATTTGTTTTCTACGAAGTCAATTTGGTAGTTCAAAGTTACCTTATTTCCTCTGGGAAATACTGCGAACCAACAGACGTAGGAAAATTGATTATAAAAACTTGGACTAGGGACTAGCGATAGCGCCTTAAGGTCAGGCCGAAACAATAAATCATGTGTCAGTTGTTTTCTTATCTTAAAATTATTAATTATTATCACACATTGAAAATACTGTTAGTTCTGTGTTAGTTATTGGCATCTTAATTGTACCCAACAGCCTCGGCAAAGATCTAGGTACCGGTAGGTACTTTCATCACCAAGAATGCGTGAACAGACTCTAAAGACTAAAGATTCAATCCGTCTAAATAAATCTTGAGAAAGGATTCAAAGATTTCAATGAAGTGACCAACCATCAGATTCCCTAAGTGATTCCTTAGATTATTTGGCTGCCACTACTTACTAGCCGACATAATGACATGAATGATCATGGTCGGCTTTATGCTTGACCATCTGATAATGTAGGTTACACTAACAATACTATTGCATTGTCATCTGATGGAAAAAAAGTAAAATTTTTATCTTGTAAGATTAGATAAAGACAGACAGACAGTTACCGTGACCGTTGTAATAAAATTATACTCAAAAGGAAACTTGTTTGTAAAACAAAGGCTTGATGTCAGAGTTAATCAGCTATCTAGATAAATTGTGATAGTTGAATATCAGATCTGTGTTCCGTGAGATTTATTACTTGCTTAGCAATTAAGCGTGCTGTTATACCGCAAGTTAAGAAGATTTACGATGAACAAAGCCACGTATTGTGATAGTGCTTAAAGTTTGTAAGTCGTTTGTAAACGCGGAAACTAAAGAGCACTTGTAAAGCGACACGTTTGGAGATGTAGTCACTTGCAAAGTGACTTGGAGTTGCGGTGGAGCGCATTAGGCGACAGCTTCGTGGAGGCAAGTTTTTCAAACATTGAACCAGTTTACACACTACATATGGACGGGGCCTTGTTGCAGCAATATGTGGTGCCTACATATATGAATTTGTGGGATAAGTATACTATGTGAGAAATTTAGGAAAATACTCGCATTATGTTTGTCTGAATATTTTTTTTTATTATATAAAACGTAACTTCATCATCATAAGTAAATACTTTATTCATCAATGATTCGAATAAAGTATTAACTTATGTCAACTACCAAGCAAGCTAAAACTGGGGAACAAATCAAATTATTGTATTATATATTTTATGATTTGTGTTTTTAAGTAGTCACAAATTATATAAATTATAAACTGAAACAGACGACCCGGCTTCAAAGTCAAACGCCCGCCGCCGCTGCCCCCGTCTGTTCGACTCCGGCCTTTGCCACCGAAGGGCTTGGTCACTTTTTCTTTAGGCACTACTTCAGGCATCCATTTCAGTTTATTACCAAGCTAGATGTCTAGACGTACCTATCGTGAATATCCGTGATAAAGGGTGCAATTATATAAATTGTTACTGATAGACTATGTTCAGTACATAAGACCGTTTCGTATAGGTTATCTATAGTTTCATATTTTATGTTATATTTCTAGGTACGGATAGTTGGCTGTGCTTTGTGGCACTGTGTCGCAACATTTTCTTACGCCGTGTCAGTTTGCCGGAGTGTAAGTACAACTCGCCTTGGTTAAAACTCGGCTTATCTTACTCGCAGCTCTACTTTAAACATATTTCTCTTCTAATGCTTATAAAACCTGCTTATAACTAGGGATTTATTTTAGTTAATACATAGTATAAAATATCGACGATAAGTTTTGCAATTATAAAATGGGCTGCATTTCATTAAAATCGCAGGCTATCATGTTGCTTTAAATATAGTTGCCCAGCAGCCTGGCACTTAACGTGTTAAGTGTATTGTAGGTTAAAATAGTTAGGTCTCCGATATGGGTAAAAGAAATTGCAAAAACCGGCCAAGTGCGTGTTCCGTTCATATTAGGATACAAACTTTTGAACTTTCCTAGTGACTATTTAAAAAAAAAACTAAGGTACCTAAACCTCTATTGACAATGACTTAAGTTTCAAGATGACATGTACTGGGACCGCGGGCCGCGTCGAGCACCAGTACGTTTACCTTACCTAAATCAAAAGAAATGACATTTCGAATGATCTACGTTTGATAGTAGATTTGTACCAAAATATTTTTAACAATTTTAGTCATGCCCAACAAAATAATTATTTTGGAATTTTGACTCTTAAATTAAATAGCTCACATAACACATATACCAATGTTAATCATTAAAGTACCTATAGTTTATAGTCTTCAAGTAAAATAGCTGTGACATACGGATAGACGGACATGACGAAACTATAAGGGTTCCGTTTTTGCCATTTTGGCTACGGATCTCTAAAAACGGTAACGCAATTTCCACTTACCGTGAATATGGTATCCCGGATCCAGCTTCTGCTCACTGCAACAAAAAGTTACGTACAGTCAGGCTTATTTAAGCACATACACGAGATAAAGCTAAAGGCATATTGCAATGCGCTTATGAACGTCAAATAAATTTTGTAATTAAATTAAAGCAAATCTTACCTACACATATTAATAACACAATATTAGTTGTAGTTTTTAGTTATCAAATAAGAATATTAGTTGATATGCCCTTATGGACATGAACCATTGTTCGAAGCTCTTATTGTAAACATTATCAATATTATCATCTTTATAACAAGATGAATCCACTATAAATACTTGAATAGTAAATTTCCGAGGAGAGGTCGAGAAATACTTGAAACGTAATAAGAGGCTTTAAGAGAAATCTAGGTCGCTCACAGAATAAGTTAAGCAGATAATTATTATTAAAATAACAAGTTATAGGACAAATTTATAAGTTGAGTTGAAAATATTTAGTGTCCCATATTTTTCCCAGTCGTCTCATATGACGCTACAGGCGTCATATAGCTTGCATATTTTTTTATTAATTTTATCATCTTCATGGGTAGTAGGTTGGTACCTATTATTACTTATTAGTAGGTACTTATGTAGGTACATATTATTATATTCAAAGATTTTAACTTTTTCAAGTTTCAAAGAGTGATTAATGTGACATGTATGTATGGATTGCCTTGTATTCTATTATGTAACACTATCCAAATATTCCAAATGTAAAGAGAAAATAGCAATGAAGTAAAAGTAACTGTGGAAAAAACATCCGTTCTGCGGCATCAGTAAGTGCAAGTCAGCAAGCGTCATTACGACCAGTTGTTAATTTTCCTTCCCCAATTAATATTAACTAAAACATTAGTACCTAGTTTGAAGTTTTTCAACAAAAAATACACACCACCAGTCTGACAATGACATACTCTAGCGTGTGCGTCACTTACTTTATGCATCTCGCTCGTACTAGCACATTAGTGCCAGCGAGATGTAATGTATAGAGAGTTATGCAGACGTTATCGAATATATGTCAGTTTGACACTGCTAAATAAGTTAGACGTGGTAAGGCTACTGCACAGACAAGACATCCTCTAGACTGAGCATAGTAACGCTACCCCCTCTGCCACTTATACGGTAGTTTTACTCCATCTTCGAGTCAATCCCGTGCCGTGATTGGTCTGTGTCTCTGAACGGACCAATCACGGCACGGGATTCGCTCACCTCGTCCCCCCGCACCCTCGTATTTTTGGCAGCATCGGTTTCATGAAATAATTGCTCTAAACTCCGTCTAGAGGATTCCTAGTCTATGGGTTACTGTAGCCTTACGTATTTGGGTGGAAACCATTTATCATGCTAATGCAAATGCGCACAAACACACAAACTGCATTACTGTGAGGTGTGCAGCGCGTACAGGCATTTCTACTTAGCGCAGTACAGTTTAACGTATAGTTTAAAAATTTAAGGTGCTGAGGAATTGACTAAGTTGCCCTGATAACCACAACAAAATTTTGCGAGAAACAACTCTGTGCCACTGATAGATGTAGGCATTAACAATAGCAAATTAATGTTAGGGAACGTATAGTTGCAATATACTAAAACTACTACTGAATTCGTAGATAGTTTATGTTCAGTGGCGTTCAACCCGTGAGTGGTCGCCTCGAATAACAGTAAAATGGCGGCCGACCACTCACGGGTCGATGCAATAACCAGTAGTAGACCACTCAGTATTGGCCACCAGTGAGTGGTTAATGAGAAGATGCCGTAATTAGAGCCGAATTTGAACGCTTTTAAGTATAGTTAACGCTGTTCTAGCGTCCGAAAGTAGGCAGCGAGTGAGACAAGGAAAAACAATAACACTTTTTATAGTTTTTATAGAATTTGTTTTTGGGGACCGTTCATTTAGGAGCGAGATCAGTCTTGATTTTAAACAGGCTGTGTAAAATAATATTTGGTAGGTTCATTTTAATGATTTAATGCTTGGTGTAAAAGTCTTACTTGAAAATTAAATAGTAATGATTGTAATGAATTCCAATCATAAATTTATTTTAGTTATTTTTTTTATTTTTTTAGTTCTCAGTCTTGCTATTACGTGATAGTCGTGATACCTACATTTACAAATCAATTTCAATGTGCGTAACGTAAAAATTACATAATTTAACACTTGAGTACGAGTTGTTTTTTGATAGCCCTACATATGCATCTGACTGGCAAAATAAAGTGATTGATAAAATGAAATATCGAGACCTATGGAATTTTTAAGTACTAAAATATATATGTCCTTATGTAGTGAAGAAACGATGTACCACTTTGTAATTGATTTGCATTCTTAAAATTTCTCGGTAACTTACCTACAGCAAGTAGAAGTTACATCTTTTAAATATTATGACTTTTCGATAACAGACTTAACGATGTTCAATTTTTTTTGCCACAAAAACTTCTACGTCTGGTTACGACACAGGTGGCGTACGGTACGGCTACCATCAGTTTGGCACTGACATAAACGCCATCGAGAACGTAATTTACTTTCTATACATCTCGCTCGTACTCGCATATTAGTGCAAACGAGATGTATAGAAAGTAAATTACATTCTCGATGGCCCTTATATGTCAGTGCCAAACTGATGGTAGCCGTACTAGTGTGAGAGTCGCCAATAAAATGCTGACTGTTTTTTTCTGTTTTTAGGGTTCCGTACCCAAAGGGTAAAAACGGGACCCTATTACTAAGACTCCGCTGTCCGTCCGTCCGTCCGTCCGTCCGTCCGTCTGTCACCAGGCTGTATCTCACGAACCGTGGTAGCTAGACAGTTGAAATTTTCACAGATGATGTATTTCTGTTGCCGCTATAACAACAAATACTAAAACCAAAATAAAATAAAGATTTAAGAGGGGCTCCCATACAACAAACGTAATTTTTGACCGAAGTTAAGCAACGTCGGGCGGGGTCAGTACTTGGATGGGTGACCGTTTTTTGCTTGTTTTGCTCTATATTTTGTTGATGGTGCGGAACCCTCCGTGTGCGAGTCCGACTCGCACTTGGCCGGTTTTTTTTTTAGTTTGAATACATTCGATCTCTGTTAAGAGGACGTCCACCCATATCTACGCATGCGACTTTGATCAGATAAAGCAGTCAAGTCGTGCTCGCGAATATTTTACGCTCAGGCTGGGCTTTAAGAATTTTTATGACATCGACGTTGAAGAATGTTTACGAAATAACATATTGGGTTTGCTCAAGAATAAATCAAGTATCCTATTACAGAGTTAAATATATCCGCAAGGACCCACGTATTTTAAATATTGATACTATATACAGGTTAACATTATAAAATACTTTATTTTATACGGAGATGAAATTTGTCAATAGCGTGTCATATGCCTATTGAAAAACTATTTTTTTTTGTTTTTTTTTTTTTTTGCAATCTATACAAACATTTGTTTGAGCACTATAGATTGTCTTCAAGAGCAATTTGATTTGAACCCAATTTTCTATACAAAAACAAATAGATAATAATAAAAGACTCGGTCATAACTCATATATTTTAATAACATTAAAACATGTGTACATAATACTCAGTAAGAAGTAACTTTGTAAGTAGCAGACCGGGTGATAAATTTTATTCCAAATGTTGCATAAACGACGGTGTGTTTGTGAAGCAACACGAGATGGTGGCAAATATATTCCGGATAATGTCTATCCCACGTATTTTATGATGGTTAGACCTTTTATGGAATCAAGAATTGGTTCTAAAAAGGAAATAAAACCGCCATTCCATAATTGTTTCAGGATAACCGATATTACAACATATTAATTATAAATTAAAATAACTGATATAAAATTGTATAAATCATACGCAAATTAAGCAGTCCCAAAAACGACTAATGATTGGAATTTGTACGACTTCAATGTTACGTACATTAATAGATACTTACGAGGGGAAAATATCAGTACACATGTGATATGGTTTTCTTCATGAAAAATAAAGTTAACAAGCATAGAATTACAATAATGTAATATTAATTATATACCTATAGGATCACATTTTTCGTAAAGTACAAAAACTGTTACGTGCCAGGAAAAACCTCGATATACTAAGATATTTTCACTGTAGGTAAGATCAAATGGGAGTGGTGCTGCAATAATGATTAAGAATGTCATACGTTCGAATTTCGGTCAAAGCTGGTTGAACCCAACTAAATCTCTAATTGGTATCATCCAATTAATGGATTAGGTTCACATTTAATTTAAAGGATAGCTCCCAAACTTAACGTGCCTTGCAATACGGACACTTACAAAATAGGGTGAGACTACTTATTTGGCTGGCTTGGTGGCAAGAGTGATATTATCGAGTAAACAATTGGAACCCGTACTCACAGTAAACTGGTAAAAACCCCTTTGAAATGGGATTCCTAGCAGATAGGATCGCGTTTACAGCGGGTAACAGTAAACTGAAAAAGGGTCAGTAGGTTATTAAATAAAAAGTTATTTAACTATAATAGTACACTATTATCATTATAATTTGTTCTCGCGATTTCGTCCGCTACGTAGTGGTTACAAACATTAAACTTTTAAGGATTTAATTGACAAAAATCTTAGTAGAGCTCTACCTACAAAATTCGAAAAACTACAGTAAATACCATATTTGGCTACAAGTAAGAATTTAATTAAGACGTCATATTCGGTTAAACTTAATCGCAAAACCTCCGATTTGGGCAAATATTTATTTTGTGGTCGACTTTTCATCAGATTTCGATAAAATTTGGTAGATAGATAGAGTTCTTTCTTCTGTAGTAGGTAGAAAATGTCCTAAATAAAATCATCTAATGATTTATGAAAAACTATGTATTTTTTTGTTCCAAATTTATTCCACCCAAAATGAGGAACTATTAAACCAGCCAAATTGTATCCAAATCTAACGAAAATAAAACCAGTCCATTTCAGCTGCCCCAAAGAACAGATACGACCCAATGACTTGTAAGATAATAATATATTTCTTGAAATGTTAAAGTTATATTTGGTTTCATAGTCATAAATCAACTATTTCAACAATTCCTTCTTAGATAAAAGCAAAACTAAATTCAAAATAGCCAAATTAAAACCATACGTGCTAGCGTACCGCGTCCTCGCGGGCGCTGTGAAACGTCTAGAGCAATATTGTTGAGTGGCTCTCTCTTACGAGTTTTATCCGGCGTCCCATTGCATCAAGCGAGATAAAATGCAGAGCAAACGTACGGCGGCTGTACAAGTTCCTTTTACATTTTATTGTAGTTCAATACTTATTGAACGTGTTAACGCCATTTCACTTGCCCGTCATGGGGTCAAACATGAAGAACTTACGTTTGAACAAACGATACATACAATATTCCGTAGAGAAACTGTTTAGTATAATTTTTTTGGCAACTTGCGTGATCCAGCAGCTTTTTCCCGTAGCCTCGTGGATGTTTGTAGATTAGGAAGATTTACCTCGTCAGTTGTTTTATACCCACATTTTTCCATAAGCACGGGTACCAACTAGGAGTTTATGTAACTGATTTCTGAAACGCTTGCAGCATAGGACTATGGAGTATGGACATCCATATGTGGAACGATGCGGCGAGAGGAGTTTTTTTTTTCACTAGAGAGCGCTGGTGGTGCACCGGAAAGGCTTTGAGATCAGCGTAAAGTTGACTACTCAAAACACGGCTAAGCAGATCTTGTCAGTAGAAAAAGGCGGCAAATTTTAAAAATGTAGGCGCGTAGGGATATCGTCCCATAGAAAATTTGAATATCGCGCCTTTTTCTACTGACAAGATTTTCTTGACCATCTATAACAAAAATACCCATTTTAATATGGAAAGAAATAAATGAATACTAATCTGTTCCTCTACTGAACACGCTCCTTCTGATGCACAGAGCTCGAGATGTATGTACCAATAATTTCCGGAGCAATTCTCGGAAAGTTCGATTGACCACACAGTCCACACAAGCTATAGGACATGTTTAATGACAAATAGACATTTTGACGTAGATAGAAAATCATAATACGAGTAGTTAGGTGCATGAACCTATAATATTACGGACAGAGTTTCGCTTACAACACAATTGTGATTCCAACATCCACCAGTTTCATAGTATTTACGCGTGACACACACACATTGACAGCCCACATCCACCAGTTTGCCGTCAGACGAATCGAAACGTCATTGAAGTAAACATGTCGAAGAAAAATATAAAATATATTGCGGCATGCGTAGTTAAATCCTGCTAGAATTGTACCGATCGAAAGAAAAAAAGTCGCGGAATAACTTGTCATACTGAAGTTTATCAATTAGTACGTAAAACCACGATAATTTGTTGTTTATAAATTATCAAACTGCAAAACAGGAGTGTGACCAGTAACATGAATAGGGTAATTTCCCGAAAGTAGGGTAATTGATACCCTTCTTATTAAATCATTATGTATTAAGAGATCATTTAGGTAAATGGTTAAATTATTGATTGTGCATTTGAAACTAGGTCGGTATGGTAATTTCCCGATACTAAGGAGATTAGACGCTTACATGCATGTTTGATAGTTAACGTTTGTTTGTAATGTATTATAATTTTTTTGTTGAAAACCAGATATGTTTCAAGTTAAATGTATAAATTAAAAAAGCATGACGAACTGATTTCATTACGATGCTAAGTATCATTAGGTATTGAAAATAATTTTTGCACAAAGGAATTGTGCAATATTGCGCATTTTCAAGACCTATAAAATCAGATACGTACACATTTTTTATTGTCTAACGTAAAACTGTCCTATGTTTTTTATTTGAAAATTAGGACGATATTAAAAATAATTGTTTCACCATTAGGGGAGAATTTGTGTTACATGGTAACACTCGTCTACACGCACACATTCAAACCGTCCGCCATTCAGTGTCACAGTTTGTCTTAGGTGACAGTCCGTCCGTAATATTCTAGGTCCATGGTTAGGTGTTATGATTTTCTTAAAAAGGATAAGTGCATATACAGTGGAAACTGGATAAGTGGAACCTGGGTTAGTGGAAAACCTCTTTAAGTGGACCCAAGTTCTCGGTCCCAGTCCCTTGGTAACGAATTACCTCTATAAGTGGAATTTTGGGACCTCTATAAGCGGAATCCATTTTTTCGAAAATATCTTATTTTTACCTCTGTAACTGGAAGCAGCCGTCTCCGAAACCTCTATGAGAGGAATAGCTCGGCGTTATAAAATTTGTAATTTTAATAAACCGTCACAAGGAGGGTAGTTTGTTCCGTTAACATTATGGTTCGTGTTTTAACTACGTATTTTGTATGAGATCAGACATCGTTCAGTTACATGGTATAATAATATACTCCGCCTGGTACTCTCTTCCGAGATTCGCGAATGACCTAACTGGCACTTGCCTACGTCATCATGCTGTTTACAGGTTCTCAAACTTTAAAATGTGGGAGAATTTTAACCAACAGTGAAAATTATTTTAACGGCATTAATTTTAAGTTATTCATGTAGAAACATAGTAAAATAAAACAAATCTATACTGCACTTTTCACTCCTACTCTTACAGTTCCGAATAGAGCAGCCAACCATTTTCGTAACAAAACATTAATTACGAAGCTTACGACGTGAAAAGTTTGGAAAACACTGCGACTGCTGACACTGAGCGAGAAGGAAATAACAATTAACACGCGTTCGACAAGGACGGTCGGTCAGGGACAAAATGGCGGATTGTCAAATGTGTCAGCGCTATCCTGTGTTGCCAGTAGTGTAAACAGAATTACCCGAACGTCTGAAATTTCTTTCGTGAATCGGAAAATATTGCTAACGAATAATTAAAAATGACGTGTTATTGTAAAATTTAAGATAAAATACATATAAATGAAAATTATTAAATTATAAAGAAATAAATTAACTTATTAACCATAGATATAATGTACCCATATAACATGTTATGTTGAAATAAAGTGGCAATGTTATTGTGACGTAGGCAAGTGACACTCTGGGAAGAGAAGACCATGTTTTATTAGACCGTGGTTCAGTTAGGTTCTTTTAGCCGTGGTGCGGTTGCCGTGCTGTTAAGAGCCAACAGGAGCTAAGATTTAAATATTTTAGGTAAATATACCCGTCTCGCTAACGGAAGCGGCTCCTAAAACTAGTGCGATAAGGACAAGGCGAAAAATCCTGCGTAAAAATCTCAAAAATCGAGGTTTCGTACTCGACTGTTTCCTCCTCCAAAACTTAACCAATCGTAACCAAATTTAGAAATCTAAATGATAATGACATTATCTGTGTCGGACCGTTTTGCTTTTTTGACTAATTGATATCAATTTTGAATAGCACGCCTCTCATTGCGGCATAGTCAATTAGGCCATTTTGGCCATTTTTGAAGGGCTCTAGCGCCTTAAAAAACAAAAATATCAAAAAAAGCAAAACGGTCCGACACAGATATTGACAATGTTAATCTGTGTTGAAAAAATTGTTGCTCTAGCTTCAAAACCCACGGAGGAAACAGTCGAGTACGTTTGTATGGAGAAATGACCACTCCTGTTGGCTCTTAAGCAATGCCTAAGCGCAAAATCAAGACAATATTCTCGATATTGAAAGAAATGTGGTAAAATGTGACTCAGGTCAACAAACCAAAATGATGGATATTTTTCATTAAAGTACAACCGGTACATTGATTTATTTAACCATACTGGTTTCTCTTGCATAAATAAATATTAGGAGTGATTTTGTTTAAATATAAGTTAGGTACTTCATAACAAAGGACAGATATTATTTTTGTATACGAGTACTGTGGATTATTTACAGTATTGCTTTTTTTAAAGTCAGGATTACATACCTATCTTTTTTTTTTAATACATACATATCTACATACATATTTAATAAAAGATGATTATTTAAGTCTTGATATTTTATTTGACCATACTATACGTGACCTCTATAAGCGACATTACTAGCATCCACAACCTCTGTTAGTGAGAGCCTCTGTAAGTGAGAAAACGGTTTATTTGAACCTGTTTAAGTGGAAAACTGGATAAATGGAAAACCTGGATAAGCGGAACTAAACAGCCGGTCCCTTGCGATTCCACTTATCCAGTTTCCACTGTATGTATAAAAGCTTAATTAGTTATTTGTTTTACAAGGGGGCAAAGTTGTTGTTTAACCGCTCGTGCTAATATCGATACCCGAGCAAGCGAAAGATTCCAAAATTGAACCACGAGCATAGCGAGTGGTTCGAAAATTGGAATCTTGAGGGTTGCGAGGGTTTCAAAGCACGAGGATTAAACAAAATTTGCCCCCGAGTGAAACACAAAATTTTTCACCACACCAACCCGAAGCAAACATTAAATGTAAAATATCAAACAAAATCAAACCAAATCAAATTCAAATGAATGTTATTAAATATTTATCATCCAAAATCATCATTTAAAAGTCAATTCTACCAGCAAACATAAGAAAACATCTCAAAATTCGCATTTGATTATGATTACATGTGAATGTGATTACATGTGAGCAAAGTGCAACTTTTCTATCCGTTTTTTAAATGCAAATTAAGCCTTTCCGAGCTGGTGTGGTGAAAACATCTATTGACATTTGCATATCAGATTTCATTCTCACATCGCAGTACGTCGAGCCATAAGTAATATCGCAGAGTGCTCGCCCTCGGCTCCCTCAGGAACCTACTAGAAATATGTGAAATATGGGCTTGAGGCGGCTACTGTGGTTAAAGAACCGGTATGCATATTTTACATATTATTGTGTAGTTTGTACAAAATAACATTAGTTAATCTAACTTGACTGAAGAACGTGAGTGGATATATTTTTCAATTAATTTTACTCAGGCAGTACACCTGTGATTAATCATATTTTTTTTTGTGGATGATGTTTTATTATATTATTTTGTTCTATAAATACTGTCAGTCATACTTTTACTGATTTACAGAATATATATATATATATAATTCGAACATACGTTTTGATATCTAACTTTAATGATGTGATTTAGCGTGTTATTAATTGGGTCACTTTTTGAAAATCTTTCTGAAAGATAAGATACAGCTTTTAGAGGCAAGTGACGCTACAAGTGCTACGACGTAGCTGTAGATGTAGAAGCGGTGTTCAGGTTTTATATTTACAATTCGTTTACGTTTTGATATTGTTAAGGTAAACGTACTGGTGCTCGACGCGGTACCAGTACATGTCATCTTGAAACTTAAGTCACTATCAATAGAGGTGATAGCAGGGTGTCATCTATTGGGCATTAGCATGTGGAGCACTAGTACGTTTACCTGTACCAAAACTATAACAGATTTTAAAACATGAATTGGGCCTCCAGATCAACAATAACTGTGATTGGAATTTCTTAAGGTGTCGCTGTAGCTGTCGAATGTAGCATGTAGCTCTTTAAGAGCTCTTCCGGCGATTCGGGTAACTTAAATAATTCAAACTTTTCTTACAGTGATAATTAAAAATGGGTTCAATATAATCTATTATGATTTTATTCAAGCTTATATGAACTACCTATACATAATATTTGAGTCTTCAGAATTCTTAACTTTCATCAGGAACGGAAGGTATATTTTGGTATTAGGCTATGTATGACTGTCGAACTGTCACCTATGCCCGTTATGAATGACGTGCTCTTCCTAAGGGATCGGAGACAAGCGGAGCACTCTATGATATTGCTAAGGGCCAGACACAAGGCGTCACACGCAGATCGACTTTGATAACGTTTTCATTATTTGTGATGGAATGTTACCAACATGTCTATAATTCTTTTCTATTTTTACACGACGTATCTTTAGTTTATTATTCCTTTTAATAAATGTTACAAGAACTTTGTGTTTTTATTTTATATCTAGTTTAAAATGTTCAGTTTGTATAACATTACACAACTTTGGAAACAAATCAAATTATTCTATTAAATATTTCGATTTGTGTTTTTTTAAGTAGTCATACTACTATATATAAAAACATAAACATGACATCTATTTCAGTTTATAATTGTATAACATTAGTTACGATTTTCATGTGACTAGGTATTCTAACAAGCCGCTATTATTTTCGATTACATATATAAAGTAATTTTTAAATGATCAAGTCCCTATAAGTACTGACCTTTGATTATGTTGTGACGTCCTAGTTACCTCACCTTGTAATTGCAATGACGATTCTGGAACAAAAATATATCACGATGAATAACTGAGATGCACGCATTCAACTATTAAGTATACAAAGAGTGTTTAAAAAAAGTACCTCTTTAATATTTAGATAATTCCTTTAACTAATCTAGTAGTACATATTAAAATCAAAAAACACTACTTTTGAACTGCTGTAGGTCATACAATACAACCCTAGTTTACGCATTTTATGGGCAAATTATATTCAAACATTCAAATCAATACAGTAGCCTACTGTTTAAGGAACGATAACATATAGAGAGATACTTGAAATCATAATAAGTACTATTATTGTAAAGTGATGTGGTCATGCTACTGAATGTAATTGAGTAATTACACGGGCATAACATTAATTAATTGATTGAGAAGGTTCGGCAACCGTAAGTCCGACATGATTGAAGTAACCGCATGATCAAGCGGAAGTTAATTAAATATATACGTATATAGCTAAATGAATGGCTAAATACTATATAATAATAATAATAATAATCATTTCAGCCTATATACGTCCCACTGCTGGGCAGGGCCGGATTAAGCATGTCGGGGCCCCTAGGCAGTGCAATGCTCGGGGCCCCCTTAGGCCCTTACAGTCAATTCTGCATACATAATGTTCATTTTTCAGTTCAGGGAAGTAAGTTTGTGGATTTAATTTCAACCTTCAGGTGTCGGTTGAGCCGATCCGAACATGCCAAGCGATGTCTTTTTCGCTCTTATTGCATGGACATAAAGCTTTTTTCTATCAGTTTTTGCCGATTCCTTTTTGCGTCAAGTGTGGGGAGAGCCCTTTTTTTCTCAATAGGTAGTTAAATATTGTGCGAGGCTGAACAGCGATTGTCCGACCATAATACCATACGCCGAGCCACATGATTAAAATTAACGTAATAATAAAGATATTCCATAGGTTTAAATTCCTATTCATTCACCAGTCAAGTTAGCATGTAAGTACAGGGTCAACCAGAAAAGCAGC
Organism: Cydia amplana; assembly: GCF_948474715.1. NCBI lineage: Eukaryota > Metazoa > Arthropoda > Insecta > Lepidoptera > Tortricidae > Cydia > Cydia amplana. Next base: position 14,330,085 of record NC_086070.1, on the reverse strand, counting down.
AAAAAAACGCGTGCGCAGCGAGCGCGAAATTTTTTGTTAAAAAATTGTGAAAGCGTGTTAAAAAGGCCGGGCCGGGCCTAAAAATCCGAAGTTCCACAGTGAGCAGAGCTTTCATGCGAGGTCAAAGTCGTGCTTCAGGATAAGCTCAGCTAGAGCACAGACGCCAACCAATGTCCATTGTATTAAAAAGCGAGGCCGCAGGCCGAGCTTGGCGCAGCGAGGCCAAAGGCTAAGCTGAAGAAGGGGATATTTGGAAGACAAACCAAAAATGGAGGTAAAAAGTGAGGCTGAAGGTCGAGCTCAGCAATCTCCACATTACTTAACAAGCCCGAAGCATACTTATAACCAGCGAGGTGAGCTTTCATGCGAGGCAAAAGGCCAAGCTTCTTAAATCAATGTTTATATTTGTTAAAAAACGACGCCGAAGAAAGCAGCACTCTGACACGAACCAATCGTCAAATGTTACTCGACAATAATATTTGCAAGAGTTATTCGGAGATGAGGTATTAGGCCCTCGGGAGCCTGAAAATCGAGCTCGATATTACAGACTTTAAATCTATAAAATAACATAATTTACATAATCATCTAATGATTGTGTATCTGAGAAACTGATATTGGACATTAAGTAGGTATTAGGTATAAACATTTAGGTACAATAAAAACAATATTTATGAATTTTGGTCATATGAAACAAATATTGTTTTTGGCGCGCGCGGGGCCGCCGGGGCCCCCTAGCCGAGGCGGGGCCCCCTATCCGAGGCGGGGCCCATAGGCAGTTGCCTACTCTGACTTAGGGTTAATCCGGCCCTGCTGCTGGGCACAGGCCTCCTTTCATATGCGAGAGGGCTTGGGCTGTAGTCCCCACGCTAGCCCAATGCGGGTTGGGGACTTCACATACACCTTTGAATTTCTTCGCAGATGTATGCAGGTTTCCTCACGATGTTTTCCTTCACCGAAAAGCTAGTGGTAAATATCAAATGATATTTCGTACATAAGTTCCGAAAACTCATTGGTATAGTACGGCTCTTCTGAGGTGAACTTTTCGCTTCGAACCTTAATCTTTCAAACAAAGGCCATTGTCTCTATTATCGCAAAACCGCTTGCTCCCCAGTTAGCACGTGCCAGTACAACATTCATATTGAAAAACAACCGGTATCGTCATAGTATTAAGGTTCAAATTTAATGTCACTGATATTCTAGATATTACGTTTTGGTAGTGTAGGACGATAAACCGCCCCGAAGCGATACGGCGCTCATATTATTTTGATACTTAGTGTGGTGTTAAAAATGAAACGTGGTTATTTATTATATTGTTTTATTTAAATTTTTAGCTTGCGGTGGTAAATGTAATAATTTACAAAGGTGCAGCTGCAAGCATTGTTATTTTTTCTTATCTTTAAAATAATGATACTGTGAAATTAGCACCTCTGATGTGATGCCGACGCATAGTAACAATAAAAACACTGATAAAGCAAACGTGGAGCTTTGAAGCGTACAGCTTTTCTAACAAAACGTCACGTGTCAACGGTCAGAAGAAAGGTCGGTTATAATATAAGACAGAAATTGATTATATCTGATTTTTTATGACACGATTTTATCTAGTAGTACGTATAACTGTTTATATACCTACACGGAAAAATGTTGATTATACGAGGGGCGTTCAAAATATTCTCGGTATTGATATCTTACGACCTCTTCTAAAATTTCTTTCGTTACTGGCCGCTAAGGTTTATTCATTGACATTAAAAAAAAGTATAATTCGAACCGAGATGGTCTTTTGTTTTTCTGCAATTGCTGAACAAACATGAACATCATGTGCGAATTGACAATGTTAACTAAATTAGAACATCGATGCGTGATAAAATTCTTGACAAAACAGGGTAAAAATAAAAAAACCATAAAAGAGGAAATGGATTGTGTTTACCGTGAGTCTGCTCCTTCTTTATCTACCATTCAAAAGTGGTCAAGCGAGTTTAAACGCGGAAGGGAGAGTATTGAAGATGACCCTAGACCTGGCCGGCCTGTAGTAGCTACTTCACAAGAAAATATTGATAAAGTGGAAAAACTTATATTGGAAGATGGTCGAGTGAAGGTAAAATCTATAGCACAAGTAACCAATCTCTCTATTGGTACCGTACATGATATTATACATGACCATCTTAATATGTCAAAAGTAAGTGCAAGATGGGTTCCGCGAATGCTGACTCGGCTTCAAAAAGACATGCGTGTAGCTTGTTGTTCCGATTTTATTGACCTGTGCGGTGAAAATCCTGATGAGGTGCTGCAAAGAATAGTTACTGGAGATGAAACCTGGGTTCATCATTATGACCCAGAGAGTAAACAAGAGTCCATGCAGTGGCACATTAAGGGTTCAGCTCATCCCAAGAAGTTCAAGGTCATCCCTTCAGCTGGCAAGGTCATGGCCACGATATTTTGGGATTGTGAAGGAGTATTACTAATCGATTATAAAGAAAAAGGTGTAAATATCACAGGACAGTACTACGCTAACATTCTACGTCAATTAAAGGATGTAATTAAAGAAAAGAGGCGAGGAAAGTTAACCAAAGGTATTCTGCTTCTGCATGACAACGCCCCCGTCCATACTGCTCATATTGCCAAGGCAGCTATTGTTGAATGTGGGTTTAAAACTGTTACTCACCCACCGTATAGTCCGGACTTAGCCCTCAGCGACTTCTTTTTGCTCCCCAATCTTAAAAAGGATCTGCGTGGAAATAAATTTTCTGACGATGAAGCATTGAAGGCGGCAGTGGAGGAGCATTTTTACACGAAAGATAAAAAATATTTTTACGAGGGATTAAAAAAAATAATTGATCGATCTTTTAAGTGTATGAACATAGGGGGGGAGTATATTGAAAAATAAAAATATCAAACTTTTCGTACTTGTTTGTTTTCATTCTCATACCGAGAATATTTTGAACACCCCTCGTACCTATGTTAAACTTATTAATCTTAAATTTACATTGTTACCTTAGATTTTGTTATATAACAAATATACAACGCTTTATCATAAATAACCGTGTTTCATTTTTAACACCACACTAAGTATCAAAATAATATGAGTGCCGTATCGCTTCGGGGCGGTCTATCGTCCTACACTAACAAAACGTAATATATAGAATATCAGTGACATTAAATTTGAACCTTAATACTATGACGATACCGGTTGTTTTTCAATATGAATGTTGTACTGGCACGTACTAACTGGGGAGCAAGCGGTTTTGCGATAATAGAGACAATGGCCTTTGTTTGAAAAATTTAGGTTCGAAGCGAAAAGTTCACCTCAGAAGAGCCGTACTATACGAGCCAGGATTTGAACCCGCGACCTCCGGATTGAAATTCGGACGACATATCCACTCGGCCACCACCGCTTAAATACTATAAATCGAATGTTTATAAAATGACATATCAATAAATGTAAATAGGTACACCAAGCCATAAAACTGCATGATCACTTTATGAATGAGATTATACGTCCATGCAATTTAGAAGCATGTCTCTAACTGCGATACAGTTAATTCATTATCTTGAGTAGGTACTCGTACTTGTTTTGTGCAATAAAGGGTTTATTACTTGTATTAGAACAAATTAAATTATTTTCAGAAAATATTTTAATTTGTTTTTATTTCAAGTAGACACACTACTATATAAATTATAAACTTTAAATAAATGTCATATACTAAGAAAAAGTGACAAAGGCCTCCAGTGCCCCAGGCTGGAATCGAACCAGCGTCCTCTGCTATCGCGGCAGGTGCCTGTGCCATTCGGCCACTGGGCCATAGCGGCATAGGTCGGTCGATAGGCAGGGGGCGCCATAAGCCTGAAGGCTTACTGAAGTAAGAAGTGCATATACTTGGAAAAATTCGACCTATGCCGCTGTGGCCCAGTGGCCGAATGGCACAGGCACCTGCCGCGATAGCAGAGGACGCTGGTTCGATTTCAGCCTGGGGCACTGGAGGCCTTTGTCACTTTTTCTTAGTATATGACATTTATTTAAGGTTTATTACTTACCAATTTAAACATTTAGAAACCCCATTTTCAACTTTCCTCATTTTGCCTAACAGCCGTATCGAATATTCAAAAGGTTCTAATATAGGCTAGTTAATCAAATTACAGACCAACCAACACTAATAAATAAAAGCTTGTTAAAAGACAAGCCGGTAATAGTTCACAATTAAGTATTTTAAGGACACTGCTACTTGCCGATTGACTTGTTTAGTATTATATTTCGTTTACACTACTTCGTTTAGTCGTATGGTGTGTTTCTAACTTTCTATGGTTATTAACTTACATATTTATATAATATACGTAGTCAACAAACGTAGCTTGCGTCAAACACATGCGTTTTGCTAGTCTTATGTAACGAAAGCAGTGACAGTAACAGCGACGCGTTCAGTACCAGTAGTGCAGCTGCGGTCAGAAATGGAATGTTACCCTAGTTGTAGCATAATAAGCGCAGTTTAATATAATTATAATGTGGTCTTATATTTTTATATATACACTTCAATGCGTAGTTATTATTCCTAGAAATAATCCATTTCCAAGTATGTCCATTAAATCAACGTCGGAACAAAGCAGTTTGAATGGGCATGATCCGCATGATATAATAAAGTATTCCACAAGAAAGAAATATGTTGACATTGGGAGAAATATGTTTCTTCGTAACTCGGTACAACATCAAAGAACGTCCCGGGAGGAAAGAAGTAGAGGCCCAGGTAATACCTTCGCGGTAAGGTCATCGCATTTGATGCCTCATACGAGTGTAGGTACACTGTATATACCGCAAACATGCACTATTGTTGAAAAACACTATATTACTACCTACCTACTAGCACGAAATTTAAAAATATAACTCGTAAGAGCAGGTTGATCCCCCCCCCTGCATTGTGAGGGTGCCCTGGCGATAAGCCGGGGCTGCCGGAGGGCGCCGTGGTGGTATGATATCGATCCCAGTGTGCCCTCACGAACGGCAAAGAGGATGAAACGCCGGAGTGGGTTTAGTGGGTAGGGCCAATTTCTCCCCCCCTCTCGCCAAGAGAGGGACAAGGAGCGGCGAGTCCCACACACCGTGCGTAAATGCATTCCCACTCCGTCAAAAAAAAAAAAAAAAAAAAAAAAAAAAAAAAAAAAAAAAAAAAGGTGGCTGTAATTAGAAGTGGAGCTATCAACTAGCTAATTAATTTCTAGGTGCACACTCGCGTGACATGTTTATGTGGACATCGACGTGACAACTGCTCAAGCATTGCTAATAGTGCTTGAACATGCAGACCTAGGCTTTCCGAAACATCGCGACCGGTCAAAAATACGTGAGTTGAATCGTAAAATTACTTTAATGTTAGTATGACACGACAGTTTAATAAATGCGATTATTTAAAGCAAAAACTAGTATTTAGTGTATACCTTTTGTTTATATCCACCTAAATATTACATACATTTATGAAAATTTCACACTAACCCATACGTTTTGACCTGTTTTATTATAATGAAACACCATTCAAACGAACTTTGCGATAGAATATAAATAAACAACATGAATTCCCCACACCTATTAACACAAAATCTCGGGCCTAGTTTGTTGACAACCAATTATTTCTATTGCCTCTAATGCTAAGACCTCAAGCTGACAGTGCCCTGGGCGTATTACTGGCGTAGGTATTTGTCCAAATATTTGCGTTACAAGTTATTTGGCTTCGGCAAACAACGTGATATTTGACGAGCAGATGTTCGGGAAATACGTAGAACGTAGTTTAATTACTAACATGTCTTGGGCGCCACTGTAATAACGAATGTGACAAGAATTTGTACTGATAGAGTCTGTGCGGAAAGAGAAGAGTCGTGAAATGTATTGGGCCCCATACATTCCACGACTCTTCTCTTTCCGCACATACTCTATGGCTCTAACAACTTATGTGAGTATTAAATATAGACATTATTGAGGGTGGTGATCTTTGGAAATGTAATAGGTGTATACGAATATGTAATATATAAAATATTTTAATTTGTTTTTATTTCAAGTAGACACACTACTATATAAATTATAAACTTTAAATAAATGTCATATACTAAGAAAAAGTGACAAAGGCCTCCAGTGCCCCAGGCTGGAATCGAACCAGCGTCCTCTGCTATCGCGGCAGGTGCCTGTGCCATTCGGCCACTGGGCCATAGCGGCATAGGTCGGTCGATAGGCAGGGGGCGCCATAAGCCTGAAGGCTTACTGAAGTAAGAAGTGCATATACTTGGAAAAATTCGACCTATGCCGCTGTGGCCCAGTGGCCGAATGGCACAGGCACCTGCCGCGATAGCAGAGGACGCTGGTTCGATTTCAGCCTGGGGCACTGGAGGCCTTTGTCACTTTTTCTTAGTATATGACATTTATTTAAGGTTTATTACTTACCAATTTAAACATTTAGAAACCCCATTTTCAACTTTCCTCATTTTGCCTAACAGCCGTATCGAATATTCAAAAGGTTCTAATATAGGCTAGTTAATCAAATTACAGACCAACCAACACTAATAAATAAAAGCTTGTTAAAAGACAAGCCGGTAATAGTTCACAATTAAGTATTTTAAGGACACTGCTACTTGCCGATTGACTTGTTTAGTATTATATTTCGTTTACACTACTTCGTTTAGTCGTATGGTGTGTTTCTAACTTTCTATGGTTATTAACTTACATATTTATATAATATACGTAGTCAACAAACGTAGCTTGCGTCAAACACATGCGTTTTGCTAGTCTTATGTAACGAAAGCAGTGACAGTAACAGCGACGCGTTCAGTACCAGTAGTGCAGCTGCGGTCAGAAATGGAATGTTACCCTAGTTGTAGCATAATAAGCGCAGTTTAATATAAATAAACAACATGAATTCCCCACACCTATTAACACAAAATCTCGGGCCTAGTTTGTTGACAACCAATTATTTCTATTGCCTCTAATGCTAAGACCTCAAGCTGACAGTGCCCTGGGCGTATTACTGGCGTAGGTATTTGTCCAAATATTTGCGTTACAAGTTATTTGGCTTCGGCAAACAACGTGATATTTGACGAGCAGATGTTCGGGAAATACGTAGAACGTAGTTTAATTACTAACATGTCTTGGGCGCCACTGTAATAACGAATGTGACAAGAATTTGTACTGATAGAGTCTGTGCGGAAAGAGAAGAGTCGTGAAATGTATTGGGCCCCATACATTCCACGACTCTTCTCTTTCCGCACATACTCTATGGCTCTAACAACTTATGTGAGTATTAAATATAGACATTATTGAGGGTGGTGATCTTTGGAAATGTAATAGGTGTATACGAATATGTAATACATTATTGAGGGTGGCGATCTTTAGAAATGTAATAGGTGTATACGAGTATGTAATACCTATCTATGTATATTATTAAGAGTGGTGATCTTTGGAAATGTAATAGGTGTAGATATACGAGTATGTATACTATGCTTGTAGCGGATTCATATTGCAACGACTTTGATTTTGATTTTTTATACATGGAAACATAATTTAGTAATTTTAAAATTAATGTATATGTATTTAATGTACTGACAGCGCGAGCTATGCGCTACGTTCGTAGCCAATAACACGGTAAAACCCATTTGTAGTCAAAAGCGCCTATGAACAGAGTACCCACCTTTGTTGGCAGTAAATGTGTTAAGCTTAATATACAATAATAAGTATAGCGATATCCTTTCAGTGGGGCCAGCAAAGTGTTATTTCGCCCGACCATAATAAAACTGATTATCTACTCAAATCCGTAGTTAGTGGAACAACAAAATACAATTCCAAATAATTATATGTGCTAATGCAATACAATATTGCATTAATTGTATTTGTGGTTTGACCAGGGACCACGAAGATATATAGTGTATTTGAAGGGTCCACGGAAAGAACATGTCTAGTCACATTTTTCGGAAAATTAGATTTTTATCTCAAAATGAAGAGCTCTTAATGAACTATTAGTTATATCTTTTGCTACCATTGTATAATAAATGTAACACAACTTTATTTTTAGTTAAATAATACCTGTAGGGCTAAGATGGCCGGCTCTTTATCATTTGTCGCCATGGCTGTCACGTTCTAACAAATATGTAAGTGCGAAAGTGACGCATAGCATGACAGGTGATAAAAATGCGACCATGATAGCTGGTCTGGTCACGGAATTACCATACGTTTTGACATTGTTCCAAATTTTAAAACCGCGATTACTCAAAATGTCACTAGTGTGACTAGACATGTTCTTTCCGTGGACCCTTCATTTGTTTTATTAAGTGTGCAGTATTATGTCAGGCCAAAATGTTTACATCAACTCAATACAACTAATTACAGCTTGAATATGTAATACGCCTCAATAATATTTTTTTGAGTTGAATGCCGCTCACGTGTAGACAGACACCGAGTTGATCTAACGAGTGTTTCATTTTTCCAATTTTGCTCCGTAAGTCTTAAAAAAATTATCTAGCTAAAACAATTAAAAGCCTGAAATAAATTTACTTAACGAACAAATATTACGCCTATTGCAAGAGAGCTGTTTACAAAGCCTTCATATCAAAGCCTCAAGTCTAGTGTCTTCCTACCCTAGATTAGGTATGGCATCAAATTACGAGATTGCGACATGTCTCGAAATATTCCCGAGACGTGGGACAGGGGAATTATGAAGGTTGCTTCCTTCATACGGATGACTGGTCTTGGGAAAGTGACAGCTCTCGGAATTGGTCGAGAAAATTAGTATTGGGATATTGCTTCAATAAAGAGGACCCCGTATTAACTGTAGGTAGAATTTAATGACAGCTCGTAACGTGCTATCGCAGTAATACATTACAATGACCTTATTTTGTAGTTTGCTGTTTTCATTTGACTTTATCCTACCAACTAAAGTGACACATGAGATATAATATGTATGTATAAATATGAGATTATCCGGTTACCACTAGTTTGGCACCGACATAAACGCTATCGAGAACGTAAATTACTTTCAATGCTTCTCGCTCGTACTCGCAAATTAGTGCGAGCGAGATATATAGAAAGTAAATACGTAAACGTTAGCGTATATGTCCGTTTTGACACTGTTAGTAACTCATGGTACGGGTAAAGGACCAATAATTTTATTGCGAGTTGTCTACTAGAGGCGTAACGCGTCGCTCGCGCTCGCAATGATACGTTAATGATTATAGTTTGTAGCTTTCTGGTAGAGCCCGTAGGCTTATCCTATTGTCTATTGTTCAGTAAAACCGCACGTGCTACTTACCAGCAAAAAAGGGTCTTAATTAGTCTATTTGGCACCTGAGCGCGGGCTCGTCCAACGCTCAAATAACCAGTGTAGGTGCGCTCTCCGATAACGCGCCTTTGTTACGCATTCTCGATGACACATTTTAAGACTGGTTCTGTAGCGTTCCACTCGCCGGCACTCAGTAACCGAAGTACTGACCACACACATCGTAACAAAATATTTATCCATTAGTTAATTTTGAATCTTATTGCAATTTCCATAGAAGCTGTAATTCAATTACCTGGGTAAAGTGAACGAGCGATTTTTTATGCAGGTGGTTGTGGCACGTGGCACGAGCGGATTTACTTAACAATAGACAATAGGATTAGCCGTCGGGCTCTATTAGAAAGCTACAAACTATACCAAATAGTTATAGGGAATTTGTTCATGTCACCCTAACTAGATGTCGCCGCCACGTCCGACTGAGGCAAGACGGCAGTAATCCCGCAGTCGCGGGGAATCCATCGGACGACGGTCGGACGCTCACTTGAGCCCGGCTTATCGGACGAGCGGAAAATATTGCTTTTGTATGTCAATCAACAAAAACCCGTACCAATTGTAACATGGACATTGGATTGAATAGAAAATGGAATACCTTGCCTAAAACGGGTATTCAGTCGATTATTATTCCAATTGGGTCTCTCATAAACGTAAGTAGATAGATACACAGGTCCCCCACGACATAGAGAAATAAGTAAGCCTATAGTGCTCACTTCATACACAGATAACAACCCATTTATAGAAAAATGTAAGCTTAATAAGTAGGTAAGTATTAAGTTTTATGTGAGCTTAAAACTTTATAAGTTTTACAATTAGTATACTCCCGTACAAGTTATTACTATTATTTATGTAAAGAAAGCCATGCATGGAGTGAGTACTCTAAGCTCGGTTATCTCTCTATGACCATTTACTATACATTTCAGGGTCAGTAAGGACAGTAGCGTTAAGCGTAAGCATTACTTGTCGGACCAGCAATGGACGGCGATTGTCATTGTTACGTGATAATTGTCAAGGTTGTGAAACGGAGGCCAGGGACCGCAGTAGTTTTTGAGGAGCTATAAAAAATATTATGGTTTCATGTTTTTTCTTTAAGTACTTTTATTTTAAATGGAGGTATAATAATAATGATTACTATCAAACGTTAACCGTATCTGGAAACCAAAATTATTCAGCAACTTAAGGCTAAACTGCGTATTTAAAACCAATTAACGTTACTCCCCCAACTACCCTAACATCCATTTAGCAATTACCTAAAATTTCTACATACACAAAATTAATCTCTCAGAGTTCATTAGTAAATAGTACTCTTATAAATATTTAGCAGTACTCTAATACATTGCGGGGGCTTGAATTATTTATTAAGTCGGCTCGAGGTGTGGTACTGACCGTTATCTGGTGGAATACTAAGCAGAAGAAGGAAACATGACTTGCGAGTATAGGTGAAACAGTAATGTTCGGGTTGGTGTCTAAATATGATTTTTATAGTTTATCCGTGTTTTTCCGAAACCTAAACTAACACAAATAGTACCGTGGTAGAATGTTTCGTACTGCCAATGGTACAATACGTTAAGTGCTTTAGCTTATTTCTAAAAATCTATTTGCCCCGGAAGTGAGTTTCACGCAGTCTGCTTGCTAACAACGACTTAATCCATTATTTTAAGAAAATTTATTTACTAAAAGTGCGTGTAAGCCGCCCTCACGCTTGGTTGCCACCGGCACGGTTTAAAAAAGTATTACTTTCAATTTAGATTTTTGAGTACCTACTTCACTAGAAACAATGAAGTTTTATCAAAGATGCTCTAAAATATTGTCTTTATGTTTGTGATATTAAGCTGCAAAACTATGAGTTTGTAGGTATGTGCTTTATATGGGTTTTCAGGAAAAGGTGTATCTACTAGTTACTTCGAAAAACTAACAACTTTTGTGTATTTTTGTCTCAGAGTTACGAGGGTTATTTAATAAAAAAAGTGTCCCCAGTTTTCCATACAAAAATGCTGGTTGAGTCAATTCTGTGACGGCCCATACAACATGTATTGTGCGTGAACACTTCTTCTTCTTTCTTTTTTGAAATCAATAGTCCTCATTATTCTAAGTAAAAATAACCCAAAAGTTGTGAATTGTTCGAAAAAGTAATTAGTATACTTTTTTTCTGTCAATGCTCTTATTATATTAAATGAAACGCGCCGGAATTGGACTATCATACGACATTGCCCTAGCCGTGCGTCACTTGGCGAAGCGTGCGTTGCATGCCAAAATAATGGTTATTGGTACTTAGGTAGTTTTCAGTTTGAGAAAAAACACTATACATACAAACCTCGGAGTGAAAGGGGATTGCCCAGCCTCATATACCCTCGTTTCTTGGGCGACAATCTATTCTTTTCCGGCCTCTGGAGTAGGGAAGTACTATTGATTTTATAAACACTAGCTGATAATAATAAATGAAGGGTCCACGGAAAGAACATGTCTAGTCACACTAGTGACATTTTGAGTAAACGCGGTTTTCAAATTTGGAACAATGTCAAAACGTATGGTAATTCCGTGACCAGGTATTATTTAACTAAATATAAAGTTGTGTTACATTTATTATACAGTGGTAGCAAAAAATATAACTAATAGTTCATTAAGACCTTTTCATTTTGAAATAAAAATCTCATTTTCCGAAAAATGTGACTAGAAATGTTCTTTCCATGGACCCTTCAAATACTCTGTGGACTATATTCCAATTCGTATGCAATTTTAGTAAAATACTTTAATTTAATTAAACGTTTTCTGACACCGTTGTGTGTAGGTACGCACATCTTTACTCGATACATTCGGGCACGAGTTGGAGGTACTTATGTAATTCCAAACATGGCTCAGATGCTCGGTTCGTTACGAAGATAACGATTGCCAAACACGATATAGGTATGTATTATGTACACATTCATTCTCGATATATGGAATAAATATATGGGGATTGCGGATCACCCACATACCTATAGTAAATATTTTAGGTTATTGTTTGTTCTAAATTAAAGAACGAACATTTATAGATTTCCTTATAATCTAGGCAGGTAATGCAGTTTTAATCATTTTATAGGCATAAACGAGGTATATGTTTGAGATGGTGATTTAAAATGTTAAAAAATGTTTGTGTCAACTTAAGTGGCAATGGATAACTGTATTTTCTTTTTTTATTTCTCTCTTTCAAAGGGAGAGGATCATTGCTCATAAACCCGATGGTCACTGTGGCAGAAAGGTTTTGAGTGGCGACCACGTACGAACCGAAAGACGCAGCAGGAAAAGGCCTACAACAAGATAGTCCGACGATCTGGTTAGGATTGCATGGAACCGATGGGTTTGTTCCTGGTTCGTCGTATTCCTGTTTCGTCGGATTCCTGTTTCGTCGAAATGTGCTAAAAATGCTAGATAAAGTACGATCACTGGTGATTACATTAAATCTTCATATTTAGGTAGTAAATACTGGTTTACTGCACGACATATTTAATTATATGTATATAATTCCGACGAAACAAGAATACGACGAATCAGGAATCCGACGAAACAGGAATACGACGAAACAGGAATACGACGAACCAGGAACAAACCAACTGATGGATGAGGGTAATGACACGACCGGTTATTGTGGAGCTCCTCGGGGGAGGCCGATGTTCAGCAGTGGACGTCTTTTCACTGACATGTTGATGATGACATTGCTTTAGGACTATTGCGGCATTGTAAAAAATAACTTCGATAATGTAAATAGGAGCAATATATAAACATAGTGCACCACCGAATCAACCAGCGTAGGTGCTCTGTGGTGGCTCTCATTACAAGATTGGACAGCTCTCTCCATGCATATTCAAGCGCCTAACCAACGCGCTTGTACACGCAACCTTTACGCCTACTCGAGTAGCATATGCTGCTTGCAATAAATATATGCACAATTTAAAGTAGGTAAAAAATATACCTATGCCGATTACATCGAATCGTCTGTTTTTTTTAAAGGAATTATCTGGCCAGGCTCAACCGATTTCGAGCTCAGACCGAATATTGATAGATTGTAAATGCTACTAGCAACAAGTTACAATATAAAAATGTAAGTTAGATGATTTAGTTAGTCTTTTTAGATATATTAACAGTATGGGATCTGACAGAGCTGTCCTCAATTACCCACTTAATATCCCAACGCGAAGGCGATCAAGCAAGAAATAAAAAAAATGTAGATTCTTTCTCATTTAAAATCGACAGCATGAAGATATCGAATTCAAAATGAAAGCTTTTTAACTGTCTCTTCTCCGCTGTGTTTCTATACAATTTTCATCATTATTCACGTCAATGTTCAACGAAACATTAGAAATGAAAAATAGGTATTAAAAATAACAAATTAGAAAAAAAGTAAAATTTGTTTTCAAATTTGAAATCAAAGTCAAACGAAATTGTCTTTTTAAGCCGGGATTTGAAATGATGATTAATCATCTTTGACATTTACTTCGGATTCATGAGACATCCTAATACCTGCCTACGGTTAATTTTTGTCCCGTGATGTTTATGGTTTTGACCCGTACACAAAATGTATTTATTTAAAATGTAATCACACTTGATCCATCGCTTGCTACGAAAGTAAACTTCATAAATGCCTATAAAAAATTAGACCTAGCGAATGCTAAATAGTACTTCGCGTGTACATAATTTTACAGAGATGGTGCAATGCACTTAACACCGCTCAATCGCTATACCGTTTCATGCGTCCTAGTTGTATGTTAAAAAACTTTAAACGTACCATCAGCCGTAAAAGTGCATGGCGATTTTATCAATGAAGTCATTCATAATGTCTCCATGAAATTTCGCAGCTCACTGTACAATACAATACTCGTACAAATACTCTTTATTGCACACCGCAATGAAAGAAAACAATACAAAAAGAAAACAGAAACACAAGCAGAGGTAAACAACAGGCGGCCTTCTTGCAAAAAAGCACATGCATGTGAACCCTACATCTAGTTCGATGGAAGAGATTATGTTATCAGTTTGATGCTATGGGCACAGAATAAATAATAGTACTAAGTACAGAAGACACAACGCTAACAAAACGCGTCTGTTACGATCAGCACAGATATGGCCGCTAGGTGGCGACAGCGCCACCGATTGGGGCCGAACGGATGTACTTTTAGCTACCTGTAGCAAAGCGACGAAATCGCGGAGTGAGACACGTCTGCTATGGGTGCGGTGCAGAACTTTGGATGCATCGGCAATCCGATTTTACAGATATATATAAGATTATAGAATTATTTACAGTCAGCATAAAATATACATATAGTGACGACCAAAATTTGTTTGTTACAACACATATTTGTTACCATATAAATAAGGTCCAGATTTACATATATCGCCACTTTGGCTGCCACTATCTATTGATGATTACTATAATGCCTATATAATGTGGATCCGTTTGATGCACGGTGAATACGCTGCGTACGTTGGTGTAGTACTGCGGATTCCTAACAGGACTACGCATGGCTCCGTGCCCTACCTACAGCTGCATGCAACATTTTACGTAGGTATATTCGGCACCAGAATGTGTTACACAATCGGGCCACCTGCGCCCCGAGATGTCCGCAAAGCCGATTGCATTTACCTAAGCCTGCTGCAGTGTGGCTTAGCGTGGCCAGAGCGGGCTTTTTGGTTTAGTTCTGCTATAAGTATATCGGCGGGTTCGTTTTTGTAAACAACCTATGCAGACTGAATTGATTTGACGGTCTCCTAGCCTAGTCGGTAGTGACCCTGCCTACGTACCTCCTGCTATTGTCAGTCAGGGGATGATAAAAGTTTGTTAGAAAATTTTATGGAACACGTTCTACTAAGTAACGTGTTTGGTAGAAAACCCATTATAGACGGGGCTTACCTATATTATATAGGTAAGTAATTGCCACAAAAATGCATAATTAGCTGAAAAATGTTGATTCACCCATTTATATCAGGGCCCGCGAATATTGTTGCGCTAATAACACTATGGCAACGCCTAAATTGAATTACACCTTTGGTTACGATGTGTTCCGTTGCGACAAAGTAACATCTGGACACATAAAATAATATTACTGAGTAAGTAATAAAACAGAATACAATAACAAGTAAGGCCTACGTGCCGTAGATATTTATAAAAAATAGGAACCATAAAACTAAACCACGAAAGTGACGAAAAACGTGTGGCCAGCCTGATGGTAAGCGATCACCGCCGCCTATGGGCACTTGCAACTCCTCACTTCACTTGTGCATTTAGGTACAGGGTTTTTCGAATAATTTGTAGTGTATTGTAAAGTTATGAAATGTGAATTCTTTATGTTAACCTGCCAGCCTATTATGGATAGCTTTATCCATCTTTATCCACGTGATAAAATAACTGTCACTGTTTAACACCGTGGGAAAGAAAGTGACGGACACCGTTTTATCACGCTGTCACGTAGACAAGAACGACCATCATATCCGTACTGAAAATAAATGCTCCAGGTGTAATATTAATTGGTGCTGCAGCCTCTGAAAGTTACGTGTACGGTACGTCCCGTCAGTCTCTCGGGGGCTTTAAATTGGTACGCGATACTGAAACATGGCATGCATGCACACTGCGTCTAATACAAGTAAGGCTAGGTTTTGGTTTGTATATGTTTGGCCTAGCGACTTACTTTAATTAAGGGAGCAATGTGTAAGGTAGGTACCTATTTTTTATACGAAGAATTATACTTGCTATTGAAATGATAATTTTTATTCTCAAGTTCTTTAGCCTACTTACTGCACTTCAATTAATCTCATGTTTTCGTTTTACAATGATTGTATTACACCTAATTACTACAGAAGGCCTCAACTGGCCATTAAGTATAATGGGACTATCCATAATGTACTTAATTACATATTTAATTTACACTTTCTCCCGAGGGGTAAGATTCCTAAAGTACAAGCGTCGCTCAAGCACTTTCGTTACAAAAATACCAGTTTTATCTCAACTTCACTACTTCTACTCGTATTTTAATAGATTAACAGGATTAAACATCCTGTATACATATTTTTGTATAAAAACGCTAGTCGCTTCGCCTGCTCTCGACTCCACGCTAGATACACAATGTCAAGTCATTAGCCAAAACAAGGATTACGGCTAAACCGCTGCGTTCAGAATTAGTGCGGCCTAGGATTTATGGCCGCTAGCCGACATGCTCGCAACTACAACGCACGGTTGATAGGTACATAGAATAGGATATAAAATACTATTCAGATAACACTTAGAAATAAATGAATGACGTAAAATATATGGTGTATTTTTTTAAATAGGGCACAGATGGCACCTAGCAGATCCCGTACTTTTCTAATGCCCTAACATAGGTTGGGTGTTGGTGGATCGTGGATTTTGATCCTAGATGGAATTGGAATCAGTTGGTATGTCAAAAAATTTCAATTTTGTCACTGACTGTATTTTTTTTAAATCATGTAAATGTTTAAAAAATAAAAAGTTTTAAGATTATTTTTGGGTAGCAGCACGAGATCAGGGAGCCCTCGGTGCCCATATTCGCATTCTCTTTACAAAATAATTGCATTTAAATATGTAACTCTAGCAACTAGCAAATCCAATACCTCATCAAAAATTCCATTAGTCAATGGTAGATTACAGAGGCTGTGTCATTCCTAAATTAATGTATAACCGGAAAACCCTGTTTACGTAGGTCTAACCAGATTACTGACTACCGGTTGATAGATAAAATTGTTATTTATATATTACATGTTATTTTTAGGCTAACAATGTATTCTATAAGAGAAAGTGTAGGTATGATACGAATATAAACATGTGGGTTGGTATTAACATATAATTAGAAATAAAAACTAGACTAATTAATCATAGCGACGATCTTGTAATTCTCGATATTTATTGATTTTAAAGACCCTTTACATTTGATATTGATAAATAGCTTACAATAATTTGCTTACCTACAGAAAAATCTAGGATCATGGTAAACCTTTCCCAAGTACAGGTTTAATTAATTTAGGTACACGTTATAAAAATACAATGACTAAAAAAATATCTAAAGTACAGGAAAAAAATATTAACTTAAGTGTCTTTTTTTCAGTAGGTCTATATGACCTCGTTATATCCTGTCATAGCAACCAAATGGTTTACATCGTTCAAGCACACAAACTGCACACGTATAATGCACACATCTCCCTCGGTCTGCACAAACGTGATCGTGATTTCAATTTAATTACGGCAACGCCATTAGGGCTCGATGGCGACCTGAGCGTCACGATACTACCCCGACACGACCCCGTGCCACTAATCGCACTTATTGTATCTATCAACGTGGTGCCTGTATGCTACATTCGTTTAATACCACTGACCACCACACTACCATGCGCGCAAATTTGGCAACCTTAGAACCAATTCGCTGAAATTCTCGTTTCAAGCGTCAGTCGTGCAATTTCGTTCGAAGCACTTTCTATGTTATCCTCTCGTGAAGGTTCGATGTTGACCTTATTTCACATCGGTCAGGCCATCGGTTCGAAAGGACATGATTTTGTTCCATACATACGTACATGAATAATTGAATATATATGATAATGTTCTTTCACTCCAAACAAAAGCCATTTTTAGGGTTCCGTAGCCAAATGGCAAAAAACGGAACCCTTATGGATTCGTCATGTCTGTCTGTCTCTCTGTCCGTATGTCACAGCCACTTTTTTCCGAAACTATAAGAACTATACTGTTGAAACTTGGTAAGTAGATGTATGTATTATGTGAACCGCATTAAGATTTTTACACAAAAATAGAAAAAAAAAACAATAAATTTTGGGGGTTCCCCATACTTAGAACTGAAACTCAAAAAAAATATTTTTATCAAACCCATACGTGTGGGGTATCTATGGATAGGTCTTCAAAAATGATATTGAGGTTTCAAATATCATTTTTTTCTAAACTGAATAGTTTGCGCGAGAGATACTTCCAAAGTGGTAAAATGTGTGTTCCCCCCTGTAACATCTAAAGTAAGAAAATGATAAAACTAAAAAAAATATATGATGTACATTACCATGCAAACTTCCACCGAAAATTGGTTTGAACGAGATCTAGTAAGTAGTTTTTTTTAATACGTCATAAATCCCCTAAATACGGAACCCTTCATGGGCGCGACCGACTCGCACTTGGCCGGTTTTTAAAATAGCAACAGTAATAAACATTCCTAAACTTGTATAAATAGGGAATTTAATCCCTTGATATTTGGATTGCCTATGCCTAGAATCAATTAAAACTGTAATTTTAAATAAAATAAAATTTCCCAATGCTAAGTGTTAGTCTTAATAAATCTTAAAGCTTAATGAAAAAGTACCCACTCTGTTTGCTCTCTAATCCCCTAGATACCCACTGCGCTAGGTTACGATCACCGAAATCGGGTTCAAGCCGCTTACAGCCATTGGTTCAACTGGATTAGTGCAATTAAGCAAAAGAGGGTAAATCACACAAATAAAAGTAAAATTTGTATTGCTTAAGAGAGTACCTATTATAATATAGTTGTATGTTGTATACCTACTTTATTTGCATAATTAAAATCACCTGAAGTCAGAGGCAATGAGCCAAGTTTAGTGCAATGTGAGGTAATATTGTCGCTAGCCACTTTTACCCGTCCTCTGTTGTTGCAGTGTTCCTTATCTATTAGTATTTGAATAGTTGAAAACGCAAAAAATGGTTGGCCGGCGTTCGTTTACGTTGTATTTCAATTGCATTTAATGAGAGAAAGATCAAAGTTTAGCATATTTAAATATACATTGTATTAATTCTACATGTTTTATTGTACAGCTTAAAATGTGACTCACGGAATTAAGTCGTGTTTTGGTAAATTACGAAAATAAGTAAAACTTACCATTTGAAAAATTTCGTTGAAATCGAAGAGACCTGTAAGAAAAAAAATTAATTAATATAATTATATTTGAGACAAACTTATACAAATCGATCTGTTCTATAATGAACCCAGTTAGATGTGTTGACCCATTATTAACGATACGAGTATAAAACTTTAATATGTAGTAAGTTTTTTGTAAAACCTTATATGTACTAGCTAACGAACGAAAATTATAAGTAAATAAATTACCATTAATTTTTATATTTACCTAAGTATATTAAGTTTGTAAATTTCTGTACCTAGTAAATAAATTTTTGAAAATTATAAGTGAACGAACCCGTGACCTTCGGTGTGAAACTCGCAATTACCAATGAACTCAAACTTCTCAATATACGATGTAATTAATTTGCCTTTATATAATTACAATTGCTAAAATAGCAATAGAAACACTTCATAGGTATCTTGCTTGTTAAATATAACTTGTGTATAACGAGCTTAGTTAGAGCGCAACTCAGGGATGATTAACAAAGTTCAAGACAAAATTTTCGTAGTTCAAGTTCAGTTTTGTGGCTCGGAAGACTTAGCATATATTATTATTATATTATACGTGCGAGGATCATACTTCAACATTCACTCTCATATGATTGGCGATTCACCGTGCCGAATCCAAACTAGGCTAAGGACGTACTTAGCAGGAATATAATGAGACCAAGTGCGGGTAGTTCGAAAAAGTCGCGCGGCTAGAAGATGTTGATGTCAACTTTAGCCAGTCTTCTCCGAGACCACGGGGACAACGCCGTCCTCGAAACGTCGGAGGTAAATCTTAAAACTTAAATACGCGATTAAGTCCCGTTGTACAGTTTAATAAAATACATATAATAAGACTATAAATGATTATATAATTCCAATGACATATTGGTACCAATTAATCTTTGACGTTACGCCGGAGTTAAGGTACACGTTCGGATGATGATTGCAGCTGCATTACTGCTGACATCGCCCACGTCAACGCTGAGGCAGCAATGATGTAGTAACGCTACAAGCTACAAGTGCTACAATACTATATTTAATTGCTGTAGTCGCAATCCGAACGTCATCTAAAGCATGATTCACGCGTATCATGATCACGATCTACGTTCGTTCAAATCACTATTATCTGAACTAAACCTGGAGGTTTAGTCGGGTTGAATTATTTTTCAATGTACCAATGAAAAATAATTCAACCCGATTAAATTAAATTCAACACCTTTAATGTCAAAATCAATACATTTCAAAAAGTAATAAAATTAAACACACAACTAACAATACAAAAACACAACATTAAAAGTAGTCTACATACTGATTATTGTGTCATTATTGACGGTGTTATTATTGATTTTATGTCCGCGTAATATGCCATAGGTACGGAGATTCTCACATGGCAATGCATGCAGAAGCAAGTCGAGACAGTGCTGTGCAAGTGTGCAGCAGTTT
Organism: Cydia amplana; assembly: GCF_948474715.1. Taxonomy (NCBI): domain Eukaryota; kingdom Metazoa; phylum Arthropoda; class Insecta; order Lepidoptera; family Tortricidae; genus Cydia; species Cydia amplana. The sequence goes on along the minus strand of NC_086070.1, from coordinate 14,309,474 downwards.
GGCAAGTAGACTTGCCAAATAGGGCCCAATACATTCCACGACTCTTCTCTTTCCGCACAGACTCTAAGTGCATCAGTTTGCTTTTCCCATTTTAAGTCAAGGAACCGCGTGTTCATCGCGTGTGTGATATAGGTACTTATAGTCCTCATAGCCAGTAATGCATTATCATTTGTCAATGTCTTATTAAGGTTAATCAAAAAGCCATTTACTTGGAACCAACGTACGAAGTTTAAATAAAATACGAAGTTTAAAGGCTAAATCAAGCTGCGGTATTGACGAACTACCACCGATATTAATAAGGAAATGTGCATTAGAATTAACTTCACCGCTCACGTATATCATAAACCAATCCTTCTCCGAGGGTGTGTTCCCTGATTCGTTAAAACAAGCGGTAATAAAACCCATTCACAAAAAGAATACAAAAACTGACCCAAACAACTACCGCCCGATCGCCCTGTTGCCCGCGATATCTAAAGTTTTTGAAAGAGCAATGTGCAACCGGCTGTACTCGTTTTGTGAAAAATATAACATCTTTACGGATTCACAAAACGGTTTCCGAAAAACGGTCAACAACGCTAGCAGCCTATAAATACATAAATAACATTTTGGATATTTTAAATAATAAAGAGTACGCGATCGGAATTTTGTTTGACACGACAAAAGCGTATGAAAAGGTAAAATATAACATCCTACTCGAAAAATTATATGGTATCGGGGTGCGCGGAATAAGTTACAAATGGTTCCAGTCTTATTTAAGCAATAGAAAGCAATACGTAGACATTGTGTATGCAAGTGAAAATTCAAGAGAAATGACGACTATCCGATCAGATGTTCAACCTGTGGTAGACTCAATCCCCCAGGGAAGTGTTATCGGATGCTTACTATTTATAATTTACATTAATGACCTCCCAAAATCCATAAACGAAACGTGTGTCATGTTCGCGGACGATTTCTCTCTTCTACTGTCGTGTGAAAATATTACAAACCTTGACGAAAAAATTTATCTAATTATTACAAAAATTATAGGCTGGTTAAACGATCACAACTTAGAAATAAATTTCACTAAGACTAAATTAATGCAATTTAGGCCTCACCAAAAAATAGAACTTGACATAAACTTTTCTTACAATGGAATTCAATTAGAATGCGTTTCATCTTTTCCACTCCTTGGCATAACCATTGATACCCATATAAACTGGAAAGACCATGTACAAAAAATAAAAACAAAACTTAGCCAATTTATTTTTGCCTTCAGACAACTGAAAAAAACTACCAATCTACAAACCGCATTATCGGCGTATTACGCCTTTGCGCACGCGTGGCTTAGCTACGGTGTGACCCTATGGGGGAATAGCACCGATGTATCTGAGCTATTTATCCTGCAGAAGGATTGCGTCAGGATACTGTCAAACACCAGACGTCCAGCGGGCTGCCAAATGCACTTTAAAAACCTTGGTATCCTTACCTTGCCTAGCATCTATATCCTAGAATCGTGTAAATTTATTAAAAATCATCCTGAACTGTATACTAGAATCGGAGATGTTCCCCGTCGATTTGAATCCCGCCATAAAAATAATCTTATACAAGTACCATCAAAGTTAGCAATACATAAAAACGGACCTTATCCCTCGTCAATAAGGATCTTTAATAACCTGGCAGACCACATAAAAAACGAGCAAAACCAAAATAAATTTCAAAAAGTGTTGAAACAATATCTCGTAGAAAAAGCCTACTACTCGGTCGACGAATACCTACAAAAAAACAATGACTAATTACACAAATAATATTCCGGAGAAACACATGCATCTCTCTATCTTTCGTTCCTACTCCTATTCTGTAAATGAAAAGTATAAATTTCCTTTTATTCGTTTTATATTTAGTAGATTGTAAATTGACATCTAACTATTTAATAATAAGTGACATATATCTTTTGTTAATGCAAGATATTTTGATGGCGACTGTAATATATATCATTATTCATATGACGACTGTATTATATAGATTTTATCTGTAAGTGAATTGCAGTGCCCTCTCAGGGTTGTGTTGAGACATAAATATTATTAATAAGACCTACTGTACACACAAAGCAAGGAAATAAATGAAAATGAAAAATGAACGTGTTAATTTTAGTAATGTTATCGAAATATTCACTTTTAGTGTATCAAATGTATTGCCGGTAAATAAGGCACAAAAAATCACCTACATAGGTTGCTAAAATCGCAACTTACCCTGAAGTCGAATAAAAGGCTCCGCAGACGGTGAGATTATGATAAAAATGAGATGTACATATGATGTTGTAAAGGTAAAACTTGGTAGCAAAAGGGCAATAAGGCAAAGTGAATTGCCAGTATTACGCGAGTGACTTTGGAGTGACTTAGGAAACTTGCCGACTGCACCGCCGTAATAGGATTGGCGGCAAATATTGGGTCGCGACCGCGATAGGCCCTAGGGATTTTATAAAAGTGCTCTCATAAGTAAAGGTAGGTAGGTACTTTTATTTTAACAGAAGTAAGTAAGTAAGGGTGGTATTAAGATTTTTAAATCTGTTATTTATTTGGAATTGATATACTTACCGAATGTTACTCCCAGTGCTTCTTGCTCTAAAAATATTTCAATACTACCAACATTAATAAAAAGATAAATTTGTCAAGTGCGTTGTATTGTAAGCGTGATTTCATGATTTGTCACGCTGTGTAACTTATTTCAATGTAAAGATATTTTTGTAACACTCAATTGTAAAGATATTTTTGACCTCGACTTTACCTACTTAACTTACTAAAGGATCATAATACAGATACTAAGACTTAAGGATTTTTTTGTTGTTTGAAAGTTGGGCCTCTTATAAAGTGGCCAATATAACTATCGGACTACTACAATTCCTTTGAAAAAATCGTTAGAATACTCTATTACTAAACAACCCACATAAAAAAAACATGTTGCCTCTTTGAAAAGAGAAACAAATAAAATCCTTTCATCTGCAGTCTCATCCGTTCTCATATCCTTTTATTCCATTTCACATTCTCATTATAATATTAAAATTACCACTATACACGTGCATTTTACGAAAATAACCCTACTCTCTAAAAAAATAAAACTCAATTTCGTTTAAAGTTATCATTTCGAAACCAACTCTCACCTATATTTAGCTTCAGACCAAAATCAACCATAAACGCGGTTATTAAAGTTCGGTATTCGCTTTTTCGAGTGAAGATATTTGCGAATTTTTATAACAAACATGAATGTAGATTTCTGTAAGGCAAAAACATTTTTAGAGCATAAGAAATAAGGTTGAGTTTCTTACTTTTTGATTGTCGCAGAGATGTCTTCCCGGGATGCACTCAAAGTAGATGAATGGCGTATGTTGTAGACACGAAGAGCATCTGAAAACAAACATACAATATTATTAATAGCGTAATATGCAGGTAAGTGTGTATATTCTCGTACACTGTATTTCTCAGTTATAGTAACTTGTTAATGTAACCAAAATAGCATAAGGGAGCCCTGCTCTTGTTATTATGTCCATCACTTTGTCTATTCTATATGTTATTGATAAAGCTAGTATGTGTTTAATTGTTCTATTTAATTGAGTGGAACATGGAAGTATTAGGTAGAACAAAACGGTCACTTTTTATGGTGACTGATATTTTGTGAACGACAATTTTAAGGTGAGTGTAAAATTTGAACCTGATATTATACCACATGGTATTAGCTCGTACTTTTTGATTTATGAAGATTTTACATGATTGACAAGTCATAATTTAATTTAGGTAATTACGAAGTAAGTACATAAATTTTACACTAATGAATTAAGGTAAAATAATACAATATTTTAAATATTTATTTGTTGAAACCAACAATAATTACATTGTTTACACCTAGTAAAAACCTAGGCTGTCATCATCAAAATCACACATCATTATGAAACAAACAAGCTTATAAGGCCGTTATAAAACATCCGAGCACCCTTTAAAAACACTTGCATATTTAAACAAAGCCTGGGGGAGTTAAGGGTTCCGTGTTATTATTACTTCATATACTATAGTTTTGGCCGGCGACATTGATCCGCAGAATTTGTAAATGACATCCATCCAAAATTATATACTCTTACGATTATGGTTTGGTCACAACTAGTGCGAGTGCCAATATACATATAAGTATATTAATTATTACGTATCATTTTACGAGCGTCTTAAATTTGAATGTCACACCTTGGAAGGTCAGATGGCAGTCGTTGTACCAATAAGTAGGTAGGTAGTGATGGAAATAATTAAACTTTCGTGAGACATATATTTTAAACTATTTGGACGACAACGGTTTCACTCACTTAGACTTTTAGTCGTTATTGGCGACATGTTTCGGGCCCTTCGGGGGTCCTTCCTCAGGCTCGAGTGCTCGCGGCGGCTGCCCTTCGTGTACTCATCAAGTGCAAGTAGGTAGGTAGTGAATATGAGAATCGATCGTGGCAAAGAAGTCGTCATAAGTACACGTAATTTGTGTCTTCTGTATTTCAAGTGAGAAATAGCATAAGTATTACTTAATCTAAAGTAGTTTAATTAAATAACTGATTTTTAGAGTAAAAACACTGCGTATGGAATAAACGTTGAAGAAAATAATAAACTGCAAAAAAATAAAGAAACTCTGTAAAACCAAGTTGAACCATGAAATAAATATTTTTTTTTGGTTTGGTGGTATCCTGCCTATTAAAATTAAGATAAGAGTGGACGACCGTTTTCGACCATACTAAGGGCCTCATTTTCCTCCCTAGGTATTAACATGATGGAAAATGTTTTTTCACAAGTTATTGTATATTAACCATAGCTTTGATTATTATAGAAAGTAGGAGCGAAAAACAAATTCCTTACAAATTTTGAAAGCTTATATATTAAGTTATACCTAAATCTAAAAAATCTAACAAAGGGCGCCGGTGTGCATACATCAAATTGCGTAAAATAAAAGTTAATATCCAAAGAGGAAAATTGGGACTATGTTTGTATGGAGACGCGGTCATCCCCTTTCCTCTTAACGACGGAACCCCACAGGCTGAAGTACTTAGCAATTTAATGGATCCGTCGGCAGGATTACAACTTCGCTTGTTAGAAGGCTTAGGGTGTCGTCACGTGACGCTAATGAGCCCTTATATAATATTTATGAAAGAAGCCCCCAATGTATTATATAAAAATGTATCACCATGAAAATTTCAGGCTTGTTAAAATACATTAGAAAAATAAAACTAAAGACGAAAACTTTAAAAGAACCGCATGTTGGTATATAATAATATATTTAAATCGTATAATGACAAAGTTGAAACAAAATGGAACTAATTTTTTACTTAAAATTTCAAGGCATTTAAATTACATACATATCTAATTAATTTCAATATACAAAGCTTTACTGCGCATTATGTTTCACTGCGCACCGAACTGATCAAAATGCTAATTGCTACAATTTAGTAGCTACAGTACATCAAAGTCCTCTCATGTTGTGTTAAACATTCAAAAAGCACCTGTACTGAAAGAAAATTCTCATTCATCCAAATACACCGAAAAAGACACAAGTAGGGCAAAAACATACATAAATGTATAGAACTAACGTATGCAGACCCTGTTTGCATACGGACGATGCACCAGCTCTCATTAAAATGCATGAACTGCCGTCCGGGCGGGGCGTAGAGTATGCTACGGATGATACCTCTGCATATAAGCTCTCATAGAGGCGGTAATGGAATAGTTTTTTTATACAACTTAGTTTTGTTTGTGGTGAATATAGAAAAAAAGTGTTCCTCATTCCGGGGCTAACTAACTAACACAGACAAAATTGTACTCTGTGGAAAGTGCATAAAATCAGAGTATAGATAAAAACCTGAGTTGCGTTTAAGTGCGATATGGAATCATGTGCGGTGCTAAGGAAGACCATAACTTTTCTTGCATTAATTTCATGTGCCAGCCTATGGGCGGCACATAATATTAGTGCGACCAAAGTCGTATGCGCCCAAGTGCTATAATTTTGTTTATTATAATTTCTTATGCTATAAATGTTGTGTGCCATAATACTGCCATCAAAAGCCTTATAGCGGTATCTCGATTTAAAAAATGGATATTTAAGATAAAGGAATTTAAGGTATCCATGTTTGCAGTGATCTTAGATACCAAAATTATCAGTATCCAATTTTTTCATAATCTGATTACAAAAATCGAATCAGAGCACCTCGCTATCTACGTGGTCTTGTATGTCCTACCTCTACAGTGTTAATGCAAAGCCGAAGGCGTGGAGGGAGTGCAGCTCCTGTATTGTAGGACAAGCTCTCCTACGCAATAATCAAAATCATACGAACTTATCTTCTAAATACTCATAAAATTACCTTCCATTTATTATGCTTTCTATTATAGCTTTACGCGTTACCGCCAGTGAAAGCATATAACTGGAAACCGCCTTTGGGAACATTACCGTTCAAATTCTCGGGCCAAATTAGCACACATACACAATTACGCCTACATTTAAATAAGACGATACGTTTACAGAGCCTGTCTCTATTACACTAACGTACACAGCTAAGTGTAGATGAAATGCATATAATGTCAATAACTACCAATCAGCGACATTAATCCGCTAATAACCTTCTTACTGTACGTACTGGCCGCTGAGAGTTCGCGGTTCATATTTGATTAGAATATGACTTGGACAGGGATAGGTTTATGCCATACATTGAAGAACCAGTCAAATAATTCACGTATAATAATTTAATGCAGATTAAAACATAACTAGTTAAAATGTTGTTATGAAATTAAATGACAGACTAACTCAACATAATTAAATATTCATTGTTGTATAAATGTATTCCGCTATAATAAGTATTTTGTATATTTTATTATCAATCTGTATGGCAGTGCGAAGTCACGTTCAGAGCCCGTACCATGAGTCACTGACAGTGTCAAAACTGACATTTACGCTATCGAGAACGTAATTTACTTTCTATACATCTCGTTTGCACTAATATGCGAGTACGAGCGAGATGTATAGAAAGTAAATTACGTTCTCAACGGCGTTTATGTCAGTGCCAAACTGATGGTAGCCGTACTGGTATAGTCTGTCCGTTTTTCTAAGATCAAGTACGCCATAGTAAATGTATGGCGAACTTGATCTTAGAAATCGGACAGGCTATACAGCCTGCAAAATTTACATGGGTACACGAATCGGGTCAAAAACATTTGAACAGGCGGAGTCACAATAAATCCCCACTTTCAGTTCCAATGGAAATATTTTATATGTATATAGCCGGTCAAGCAAGTTTGTCAGTAGAAAAAGGCGCAAAATTTTGTATGGGACCATAACCGTTCGCGCGCTTACATTTTCTAAATTTGCCGCTCTTTTCTACTGACGGAAATGGCTTGAGAGAGAACCTACATATATGTGACAGTAGAGGCTGGATTCAAATGATCAACATTTTCAGATAATGTGTGTATTTGTTAAATTAATTCAGTGAAAGCGTGATAGAAAAAAATGTATCTACATATAGGAGACCGGGTATGATTTTCTCATGAATAGAACATAATATTCTAGATATCTTGCCAGGCATCCACTCAATTTCATGTCTCTCTAATTGGACAGCTTTTTTCCATAGTTCTCTGCGAATAGCATCTTGTGGGAATCTGAATGGAAAGTAATGTAAAATGACAATACCAAATTTGATTATTAATTTGAAATAACTAGGTAGTTTTTTTATAGTTCCATCTCATGAAATAAAAAAGGAAAATACAAATCTGTAAGAAGGAATTTATTACTACATTTATAATTATATAGAAAACACCTAAACCAAACATAAGTTAATAAAATAGTCTACTTCATTTGGCATAAAACCATCCCTATTATCCTCGCAATTTAAAAAGTCGTATGTTGTTATGAAAGTCGTATGCAGTTATTACGTTTTAGCTTAGCACGATAGTATTGAAAAAATGTCGTCATGTTTATTCCAAATTTTACTGAAGTTATCTGTTTACTACAAGTGAAAAGTGATTCCACTGTCCTTGATATGAACTTAAATAACTTCTGCACCACTTCACGACACATGAAGACCTTTTTAATTACAAAAAAACGTAGTTTTTATAAACCAATTTAGCCATCCGTCACTGACTGTCATCTCGGCCGAACTGAAGTTGCCAATCGAACAGTCTGTAAGCACCGCCTACAATCGAATACTTTACGTTGGGTCATAATTGAGCGGACAGAATACTTCCATGGTTTATATGCGTTCACTGGTTACCGCCTTTTTATCAAAATGACAAGTCTATTTCCCGACCGAAAGCACTTAGATATTTAAAACTCCGAAAAAATAAAACTCTTTCCTCGCTACTCACCCTTCGCTTATCGTCAGCGATGGGGCAGTTGCCTAAGAGACAAATAACTACTGGCTAAAAGAAAAACACTTTTGTGTCTAAAGACTTAGAATAAATATCAATATCGGAAAAATATAACAAGTCTTAAGTTTTAATAATGAAAATATTTCAAGGAAGTTTTTATTTAAGTATTTTACAGAGAAAATATCACTGAATGGCCAGATGATAACTGCCGAACTACAAACACACTGGCACAGATTAACACAAGACCGAGCGTAATAAACAGCAGCAGGAGCTAGTACTCAGCAGTGGGCGGATACAGGCTGAATAGATAGATAGAACATATCAGGGTTCGGATGCATGCATGTTTTCCATGCAACCACGTACCTTCTTAACGCGTATCTTCTTAAGGAAGGAGTAAGTGAAAGTGAGTCAAAATGCATACGAAAAGTTACGTAGAGTTAGACCAACATAACCCAGCAACGATTATGACGGCACAGATGTGCAAGTGTTATTTATACGTTATAATTTTACAGAGGTTTGATGTTTAATATAACACCCGCACAGTCTGGACCTGGACTATCAAAATCGCTGCAGACTTATCTTGATCTTTTAACACTAAGCATATTCAATGCTCTGACCCGTCTATCAAACAAGCCGCCGCTCTGTGCCGTCGCTCGCTGTTAGCGCACGCTTTGTCGGAATCTGTACGATCAACAAAAAAAATGTATTTTTTCCTAACTGTTCCCGTCCGTTTTGGATCGCGTTGCCAGCTGTACAAAATGCATGAAGTTATTTCTCTTTGACTATCATTTGGGAATTTTATTTGATGAAAATATTTCGTTTCACATTTTTTTAGGAGAATTTCATTTTGTGCTCAGTTATTGTGAATAGTCTGAATGTTGTGCTAACGTAATAGCTAACTATCATTTGATTATTTGAACATGATTTGATTATTTTTGCGCTCGCCACTAACAATAATCTGTGCTTACCTACCTACGTATATTTATGTCAAAAATATTATTTTAGCTGCTATACAGAGATTCTTTGAACGTTGGTGGCCTAGCCGAAGGACGTGCGACTTTCAAACTGAAGATCGCGGGCTCGAACATTGGTTCGCACCAATTACTTTCTTGGAACGTATGTGCCAAATATCATTTGATATTTAGCAATCACTTTTTGTGAAAGAAAACAATGTAAGGAACCCGGACTAATCCCAATAAGGCCTACTTTTCGCCTCTGAGATTGAAGATCAGATAACAGTCGTTTTCGTAATATGCCTGTACCAATTCTTGGCATTGGGTTCGCAAGCGGACTCCAGGTTCCCCAAGTAAACCGTGGCATAATGCCGGGACAACGCTAGGAAGTTGATGATGAATTAAAGCAATCTTCAAGTTTAAACACCGCAAACGGCAAAATTCGACGAACTGGTCCTTAAAGCCACTTCTTAGTACTATTACCTGGTCCAATATTGGAGCGCTCCAAATATCTATTGTGCGATCGAGCTGCCCATCAAAGGGCCAGATTGAAGAGCACACCCTTCTCTTAGAAATTTCAGATAATCATGTTAAGCCTATCTCAGGAATTTGTTCAAGTGCACTATTCGGTACCTACCCCTAAATTATTTATTGGAAAGGGATACATACTTTAAATACCTTAAATATTAGGCAGAATAGGGTCGCTTAAAATGTATAGATCAATACTTCATGGCATCTATTTACATAATGTTAAGTACGTCATTTTTGAGCTACCAGTGTCAGGGTTATGTTATGTACCAAGAAGGTTATAAATAAGTCTAACATTTATTAAGATCACTCAATAAGTGAATTTTACTTTCAAATAGTGATGTTTATAAATTATTTCATTTCTTATATGTATGATTGGAAAAGTTAAATTTGAATGATTTAATAGCTGATTAAATATTGTTTATATAGTTGTATGCCGACTAGGTCTTTACTTTTATGCCTTTACGTCAAACATTAAACAAAATGGTAGACGATAATCTGAAATTTTACCGTATTTAACACTTATTTCCTTTAAAATATGCAATTGTTATTATAATACTGGGCCGCATACTCGTAGTACAGTGGGTAGTCATAAATATACACTACACATTGTTACATTAAGCATACAAATTGATCTAGAGCAGGATGCATGTTCAGATTTTAAAAATATGATATCAATATTACATCAATATCAACGCGTTTCCATCTAACTAATAAGTAAGTTTTTTCTATTTCTTTTGTCAATCATGCTAAAATCTGAATGTTACATTATGCGCATTAGAAATAAATACAAAGGATACAATTTCGTGTCTTTATTGGTTTTAGGTTACGGTACCATATTTCAGAAATTCGAATGCGCCTCCAGGTCTTTCAAGTTACGTTCGGAAGTCTATAATGCAGAACGCGGTTAAACTTAAGTGCTTTTAGCCGGCTCCGATTTAAGCGCGTCGCAGAGAGAACGGCGCTCCAAGCTGGCCAAATATTTTGACAGAGAGCCGTGATGCTGAAGTGGAAGTGATTCTAACATACTATTTAGTAAATAGGTGCCCTTGAACGACACAACACGGTCGCGCCTGGAATACATTATATGCGGATGAAGCGGCGAGTGGGCACTTAAGTCAGTTCAGAGTGAGGATTGAACGAATAAGATAGCTTTTGTTTAGGTAAATAAAGCTCTTGTCTGCAATAAATGTGACATATTTTGTTTACAGATACGTACAACATTGTACATTATTTCAAAATAAAGCGAGGCAGCTATGCTAGTTGCGTACAGTAGCATTTATAAATTTAGATATTTAGATAGATTTAACAGTCAGCAAATTTAATTGAACAATAACTTGTTACAACAAAATGTTATTAAGTATCTGAATCCGTGTATTTAATTTACTATTCATATTATTAGTAAGTATGCATACATTGGATGCATTCTTTTACCGTATATTTAGTTATTTCTAAATAAAATGTTATTAGTCGAATAATTTTCGCGAAAAATCGTATTCAACGGATCGAGCTCTATATTCGATTAGCGTTCCCAACATATTATAGGGTGTTACCAAAATATATACGAGCCATACGTCAACGTCACCTCGCTAAGGCGACGCGAGAAATATGCCGAAGTATTGATATGAAAAATGAGGTACATTTATCATAGCACGTAGGTCATATATATATTATACTACTCTTTGACGTAGGTATTATATAAATTGGAGTGTATATAATAGTGATATCGGATAGAAAACGCTATTGTTATTTGACGCAAGGGATTATTCTGTGAGATATTACATCGTGAACAAACTGTGATGCTCCGTTTGATGGTTTGTGCATTTTCTTCGTTTAATATGTGATGTGATGTTGGTATTTTTGTAGGGTTTTACATGGTTTATACAGTTTTATTTCGCCAATTTTGGATGTTGATTATTATTGTGTGTAACCCGTGTATGCAAGACTAGTCGCATAGGTACATGCTAATCAGCAATATAGGGATATTTAAACTATCGCCAAAATATTATTATATCCTTATATGACATCCATTTCAGTTTATAACATAAAATGTTATTTTATCTGAAAGCGAATTATAGTAAAAAAAAAATTCGGCAGGTAATAAATAGGTACAATGTAGGTTTCAAGATTCAAAGTTTCTATCAATGACCTTTTATTTATGTAGACGTAACGTGTGACGTTCATAGTTGACAAAAGTAAAATTTGATCCAACGATTTTGACAACTTGACAGGTTGGCGTCACCCATACGACTAACTAAATATAGGTTCCGTAACCTATATTTAATGGCTCACGATCGTGCGCCTGGTACCATCTACCTCATTTTACTTACATCTATGGTTTCTATACTATTAGGTACGTTTGTTGCACCTTTGCCACTTCTACAATACGCGAAAATTACCAATATTCTCAAGTTGTCGTTGTTTATTATCCTGATGTGACCCAAATATGTGAAAGGGGCAGAACACGCCTCTGTACTCGTTATCAAGCGTTTATGTATAATGTGGTAAATACCTATCAGCCTATCACGTTTGAGCTTCTTAAAATATGTTTTATATACAATGCACGCCGTCGTTTAATATTTTTTGTAAGCCTGCACGAGTAGACTGAATGTGGTCGTACAACTGCTGGCGCTAATAACTCCTATTACCCGTGTTTTATAAACACGCCCGTTTCGAGACAAATTTATGCACGAGATCGTTATTTTAAGCTAGTCTAAAACCTCTCTCAAACGCAAAACCATTTTATAGACGTGGCGAATACGAAACGCAGCGCCGTGCCGTGTGTTAATGCGCGACATAATAATGTGACTGTTCACCTTCTATAAGCCTCAAGATTAACCACGACCTCTAATATACATTTGTACCTAATATTTATCAATCGAATCGAATCATCAAAAGGGACCTGAAAGGGTATTTTGTCGAAAGATAGAGGTTTCGGGAATCATAATGAATGGTTTCTAATGTAAACGTGTATTAAGGCTAAGAATATGAAGTAAATATAGTGTCAAGTGAACCATTTTCATTACCTTAGATCTTGCGACAAAAAAGGAAGCACTTTCTTGTTCGACTGCCCATTTGTCAAGACCCTTTTTTTCAACAATGCGAGTGAGATATCAACCTGAAATTAATATCAAATAATCAAGTTTCGCACCCCACAAAACAGTGAAAAAATCAAAGTTCTAGGTCAACGCAATCTAAAGATAAGACCGTTTATGCTCGTTTATGGCGCATATTTTGATGCTCGCAAGTAAATTGACTAAGTATAGACTTCCCATTGACCTAGAATCATTAAATTTGGCAAGAAACTATGCCATGTAGTAAATGTAGTATAGTAAATGCCAAGTAAGGGGAGAAGTTCGAAAACCGTAATTTAGATCACAAAATAAATATTAACCGTTATAAACTTATTTGCATTACAATAAATAAGTAATATGATAATTACATAAAAAATAAAAATTGCAGTTGGTAAATTAACCGCGACCAATGTCGATGTATGATAACAACAATTCTCTTACAGCAAAGTTAAGGTTGTCCTTCAGTGCAGTTTATCTTTTCGTTAGAGGACCGGGAATCCAACTGTTAACATACCTAAGTAAGTTTGTACGGCATCCTCATACAAAATTCAATCCGCTTTTATTAATTAACTATACACTATTACTACATACCTACATATTTCCGCATTTATCTACTTTCACACATTTTTTACAAGACGGATTTCGATGAGTGTTTATTTTGATTTGTGTTATCATAAAATATATTTAAAAGAAAGCTAGAGACAGTCTTTTATTTATAATTTTAGTTATTGTTATTGTAGTTAGTTGTAGTTTTTAATTTTAGTTAATATTTTTTTAGATATATTACTCACTTTTACGTTATTAATATTATGTTTAGTCTAATATTGTATTTAAAATGTATCTACGTAGATGGGTACCTAACTATTATAAGCAAATTTGTCAGGATTATTTTTAAATTTCATCTCATTTCATTTCAATAAGTAGAAACCGATTTTAAGCAAATTGTACAGTTCTCCCGAACCAGCGGAGCGCAAGGTCCTCTGAATATCTAAAGTACGGATCCGTCAGCGAACCAACGTTATTATACAGGCTGTGTACACAATATTGTACTCGTCGACTCATCGGCGTGTACAAATTTTAATGAGTCCACGACTACATTCAGTGCTATCTCTTTTTCGTGTACAATTACGAGTTTTCTGTTGAAACCGCGGGAAAATGCGGATGCGAAAATAATTCATTCTGTACGCGGCTTTTGCTTTGATGTTTTTCGCTAAAAAAACTTTTTTTGTTTTGCCTTTTTGTATGCATGTGCCTGTTCGAATTTTTATTAAAAGAATCATATTGCTGAAATTGTGTTCAGAACAATTTGCATGAATGCCTCGAATGCGTTATTTGTATTGGTTAAATGAATCGTGGAGTAGGTAAAAGGAATTTATCAATAGCTGTATTATATTTATATTATTAAATAGTACCGTAAAATGGGGTGAGAAGGGATTGAGGGGGGAGAAGGGACGCGAATGTTTTCTGTTACTAGTTACTTTTCTCTAAGAGTAATGTTATTTTACTTTTAGACATATTTCTTTTTCTTGTGGCAAGATTAACATATTGGGCCGGGAGCAGAATCAGGGTCGCGGGGACTGATGATGAGAAAGTATGAAGGCAGGGAATAGGTACACTCAGCAGCAGAAGTTGCTAAGCAGGCGAGGTGTTCAAAATTACCTTGACACGCTCTTATTCTCTTAACAATAAAGTCGCATCAAGATCATTTTGATCACCTGGCCCGCTAGCAACTTCTGCTGCTGACTGTAGTAAAAAGTACTATAACACGTTATAGATCGCGGGATAATTTCTTCGGTCGTCATGTCGCGGGCGACAACCTGTAACGTGGTTGTGATTTATAATGAACCCCCTTAACCCCGTAAACGTCAACTGCCGTTCCGTTGGTGTTGAGGAACGGCAGCCACCCAAAAACGTCACATGCCAACTGTTCTAGACAATAAAAGTAAGAATTACACTACTTTTGAGTAATTACTGCATTACTTACTTCATATAACAATGTAATGATTGAATGAAAATCAATTTACATATGGGGCTACTTTTCCGCACTAGTGTGTAAAATAGCACTTTTAGTGCGTATGTCGAAACTTTAAAGTGCCATATGTAATGTAAAACGTTGTTCGATACACGTGCAAATAGGTAATTCGCAACTCGTGTTTTCGCAACATTTATCGCCATTCGTTTCGAATTTCCTCTTTTTCGCACTTGTATCGAAAATAACTTTTGCAAGTGAATTATAATATACTATCGCCACTCGTTGCGAAATCCTACTTTTTGCACTTGTATCGTAAAGTACTATAATGTTATTCTTACTTAAAATGTCTGAACCGCATTCAGCCAATTCGCGAATATTTCTATGACCCGTGTAACAAACATAATTAAAATTATTAAAAAAGCCTCGTGTGCGAAAAGTAGGTAATATTAATTATAGTATTGATTGATACTTGATACCTACAAGAACTCTTGAATTTTCACCTTTTAAACGGCCTTTAAAGCCTTTGTTGTAAGTTCGTTAACTCTCTTATTGAGTTAAGAAACTTTCTACTGAACTTCCATTTAATTAGAACTAAGTATCGAAAAAGACCCCTCCAATCAGTTCAGTATTTCTTAAGATTACCTTTACGTATCTTGAAACTTTTCCCATTTGTTTTATTGTCACAGCGCTTTTAAGAACAGGCAGTTTATAATAAGACAAGTGAAAAATTGTTTTTTTATTGTTTTCAAAATAAATGAATTAGTAGTAAATAGTTACACTTAGGTACCATAATCTACGCTGACAAAAGAAACTAGGCAGAACACTCCGTTTTCCAATTCCAACGCAATACCGTTATGCGTATGTAAACAATTAAATATTTTTTTTCTACTCCCGTACTTTTATTTGTCATTTAAAGGGTCGTGCACACACCTTTAAACCCCTATCTTATAGTTGTCAAAACAAGTCTTTAGTCTATTCCCCAAAAAAGTATTGGTGCATACACGCAGTATCTTTTTGGCACTTTTACGATACTTCGTGTAATCACCACTTAAAAAATATTGTATGAAATATATTGTTGCCAACCTAATATTAATTGTCATTAGATATGAGCGCCGATAGGCATATAGCCGGCGGCGGCGCGCCGGTCAAAATTGGTCGGCGGCGGCGGCGAATCGGCGGCGTGGCCTTGAAACACCTTCGATTAATGAAAAAAAAATTTTAACCAAAATTTTACCGAAAAAACATGTTTTTGCTCTAAGGAAGTTATGAAATAAATGCATTTTTTATTTTCAAGGATAATTTGTTGAATAATGGTACGAAAAAAATTGATATCGTATAAACTGTGGATAAGCGGTATCGCGTGGCATCAGAGGCGGTCTTAATCATGGCGAGGCTTTGGCAGGAAGATCTTAGCGAGGCCCTTATCTTTTGTGCTAAGGTAAAATTTGCGGATTGACTGTATCAGGGAAACGTCTTGTCGACAGTCCAAAAAAAAAACGAGCTCCGTCATTAACCAATATCGACCCAACAAAACCGATTAATGTCAAAAAGTGAGGCCCAACGCCGAGCTCCATGTAACACCGAAGACTTGATTTCGACGCCTCCCAATGCGAGGCCAGAGGATGAGCTGCAGGTAAGCATACAGCTAAGAATCGAACGCCAAGTGTAAGCTTGGCTGACGGCTGAACGCCTGGAGCGCCGATTGCGGCGCGCTTCTGTGCGAGGCCGAGCTGCAAGAGAGCAGAGCGAGGGTGCAAGCCGATAAAGACTGAAGCCATAGTGTTAAAGATATGGAGCTTTCCTGCGGGCGCATTCGTGCGACGCCAAAGGCCGAGCTGAAATGGAGCTAAGATCGGATAAGGACCAATGCTCAAGCGTTTTAAAACAGGCCGAAAGTTGAGCTCCAAACAGGGCCAAAAACTTGCAGGTTCAGATAGCGGCTTAATGCCATGCGAGCGGTGCAAGGCCAAAGATTGAGCTGCGAGAGAGCAAAGCTTGAAATTTCAACAGTGGCCAAGTTTAATTGAGAGCCGATTCCGACGCCCTTCCATGCAAAGCCAACGGCCGGACATTTGGACGTGGAAACGCTTAATATCTCAAAATTAACCCCATTTTATACCTTTTAAAAACGTTTAACCATGCTTGCAATGGTTAAATTCGCGGTAAATGACGGATGGTTAGCTGGCAAAATTAGTTATGCATTGGATCGGTAATCCAAAGATGTGGGTTCGAGTCTCACGTTAGCTAGAGTTGATCACAGTAAATTTTTTCATTGTGATTGACATGTCTAGTGTATATATACAATCTATAAATTGTAATGTGGAACGTTCCACAATAAAAATGGAAGGAAAACAGTATGTTTATTATAGGCGGATTAGACTCTCGCGCGAGCCACGAGACGAGCCGCGAGCCGCGCCACGAGACGCGAGTGTAAGCGGTGGGCTCGCGGCTCGTCTCGTGGCTCGCAAGCTCGTCGAGCTAATATAATTTAAACACTAATGGCACGGCATAAGGTTTATAACCGAATGACAAGCCGAACGCGAGTGTAAGCGGTGGACTCGCGTCTCGTGGCGCGGCTCGCGGCTCGTCTCGTGGCTTGCGCGAGAGTCTAAATTGGGGGTTACAAGCATATTGATGTTAAAATTGATATTAAATAATTTCGTTTCCCCAAGACTAGTAGCGCGGTTACTAGACAGATAAGTTTGCATTTGCCTTCGATATTTTTGAATTATATGGGCCTAAAATACCCTTTGAATGCCTATAAACTATTCGAAGTGGCGCCGTTAATGATCTAAACTGGATTAAAAATATATTATCTGATTCTGAAAGCAGTAGTAACTACCAAGGTCACGCCGATGCCACGCCGATAGCGCAGCGTCGGCGGCGGCGGCGCGAAAATTTTGTCGGCGGCGGCGGCGCGCCGGCGCGGCGCTCATATCTAATTGTCATCTCTGACAGATCAGTGAACCATAGACATGTTTTTTTTTATTTCAATCGTTCTTTTCCCGCCCTTACCCTCCATTATTTGCTACTTCTTGAATGAAAAATATTTGTTAAATTTACAATTTTATTTCAAAGTAAGTGCTTGGTCGTAGAAAAAGTATTGTATGCAACGTTGTTTAACTGAGTCAAAAAATACTCGTGGCGTCTTTATTAACAATTTTCGGCTTCGCCTCGAATTGTTACTCACGCTACTCGCCTTTTTTGACCTCTCTTAAACAACGGTTGCATAAAATACTATATATGTATAGGTATCCACATTTTATCGCAATATTAATAGTACCTCGGGGATGTTGTATTAGGTAGGTATTAGGTATATAATAAGTCGTCCCGCTGTTCTTTATAGGCTTTCTGTGACCTATCATTGTGGTTATATCAGTATAAGCCGAAATAAACTTTCTCTTTAGGAAATTGCGTACTTCTACGAGCTCTTTATTTATGTAGGAAGCATGTGAAAGTACTTTGCTTAATTATTTTATTATTTTTCATTTAATTGCGGTTTGATTTTTTGGTGTTATATTTTCTGTTTGCTCTAAGATGCAGCCTAGTAGACGGGTAGGGTTATATTTATATCAAACACTTGACTAAAACTGTAGCAAGTGCTTTTTTTAAGAGGATGTCAATAGGCGACGGTAATTGCTTACCATCAGGAGATTCGTCCACTCAATTGCCTCGTGTATCATAAAAAAATAAGTAAACAAACTAGGTACATGCGAAAACTATAATACTTATATTATGTCACCGATTAGCTATTACTTGACTTATTTAGCAATTTACGACGCGACGCGACGGTCACATCTCAAAGGGGGCGTAGCCAAGATGAAAATTGTTCGCAGAGAAACGAAACGAAACGCAATATCTCTCTCTATCGCACTAATATGGAAGAATGCTAGACAGACTAGCTTATCGTTACGTTTTTTGCAAATGATTGTCATCTTGGTTAGGCCCTCAGAATCTCAGATCCGCGACTTCGCCACACACTGTCACGGAATTCAGTTCTAATCCGCATCGTCCGCATCCCACTATTAAAGGAAACTAGTACTATTAAGGTACGTACTTTTGTGAACCTTTATTTACAATGAACTGCAACATTGATATATAACGGGGTTTCATAATTATGTGTATATATCGGGCATTGTAATATAATACATTTAATATGATTCGTACGCACATATAAATGATATCTAAAGTGAAGCAACGCTCTGATGATATCTAACTTGTATTCACGTTTCTAAACACCACAGGCATACGCCCTTCCCCCACACAGTCTCCTTCCTCCCTTAACATTTATATTAGGTATATCCTTTGAAGGTGCTAACTAGAAGCCAAGCCTTTATAATCTGATAAATACAACCGTCAATGTTTCAAAACATAATTTAAACGTTAATAGAAGAGAACTGTACGTATGATCATTTTAATATTCGCAGTCGTTTAATCACAAAAGGGTTGCAACTTGCAATATGTCTGTCGCCTAACTTTTTCCCGAAAATTTAGATTAATCGCATGACGCGATCCGTCGCCATGACAGCGTTTCAATTTCCCGGGTTCAAAGTTTAAATTACGCCTGAAATTAATTCAGGATTAAGTTTGCATTTTCAATTTAAATTGAGGCTCGTGATCAGTGTAAGTTTGCTATTGTAAGAGTTACCGGGATTAAAGGTAAACTTGGTTAGTGATCGTGATCACAGGTCAAGGCAATCCTGCTTAATTTATGGCTTCCTTTCATTTCTTTATGTACAGCCATCAGATATATCGGAGCGGCCGAGGTGCTCAAAAAAATCTGAACGGGCACTCTAACGCCTTGACAATAGAGGCATGTTCAGATATTTGTGAGCCCCTTGGCCGCTCCGATATATCTAGTGACGACAACCGGACCAATCTGCCGTGAATACACAAATGGCATTTGCAGTATTCATGTGTACCAGGAAATTGAAAAATATGAATAAGGTAATAACCGTGAATCCCGTTAAGATCCAATCTCACAGAAGCGATGTGAATTATGCAGAATATTTTGTTGTTACTGTTCGAGTTTTGAGCTCAAAATGTAGTACAGATTTTACGCATATATTAATCCCTTTACTAAATAAATATACAAGTGCAAGATATGTACGTCGACTCCAAAGAGATGTATCCCCTTTTTCACCTTACTGCATTGTAATAAAGTGAAAAAGTGGATACATCTCTTTGGAGTCGACCCTACCTAGCTTAAAGTAAATCAGTTTTTTTTTAAATTTAATTACATATTTATGAGAATCTATGAAACTGGGTACCTATAGGTAAATTGATTTAAACTTTCACGATTATTACACATATCTAATAATTTATGAAAACAGGACATAATTGCGGATAATCCGAAACCACGGGCACAATGCCGCGCTCGAAACGTTAATTTTAAAACTTAATTATACGGGATTAAGTCCCGTTTTCGTAAATAATAATGGATATTAATTTATGGGCCAATAACTTGACAGATTTTAATAAAACTTCTGCCATTTTATAAAATAATATCAGTAAAAAAAAAAAAAGTAAAGTTTCATTTTGTTCAATATAACTTTTTGAACAAAATGAAACAATTTTAAGTAAATAGGTACACTAGGTAGTACTTTTTGAAATGACAAAAACCCTTACAGTTTCATCATATCTCAGTTTCACCATATCTCAGGAACAAATATTTTTGATATATTTACACACAAATAAATGCCGCTACTGTGATTAGCATATAGGACCTCCAGCTACGTAGGCAAGATCACTTACCGACAAGGCTAGGAGGCCATTCTTAGAGTCTGTGCGGAAAGTGAAGAGTCGTGGGATTTGAGGGCGCGCCAGTGCTATTTTATGGTTTTTGCTATGCTGACAACACTGGTCACGTGATTATAGTACGACACTAAAGGTCATGATACTTGAAACCCTTTTGTTCCGGTTTTTTGCCACGGCTTACTAAACGGAGCCTGGTGGTGGTGTCGGCTCGTCAACTCAATCCTCTGATTTAGCGGAGGCACTAGTTTTCTTTTTAAAACACACTCTTGTTTTTATGTCTCAGATACTAAAAAGTGACAGTGCGATTGACAAAACTGCTAAAACTAGTTAAGAATCTGCCCAATACAACTGTCATTTTAGTACCAAACAAGATAGAGTCTCATTTATATACTGCCTAATCTGTGCAGTCCAACAGTTATTTTAATACAAAACCGGGTAGATCGGGTAGAAATTGGGCAATAGAA
Organism: Cydia amplana; assembly: GCF_948474715.1. Classification (NCBI taxonomy): domain Eukaryota; kingdom Metazoa; phylum Arthropoda; class Insecta; order Lepidoptera; family Tortricidae; genus Cydia; species Cydia amplana. The sequence continues at coordinate 14,288,372 of NC_086070.1, read as the reverse complement.
CTGTAATTTTACTATCTGGGAATTCTGGGATATAAAAATAGAGCATAAGTAGGTAGGCCTTATTGGGATATGTCCGGTTCTCTCATCTCACGATATTTTACTTCGCCGAAAAGTCACTGCTAAATATGAAATATAATTTCGTAACTAACAGAACCTAGTATACAAACTTACAAATAAAGAAATATTTTATTAGAAAAAGTTTTATTCTTTGTAATCGAAGTTTGATTAATTATTTATTAAAGACGTTACAATTTGAAACATTACCGTAAATTACATTAATACATAAAATTGTGTAGTCTGAATTAAAATATTCAATGTCATTTATGTTTTAGTTAGCTTCAGAACAACCAGGGACACTCATAGAACTATCTTCATCTGAATTGGATGTGCTTGAATCCGGCACGTAAATTACAAATTCTTGCATATCACCTACATAGCGGTCTTTTATTCGAGATGCGGTAGGTACTTTTACTCAATCCTGAAAAAAATACATATAAATATACATAAAATGGGAAGTATCAAGATTATTTGTCAGTTATTTTAAATATCATGATTATCATGAATGACCTACATATTTTATGAAAATGAATATATTTCTAATGAATATACTTACCGATTATGTACCGGAGACAAGTTATTTAGGGGGCTTATTAAATAGGTAATTATTTAATATTAAATACAACATCAATACCCGTTAATAGCGGAAACACGTTCCGCGACTTTTTTGTAAGTCGATAGTCGGCTTTTAGCCGTTTTCTTCCCGTTGACAAAACCGAACAATGTTAAATATTATTTTCTTTTGGTTTTATCTACGGTTTTATCGTATTTTGAAAATATTTTATACATAAAACTTGCGGTTTTTGTTAATAAAAATATACAATGACAGAAGTTTGTTTACTTTTTACAAGACAGGTGTCAAAGGTTTGATTGCCATATAAAATTGAAAATGTTAGTTCCCGTTTCTGCCACGACTCTTCTCTTTCCGCACAGACTCTACAAGCTAAATCTAAATTATATCTTACCTATATTTAATGCTGAAATGGTAGCGAAGATTAAGAGTGCTTTCCTCGCCATTTTAGTAGATTATCTGTAACAAAATTAAGGAATTTAAGTTTACAATGTTGATACTGTTAGAACATCACTCTGTTTCATTGATAAACAATTTCAAATAGACAGAGATGTACAAAATGGTTTTAAAAAAGCATTTAAATACAAAATGCAAAATACTTTTCAGATTTACTATTTCAAATGCAAAATACCAAATAGTTTTGCGTTATGTATTTCAAATGCTAAATGCAAAATAGGTATTTTCAAAATACTTTTTCAAAATAAAATACCTTTTGACCAAATCTCAGATATTTTCATTTATTTTAGGTATTTGTCATGAGAAATAGAGACACAATGCAGAGCCGAACAAAAACGTCTAATAACATGGCACCTTATGCATGACATTTTGGTCATATTTATCAGTACGCGTATCAATAAATTCTGTTATTAATAATAATAATACTTCGTCTAATAGCGAAGAGTCTCGACCAACATCTTGAGAGACTCTCGCTAGGTGGTTGGATCAAGGGCCAGATGCAGAAGGCGGTGATCTTGGACACGGCGCGGATAGTCCGCCGATTCCTCTCTCTGTGGCCCTGACCACCTGTAGCTTGGGCCTTGCCCCGCTGCTGGCGGCATCCTAGGTTAGGTTTTTTTTATAATATTTTTATATTGATTTTGTAAGTGTTTTTATATTTTAATTTTATATCCATATTGTAATAAAACCTAACTTAAGACGAAAAATGAATAAAGAGAATAATACTCACTTAAAATAATGTAAAAAACTAGACTAACGAAAAGAGAGCCATGGCTCCATTTTGTGACTTGTGTGGCCATTTATTTCGGTTGATTCTATGTAGTTCTTATTTTATTATTATTACACTTTTCTTTTATTAATAACAACTGGACTGGTATTGTTAAAAAGTGAAAAAAAAATAAAACTGATTATTTATTACGCTTTTTAACAATACCTGGCGCTGGCGCCAGGCGCTAGCAGGCGCCTCTATCGGTCAAATTCGGCAATACAAGCGTCATTCGTTCATTTCATTTTGTTTGACTGGTAATGTTGGCTAAACTTAATCACAAAGTATTTTGCATTTTGAAATGAATATAAAAATGCAAAATACATCTCGAAAAGTATTTCAAATAAAATACAAAATGTTTTTTACTAAAAGGCATTTAAATGCAAAATACAAAATAGGTATTTTGCATTTTGTATTTGCATTTTAAATAGAAGTATTTCAAATAAATCGCATCTCTGCAAATAGACGCAACTGCAAAAAGACAATTATGTATTCACAGCCACGTTGTAAGTTCTTAAAACAAGCAACAACGGTTGCACTCCGGGAGTGCCGATAGAAGTGAAAACTCACCTCACTATGTTACCGGCGCCCGGTAACACGATACATACGTTTCTTAGTTTAGGTTTTTTTACAATATGAATATAAAAGTAAAATAAAAAACACTTACAAAACAATAAAAAATACATATAAACATATTACAAAAAAACCTAACCTAGGGTGCCGCCAGCAGCGGGGCAAGGCTCAAGCTGCCGGTGGTTAGGGCCGCAGAGAGAGGAACCGGCGGACTATTTATTATATATTATTATCATTCTCAAATAAGATCACACTTTTTCATTGACATTCTTTTTTTTTTTTTTTTTTAATGGCGTTTATTACAGTAGCCAGTGTCATGTCGATATGTATATAAATCGAAAATTTAGAAATTATAATGAGATAATTAATAATAGTTGCTGATTTCAAAAATGGTATATCAAAGTTTCAATTTATTAAGTTCACAGAAAGAAGCTAGAGCTAAAAATATAAATGACATGTTTATTTACGTACTGCCATGATAACGTCAAATTATTTGAACATAGGTTGACATAGGTAAAGAGTCTTGAAAAGGAGTCCGCAACATAAATGTCAAATAACATTGAGTTTTTCTTTATTGATTTAAATGCCATGTAAATTATGAGTGGCTATCTAAACCTTACGTCCCTTACGGTCACATGATCGCCTTACGCCCCTTACGGTCACATGATCGCCTTACGCTGTCTCGGTTTTTATTTTTTTCCCCCCCCTCTAAAAGTGCCCAGCGCTGCTAAGGAAGTATTCACTTCAAAAACTTTTTGGTTTTACATAACAGAACATTGTTTATTAATCTCAAGCATTTTGGTCTTGTCACACTTCCTATCTCCAAATCTTACGATTTGTTGTAATCTTGTTAGTTATGATATTACACAAATGCAGAGCATAGCTCTTTATAGTTTATAGTTATAGTTCGATGAGCATTAGCCACCTAATGATTAGTATTTTTTGTGGCGATATGCACAATGGAGATGGAGAAGAATGGAAGGTATAAGCTGGAAAGAGAGGAAAACAAATACGGAAGTATTGGATTTGGTAGGGGAAAAGAGATCCTTGCTGAAAACGATTGAGAACAGAAGGGGAAGCATGTTGGGGCACCTGATACGGCACGATACTTACATAAAGACTATAATTGAAGGAAGAATAGAAAAAAAGAGAGGCAGAGGAAGGCCGCGACGTGCGTTTTTGGACCAAGCCAAAGAGAAGATCAACGTAGTGACGTATCAGGAGCTCAAAACAGTGGCAGAGAGAAGAACAGAATGGCGCGGGCGATTACTCCACCGACAAGAGCCTGGCTCTTAAAATTGTGATGATGATGATGCACAAATATTATTATGTACCTACTTTATGCAGACTGTCGGCTTCAGGCACTAAGAAGAGCTATATTGCAACCTCCCGAACCCTGGTCCTCGAAATTGGATTATGTAATCAATCAAGTAATTCAGCTTGAAATATAGCCCTGAAGTATTTCTTATCAGATAATACAATATTTTACATGTCAGCATGGCTTGTTCTTATTGTGTTAATTTGGAATTAAAATCGAAACCTTATTTTTTTTTAATAGATAATATTATAAAGAACGTCTGCAAACAAATATCAGTTACATAAAAAATTGTAAATTTATTCGCTTTGAATTGGCAACGTTTTGCTATTGTACAATAGATACTGGAATCGACAGCTGCGCAACGCCTTTTTTATTTCCTGGAATTTGAAATTTCTCATTTTGCAGATTTATATTATACATGGAACACGAGGAACCTGAATTTAACAATAGAAAATGGTTTTTTATTGGCATTAACTCTGAAACCAGGCGAATTCCAAAAAAGTTTATAGGACAGACTTAAAGTCTTTAAATAGGATCATGAATACACTGTTAAAATCTTTTGGGTTCCTCGTGGACATGTTGTAATTAAGTATGAGATTATAGAATTCATATCTTCTTCTTCCTCGCGTTGTCCCGGCATTTTGGCCACGGCTCATGGGAGCCTGGGGTCCGCTTGGCAACTAATCCCAGGAATTTGGCGTAGGCACTAGTTTTTACGAAAGCGACTGCCATCTGACCTTCCAACCCAGAGAGTAAACTAGGCCTTATTGGGATTAGTCCGGTTTCCTCACGATGTTTTCCTTCACCGAAAAGCGACTGGTAAATATCAAATTATAGAATTCATATCACCTTAGGAAAATATTATATTGAGTTTTTCATTACAAATTTATTTGATATTCTGAACACTGGTCATTAATATTTGTCAGCATAAATAAATGTAGGTACCTACTTAAATCTATCACATTGACAAAAAGTAAAAACTTAAAATTATATTCATTCTCTACTTAATTCTCTAAAAACTACGTTTGCGAACCAAAATAAAATTAGCGAAGCTTTTTTTCATCTGTTCCGTTAGCTGGAAGTTTTAAGTGGGCGCATCGATTCCATCGGGTCCGTTACGGCTCGGTAGTTGAGATTAATTTTATTACGGCTCGCTAGAAATTACTGCCGTTTTGTGGATATCGGGTCTATGTAAACAAATGTTCGGTATGTCTGGAAAATATTGAAATATTGTCCGATTTTGGGTTGTCTATATCAGTAAAGCCAAACCTAAATAATAATAGACTATCAAGCTATAAGATGTATATTCATTAATTTTTTACTGCATAATTCAATGAAAATGAATCACTACAGTCATGGTATTTACAGTCATGGTCCGTTTCAAAATTCGGCTTAGGTTGCTAACTTCAAACACATCAGTTGAAAATGCATAATTATACTTAAATAGGATAATATTTTATTTTATCAGTTTTGTAGTCGGTTTTTTTTCAATTTGAGTTTTAAGGTATTGTTCAGAGCTTATGAGTGACTCGTGACGCTTGAATGAAAAACATGTTTACATGTTACACTAAACTCGTTAACTTCCCTAAAGAATTTCTTCTTCGAGTCCATTTACCATTTCTGTCACTCAATCCATCCGCCCCACCGCTCACCCAATCCCTCAATCTCTCAACCCCTGATCACAGAACCCCTCGATCCTGAACCCCCAACCCTCAACCGACAATCCCCGACCCCTCAATCCCAGACACCTTAACTCCTAACCTCCTACCCCTCAACTAGCAACCCCTGACTCCTCAACTCCCAACCTCCCGACCCCTCAGTCCCCGCAGCCATCAAGTCACTGTCTCCTCTACTCCCCAGCCCCTCAAACCCTGACCCGTCAAACACCAACCCCTCAACCCCTTACCACAGACCCCTCAAGCACCGCCTTTACCTTCCACGCTTACCACGCTTCATCATGAGGTCCACTCCACCAAATTGGTGATTTTCAAGAGGAAATGCTTGAGTTGCTTAAGAAAACACCCAAATCACCATACAATCCCTTAATTCCTCATGGATCCCATCATAAGATAAAAATCCAATTAATGTAGAACCACCTTGGACATATAAGTAACGGATCCTTCTCAGCAAAAAAACTAATTACACAAATCGGACCGCGGGGCTCGGAATAATCGGTGAACTACAGAAAATAAAATTGGTAGCTACAACCGAATAAGTACAGAGCCTACTTCTTCTTGGAATTTAAGTCTTAAAGTAAGTATTATTGACATCCTATTTACATCATTTCTACATAACAAAAAATATAGTTTCTCTAAAAGGCATGCTCTATACTCGTTTACGTTCGAGTGTATTAACCTAAACAAAATAGCAAAGAAAACGCGGGGCTTAAAAAGTTTAAGGGAATCTTAAGCTCTAAGCTGCACTTAAGACGTACTTAAGTTCCGCTTTGAGACAAGACGGGACATCTTACGGCAACTTGGTCTTAACAGTTGGAAAAAATCCAGGAATACGGCTTGTAAGTTTGCAGGTGAAAATTGTAACCTTATTTTATGCATGTCGTTTTCAATCAACGAAATAAAATCATAAACGCATTTTATATCTTTGGATAAATATACACCTACAATAACGGTGCTTCCTCAAATAACCAAATAACAAAAGTTAAATTCGTACCTACAAGTGCAGTCAGCATCAAAAAGATGTTGACAGCCAAAAAAGTAGCAGCAGTAATGTCGCAACAGTAATGCTGCTGCACTTGCTATTCAAACGTCTTTGTGTTGCAACCATCTAACATTTTCATATTTATGATGCTATGATGATGAAATGTGATTTCCTAATGATAAAGATTAATTAAAATATGTACCGCAAAACAGTAAGTTGGGTATTAAGACCTATAATGGGTCTTAATACCCATATTATGATATGGGTGAATTGTATACTTACCTACTTCAAATAATATAGTTTTATTTAAACATTTTACTATTTTAAGTATGTACTCTTGGAGGATATAATCAAACGGAGTCGCCATGTCTGTAATTTTCTGTACAAAACAGTCTGCCGATTTTTGCGGGGGAGGGGAACGTCAAATGTATGCGTAACGTAAAAATAGCCATGTCAGATAAACGTCAGTCCATACATTGTGTATGACCGTTGGCCGCCTATTTTCGACAGAGGGGAAAGCCTGTTAATGGCTACTCCGTTTAGTTGTATCCTCCAAGTATGTACTACTTTATTAATCAATAATATATAGATTAAAAAAAGCGGCCAAATGCGAGTCGGACTCGCCCATGAAGGGTTCCGTATTTAGGCGATTTATGACGTATTAAAAAAAACTACTTACTAGATCTCGTTCAAACCAATTTTCAGTGGAAGTTTACATGGTAATGTACATCATATATTTTTTTTAGTTTTATCATTCTGTTATTTTAGAAGTTACAGGGGGAGGGACACACATTTTACCACTTTGGAAGTGTCTCTCGCGCAAACTATTCAGTTTAAAAAAAAATGATATTAGAAACCTCAATATCATTTTTAAAGACCTATCCAATAGATACCCCACACGTATGGGTCTGATGAAAAAAAATTTTTTGAGTTTCAGTTCTAAGTATGGGGAACCCCAAAAATGTATTGTTTTTTTTCTATTTTTGTGTGAAAATCTTAATGCGGTTCACAGAATACATCTACTTACCAAGTTTCAACAGTATAGTTCTTATAGTTTCGGAGAAAAGTGACTGTGACATACGGCGGACAGACGGACAGACAGACAGACAGACAGACATGACGAATCTATAAGGGTTCCGTTTTTTGCCATTTGGCTACGGAACCCTAAAAAGCGCTGATGGCCTATTAGCGATAAGAGCGTGCGACTTGCAATCCGGAGGTCGCGGGTTCGAACCCCGGCTCGTACCAATGAGTTTTTCGGAACTTATGTACGAAATATCATTTGATATTTACCAGTCGCTTTCCGGTGAAGGAAAACATCGTGAGGAAACCGGACTCATCCCAATACGGGCCTAGTTTACCTTCTGGGTTGGAAGGTCAGATGATGATTTCGTAAAAACTAGTGCCCACGCCAATTACTAGATTAGTTGTCAAGCGGACCCCAGGCTCCCATGAACGCGAGGAAGAAGAATATATAGATTTAAAAATAAAATTGTATTTAAATATCCTTTTCTACCTTGTGTTAGAGTTATAATATTAGCAATCTAAAACGCACTTAACATACTCCCACATTTTCATTTACGGCGGCACTTGCTTCAGTAATAAAACTACACTGTATAACACAATTTATTGGCCTTTTGAGTTCACCCAGTTTATATCCATTTTATATCCCTTCCCGCTGTTCCAGGGTACAACGAGACATGCCCTAATAATTTATGTTACAAGGTCAATAAAACCACCCAAGTTTGATCCCTACCGCCCTTTTGTAAAGTTCTCTGATATCCCCTTACTGTAGGTTTCTAAAAAGATGAGGAAGTTCAAGTAATACCAGTCGTTTGAAGTTCTTTGATTTTTGTTGTCTCATACATTTTTATGTCGATTGTTTGTTTTATCTTCTGTTTGTTAGAAGCGTTTCGTTATCGTGCTAGTTGGGTTTGCCCTTGTTTCAGCTTTTACGAGCAATGGAATGAGTCTCTTGATAAGAATTAAGGGTATACTCGTATAGAACTTGTTTGGATCCCAGTTTTGTGATAATTTTGTTTCCATAATCCAAACAGATGTTTCTTACAAGCATAAAGTCTGTGGTCGTATTATAGAATAACTAAACGTCAGCGGGATTTGCAATCGTACCTGCAGTACTTATTAAAATCAATATTCTTAACTGACTAATAAGATAAATTATGATGTCTCTATAAGGTTGACTAAAAAATCCTTCCGATATTAAGATAAATTGAGATTAATAAGCTATGGTGACACTGCTCTGCTCCCTGCTGAATATTTTTTCCTCACAAAAAACGTGATTCAGTGCAGTCATGAATAATTTAAAGTAGTTTTTTTCATTGTAGGTATATAATCAGTCGTAGTCTTGATTTTTTTTTATCCTAGGATACCTAAAGGATCTAATTCTCCATTCTAATCATCAAAATATAATAAATCTCACAGACTTTAAACACAATTTAACAACTCAATTCCTCCGGCAGCGTCATTTGAAATCCAAAGGGATCTAAAAGGGAACTGATACATCCATATCTTTCGCATCAGTGTTGAACAAGATGTATCGAATATGAAATCTCTAGAGTCATACTGTATATCTTCCAAGGCCGAGTAAACCATAAAATCCTGTAAAATATGTATTTGGCACTCTCAACCTATTACCGTAAACAAGAGTCATACAACTGTTTAAGTTTGACGTTTCATTAATTTCGGGCTGTTTAGAAGAAATAGTGCTACTTATACTGTCCATGCTTATAGAAAAAACATAGTCTGATGTGTTCCTTATATTGAAACTAATTGCAGTAAGTATGTTTCATTATATATATCGAAAACACATTCAACTTTTACGGGTGTCAATGAAACATCAAATGAATCCAATGTTTATAATGTTTCCTGTACTGTGCCGTTACTATATACGAGTACGTGTATGGAGTAATAATTTGATATTTGAGGTGATTTTAAAAGAAAATATACCTACGAATAAAAGTATGTATAAACAACAGTTGTTTTTTATTGAACAATTACACCGACTACATACATTAAGTACATACACTAGCAATAAGCAGAGCTTTGTAAGGGCTCGCGGAGTTTTTCTACCTAATCGTACCAGACCGCGACTTTGATCCAGTCCGAGGCTTGTTCCATGTTCAATCGACTGGGTACGTAATAAGTCCGCTAAGGACGCAGCTATAAGTGAGAGCAAGAAAGAAATATACCTAATAATTGGACCCCGGTCGCTGTCCGGTACGGCTGTCTGTTACAACTTTTACTTTATTAAATTATACAACGGGACTTAATCGCGTATTTAAGTTTTAGTTAAGTTTTAGTCGTCGCGCGGTTAGACGATGCTGATGTCAACTTAAGCCAGTCTTCTCCGAGACCACGGGGACAACGCCGTCCTCGAAACGTCGGAGGTAAATCTTAAAACTTAGATACGCGATTAAGTCCCGTTGTATAATTTAATAATGTGTAAAAATCGTGAAAGTTTAAATCAGAACTTTTACTTTGTCCATTAAAAACGTGTCCAGACGACAAAATCAAATTGCCAATACCATCCACACGTAATATACAATTTCATAAGCGCTTATTACATCCTACACGGTCGCCCAGTACTTTTTGGCTTTCCTACATAATGTTGGGTCAGCGAGCCAATGTCCTTGAATTTATTTATGCGTCCACACCACACAATTGAGCGTAAAACTATCCCGTCTGGACACCTACTGGCGGTAATCATGCTGCTCCGCACATAAACTTACGTATAATTTGCTCTCTCAAGTGCTTATCAAGCTCTATCTTGGGTACTACTCTCCTAAGTGCTCATCAAGACGAGTCGGACGACCAAAACAGCGTGTGCATATGTTGTATTAAACCCGAGCTCCACTAGGTACTGCCAGGGTTCAGCATCAGCTATCTTGGGTACTGCTCTACCAAGTGATCATAATGACGAGTCGGATGTCCAACCCAGTGTGTGTCTATGTTGCACCAAACCTGAGTTCCGCTAGGTACAGCCAGGATTCAGCATCAGTTCTATCGTACTGCTCTCCCAAGTGCTCATCAAGACTCAAGATGTGTCGAATTACTAAAACAGCGTGTGCCTATGTTGCACCAAACCTGAGTTCCACTAGGTACTGCCAGGGTTCTGGGTCATTTTGTTGAACTGCACGCCGACGTTGCAATTGGCGTGCAGTCGGCGTGCAGTTTCCATACAAGTTGCAGTCGGGGTGTAGTTTGTTAATACAAACTTCAGTGATTTAGGGCCGATACAGATGGCCTAATATGCTTATCTTTATTTATAATTTTTGCAGGTCCAAGCAATAGTAACACTAAAACTGTTTCTAGAACTGAAAATACCCGATTTAAGTTTGCTAACACAACATGACTAATCAGTTCATCGGCGTCACAGAACAGAACATACGAGTAAATTGACCTCCGCAGTGAATATACAGCAACATTGAATGTTCCAGTATTCAGAGAAACTTAATTGCTAAATTGGGAATCAAACCGAGCGAAGCGAGATAGATGGGTCAGAATCCAAAATTTTAACCCTTTTTAGGGTTCCGTACCCAAAGGGTAAAAAACGGGACGCTATTACTAAGAGTTCGCTGTCCGTCCGTCCGTCCGTCCCTCCGTCCGTCCGTCTGTCACCAGGCTGTATCTCATGAACCGCGATAGCTAGACAGTTGAAATTTTCACAAATGATGTAAGTATCTCTGTTGCCGCTATAACAACAAATACTAAAAATAAAATAATTATTTAAGGGGGGCTTCCATACAACAAACACGATTTTTTTTCGTTGTTAGCACATAGTACATTAGCACAAATTTTAATTTGTAATTTTTGTAACAGATGGCGCTAGTAGTAATACAAAGTGTTTTTCCTTTATTTTATTTTTTTAGGTTTATAAAATGATATTTTTATGTTTGATAACACATCTAGACATGAATTTAAATTACTATGTTAAATTTCAAACCTATAAGTGCGATAGTTTTTCCGTAAAGTGTACCACAAGAATGCCTAGTTTGTCGAATAGTGATAGGGCTCGCTTCGCTCGCCCTAACTAGCAAAAAGCAGAGCTTTGTAAGGGCTCGCGGAGTTTTTCTACCTAAATGTACCGGATCGCGACTTTGATCCAATCCGAGACTTGTTTCATGTTCGATCAAGTGGGTACGTAATAAGTCCGTTAAGAACGCAGCTATAAGTGAGAGCAAGAAAGAAATATACTAACCGGACCCCGGTTGCTGTCCGGTACGCCTGTCTGTCATAGCTTTTACTTTGTCCATTAAAAACGTGTCCAGACGACAAAATCAAATTGCCAATATCATCCACACGTAATATACAATTTCATAAGCGCTTATTACATCCTACACGGTCGCCCAGTACTTTTTGTAAGGAAGCCAACTGGCTTCCCTACATAACGTTGGGTCAGCGAGCCAATGTCCTTGAATTTAATTTTTGCATCCACACCACACAATTGAGCGAAAAACTATCCCGTCTGGATACCTACTGGCGATAATCACGCTGCTCCGCACATAAACACACACACACACAGTTCCACTAGGTACAGCCAGGGTTCAGCATCCGCTCCATCTTGGGTACTGCTCTCCCAAGTGCTCATCAATACGCGTCAGATGACCAAAACAGCGTGTGTCCATGTTGCACCAAACATGAGTTCCACTAGGTACTGTCAGGGTTCAGCATCAGCTATCTTAGGTACTTAACTGGTCTACCCAGTGATCACATGACGAGTTGGATGTCCAAAAGAGCGTGTGTCTATATATGTTGCAGTTACATACAAGTTGCAGTCGTCGTCGGCCCTAAGTCACTGAAGTTTGTATTAATATGATCTAAACTTTATTTATAATTTTAGCAGTTCAGACGTGAATAAGGCCAATGGCCCAGACGGTATACCTGCACATGTATTAAAGTAGTGTGCGCCTGAGTTGTCTCCTGTACTGACACGCCTGTACCGCCTCTCTCTCCAAACTAGAACGGTGCCGAAATCCTGGAAGCTTGCAAACGTGCAGCCAGTACCCAAGAAGGGTAGTCGTGCTGATCCCTGCAATTACCGACTAATCGCCATTACCTCCATGCTCTGTAAAGTCATGGAAAGTGTACATAACGGCAAGTTGCTGAGATGCCTCGAAGAAAAAGATCTGTTCAGTGACCGTCAATATGGCTTTCGCCGGGGCCGGTCTACTTTAGCGTATCTCATGCACTGCTGCGGCGAGGCCATCGAGAGGAACGGTGAAGCGCTCGCTGTTTCACTGGACATCTCGAAGGCCTTTGACAGGGTTTGGCACGCAAGTCTCCTTAGCAAGATTCCGGCATACGGCATCCCTGCTGACTTTTGTAGCTGGCTATCTGACTTCTTGAGTGAACGGTCGATCAGAATAGTCATTGATGGCTGCTCTTCGGACCTCATGGCCATTGACGCCGGTGTTCCTCAGGGGTCTGTTCTCTCCGCAACCCTTTTCTTGCTCCACATTAACGACATGCTGCAACCCAGCATTGTAGGTTATGACGACAGTGCGGTTGTTGAGAGATATTTGGCTAGTTCAGGGGACAGCAGGGACGATATACGTTCACAGAGAGAGACCATGGTTGAGCGGATGACCCTGACCCTTAGTCTCGTTTCTCAGTGGGGGGACGACAATCTGGTCGCGTTCAATGCCTCCAAGGTGTGCAGACGTGTCTGTTTTCCGCAAAACGGTCGTTTCGACCTGACTCCTTCTTTCCGAGGTGCATCTGTCTGTACCTATTACCGACAGCCTGGAACTCCTTGGCGTGGAGTTGAGTTCAGTCCTCAACTTCGGCACCTTCATTGAGTCTAAAGCACAGACTGCGGCCAGAAAGCTGGGCGTCCTAAATAAGGTGAAGCGATACTTCACACCTGGACAGCTTTTAACACTTTACAAAGCTCAAGTCCGATCGTGTGTGGAGTATTGCAGCCACCTGTGTGTACTTGGTAGATATTCCACCAATTCGCACGAAGCGCTTTGCTTCCTCTTTTCTTATGCGCAGTCTATATTTCCGAGCTCATATAACTCGGCAACCTTCAAATCAAGGGTGAACACTTGAACAGGCACCTTTTGGGCAGGCTCGTTACATCGTAGGCCACGTCTTCGCCTCGGCTAGTCTGTGGCCATGAGTAAGCCCATTTATAATTTAAAAAAAAAATTACGTAAGACAATTTTTGGCAGTTTTTGACCCCCTCCCGCCCCTATGTAAGAAATAATAAGAATAAGCTGACCCCCTTCCCCTCCCGCCCCCTATATTACCATATATTACGTAAGAATCTAAAGGAAAAAATGAGTAGGTACACGTTTGGTTATTAAAAAAAATTATGAATGTTTATTTGTACGTAGGTACGTTTGTACAGGACAAAGGTACTTGAGCTCGTTTAAGCTAACTCTGCACCGTGTTTGATAGCACAGAGTGTAGAAGTATTATTATTATTTTAAACGTTATAATTTCATAGAGATTAAAAAAATCGCATCTTTGTGATCTTACTTACGTAAGAACTATGAAAACCCCCTCCCACCCCCAAGTAAGAAAAAGAATGAAAAAATAAGATATGTTCGACCCCCCTTCACCTCAAAATCGTCTTATGTAATAAATGAATGACGCCAAAACTGTTTCTCGAACTGAAAATACCCGATTTAAGTTTGCTAACACAACATGACTGATCAGTTCATCAGCGTCACAAAACATACGAGTGAATTGACCTCCGCATTCTAGTCGGTATTCACAGAAACTTAATTGCTAAATTGGGAATCAAACCAAGCGAAGCGAGGTGGGTCTGAATCCAAAATGTTAACCCACTTTTGTATTCATCGTTGTTAATGGCGTAAGCGCCATCGACATTATTAAAATTGAAAACACCACCATAGATATCGTTGTTTGAGTACCCACAACAAACCTTCTTGAGCTTTTCTTGGGCTTAGTCAATTTGTATAAAAATGTTCAATATTTATTTATTTATTTACTACTAACGCCATCTGTTAGAGAAATAAATAATTAACATTAGCACGAATGTTAATTCATTATTTTGCCAACAGATGGCGCTAGTAGTAATACAAAGTGTTATTACATTATTATTATTTTTTAGGTTTATAAAATGATATTTTTATGTTTGATAACACATCTAGACATGAATTTAACTATGTTAAATCTCAAACCTAACAGTGCAGTAGTTTTTCCATAAAGTGTACCACAAGAATGCATAGTTTGTCGAATAGTGATAGGGCTCGCTTCGCTCGCCCTAATTAAGTTTCTTCTGGCCGCTTTTCCCGTCGATATTTCATCGCAGTAGGGATAAGACATAAAACTACGTCTTATAAAGCATAAAAGTAAGATGGGGCTTCATACAGCGAGGTTAGTAGCGCGGGTGATTTTATGGACGCACTTACGTCTCGGGGCGTTATGAATTTACGCTTTATTAGTGTGTGCTGTATGTATCGAATACGTCGCTCTCGTACTTACTGGTTACGAAGTAATGTTTGCGACTTTGACAGGGATATTTTGAAATGAATAGTGCCTATGATGTAGACCTAAACCAAAATTTCGTCTTTATACGCCCCTATATTGAATGAATGAAATTGAGAAAACCGTTTTCGAGCTGATTTACTAAGGAACTTAATGAAATATAATACGGTAAGGACAATTGGAATAATCTTAATTTGTTATACTTACCTAAAATTACTAGAGGCTCTGTGAGCCCTGTGAGGCCTCGCGTACTCCCATGGCTTGAAAACTTTATGACATTAGTGGACTGTAAGGTATATTAAAATTATGGATAGAGCTAATTTTTCTAAGATTCTAAATAATGAAGCTTTTTTTATATAATTATCTTAAACGATCTGAACGGTTTCTTAAAAAGTCTTGTAAATAGCTCTATTGCCGAAGGCATCCGAAATTTTACATCACCAAACTTGAGACTTCCAACAGCAACATTTTACCGTTGTTTATTAAGATCCACGTTCGCATATTTCATACGGCTGATAAATAAATGTCGGTGAACAACTTGGAACGCAAAAAAAACTTGAAAGCTAAACTTTCCTCATTACTCGCAACTTGAAGTTATTAAAAATGCGGGCTATTTTTCTAAGAGATAGTCAAGTTTTTTTGAATAAATTATAGTTGTTGCTCTGCTTGTACTTGTAGTGTCTAAGAGAAAATAATCATAAACTTGAAAAAAGTATTACTTTTAAAACACGCTGGTTGGTGGTGGATTTAGACTTAACGTAGACGATTTCTACTTTCGCAGCCCTATTTAAAGGTGAATTGAAATCAGATAAAAACTTTTGTATCGTCGCCCCTGCTAAATGTTACCATTTGTGAGTAACGTGTAAAAACCTAGAAAAATATTTGTTCCTAACAAAATCATTTAAATCTACCATAGGTTATAGGCACAGAACATATTAAAGACGTTAGAATGGCTATCGCGCGCAGTTAGTATCGGAACCGGTGTCGCCGCTCGTTCCTCTCCACATTTACTAACACTCGCGCAACGGTAGTAGAAACTTGTGTGCGTGGTGAATGGATACGCCTCCTTTAGACAGATTTGATGTCTGGCTTCTTAATCTGAAGGTTATTGTGGCGCAAAAGGCTTGTTTACTTCGTTTTTCGGTCAGCGCGGGCGAGTAGCATGCGAGCGTTTGCTCAAAACCGGCGGCGACACGTACCCTGCTCGCATCGCCATTCTAACTTGTTCTGTGGTTATAGGTATCTTACGGTCCCTTACAATTAAATCCTGCAGAGACTACCTACCTAACCAACGCCTTTTTTTTTTGTTAAGGAGGGGAATAATGCAATTGCGCATACCACTAGGGTGCGGGGACGGACCCGAGTGGTTATGTGGGACTCCTTGGGGCTGATGAGACCCTGAGTCTACCCACTAAACAACCCCCCCGTCTGCCGCCATTGTGTTTTAGCGGAGGGCTGTAGGAACGCTCGCGCTTTACTTCTACAGCCCACCAGCACCAGTCCGTGTTGGGGGACCACCGCCTCCGGAGGCCCTAAGTGGCCTCTTTACTTTGGACCGTATCAATACGGTAACCCTCTCAGGGACCTCGTATGTGACGGATGGCAGGCGTCCCCGTGCCTGTCATCCTGAGGTCAACCTACGGAGGCAGGCGGCGGTCTTGTGCGACCCGTCTGCGTCGAGGACGCTTACGGCGCCGTTGGTCGGCCATTGGGTCGACTTCTCTTGCGCGTTCCGCCATTTCCTTCTGCTGCAGGACGTCTTCGCAGAAGGCTTTTACTGCTTGCCACGATCTGTCACTGTCGACCATGGACTTGACCACGGCCGGCAGCGATAGATCCTGCCCAACTATGGCTATCATGTCAGCGCGCTCCGGCCCCCACACTGGGCACTCCTCTAGGGTGTGTTGTGCGGTATCGACTGCCGCACCGCATTCGTGGCACTCCTCAGTTGGCTCTCTGCCGGCAATTTTGTGCAGATATCTCCCGAAGCAGCTGTGCCCCGAGAGGATCTGCACGAGCCGGTATGTGAGAGCGCCGTGTGGTCGTTCCAGCCACTCAAGCATGACGGGACGAATCGCCGCAATTGTCCGGACGCCCGCGCTTGGTCGCTCGAGCCGGTTGACCCACTCTTCAATTGCCTCGCGAAAGAGCTCTTCGCGCTTGGCCTATATCTCGCGCGGTGCTGGCCAGAAATCCTGGGTCCGCGCCTCCTCGCGCCAGAAGAAAACTGACGCAAGGGCTCTCGCCTCCAAGTCCCATGGCAGGGATCCAGCCAGCACGCATGCAGCTTCGCCGGAAATTGTCCTGTAGCCCCGTATTGCCCTTGTTGCCATCACCCGTTGCGCTTGACGCAGTTGGGTGACGTTCTTGCTGCTAAGGCCACCGGCCCACACTGGAGCTCCGTACAGGGCTATGGAGCGTACGACTCCCGAGTATAGACGTCGGCACGAACTTTTCGGCCCCCCAATGTTTGGGAGCAGGCGCCCGAGCGCACCAGCCGCACCCAGCAGCTTCGGAATCAGCCGGTCGAAGTGGGCCTGAAAAGACCAACGGCTGTTTAGGGTAATGCCCAGATACCGCATCGTCGATCTGATGGCAATCTGCACACCCCCCACTATTATGTGAGCCCCGGCCTGCGCCCTCCTGGGCCCGTGGAAGCAGATAGCCTCCGACTTGTTCAAGGCCACCTCTAAACCTAGCCGTCTTATTTTCCCTACTAAGTATATGGGCGACGGCCGCCGTGGCGAGAATAGCGGCTTCTCTGAATGAGGCCCCCCGCGCCGTCACAAGTGTGTCGTCGGCATAACACACCAGGTTAATCCCGTGCAGACCTAACCAACGCCTGAGTTATCATTGCCACTATTACAAATATGAAAGTTTGTCAGTGTTTTGAACTTTCGATATTTGGGCGTGTGGATTTAAACTCGGCAAAGAGAAAAGAGATGAGATGTTTGATTCGTATTTATCTGGAATACATTCATGTTTAAAATAACATCCCCTAAATGTCTGTTAGAAAACGGTCGAAGTGCGCAGAGCCTTTGCCCAGCACAGTGGGACATTATAGGCTTCTAATAATAAACGTGTTGGATCTGTGTCCCCACGCAAGCCTATCAAAAGACCGGGATTATAGGCCCGTGAAATCCAAGGAGATACAAATAATAATAATAATTCTAAGTTATCAGTTTTGAAAAACGGTTAGCTAGCACTTGACCGCTATATGTATGTAGACTTAACCATGTGTAGCTGTGTAGGTATAATGTATGAGTATATTGAGTATGACATCGCGCTAATCGCGATGGCCGTTATTGATGAGTTGGCGATTAATCTTGCTCAGCTGTCCACCGGCTCTGGCTTTTAGTTAACGGCCGGTTGAGAGCCACATTGTTTTCCTGGCCTCTTTAAAATTATATTATTGCTTGCAAAAATAAACAAATCGCTCCTGTGCTTATTCCAAATCTTACCTACTGACACTGAAAACATTTTTACCTTATTGAATAGTATTCTAAATTTGGATTCTACCAAAATTGGAAACATATAATAAATGCTTTTAAGAACAATAAACACAAATTCGAAATAAGTGTAAGTATAATTTAATCAAGAGCAATAAAATTTCGTGTAAGTAAAAATCTTTTTTCTTATAAATATACTTGGAGATGATTGCTTTTCTTTTGAACTTTTTTCTCGTTTTTTATTTTCCGGACCTAACTTTTGATAATATAAATATATACTTGCGTAAATTATTTTTTTCCCTATGCTTTAAGATTTTTTGAATATTATCTACTTATCTATTTCTGCCATACTAAACATAACCACTCGTAACAATATTTAATTGGAAACTCATTTCAGTGTTTATCCGTATCCTATACAGTAACAAATTCCAAATTCTTACTGATTTTTAAGGACTGCTACGTGTAAATATATGTTGGGGCAGATTTTATATACACAACATAATGTAAACAGCATACGTGTCAAACCCACATCGCGGTCAGGATAAAGTTTGGTAATTAGGTAGGTAACTTTGTTTGGAACATCTGCATCGAATAGTTCCTATACTGGGATATAAATCTTTGCTTATCGCATCATCATCTTCATCATTGGCGCTTTCGACCATTGTAGACACTTTTTGACGTAACATTCAGGAGATACCGTCATAAGGTGGCTGAATAAACAAATGCGAGAGCGACCTGATAAAATACCTTTTTGCAGCATATTTTTGCTATAACTATTTTTAAATAAGTAATGTATGTTGTAGGTTGATAAATGTTTTACTCATTCCACCACCCCTCCTCTAGGTAAAATGTATTGCTTTAACAAGTGAACTATAAAATTAAATAGGTAGCAGCATACAAAGTAAACTTACCTCCAGTTATTTATGAAAGCAAAATAAATAAAGCATTGATATCTTTATCAAAATTGTAATACTACTACGTATCGTATTTTGCTCAATTATAATCTTAGTTGCATTGTGGGTCAGAAATCTTGACTCCAACGATCTCGTTGCTAGCACTGACTTTTAATTAGCGGCAGATTTTTTAACTTTTAAATATAGTCTCAGGCTTCCCACGAACAGACAAAAAAAATCTGAAACTTGTAAATTTGATGAAAGCTAAAGTTTTGAAAAGGTTGGCTACCAGCGTAACCGCACTCACTGCAGCACTGGCTCGTTCATTTAAAGTTTGTTTGACTCATAAAACTACTGTAATTACATAGATTGTATATAGGTTGCTGATAGTTGGTATCACATGATTAAAACAAGCAACAATGGTTGCACTCCGAGAGTGCCGATAGAAGTGAAAACTCACCTCACTATGGTATTGACGCCCGGTAAGTCCGGTAACACGATACATACGTTTAGCGAAGGTATTCTATTTATTTATTATATATTATTATCATTCTCAAATAAGATTACACTTTTTCATTGACATGTTTATTTACATACTGCCATGACAACGTCAAATTATTTGAACATAGGTAAAGAGTCTTGAAAAGGAGTCGGCAACATAAATGTCAAATAACATTGAGTTTTCCTTTATTCATTTAAATGCCATTTAAATTATGAGTGGCCACCTTACGGGGCTTACGGTCACGTGATCACTTTACGCCCCTTACGGTCACGTGATCGCCTTACACTGTCTCGAGTTTAACATTTTTTCCCCACCTCAAAAAGTGCCCAGCGCCGCTAAAGAAGTTTTCACTTTAAGAAAATGGATGGCAAAATCTTCAATGGGGAATAAAAGGGGAACAAATTGTTATAGGACTAATAACGAAATCCCTAGTTGGCTTCAACAATTTTCTACAAAAACAATGCTCCTTTATCGAGTTTAAGCTGTCTGAATCTCGAACGTATTTGATAATGGCGGGAATGTGGAGAAATTCTTCTTTGGATCAAATGTACGCTTGTATTTTTATTGATTCTATTTAAACTTCTTCAGATTTGTTTTTTTGTTGAGATTAACTTTGTAACTTCAAATCTAGCTGGTTGAACGGCTCATATACTCGTAGCCGGATACTAAGAAACTCTTACGGGACGAGACAGCAACTTCATGGCAGCATCTTTTTGTTGTTAAACAGTTTATTTTACAGTAGAAGTAAGATAACGTAACTTTCATATCTGTGAATTGAGGAACGAGCAGGACTTTTACAGTTGGAAGAAAGATTTTAAAAAGATCCTTCTTTTTCTGGAGTTAATTAAGTGTCTGATAATGTTCATTAAGTTAATCTCTACAAATCCTTGCTTGCTCCGAAAATTGTGATGCGAACAACAAAAAAATCGTCGTTCGGTGAACTGATTGGACAAACAAGACTTTTTGACGTTTTTAAATAGTTTCATTTTACATAACCTATACAGGGTCAGTTTGAGGAGTATATATAGCCTACAGTTTAACTTATTGCTCCTGTTACAGGAAACACCTTGTATATTTTTATTAAAATATGGTAATTATTCAATTCAGAATAAGTAGTTAATTAATGTATCACAAGTTTGAAAGTGATGCAAGGTATGTTACCACTTTGATTTTTTTTCATTTATATCTATAAAAATATTATGTATTCATTACACCAAATTCCGCTTAATTGCTTAACATTTATGTTAAAGAATACAGCTAAAGCATTTGCTGACCGCCCTGACCCTTTATCGGTCCTTAAATTTGTTTTCCAACATTTGTATGAATTATGTTTGTATTCGTAGTTACTGATAAAAGTTAGTTATTTCAAAATTGAGTTGAACGTGCCTTGAAATTTTCATCTTGGCTAGGCCCCGGCCCCTGGTCCCTAATGAACATTTTTGGATATAATCAAGAATATGTCAATAATTTTGACAAAAACACTGCGTCAACTTGTAATAATAACGAAATACAATATAAAGCTGTGATGAATCATTATACGAGTAATTCATTATATTTTATTGGTACAAGTTTTAAGGGCATTAAACTTTTATTTTTAATCACCCGTGACCCTTAATATGAAAGGATCAAAGCTTGTTTATAATAACGGATATAATGAAAAGCAAGCTGATGGGCACAGACACCAAAGGATCTCATTAACGCATTGATTCGCGCGCACAACCCGACGGTACCACGCAGGGCTCGCAAAACGTTGCGAATGCCAAAGAATCATTTCAATGTTTCTTTTATTTATACACGTTACATAAATGCATTAGATGCATTAAAAATAAACATAGTCAAGCTTACAAAAATAACTTCAATAAAAGCTCCGGCAAATTTCATTAAATAACCTCACAGGCTAATTCGAACGTCCACCAGATATCAAAACGATAATTATCTAAATTATGTCTATTTATTGATAAACAAATAGAAAGATACTGCCAGTTTTTACCAATGTGTGCTTAAACAAAAACTAAGTCGACATAAAAAAAACCCTTTTTTTTCCCAACGTAGGTAAGTATAGATCCATAGATTCATCGATTGTATCAGATGCGTAAGATACGTACCTATGTGTAAAGTCTTAAACAATTTTTTCTTAGAATTTGACAGCTAATGTAGATGACAAGACATATGGCGCAGCACAGCTTCCTTCTATGCAGATGTTAAACCAGGGGCTCGATTTTCTCGTACAAATGACATCTCTTATACCTATATCAAGAACTTTGCTATCTAATAAAATCACGAGTACCACCGATATCACGCAGTGAACAGAAAACCTACGTTGTAGCAACCCTAAAATTCGTATAATTTCCGAAGCGTTGGCAGTTTATTTGGTGAATAAATAATTTGATTGAAATTCCATTAAAATTTGTATATTTTAAAGTGACTCAAAAATCATAATATGTGGACTTGTAACGGGGTTTGATGAGGGTTCAATGTAATAAAGGGTTTTATCTACACACATATCATAAACTTTCCCTATGATGCCTTCAAAATCCGTAAATAATGGCCAACATTATTATAAACTGTTTTGTTACATCAAATTTCTGTGAAAATGTTGTAATAGCTTCATAAGTATATCAAAATCGAGTTCGTTATGACATTCAAATTTCGAACGACCCCTATTCTAATATCAGTCGAAATGACGTTTTAATCGAAATGAAATGTCAATTGCGTACAATTTTGACAAATCTCGCATGTTAGTTTGTATCCAACGATATGGCAATCGACCCCGACTCTAGTTGGTCTCTGAATTAAAAAAACTATGGATGCGTGACAAGCGTGAAAAAAGTTTTTATTTTGATATCGGAATGCAAGTTCGAATTGGCCTCCGGGCCTCCTGCGGCTCGGTTTATGGCCTTGCACCGAGGCCAAGGTGGGTTATAATTTGAGGGCCGGAATCTTTCTATCAACACCTGTTTACTTATTCGTATTGGATACAAGTAAGGGCCCGGCCATATGTCAG
Organism: Cydia amplana; assembly: GCF_948474715.1. Classification (NCBI taxonomy): domain Eukaryota; kingdom Metazoa; phylum Arthropoda; class Insecta; order Lepidoptera; family Tortricidae; genus Cydia; species Cydia amplana. Next base: position 14,265,647 of record NC_086070.1, on the reverse strand, counting down.
CGGTGCGGCGCCGCTGAGAGAGCGGCGGTGAGATTTTCAAAATGAAATAGCTCATTTTGAGAATCTCAAATATATATTTTTTATAATTTTAAGATAAATAGTTTAGCAGTTATTCAAGAAAATAGGCAAAAAATTACCATTCCTCCCCTTTATCTCTGAAACTACTGGACTAAAATTTTGAAAAAATTACACTAAATAGTTCTTTACCTATAGATGACAGGGAAACCTATTAGAAATGTGCAGTCAAGCGTGAGTCGGACTTAAGTACTTAGATTTGGATCCGACCCCTACGGGGTTTTTAAAGACATTTTACTCACTTTTAATGAAGTTAAAATTTGGCACACATACCTATGTAAGTTTGTGACCCAAAGACGGACATATATGTAACGTAAACAAATGAATTTTAAATATGTAGGCCACTTTTGGGGGGGGGGTAAAAGAGCAAATTAAAAAATAAAGTTTTTCAAACTAAGATATCGTGTTACATATCAAATGAAAGAGCTCATTTTGGGAAAATTTTGTAAATTTCTGTACCTAAAAGTGTTACAAAATAAAGTTTATTAATTTAATTATTAATTAAACTTTGGAATGATCATTTTAAGATAAATAGTTTAGCAGTTATTCAAGAAAATAGGCAAAAAACACTGACTTAATATAAAAGAAATAGACACACAAAGCAGAACAAAAACGTCAACAAATGTGGATCCCAATGACGTTTCGCACCATTTGCATTGATGATAAAAACGCTTACGTAAATATTGAGTCAAGATAAATGTTTCGTACATAAAAGAGCTTAATGTCGTAAGCATTAAGTGTCAAATTTGCAAACAGAGGTACCAACACTGTTAAAAAATTTAGTCCGATGGCACTAACGTAACGTATTTACGTCAAACAACGTCAAACGAGAATAATGAACGAATGGAGTCACTTTGGTACACTTTATTAGGTATTACTGTACAGTACCAGTAAACCAATTGAAGTAATAAATAAAACAAATTTAATTTAATCGGGAGCTCAAATAAAATTAAATCGTGGTTCAAATTCAAACAAATTTAATTTTTAATAAATAAGTATACTTCTTTAACCTTTTAACCGCCAGCAATTTTTGATCGAGCGTGCTCGTGTCGCCACCGACAGTAATTGTACCACGCAGAGTAAGGTTGGCATAGTTACGGGAGTTATAAATGTGCTGTAAAAACCTAATCAGATAACTTATTAAATATAAAAACAATTTATTAAATAAAATAACTGTGTATTTTAGATCTACTAATCGCACCGGTGCACGGGGACATTTATTGGTACTGATTGGATTTTTGAGAAGTGGGTAATTTTTGAAGTGAAAACTTCTTTAGCGGCGCTGGGCACTTTTTGAGGTGGGGAAAAAATGATAAACTCGAGACAGCGTAAGGCGATCACGTGACCGTAAGGGGCGTAAGGCGATCACGTGACCGTAAGCCCCGTAAGGTGGCCACTCATAATTTAGATGGCATTTAAATCAATAAAGAAAAACTCAATGTTATTTGACATTTATGTTGCGGACTCCTTTTCAAGACTTTTCACTTCTATCGGCACTCCTGGAGTGCAACCATTGTTGCTTGTTTTTATAAAGTCCATACTTTATAAAAAAAAATCCTGTGGTTGTCACTGTGTTCAGACAGGTTTAGCATTTACAGTTAGTCGATATAAGCCCTTATTGGTGGTGTATACCTATGTAGGAAACAGGGAAATGGGCCGAACACACAAGTGCCGTTTTGCCTTGTATAAAACTGCATCACCCCTATCTCTTGCTATAATTAAATAGCAGTACACTTTGCACGTGTCATAGGTTTTCTTGGAAATCTTGAATTTGAACATTATGTTATTCGTTACGAATGCCATATAAAAATATAAAAAAATATTGACCTCACATCGACTCATTAGATTTTTGTTCCTTGACATCCCTTCTTTGGTAGTAACAAATTAATTTATTCAAAACCATAAAATTACCACCAGATTACATAAATTATGTAATGCTATCCCAAGAACTAACCGAAAGAAATACATTCCATCCTTTTTCCTTGTTTTATCATTCTTATTTTTACATATTTCGACGGCACATTTCGTAATTGTTGACAACTTCACATTTGAGCGTTTCAAACAAGACTAAACGAAAAAGTAATGCGTGATCTGTTTTAACATCACTTTTGTGGGGCCATTTTTTGCGGCTGATTGGGTATCCAGTTCTTTATTCTATATCAATGGCAAAAAATGACCCTTTCCCCCGTTTATCTCTGAAACTAGGTACTGGGTCTAAAATATTGAAAAAAATACACTAAATAGTTCTTTACCTATAAATGACAGGAAAACCTATTAGAAATATGCAGTCAAGCGTGAGTCGGACTTAAGTACTTAGTTTTTGATCCGACCCCTACGGGTTTTTTAAAGACATTTTACTGACTTTTCATTAAAAAAAACATATTGTTAAAAATTGTGTAATGTGCGGAACCCTTGGAACGCGAGTCCGACTCGCACTTGGCCGGTTTTTTTAATTATAATAAAAATAATTTTTAAAACATACCAAGTTTGGGCTTCTCCAGATACAATACCGTTCAATATTTTTTTGTAAAATATACCTCAAATTATACCTAATATCCTATGAGGATATTAGGTATCTAACACTAATAAAGCAATTTTGAAAATAATTACATGAAGAACTTTTTTTTTAATTTTTCAATTTTACAAAGTGTGATCTATGAATCTCTCAATTAAATATTTAAATAGAAAGCATAAAATTAATATAAGTATAACGGTTTTCCATAAAGTCGCTTATATCTCGGAATCTATCAGTCGTAGTAAAAATTATTTATGTAAGAATTAACTGAAAAATCTCACCTTTACCCCCCCCCCCCCCTTTCCACGAGTTCTCCACCCCCCACTCATGAGAACTTTTTCTTACTTAAAGCTTCTAAGATATTACCAAAGGAACATGTAAACCAAGTTTCAATACTCTTATTTACCCGAATGGAATGACATTATGAGTATAATTCGGCAGGGGTATTATTACACTTTGTAAAATTTTATGCAACCGTTGTTTAAGAGGAGTCAAAAAAGGCGAGTGGCGTGAGTAACAATTTGAGGCGAAAAAAAAATTGTAAATTTAACAAATATTTTTCATTCAACAAAAATAATATTTTAAACAAGTGGAATCATATAGGACATATATGTAGGTAAACAAACCAAAAGTATACAGCTAAGATACGCGACCCGGCCACCGCGCCCCGCGCCCCACGGCCGGATGGTCAGCGACACCTTCTAGTAACTCATGAGGCCCTGGTACTTGCTCTTAGTTAAATTACAATTTTGGATAGTTTTTTTTTCTCGATTTTGACCACAGTAGCCTATGGAGACTAACAAGCAACGCTAAGCGGTGTTCGTAGTCTATGGATCTTGCTATATTACGGGTGTCACATGCGCGTTTCTGACTTCTGAAGGAATTTTATTGTTTCTACTATAGAACCTGATGAATATTTTGTAAATTAGCAGCAATGCACTTAGTACTCATCAATCAATTAAAATTAGGTTGGCAACAATGTATTTAATACAATATTTTTTAAGTGGTGATTACACGAAGTATCGTAAAAGTACCAAAAAGATACTGCGTGTATGCACAAATACTTTTTTGGGGAATAGACTAAAGAAGGTCGAAGGAAGGTATAAAGGTCGTAGTTGACGGTGAATGCTCAGACCCTATGTCTGTGAATGCTGGTGTCCCCCAAGGCTGTGTGCTATCACCCACGCTATTCCTTCTGCATATCAATGACATGCTGCAAATCAGCGGCATTCATTGTTATGCTGATGATAGTACAGGTGATGCCTTTTACACCGGCCGCACCAATATCTCTCGGGAAATCGTCATCGAGAACCGGAACAAACTTGTGTCTGAAATTGAGACTTCCCTAAAGGAAGTCTCTGAATGGGGTCGACTTAACTTAGTCCATTTTAACCCTAGCAAGACACAGGTTTGCGCGTTTACCGCAAAAAAGTAAGAGTTCGTCGTGTCACCTCGTTTTGAAAGCACTCCCCTAAGTGCCGCAGCCAGTATCGGAATCCTTGGTGTCGACATTTCGAGTGAAGTCCAGTTCCGCGGTCATCTAGAGGGTAAGGCTAAATTAGCCTCCAAGAAGCTCGGTGTGCTCAACAGATCGAGACAGTATTTCACACCGGCCCAGCGCCTACAGCTTTATAAGGCGCAGGTTCGCCCACACATGGAATACTGCTCTCATCTATGGGCAGGGGCACCCCAATACCAGCTTCTCCCTCTGGACCGCATCCAACGAAGAGCGGCTGGAATTGTCGACTGCCAGCGTCTTTCGGAACGGCTTGACTCCTTGGCACTGCGTAGAGATGTGGCCTCGCTCTGCATTTTCTATCGCATGTATAACGGGGAGTGCTCTGAGGAATTGTTCGGATTAATCCCTGCCGCTTCTTTTCGCCATCGCCCTACGCGACAACATTACCATCTTCACCACTTAGATGGTTGGCAGTCCTCAACTGTGCGTTTCTCCAGAAACTTCCTGCCTCGCACAGCCAAACTGTGCAATGAACTGTCGCCTGCGGTATTTCCGGACCGATACGACCTTCAAACCTTCAAGAAAAGAGCGTACTCTCATCTTAAAGGCCGGCAACGCGCTTGCAACCCTTCTGGTGTTGCGGGTGTCCATGGGCGGCGGTAATCGCTTACCATCAGGTGATCCGTCTGCTCGTTTGCCTCCTATATCATGAAAAAAAAAAAAGACTTGTCTTGACAACTATACCATAGGGGTTTAAAGGTGTGTGTATGATGACCTTTTAAATGACAAATAAAGGTACGAGAGTAGAAAAAATTAAAACAAATATACTAAATGTAAATATTTTCAAAATTGCTTTATTAGAATTAGATATGAGGATATTAGGTATAATTTGAGGTATATTTAACAAAAATAATTTTTTTCTACTCCAGCACTCAAATGTGTCAATTAAATGACTGACAGTGATATCTAAAGCAATGTCATTTGAATGCTTTGTCTATAGGCTCATAAGATGACTGCTAGCAGTCATCTTATGAGTATAATACAACTGCTTTATTTTTTTTAAAGATACAAGTTCCGATCATCTTGATTGAAAGAGGTATGTTTTCATTTACAATAATAACTCTTTTTTTTTTAAATAATAACTCTTTTTTTTTTAAATAATAACTCAATTTTTTTTAAATAACAACTCTTTTTTTTAATAATAACTCTTTTTTTAATAATCTCTTTTTTTAATAATCTCTTTTTTTTTTTTTTTTTTTTTTTTTTTTTTTTTGCTGCAGCTGTCATAGAAAAAGTAATGTATGCAACAGCTCATAATTGGTTCTTAAAATTCTCGGGTCTTTTTTTACAAAACTCGACTACGTCTCGTTTTGTAACTTCGACCCTTGAATTTTAAGAACCCTTATTATATCACTGTTGCATAAACTACTATAACGGTATTGTATCTGGAGAAACCCAAACTTGGTATGTTTAGAAAAATATTTTTAGTATAATTTAAAAAAAAATGACTCAAATGTAATGATGTGATATATTTTTGGAATCGGCTCAGAAAGCCCTTTCGTTTAATACTACACACGATAGGTTTCTAAACAATTTTTTTTTTAATTTCATACAAAAAAAAGATGACGTCATAACTCCTCTCGTTTTTTTATTTGTTGGTGCTTCGGGTCAAATTGTTTCAAATGTCCTAAAGATCAATCGTACCGATTTTGATACCTTTAACACCATTTGCAGCGTTTTTTGGCGAACCGCTATCGCTATAACAACAGCAAGAGCAGAACACGTGTGAAGGGATCCATTCCATGTCTGATTAAACAACTGGTAGTCGAATTTTATTCTTTACTATGCAGCGTGGCATCGCACGCGGCGCCGCACGCCGCTTGGCGGCACCGCGTGCGGCGAAACTCGCCGCTTTGCGGCACCGCGCGCGGCGAAACTCACCGCTTTGCGGCACCGCGCGCGGCGCTGCGCACCGCTTTGCGGCGCCGCAGCGCGGCACCGCAAAATTTTGCGTTGCGGCGGGCGTCGCCGCACACTGACATGAGATACACCGCAGATAAGAGTTTTAAATAGTTAACTTATTTACCCACTAAAATAACATCAGTGAGACTATTCATGTGAATGTAAATGTATGTGTCGTATGCATATAAATAAGTAATGGCTTTTCTCTTAACAAGGATACCTACCTAAAGTAGAATAGATACATATCATACATATTTAATAACATTCCACTAAGTATCGTTAATGTATTCCGTGGTTGCAATAATAGTAAACGGATGTGCAATAAAACTGTTGTTACCTATATTAGGTTTTTGCAGGTGATGACTGACTGATTGTAAAGTCGTTTCATAACAAAAAAACAAGTAGGTTTTAACTTATATCCATGCACGAGTCCGACTCGCACTTGGCTAGTTTTTATAACGAAGGCCCTCGAAAAGTGCAAGATATGGGTATGTATTGCCTATAATCATCGGCCCAAGAATAACGTGCGGTGGCGGTACCCCCGTCGCCAGAACTTTGACCGCAACTCAGAGCCACGGGCAAGTATTAATTGCAAAAGTTGTGGGCGCTTCGTACTTATTGACAGGCGAACGACGTTATTTAATATTTTTCTGTTTTCGTTTGGCAGTTTATAATGAATAAGGGTTGCTTTATGATAATGTTAGAGAGTTTCTTACAAGCAGTAGATAATATAAGTATAAACTTATACATTTATATGATCGTTACTATATTTTGATCGTAATTCGTATACATAGGCAAGAGTAGTGTAGGTACGACTTCGTATTTATAATATAATATCATGAGTTTAATTACCATTACCAAAGCAACAGCGATTTAGCGACATGTGGCACTTATCACCTAGTTTTTAACCCATGTTAAATGACGGGACATTAATATTTTAACAGTCTAATTAGCTTAATCATAAGTTAAGAATTAACTTACCTACTATAGTTTGTTGAATATTATTTGTCTTTAGTACAGCTATAGCTCTATAGTAAAGATTAGCCCCAAGTTTACCTATACCTAATACCCAATTCGTCTTGTGTACCTACGAAGAAAGGAAGTTCGTCGTATCGACCTACGTGCATATACATAAAGTTCAACTTCAGTTTTGGGGCTTCTTGTCGACCGCCATCTTGGTCACATCGGGTCGTGATTAATTTCTTTGTTTTTGCCCATTAATGTTGTTTAAAGTGTAATACTGATAGCTTATTATACAGTAAACTAATATGGAAGTGTGCGGATAATGAAGAATTAATCTTGATACGAGTTTAATCGCCATTCTGGCGTCAACGCCAGGTAGCCCCACGTGGCCCTTGTAAAGTCCAGCTATCGCCTTACAAGAGCTCATAATACAACCGAACAACGTCGTGCTCTACGAGCATTTGGTATTTCTACCTCTAACCGTGGCTGGCTAGAGCCCTAGAGGCCATAATTTTATAGTTTTATATACCGTACACTGGCTGAAGTTTATTTATTACAAATAATATTAATTCGATCCCACGAGGGATCCACTTCGACGTTGGCGAAATCATCGACAGTATCGATGGAGCCATATTACCCAAAGATTGATTGAACTTCAGTTTTGACACTTCAATGATGTGGCGTATGAGTGACAGCTTTTGTGTTTGACACGGCGTGGAAAAGGTTAAGGATGTGTCGCAGAAATTGAAAAATAAAGGTGTTTGATCTAATTTTCTCACTATTCTCATCATATATCAAATCAGTGCCTATTTGTGGATATCCACGTCAAACGTCAAAGTAATGACACAGAATAAATACCTAGCGGCCATATCTGTGCTGATCGTAACAGACGTACGTGGTGTACTTAGTACAGAAGACTCACTCTCTAACAAAACGCGTCTGTTACGATCAGCACAGATATGGCCGCTAGGTGGCGACAGCGCCACGCGCGGCTTATGGCTTTCCCCAAAATTGGGGCCGAACGAATGTACTTTTAGCTACCTGTAGCAAAGCGACGAAATCGCGGAGTGAGACACGCCTGGTAATGATTACGTTTTAGTAATGATTTCCATTTCCAAATTTAGTTCAATATGACAAAAGAAATTTATTAAATAATATGTTTTGACGATATTTTTATTACATTCTTAAGAGCCAACAGGATCTAAGATTTAAATATTTTAGGTAAATATACCCGTCTCGCTAACGGCAGCGGCTCCTAAAACTAGTGCGATAAGGACAAGGCGAAAAACCCTGCGTAAAAATCTCAAAAAGCGAGGTTTCGTACTCGACTGTTTCCTCCTCCAAAACTTAACTAATCGTAACCAAATTTGGAAATCTAAATGATTATGACATTATCTGTGTCGGACCGTTTTGCTTTATTGACTAATTAATATCAGTTTTGAATAGCACGCCTCTCATTGCGGCATAGTCAATTAGGCCATTTTGGCCATTTTTGAAGGGCTCTAGCGCCTTAAAAAACAAAAATATCAAAAAAAGCAAAACGTTCCGACACAGATATTGACAATATTAATCTGTGTTGAAAAAATCATTGCTCTAGCTAAAACCCACGGAGGAAACAGTCGAGTACGTTTGTATGGAGAAATGACCACTCCTGTTGGCTCTTAATATCTCGGCAGATGTAGGTAAACGTACGCTCCTACTCGTACATTGCACGATATATCACCACGTCGAGATATATTTCTCAATTACACAGTTATTTGTTAGGAACACGCTACGAGCGGGCAAAGGTTTTATATAAAATAATTGGATTGTTTGAAGTCGATTAGCGATGCATTTACAATAACAAATGTCAAAATGTAGGTACCAAAACCTTTTTTACCATTAAAGTTATACATCAAAAGAAGAAAACCAGACAAATACCTACTTATTAATTTTTGATAATGGAGAATATACATACATATTTCCATATGTGTATAATTTTAATTTTTTAACATATTGTGCCGCTCCTGTAATAATGTAAATAATAGCTAGCACAGCTATATTTATTGACCGAGCGAGCGCGAAAAACGAGCGAAGCGTCTTCATTTCGCTTAGGTGAATATGCTTTCTAATTTCCTCTCCCTCTCCTTTATAACTCGCATTTCTCAACCGATTCTCCTGAAATTTTGTGAGCAATTTCGATAAAAATTTTACTTAGGGATTTCTTTATTTGTTTTTTCAAATTTTCCTTAAAATTGAGGCATGGGTTCGCGGGGTCTAATACGAGTAGGTAGCTCACAGAGCCTTTATAGAGGCTCCATTTGAAACATTAGTGCATTATGTAAATAAATATAAAAATGCGGACTTAATTCCACATTCAACGTAATCCAAGTCAACATAAGTAGGTAGGTACGTAAAAATGGTGCGTAGGGGAGAGTTGGATTAGAAGTTCGAGTGTTTAAAATACAGACGATGACTTATATCGGGTCGGGTATCGACTAGCTTTGTTGACAGTGGAGAGACCACCCCCAGAGAGAGACTCCGTAGAATCGCGCCCGCATGGCTCCCGATAATGCGCAGTTCAGTCTTTTTGATTAATACATAGTTGTTGCTTGTTCTGCTTGTAAATCTATTATTGTTCTATTATTGTATGAAAGGTTCAAATCAAGATTTGATTTACATTAGATGATTAGGTTTTGTAATTAGGTAATAAGCATTACGACGAAACAGGAGCTAAGATTTAAATATTTTAGGTAAATATACCCGTCTCACTAACGGAAGCGGCTCCTAAAACTAGTGCGATAAGGACAAGGCGAAAAATCCTGCGTAAAAATCTCAAAAATAGAGGTTTCGTACTCGACTGTTTCCTCCTCCAAAACTTAACCAATCGTAACGAAATTATCTGTGTCGAACCATTTTGATTTTTTAGCTAATTGATATCAGTTTTGAATACCACGCCTCTCATTGCGGCATAGTCAATTAGGCCATTTTGGCCATTTTTGAAGGGCTCTAGCGCCTTAAAAAACAAAAATATCAAAAAACGCAAAACGGTCCGACACAGATATTGACAATATTCATCTCTGTTGAAAAAATCATTGCTCTAGCTTCAAAACCCACGGAGGAAACAGTCGAGTACGTTTGTATGGAGAAATGACAGTGGTCATTGAATGAACGGAGTGCCGTTTGGCTCTTAACTATGCACTCGTACATTTCTCGATATGAATCCTTTCTTATGTTGTGTTTATCTACTATGTCAGTCAGTGTCTATCTATTATTTTTCCGGGCTGATATATTACACCAATATTGCACTAAATTTTATGTGGCATGTAGAAAGTCAAGGAACACCGAATTATCGAATCTTCTTGCCAGACAGGAAACAGAACAGAATGATACCATGCGAGTGAATATTATAAAAGCAATTATAATTTAGCGGACAAGCTTAAAACATAATAAATTTTACGAATGCCCAGACAGCAACGAATATTTCACGGCATTTGAGCTGAACAATGCTACCTCTAGGTATTCGCTTTCGTTCAGTCGATAAAATAAATGATCTGTTAAAACATTCCACGCTTGAAGAATTCTACATGTCAATACCTACATATCATAAATAAATTTTATTCATTTTTTAACCTTGTTAATTGTATTAAAAAGGGGAAGGTATTCAATTAAAATGTTTATTTTTGCGTGCAATAAGCGGCAAGCTAAATGTATGATCATACTTGTGTAGAGGGACGCGCCTTAACATGTTGTGGACGGACTGCTGGCTGCAAAAGTTAAATGAATAGGTGGTATGTTCTGAGTTGTATTTGAAGCGCAATATAAACTTTAAGTAATTCTGAACAAAACAACTTAACGATGGAATACTGCCGTTTTATTGTCATGAAACTTTGGTTGAGTACCTCGTGTGAAACGACACTCTTTGTTCTACAACTTGTGTTCTGTTTGAAATTACTTGTCCTTAATTTAATAAAAATGTTACCTATTTACTGCTATGTCTACTCTGGTGTGTTAAAAAAATGATACCTATCGCTTTAACCACGCTTAACACTTGTATTGTGAATGTCACAAATTTATTGTGATTAAATAAAGATAGCGTGTCTCTGTATGTATTTGCAGAAAGTAAACATTAGCAAAAATTTTGTTCAAAAGTTGAGTCTTTGTCTCTCTGCTTGGTTTGATAAAGTCAGCTCAATGCAAATTGAAATCGGAGTCGGTATTTTATAAACAAATATGTCTTACGACTTTTAAAAGGCGATGAACTTTTTACAAAAAAAATATGGTTGTAAAGTCGGTTTACGGACGATAATTTTGCGTGATAACGTCATAAGAAAACATTGATGAAAAATTGCATACTTTTATACGTTACCATGGAAATCTGTCCACAACGTTACCATTGTGGTTACCATGGAGATCTGTCCACAACATGACATTTTTTTCGTGCATGCTACCGGTGTTCATCGATTTATAAGACGTTATCACGTAAAAAAAAAAAAACTAAAAGCAGGAATTGCTTGAATGTCATATACCTACTCGTATGTAAGTGTAACTGCTGTGTTATAGTTCTAATTGAATAAGCCTTGTTATATAAATTATATAACAATATGTATCACTATGTTTGACCATTTTGGAAACATTCAATTATGAAATTATGAAAAACTATTGACGTAATATCACGTAGATTACATAAATTTTGATGCCTTCTTTTTATGACTAAAGGTTTCTACAAACAGTTATTTGGAGCATCTGGCTGGTAATTAGTAGGAAAGCGGCACACGTCCCTGTCGCCGCCGGTTTTAGATTAAAGGCTGTAAAATCTCCAATTCAAATAGCGCCACGGAATTTGAATGAACCTTGGGGCCTACTATTGGTTTTGAAAAATACGGCATTCACCAACAGTTTGTTCTAGTTTACTTTTTTATGACCCGGTCTCGTCCTATTGAATTAGGTGAGTATATGAAAATGACGTTTACGCCAGCTTAACTAAGGTAGTTGGACAGAAGTGATCACGGTTAACTCACAGTCTAGTTGATGACTAATGATGCTGATGATAAATAATGCAACTATTTTGTGTAACATAAAGTAAGTCAGAACTGAGCACGGAACTCGTAGCCAAGGTGCCTTCTACTAAAAAACTAATACGCTCTTATTTTACCAACAATCTGAGTTAAGAGGTCGACATATAAAAATAATTAGGTAATTTTACAAAGACAAAATGAAAGCTAATTATTTTTTATTCATTGCCGTCACACACAAAATGATAGCCAATTTATTGGTTCGATGAAGCTTAACAAATATCAAATAAATTATACCCTTTGTGAAGAAACAAACACGAGGTCATTATTTCGTTTATTTAAAAAATAACTCGCAAGGTTCTCGATTTCGAGTTTCACCAGTACCGTATTTGGATCTGTCCGAATTACGCCGTTGAACAGAATCCGGAATGAGTTCAGGATCGCGACGTCTTGCCGAGGGATTTATTTCGGTTTTGCATACCTATCGCTGGATAGGCAGATGTTAATTGGCCGGTCATTTGCATGCGTTTGAGTTTTACAGTGGAAGAAGTCAAGATACTCTGTTACGGACTGGATAAACCCAATAAAACACTGCAACTCTGCATTTTGCGAATTATAGCAATACTGAGCACTACTAAGAGATTCTCTTAGGAATTCTCGTATGTTTCAGAAAAAATAAATGCTTTCCAACTGAAATTTTATTTTTTAACATCTCGTTACAGCGACTGGCAGTAGACGGTCGGGGCAACCCCGCAATATATGGTGGCGATCAGATGAGGAGGGGTGTCGACTCAACTGACTCGACTGCAAACAGCTGGAAGTAGCCGCTCAAGATCGAGACACATGGAAAATTCTTCTGCCAGCCCTATATCCGTAATGTGGGATAACATGATTGAATGCATCATCATCGGTACAAATATTTATTTCATTAAAACGTTATTAAACGAAAGGGCTCGTAAAGCCTCATTTATGAAAGTGAGCTCTATATTTTTTTTTATTATAATCAATATGTTAATATCATTTCAAAATGGCTATTAAATCTAAGCCGACTGTCATTAAAATGCGATTTCCCTATTCTTGTAAAAAAAAAACAAAGAAAACGCGCACCCAAAGTCATACCAAAACCAGTTCATTTTAATAACTGAAGCTAATAAAAACAAAGCAAGGTCACAGGAAAATGAAGGCACACCGCCAAGCGGTGAAACCGTGCGTAATGAAAGGTTGCGAGCGTTGACAATTTGTTTTTGCGTGAATAACGACCTTTCCTTATGAAATATTCACCCAAACTGACGTGTATATTAGTTGAGAAATCCAAAAACGACGTGTTTGTTTTACTGTTTACAGCTTGAGTTATTTTGTGCTCGTGCGTAAAAGTGATTACTTACTGATTATAGATTAGTGTGTAGTGCGAGTTCATACATTTGTTCAGTGACAAATATTATGATCTCACACTAAGCACTAGTCAATGTGTAGACAGCTTTTAGAAAGTTTATCTGTGTTTGCTTTTGTTATTGTCACTCTTTAACTCGTTGTGTGTGGTTAATTAAACCATAGACATGATAATATTATTTTTTATGAATGACCAAAGATCACACAATTAGATTAGATTTACTTTAAAAGAAAAATTACAATAAGTAATCGTAAAGGTTTCCAGGCTGTCGAGGCACTATTGCAAATGTTATCTTCACGGTACCTGTACTGTACATGATGAAATGTCTAGGTGAAAAAATGTACAGCTTTGTCAATAAAAATTTTGGCAAACAGCTTCTAGATTAGTCAGTCATCTGAAGCATTTAAAATACACTTTACTACAATCGTAGCTCTACGACGTAGACCATAGTCAGTTAGGGTCCGTATGTATTAAATATCTTAAATAGCTGAATGGGATACATATTTTCCAGTGGGTCAAAAATAACCCAATGGGTATATTATAAGGGTTAATATATTAACATACATATATGTTTGATGTATACAATGCACAACGAACATATTTACAGCTTAATAAAGTTTCCACAGTTTCAGCGTATATGTTGTTTTATTTCTCATGAAGTCTTTGTACATCATAATGAAATATTGCTGAACTTGAATCAGAACCAGTAATGTATATGTTTGTGTGTGATTTGTTTACGCAACAAATACAATTTCTAATTAAACTTTATTAAAAACACACACGGAGTATAATCTGCCCTGCTTATCGCAAATGCAGTGAGAAAAATTGTTTAAATAAAGACATTATTTAAATAGAACAAGATAAACAATTGCATGAGGTTTTCCATGCAAGTACTGCACCCGTGTAATAAGCACACGTATTTCTTCGTACGAGCCATATCAATTTATCACGAGCTTAATTATAACATTGTATATCAGCTTACCTTCGCTTAAATTATGTTAATCCGTAGCAATGTTAACCTTAGATTTCAAAACCGTTACAACTACTTAAGTTTTGAATACACATTATCAATCTAATTTTACTTTTTTACACTTATTACCTATTTAAGTTAATTTTTTATTCACAATAAAATATCTGTCACTATCACTTCTTCACGAGAAACTTGTCGTACGTCAACGGTTATATTCCAATTTCAAAAAGTTTCCTGGGTGATTTACGCGGGAACTTCGTGAGAAGGCAAATGCGGCCATCCCTCGCCACGCAGTAGGAGCAACTGAATGAAAGCTCCACTGAGATAGCAGCATCAAGTGCTTTTTGCGTTCCGAAAACTAGGTTATCAACTATAATCACGGTATTGCTACATACATAAGGATCATGTTTGTCGATATTTCAGTTCTCGAGATGCTTTATAAATTAACACCTATCTAGCCTGCGATTCGGCGGACTATGCTAATCCTATCTCATACGACGCAGTAATTTGTAGGATATATTGGGGTGGTTTGCGGAATGGTCCCGAATTCTAATGCTGCTTTGAGGGTTGACAAACAATTATAATTACCCATATCTCCATGACTCTTATCCGAATAGCAGTGCTCAAAATTTGACAGCGACGCTGCTGGGTTTCGTAATACTCGTATTACGGGGTTTATTCAACATTAAATTATTCGTATGATAATGTTGTTGTTTTTAGTAGATTGTGCAATTTCTGAGAGGAGATATTATGTAGGGGAAGTCCGGGTAAAGCGAACACCCCAGGCAAAGCGAATTCGGGCTCCCAATCCTAAACTATTCGACTTTGTCGCACCACGCTCCTATATGATGTTCAGGATCCTTCGCTCTATGAGCGGCAAGCATCACAGGAAGCGGTCGCTGTGAGCGTCGTCGGTGACGAGTCAAAATGTGTTTTTAGTGCAAAATATTCGATTTTGAAAGGTAAGTACATTGTATGTTATTTTGTCACAGTAATTATCTCGAATTTTAATTCAAGATGCTTCTATTGCTTATTAAAGTATCTTCCTTTTACAACGCATTTCTTTTAAAACAATCCAACGGTTATTTTTTTTTAATTCTAATTTCTTTAACTGACTGAATGGGCAAAGTGGATCGGGCAAAGCGGATAGCGTGTTAGCGCGGACTTTGAATTTATTAGGTTTTTTTTTATGATAATATTTTGTTACTTATGGTATATAAATATAAAAAAAAGATCGGTAATGGCTCCTGGCTAACAGACGTCATGGAAATGGCTATCAGAACGTGGATTCGCTGTGGTAAAATGTCTTCGGAAATGCCGTGAAGACTTATGCTTATGAAATCAGTGAAAATATATCAAAAGTCACTAGTGACAGCTTTTTCTAATGAATATTATTGAAATGATCTTATGTTGATTAATTTTCACTTAGTTATTAAGTTCACTAAGATTTTATGAGTAATATTTGCTTTGCCCGGGGGGCTGTTTCACTTTGCCCGGCACCCTGGGCAAAGCGAATAAAATATATTTTTTTACGTTTTGTTCAAAATTGCAGCAACTATTAAACATTGGAGGCTAGTGTTGTTTTAAATTAAAAGATTATTAAATAAAGACTTATTATTGATACTTTTTTCATTTCTTCCTCGTTAAATTTTTCTGTTATGTCAAGTCAAAGGTAAAGGTGTTCACTATGCCCGGACTTCCCCTACCTATGGTGTGTATGTCGTAGTCAGATTGTATAATCCGCCGTATTACATTACGGCTAGCCGTTTTCTAAAACAGGGGCGTTTTGAAATGCGGCGGTTCGATGATTAGCCGGATTGTCATTGCGATACGTTCTTCAATAAGCCGGCCCACGTTTAGCCGCATCGTAATACTATTTAGATTGTAGAGTGACCAGTTCTTTCGGTCGCCTACGTAACCGGAGTTTGACAATGTTTGCAATTTAATTTATTTTTACCATGGTCCCACCGCACTACATGTGTTTCTTATTCAAAACGTTTCCTTCACAACTTAAATAGACGGAGCCCCGCAAAGGCTCTTATTTCTGGGCGGTTTGCCCTTCGGGCATCTGAAGCTACCTAACGAACCTAACCTACCTTCGCTTTTTTACCCAAAGACGACTTTTAACAGACGATTATTTAACAGACACACAAGTATGGTCGGATACCTTATCTACAATCAAGCGTGGCATATATTAAGTTATAATTTCAATACACATGTATATTCTATGTAAATTATTCTCTACAATTTTTGACTTTCAAAAAGTGTTCTGTAAGAATCTATTTTGAATAAAAATATTATGATTATGATATGATATGATGATATGATGATTAAAGTGTAATGTTTTCACGGACGTCTCACTAAATCAATAGGTAGGTAGGTTAGGTTCGTTAGGTAGCTTCACCGCCCAGAAATAGGAGCCCCGCGAAGCGGGGCTCCGTCTAGTTAAGATGCGAAGGAAATGATTTTTGAAAAGAAACAGCCTGACGAACTCCAGATTTGATGGACACCCCGGGTTTTTTCATAGTTTGTTGTTGTTATGTCAGGCAGCGCCACGAGTGTTAAATATGGGAACTAAAAACTGTCAAAGCGGCGGCTAATGACTCGCTGTATTACATTACGGCTAGCCGTGTTAAAGAACGTATGGCGCCGAATACATTCCGGCGGATTCTCATTCAGCCGCATTAAATCCGGCTAATCGTTAAACCGCCGCATTTCAAAACGCCCCTGTTTTAGAAAACGGCTAGCCGTAATGTAATACGGCGGATTATACGATCCGACTGCGACATGTATATTATTGTATGTATTATAGGGTGATACTGATGATCGCAATTAACAATGTCAATTCATTTATGTTGTACTAGTCTATTTTATAAGATCTAACTGTAAATAATGATTGAAAATAATGTTACAGAATAAATATTGTATGACTTTATTTTTGGTAAAAGCTTTGTACGTAAATACATTAAGAATATCCTCGCGTGTCGTGACTGATTATATACAACTGAGTTAAGCTAATGAGTTGTACCCGCCTTTTCTATTGAGACTTTTAAATTAATCGCAGAAAGTCGCTTACATCTTTGAATATATCTGATAGAAAGCTGATATTCGGTTTAATGATATTCTATGGTTTACCATCCAAAAACATACAGACTAACCAGAACTCAGGTTCCTACTTTTCTCCCCAGCCTATTATGGATAGCTTTATCCATCTTTATCCACGTGATAAAATAACTGTCACTGTTTAACACCGTGGGAAAGAAAGTGACGGACACCGTTTTATCACGCTGTCACGTAGACAAGAACGACCATCATATCCGTACAGTTCTATCGACCTATCATATCCCATAACTTTAGCTAAACGCATTCAGTACATATATGTACGTACTATTTATTTGTACATAAAACTAGCCCTCATAGTGTGTGAATTCAAAAAGCACTATATTCGAACCATTATCCAAATATCTCAATACGCTGATGTTTGCAGAGGGTCGTTCCGCGCCGAACGGATTCGGGCCGTGAAACAATGCACGCCGTAGTGTCCGTGGTATTCGGGTCCTTCTGCGTCCGATTTTAAATAACGGCTATAAATAACAACCATATTATAATACTTTAAATCTTTAAAACACTTACCAGTTATCGGTACCTATACGGCTACCATCAGTTTGTCACTGACATTAAACGCTGGAAGAGAAACGCTGGAAGAGATACAGGGATAAGTTCGCCTTTGTTGTATTTAATTTACTCTGTAACTATGTTTCTCGTGGTTTTATTTCCATGTGCAATAAAGTATATACATACATAAACGCCGTCGAGAACGTAATTTACTTTCTATACATCTCGCTCGTACTCGCATATTAGTAATACAATCGAGATGTATACAAAATAAATTACGTCCTCGATAGCGTAAATGTCAGTTTTGACACTGTCAGTGACTCATATTAGCATATTAGTGTCAAGTTACGTAGACGTTAGCGTATATGTCAGTGTTGACACCAGGGGGGGGGGGGACACTAGGAATGTAGTTAACGTCAGTAAAGATGCAGGCGATTTCTATATTTTGCCCCCGACAAGTTGAGTAAAGTTGACTTCCGATTATACAAACTACGTCACCAGATGTCACTATAAAATTCATATAATTTTAGTGGCATTAATATTAAAATTAAAATAAGTACGAATTAATATTTTTAATTATTATAATTTTCAATTAATTTTGCGAAAAAATAAGAATTTTGTTAAAATGTGATTTAATTATGCTGTTTGTTTATGCTGGCAACACTCGCATAACCGCCAAGACCATAGAGGTACAATCATATATAGATGAAATGGGCGAGGAGCCAGTTGACCGAACGAGATGCACTTATAGAACTTTTAGTATGGAGCAGCAGAGAAAGCGCTTTTGAAATAACCCGACCAAATTACGTAGGTTATGTTTGGTAGGTTGTCAGGAACGTCAAAAAGTGTTTTAAATTTGGTCGCATTACGTATGTTCTGTCCCTCACGGGCGCACGCGTATAGCTCATCTAAGTATATAATACTAGGTATATGGCCAAAACATGCAATTTTTTAGCTGTCACTGGAAGAGCGTAAATTAAAAATATTTTAGTGATGGTTGAGCCATTTTCTTCGTTATGGTTTGGTTATGGTGCTGGAGGAAATTAGATTATAGCCCGAATGAAAACACATGCCTGCCCTGCCCTGCCATGCTCTGTTGTGAAAACCTCCAGAAAGTGCGTTGAGTTCTGTGTTATTTTGTGCAATATGGACGCTATTTTAGAGTAAATTTATTTCGTGGTAGGTATCTAATAAGTACCTACTTTTGATAAGGCACGCCACTATCGATAAATCTGCTACAATGCCTAGACTATGTGCTTGTATTGTGTTTAGTAAATTATTAAAATTTTCTTATTAACATGTATTCTCTTGTGTGTGAATGTTTTTTCACCACACTCGCTTTCTTTTCTATTGTTTACCTAAAGTTGTACTTTCCTAGCGATAATGTGATGTAAAACATGTACCTATACAATAAACATATTGAATTTAATATTCTGTTTTTTTCTTTATTCCATTATTGATAACATTAACCTTTTCCACATAATGTTAGGTCTACTTGGGCGGTTTACAAGTACATTTTTTGTTTGATTTCTTGTAAACAATTAAAGGTTTTTGTTACAAGAAACCAAACAAAAAATGGACTTGTAAACCGCCCAAGTAGACCTAATATTATGTGGAACGAAAGTACACGTATGGATGCATATGTAGTTGTGCACGCACACAAACATACTTAGTTTCGGCGGAGAATCAGAGATGGCTCTTTCAAATGAGTTTCCATAAAATGCTTCAAGAGGGCTCTCTTTACCTATATACTTACTTTACTCTTTGGTTGACACTGTCAAATTGTCAATGACTCGTGGTACGGGTACTGATATATGGTATTTTTTTTCAAGATTTAAAGTTTTATTACATGGTCATGCATGCCGTCAAAAATTAAGCACCAGTTTTGGAAATACTTAAGAGTTAAAAAAAAATTGATTATTTATTTCCCTAAATTAAATTAAATTTAGAGTTATCTTTAAATCTGAAAATAATATTACGACAACTGTGTCAATACTTAACAGGAAATAAAATAGCCAAGATGACAATCGTTGATAGAAAACGCCAATCGCAACTTTAATAAGTTTATTCTAAGTTAACCTTAGTTATAACTTTTACATTGTTAAGATGTACTCACAAAATATGGACCATGATTGTCTGAAATAAATGCATTTTTTTTATAATGTAGGTATGGAAATAGTCACATTAAATACGTAACGTAGCATCTGCTTCCCGATATATTTTTTAAATCGTTTGGCGTTAGTCAATGTAAGATTGTCATCCTTTTGACACCTGAGCCCGTACCCATGAGTCACTGACAGTGTCAAAACTGAAACATTGAATAATTTTACATACATTTCTATATTTTACATCTGACATATACGCTATCGAGAACGTAATTTACTTTCGCTTCTCGCTTGATTGAAGTAAATTACGTTCTCGATGGCGTTTATGTCACTGCCAAACTGGTGGTAGCAACACTGTTTTATAATATAATGTAGCAGGAACATCCTACCTCGCTCGGGGCCGAACCAATAAGATATATATACAGCACTACGCCGTAAAGAAATTTTAAATGTTTAAGAGAACATCTATAAAACAATACAATAGATAACAATTTACGCCACGTTTGTTTACACAATAAAGATATATTTTTAATGACCACTAAAACATTAAAAATATATTTCGAAAGCAGAGTTAGACCTCACCCGAATTTTGGGATTGAATAGCTGTTCTACCGATCAAATACCGTAGGTAGGATTCGCCGAACGTTTGTTCAAATTGCAAGCCGAAGCTTTGGGTAGGTAGTCCACGTTTGACCAATGTTCCGGGCACTTGTCAATAGTTCAGTTAGAATACTTCAGTTCAAGTATTCGATTAAGAACAAATTTGTTCTAATTTTCGAAATAGTTAATGCAAGAATTTGTAATATGTATAAGATTGCGCAAAAAAGTGTATTCTGTTCAACAGCAAGTACATCTAGTCGCCTCAAATTTATCTTAATATCTGGAAGACCGAACTTTTTTGGGAAAACATATAAAAAGTAAAACATGCGCGTTTTCTCAGAAATAAGACCTCGCCTAACTAGATCGATTTTTCGCCTCGAAAACCCTCATATAGCAAATTTCATCGAAATTGTTAGAGCCGTTTCGGAAATCCCCGAAATATATAACTATACAGGAATAGCTCGTTTAATGGTAGATATAATTGAGATATAAGATAAAACGAACTTGTTTTTACAAGCTTTTATTTAGTTTCACCTGTCCCGTTTGTCTGTCGGTCTGTAATCAAATCTTGCAAGTTAAATTTTATCCACTTCCCGGTTTCCGATTGAGCTGAAATTTTGCATACACATGTAGGTTGGGTGACAATGCAATATTATGGTACCATCGAGCTGATCTGATGATGGAGACAGGAGGTGGCCATGGAACTCTGTGATGAAACAACGCAACCTAATTGTGTTAGGGGTTTTTAAAATTGTCTTGATGAGTATTAGTTGTCTGTCGTAAGAAAAGTACAGTCAGCGATAAAAGCTTGTACCAAAAATGAAATTTTTGCCTAAAACTTATTTAAATTCATAATATATGAAACTTGAATCTCAAGTTAGCTTACCCAGCCACGTAATGATCCATCCGTCGTTTTCCTAATCAATTCTGATATAATGGGCTATTAATTCGACCCGTGAGAAGGACCCTGTTGTCAAATTGAGTTTGTTGTTAGGGCAAGTCATCGAAGGTACCTATCTAATTCCACTGTATGGAATTCGATACCTTATTATATTAAAATACAGAATGGAATTGTAAAATGGGGCACTGAGAGTAGCTACCTGACTCCGTCTTTCATTTCTGGATTTTACAGTGCCCTAACCTAGGTTGGTCTCTATGAAGCTCTGTTTTATTTTTTCAATATTTACGACTTTGTCGCTGACTATATTTTTTTCCCAAAATATGTAAATGCCAATCGCACTTAATTCCAAAGTTAGGTGTGATCTTCAAAGACCATTTTCCCGCACGCTGCCCTCAGTACCCCATTAAAAATCCATCCTGTATAATTATCCACGTTATTCGCAAACTAACGGCCCGATTCGAACCATATCGATATCTTAGAGAAATATTAGACGTATCTAGATTCAAGTTCGAATCGGGCTATAAGGTACTTTTGAATTGCTGTAATTATTCCATTGAAGACAAGGCGTGTGTGAAAATACCTACATGGAACGGGGAAAAATGCACCCACATGAAAATATACCGTTGGTATTTATTTATAATACGTACTAGCGACCCGCCCCGGCTTCGCACGGGTTAACAAATTATACATAAACCTTCCTCTTGAATCACTCTATCTATTAAAAAAAACCGCATCAAAATCCGTCGCGTAGTTTTAAAGATCTAAGCATACAGACAGACAGACAGACATACAGGGAAGCGACTTTGTTTTATACTATGTAGTGATAAACACTTTACTTCATTACACATTTCTCTGTTTGTCCCTTTTTTCATTTACTGTGGGTTTTTTCTCCAATTGTAAGGCTTTCATAATTAATGACATCGCATTTCGAAAGTCACCATTACCCAAGTCTATCTTAAAGTGGCTGTAAATCTATCCCGGGAAGAGTTTAATTCGGTAAGAACGATTTTAGAATAATATCCCGGTAATGACGTCATCAGTTACGCGGCACCCGCGCTCTGACGTCCTGTACCATGGAGCTTTGACAGATGTGGAGTAGGACAAAAACATTATTTAGCAATTAATCAACCTTTTGGACGCCAATGACCGATATCTCCGCACCGCAGGTTCAACGCCAAAGACCGATAAATCGGTCACAGACCACAGAGCAACAGACCTACGTGCATATGCATAAAGTTCAATTTTAGTTTTGACACGGGTGACGTGTCGTCCGAGTGACAGCTTTTGTGTTTGACACGGCGTCGAAAAGGTTAAACCAATTTAAGACTGGTCACAGACCACTTCAAGGTTGGGCAACGTGGCAACGCACTGAGGGCTGAAACGGCGGAAAATATGTACCTATAAAAAATAATTTAATATAAATTTTGTCTTTGCACCTCCTAATTAGTTGAATTAAGAGTTTCTTCTCCGCTAACTAAAGATTTGTCTCGAAGAAATCTCTGTTTAGCAATTAGGCCGCCTGTTGTTTGCCTCTGTCTTTATGTATTATGTGCGATTCCATGTAAATTTATTTTGAAGTTATACAAAGAGGATTTGTAATTGTATGCTTTCGATAGAAAATAGCTTAATGTACATTAAATTAGAGAAGCTATGTTCTAACCTTCAGGCCTTTATTCTCCTACTTTTGTAGAGTACAATAGTTATTATAATATTTATTATACAAGAGGGCAAAGTTGTTTTTCACTCATCGTTCTAATAGGGTATTAAGGTACGAGGGTTAAACAAACTTTGCTCCGGAGTGGAGTGAAATACAATATTTTTCATCACACCAACGCGAGGATAATGCTAACTGTAAAACATTACAAATCAAATTCAATTAATGAACATTATTAAATAATTGTCATTCAAAACCATGCTGCTAAAAGTACAAAGTACAAAAAGTGGGCCTTTCTTTTAATATTTCCTAAATATATCATTAAAATTTCAAATGTCATCTCTATCGTTTGCTAACACCCCTGTTGTTTCCCGCTTCAAAACGAACCACTCACTACCCTAATGACCCTCGGCAATAAAACATCTCGTCCATTTTCCTACAATTTTTAACGAGACAAAAATATCATTAGTCCACTTATATATTTCCGTAACATGGTATTGTTCAACAAAATTAGGAGACATTTAAAACATTAACAGTTAACAGACTTTGTTTTTTGTAAGTAACGTCTTATGAAATTGGGACTTAATCGCGTATAAATTAAGTTGAAAATGACTGACGACGTTTTAGATGATTCTGTTCCATAAAAATACTACCTTAAGAGGTGTGGTGTGCACGTTGATGGGTTCTTAAGTAGGCATAATATCATCTATATATATAAATGCAAGTGTCCTGACTGACTGACTGACTGACTGACTGACTGACTGACTGATTCATCAACGCAGAGCCGAAACTACAAAAGCTAGAAAGTTGAAATTTGCACACTAGGTTGAATTTATAAAGTGTACAAGAGATAAGAAACGATTTTGAAAAATTCAACCCCTAAGGGGGTTAAAAAGGGGATGAAAGGTTGTATGGGGTACAAGTTTTATTTTAAGCTAGGAATTTAAAACTTTGTAAAAATGTATTATATTAAAAAACAAGAAAACTAATTTCAGCGTTTTTGAAAATTCATCCCCCAAGGTGGTGAAAAAGGGGTTGAAAGTTTGTATGGAGATCAAATATTTTTGTGAGTGTGGGACTTGAAACTTTGTATATGGGGATATTATTATAAGACAAGAAAAGTAATTTCAGCGTTTTTGAAAATTCATCCCCTAACAGGGTTAAAAAGGGGTTGAAAGATTGAATCCATTACAAATGCTTTGAAACTTCTTAGAAAGGCATAATAGCCGATTACAAAATAAAGTAATTGCGACGTTTTTGGAAATTCAACCCCTAAGGGGGTTAAAAAGGGGATGAAAGTTCGTCTTGGGGTGCAAATTTCATTTTAAGCTAGGAACTTGAAACTTTGCAAATAGATATTAAATTTAAATACAAGAAAACTAATTTCAGCGTTTTTGAAAATTCATCCCCTAAGGTGGTGAAAAAAGGGTTGAAAGTTTGTATGGATATCAAACATTTTTTCGAGCGCGGGACTTGAATCTTTGTATTTGGGGATATTATTAAAAGACAAGAAAAGTAATTTCAGCCTTTTGTAAAATTCATCCCCTAACAGGGTTAAAAAGAGGTTGAAAGTTTGTATGTGGTTCAAATTTTATTTTAAGCTAGGTACTTGAAAGTTCGTAAAAAGATATATTATTAAAATGCAAGAAAACTAATTTCAGCGTTTTTGAAAGTTCATCCCCTAAGGTGGTGAAAAAAGGGTTGAAAGTTTGTATGGATATCAAACATTTTTTCGAGCGCGGGACTTGAATCTTTGTATTTGGGGATATTATTAAAAGACAAAAAAAGTAATTTCAGCGTTTTGTAAAATTCATCCCCTAACAGGGTTAAAAAGAGGTTGAAAGTTTGTATGTGGTTCAAATTTTATTTTAAGCTAGGTACTTGAAAGTTCGTAAAAAGATATATTATTAAAATACAAGAAAACAAATTTCTGCGTTTTTGAAAATTCATCCCGTAAAGTGGTAAAAAAGGGGTTGAAAGTTTGTATGGATATCAAACATTTTTTCGAACGCGGGACTTGAATCTTTGTATTTGGGGATATTATTAAAAGACAGGAAAAGTAATTTCAGCGTTTTGTAAAATTCATCCCCTAACAGGGTTAAAAAGGGGTTAAAAGTTTGAATCCATAACAAATGCTTTGAAACTTCTTAGAAAGGCATAATAGCCGATTACAAAATAAAGTAATTGCAACGTTTTTGGAAGTTCAAACCCCTAAGGGATTTAAAAAGGGGATGAAAGTTCGTCTTGGGGTGCAAATTTGATTTTAAGGTAGGAACTTGAAAATTTGCAAAAAGATATTAAATTTAAACACAAGGAAACTAATTTCAGTGTTTTTGAAAATTCATCCCCTAAGGTGACGAAAAAGGGGTTGAAAGTTTGTATGGATATCAAAATTTTTTTAGAGCGCGGGACTTGAATCTTTGTATTTGGGGATATTATTAGAAGATAATACAAGTAATTTCAGCGTTTTGTAAAATTCATCCCCTAACAGGTTTAAAAAGGGGTTGAAAGTTTGTACAGGGTACAAATTTTATTTTAAGCTAGGAACTTGAAACTTCATAAAAAGGTATTATTTTAAAACGAAAAAAAAAATTCAGCGTTTTTGAAACTTTATATCTCAAGGTGTTGAAAAAGGGGTTGAAAGTTTGTATGGAGTTCAAACATTTTTGTGAGAACGGGCTTGAATCTTTGTACAGAGGCATATTATTAGAATACAAGAAAAGTAATTTCAGCGTTTTTAAAAATTCATCCCCTAAAATGGTTAAAAAGGGGTTGAAAGTTTATATACGGTTCAAATTGTATTTACTTCAAACTTCGTAAATAGGTAGTTAGGTAGTAGGTCTTATTAAATAGAGGACATGAAAATCTTCTAAGGGGGTTGAGAGGGATTATGTCGAGAACAATTTTATTTAGTTAGGGGCTAGAAACTTCGTAGGTTGTGAAAGACAAATCTCATGCGTTGTATAATATTAATAATTAACAAATGATTAACCGTCCTACTGCAATATTTTGCTGCATAATGTTCTAAGCTAATGTAGAATATATAACCACCAATATACAAATCCACGCGTACGAAGTCGCGGGCAACAGCTATCTATCTATCTATCTATCTATATATATAAATGCACGTGTCCTGACTGATTGACTGACTGACTGACTCATCAACGCAGAGCCGAAACTACAAATGCTAGAAAGTTAAAATTTGGACACGAGGTTGCATTTATAAAATGTATAAGAGCTAAGAAGCGATTTTGAGAAATTCTACCCCTAAGGGGGTTAAAAAGGGGATGAAAGATTGTATGGGGTTCAAGTTTTATTTTGAACTAGGAATTAGAAACTTTATCAAAAGGTATAATATTAAAAAACAAGAAAACTAATTTCAGCGTCTTTGAAAATTCATCCCCTAAGGTGGTGAAAAAGGGGTTGAAAGTTTGTATGGAGAAGTAAAATTTCTTTTGATTGCGGGACTTGAAACTTTGTATATCGAGATAGTATTATTAGAATACAAGAAAAGTAATTTCAGCGTTTTTGAAAATTCATCCCCTAAAAGGGATAAAAAGGGGTTGAAAGTTTGAATCCATTACAAATGCTTTGAAACTTCTTAGACATTGGATATAGTTCTTTAATTATTTATTACTTTCTAATACTTTAAGCGACTCGAATCTTGCCATACGATTAAATAAAAAGAAAGGCATAATAGCCGATTACAAAAAAAAGCTATGGGACGTTTTTTGGAAATTCAACCCCTAAGGGGGTTAAAAAGGGGATGAAAGTTTGTCTTGGGGTTCAAATTTTATTGTAAGCTAGGAACTTGAAACTTCGTAAAAAGGTATTATAATAAAAGAGAAGAAAACTAATTTCAGCGTTTTGGAAAATTCATCCGTCAAGGTGGTGAAAAAGGGGTTGAAAGTTTGTATGCACATCAAATATTTTTTTGAGTGCGGGACTTGAATCTTTGTACAAGGGCATACTATAAGAATACAAGAAAAGTAATTTCAGCGTTTTTTAAAATTCATCCCTTGAAAGGGTTAAATAGGGGTTGAAAGTTTGTATGGAGATCAAACATTTTTTTTCAGTGCGGGACTTGAATCTTTGTATAAAGGCATATTATTAGAATACAAGAAAAGTAATTTCAGCGTTTTTGAAAATTCATCCCCCAAGGTGGTGAAAAAGAGGTTGAAAGTTTGTATGCACATCAAATATTTTATTGAGTGCGGGATTTGAATCTTCGTATAAGGGCATATTATAAGAATACAAGAAAATTGATTTTAGCGTTTTTAAAAATTCATCCCTTAAAAGGGTTAAATAGGGGTTGAAAGTTTGTATGGAGATCAAACATTTTTGTGTGCGGAACTTGAATCTTTGTATAAAGACATATTATTAGAATACAAGAAAAGTAATTTCGGCATTTTTGAAAATTCTTCCCTCAAGTTGGTAAAAAAGGGGTTGAAAATTTGTATGGAGGTCAAACATTTTTTTGAGTGCGGGGCTTGAATCGTTGTATAAAGGCATATTATTATAATACATAATAAGTAATTTCAGCTTTTTTAAAAATTCATCCCCTAAAAGGTTTAAGAAGGGGTTGAAAGTTGGTAGAGAGTTCAAATTTTATTTAAAGCTAGGAACTTCAAACTTCGTAAATAGGTAGTTAGGTAGTAGGTTTTACTAAATAGTGGACTTGAAAATATGCTGGGGGTTGAGGGGGATTATATCGAGAACAATTTTATTCAGT
This sequence comes from Cydia amplana, assembly GCF_948474715.1. Taxonomy (NCBI): domain Eukaryota; kingdom Metazoa; phylum Arthropoda; class Insecta; order Lepidoptera; family Tortricidae; genus Cydia; species Cydia amplana. Next base: position 14,237,712 of record NC_086070.1, on the reverse strand, counting down.
TAGGGGCTTGAAACTTCGTAGCCAGGTTGTGTAAATAATTAACAAATGATTAACTGCAGTCCCTACTGCTATCGTTTTCTGCATAATGTTCTAAGCTAATATAGAATATATAACCACCAATATACAAATCCACGCGTACGAAGTCGCGGGCAACAGCTAGTATATAATAATATCATAATCGATTGAGGATGTGCGATCTATAGAGCTCCAAGCTCTCAGGTATTTTGCACAGATTAATTTTTTTAGCAGTCTATATATTATGTATGAGTGTTTGTATGTGGGTGATGGGGCAATTATGTGTTGTGTCGGTAGACCGTAATGCCAGAACGAATAAGTCAAATTTTATGAATGACATCGATTCGTACCTATTTATGGGTCTATGTTACAGGTGTACTGAAGTTACAGGTTTTTAGGGTCCGTAACCAAAATGGCAAATACGCAACAAATAATTTCGTCATGTCGGTTTGTCCGTTCGTCCGTTCACGTGATTAGCGCAATTTTTTGTATCGCATGTCATATTAATGCACGGAACCCTCCATTATGCGAGAATAGAATGTTGAAAAACAAAGCGTAACTGAAGAAAAGAGCGAATTTTCCTTCGCAACTTCTGTACAGCGTGACGCAGACAAAAGGTATACAAATACAAATAAGCCAAACGCGGGAGTAGTGGAACGGATGGATCCCGTTCATTACCATCCGCGCTACATTTGTTTCTGCTCCGCTTTTATTTTCTACTCGACTGCACATCATAATGAGGGTTATATTTTTGACAACAGATATTTATGTCTTCATTAGCAGGGCGATATTTTTTAACTTATTTAATTAGTCACAGCATTACTAAAGAGAATAATGGCGGACTTGGAAAATCAAGTTCACAGTTAATTCTAACTATAGTCGTGTAAAACTCACTATTAACCCCTCGTTTCCCAGGACCTCTCAAATCCTTATAATTCCGACTCATATGAGCGTTTTCCAAAAAAAATGTACATTTCATTCATAGCTTCAAAATATTGATTTCTTGGGCTCATTTTACTCAAAATCATTTGTACATTCACGCCTCATACATGAAAAAATGTGTCCCAAAATTTTGTATGAAAAAATATTTTTCTAGTGCGTCACGTTCATACAAATAGAAAAATTATTCATACAAAAATGTGACGATCTGGAAAGGAAATCTTGGGACACATTTTTTCGTGTATGAGGCGTAAATGTACAAATGATTCTGAGTAAAATGAGCCCAAGAAGTCAATATTTTGAAGACATGAATGAAATGTACATTTTTTTTTGGAAAACGCTCATATTTGAGCCACTGGGATTTGAGAGGTTAAGTACGAGGGCTGATCCGAAAGTTGTTAGCTGCTCCGGCTCTACTCATGCGATTGCAATATGATTTATACCATATTGTGAGGGATATTTCAGTACGTAAAGAGGTGACGTCAATTCTCTTTTAGAAAACGCATAGTTTTTTTTTTACTTAGACGTGCCGAACCATCAGCCAGGATGATCAGTACCTAATTCAGACTCGATTATGTGGTATGATTAGGGCGAGCGAAGCGAGCCCTATCACTATTCGACAAACTATGCATTCTTGTGGTACACTTTACGGAAAAACTACTGCACTGTTAGGTTTGAGATTTAACATAATAATTTAAATTCATGTCTAGATGTGTTATCAAACATAAAAATATCATTTTATAAGCCTAAAAAAATAAAATAAAGTAATAACACTTTGTATTACAACTAGCGCCATCTGTTGGCAAAATAATGAATTAACATTGGTGCTAATGTTAATTATTTATTTCTCTAACAGATGGCGTTAGTAGTAAATAAATAAATAAATATTAAACATTCGTATACAAATTGACTAAGCCCCACAGTAAGCTTGTGGCTGGCTTAAGGCTTGTGTTGTGGGTACTCAGACAACGATACCTTTTTTTTACCTATACGAAATACAAAAGTGGGTTAAAATCGCTTCGCTTGGTTTGATTCCCAATTTAGCAATTAAGTTTCTGTGAATACCTACTAGAACAATCAATCTTGCTGTATATTCACTGCGGAGGTCAATTTACTCGTATGTTTTGTGACGCTGATGAACTGATCAGTCATGTTGTGTTAGCAAACTTAAATCGGGTATTTTCAGTTCGAGAAACCGTTTTGACGCCATTCATTTATTACGTAAGACGATTTTGGGGTGGAGGGGGATCGAACAATATCTTATTTTTTCTTACAAGGGGGCGGGAGGGGGTTTTTATAGTTCTTACGTAAGATCACAAAGATGCGATGTTTTGTAATTTCTATGAAGTTATAACGTTTAAAATAATAATAATACTTCCACACTATGCTATCAAACACGGTGCAGAGACTGCAGAGTTAGCGTAAATGAGCGCAAGTAGGTACCTAGGTACAGGTACAAATAAACATTCATAAAAATATATTTTTGAAAAATAAACACTAAAACAAACCCAACGTGTACTCCTTTTTAGGGTTCCGTAGCCAAATGGCAAAAAACGGAACCCTTATAGATTCGTCATGTCTGTCTGTCTGTCCGTCTGTCTGTCCGTCTGTCTGTCCGTCCGTATGTCACAGCCACTTTTCTCCGAAACTATAAGAACTATACTGTTGAAACTTGGTAAGTAGATGTATTCTGTGAACCGCATTAAGATTTTCACACAAAAATAGAAAAAAAACAATAAATTTTTGGGGTTCCCCATACTTTGAACTGAAACTCAAAATTTTTTTTTTCATCAAACCCATACGTGTGGGGTATCTATGGATAGGTCTTCAAAAATGATATTGAGGTTTCTAATATCATTTTTTTCTAAACTGAATAGTTTGCGCGAGAGACACTTCCAAAGTGGTAAAATGTGTGTCCCCCCCCCCCCCCCCTCCGTAACTTCTAAAATAAGAGAATGATAAAACTAAAAAAAATATATGATGTATTTTACCATGTAAACTTCCACCGAAAATTGGTTTGAACGAGATCTAGTAAGTAGTTTTTTTTTTATACGTCATAAATCGCCTAAATACGGAACCCTTCATGGGCGAGTCCGACTCGCACTTGGCCGCTTTTTCATTTAGATTAATATAGGGGGGACGGAGGGTGAGGGGGTCAGCCTATTCTTATTATTTCTTACATAGGGGAGGGAGGGGCTCAAAAACTGGCAAAAATTGTCTTACGTAATTAATGAATGGCGTCTTTAGTGTTACTATTGCTTGGAACTGCTAAAATTATAAATAAAGATAAGCGTATTAATACAAAGTTAGTCGTTAAGTCGTTAGTTAAGTCGTGTATCGGCCCTAAGTCACTGAACATAGTTATAGTTCAGTGACTTAGGGCTGATACACGACTGCAACTTGTATGGAAACTGCACGCCGACTGCACGCCAATTGCAACGTCGGCGTGCAGTTCAACAAAATGACCCAGAACCCTGGCAGTTCCTAGTGGAACTCAGGTTTGGTGCAACAACACAAGGTGCAAGGTGTTTGGTGCAAGGCACATTATGTTTTAGTCATCCGACTCATCTTGATGAGCACTTAGGAGAGTAGTACCCAAGATAGAGCTGATGCTGAAACCTGACAGTACCTAGTGGAGCTCGGGTTTGGTGCAACATATATAGGCACACGCTGTTTTGGATATCCGACTCGTCATGTGATCACTGGGTATACCGTCCAGTACCCAAGATAGCTTATGCTGAACCCTGACAGTACCTAGTGGAGCTCGGGTTTTATACAACATATAGGCACACGCTGTTTTGGTCATGCAACTCGTTTTGATGAGTACTCCTAGGAAAGTAGTACCCAAGATAGAGCTGATGCTGAACCTTGGCTGTACCTAGTGAAACTCAGGTTTGGTGCAACACAGGCACACGCTGTTTAGTCAATCGACACGTCTTGATGAGCACTTGGAAGAGCAGTACAGAAGATAGAGCGAATGCTGAACCTTGGCTGTACGCTGTACCTAGTGGAACTCAGGTTTGATGCAACATAGACACACGCTGTTTTGGACATTCGACTCGTTATGATGAGTACTTGGGATAGCAGTACCCAAGATAGAGCTGATGCTGAACCCTCGCTGTACCTAGTGGAACGTGGAACCCAGGTTCGGTGCAACATAGGCACACGCTCGTTTTGGTCATCTGACACGTCTTAATGAACACTTAGAAGAGCAGTACCCAAGATAGAGCTGATGCTGAACCCTGGCTGTACCTAGTGGAACTGTGTTTGTGTGTTTATGTGCGGAGCAGCGTGATTACCGCCAGTAGGTGTCCAGACTTTTCGGTCAATTGTGTGGTGTAGACGGAAAAATAAATTCAAGGACATTGGCTCGCTGACCCAACATTATGTAGGAAAGCAAGTTGGCTTCCTTGCAAAAAGTAAGTACTGGGCAACCGTGTAGGATGTAATAAGCGCTTATGAAATTGTATAATTACGTGTGGATGATTTTTTCGTCTGGACACATTTTTAATGGCCAAAGCAAAAGCTGTAACAGACAGGCGTACCGGACAGCAACCGGGGTCCGGTTAGTATATTTCTTTCTTGTTCTCACTTATAGCTGCATTCTTAACGGACTTATTACGTAGGTACCCACTCGATCGAACATGAAACAAGCCTTGGATTGGATCAAATTCGCGGTCCGGTACGTTTAGGTAACTCCGCGAGCCCTTACAAAGCTCTGCTTTTTGCTAGTTTTATAAACATTATTGGTGTAAAATCATATTAGATTTTTAGGTGCTGCTAATTGCGAATCTAGACCGTTTTATTACGTATAAATACGTGTAAATCATTTTGATTGAGTAAACATAATTATGACTTAATAGGTGTCACTAATTACTCATTTTATCAAAAGTAGTAATTTCAGATACTAATTCAAAAATGTGCTTTATCATATAAAATTATTTATCAATTATATATCTAAAATGGCAGAAGGAACCGAATAATTAGACCCGGGTAAATATAAGTCCGATTTTTAAAGATTTCAATACGAAATTCATTAAATTGTGAAAAAAATAATGTTTCTTACTTAGTAATTTATAACTCCATACAAAACAGCTTTCAGTAAAAAATATATTGTATAAAAAAAAACACAACAGTTTAAAAAAACATAGACATAAGTAGCATTGATATACCCCTCACAATTGTATAAATCATATTGCAATCGCATGCAACTAACAACTTTCGGATCAGCGTAAAGCAAGTTTAGTCATTGCGTATTTTCTTTTTATGGCTCCTCTACACGATGGGCCAGCGTCGGCCACTCCAAGGGACGCAGCCATGGGGTAGAATGAGTAGCAATATCACTTGCTCCCTCTAACGCATAAATGCGTCCCTTGGAGTGGCCGGCTCTGGCCCATCGTGTAGAGGAGCCATTAAACAAGCCCAATGGTCGCGATACCCATTTTATTCGTTCCACTGAAACTGGGCACCTGGGGCTTAGGAAGATAAGTCTTTAAATTAATCACAAAATTAACGTAAACTTTCTAGAAACATAGTCTAGAAACATGAAAAATTAGAAAACCTTCAATGATCACGGAATCACGAAAATACGTAGGTAATGTAAGCTCTGCAGTAATTGCAAAAGTTTCATCTCAAACATAGATCCTATATTCCCTCACGGATGGTCTAGCATTCTAATAGATACCCTACAAAGTGTAGCATTAACAAGTTTAAAGCATAATAAACGTTATATGTAGTCCAGTAAAGTTCATTTTGCTGCTAATTGCCACTACTTCGTGAGAAAGTCCAATTATACGCGTTGAGCGGTAGCAATATCATACCTACGCCGCGTAGCAGAATTTAGCAGATGCTACGAGACGTGTAGCACATTGTAGCCTGAATGTGATATTAAACTTTAGTGCGGTGATGCCGGTGATGGGACCAATTTTAGAAGCAGCATACCAACTTTTCATTTGATCTCAATTAGAACCCAATTTATTACTGTGTATCAAATCAGAATCACTATCAATTGAGTTTGAATGCGGCTCGAAGAAATGTTTAGGGAAGTAAAACTATCATCATCTACCAACGTACAATTTTAAAATTTGTTTATGTTTACATGCAGATTTATTCCGATTTTAATAACAGGTTATGGATTAGATCTGGATTACTTAGGATTAGATCTGTCAGTGTCAAAAGTTTCTGATTGAAGAAATGTCACTTTTGACACTGTCAGATCTAATACATTTTAACTAATCCAAATCTAATACAACACATGTTATTAAAATCAGAATACGCTTGTTTGTTAGATTGATCTATGTAGATAAGTACATTTGTATTGAACCATACGACCGTAAAAGGTATTTATTGCAATTTATTGTAACTTTTATCTAATCTACCTATGGCTAAATATAAAATAATTAAGCTCCGGGGGAAATATTTCAGCGCCTTAAACAAATAAACAAAAAGCGCTTGGAAGTTATAAGCATGTAATTTATCCGTCGAAAATTTCGTCACTTCAACAAAAAAGAACGGCCATTTGAGAGGATTGTTAAGAAATATCGGCAGCGGCGAAATTCTCGAAAAGCCTGACTAGTACACAATGGTATTATTTTTCCTGGTAGCGGACAATACGGATCATAAAGTTTTATCGCGATCCGAAGTCAGTGGCACCGACTTGTTAAACCTCAGTTTAAACTAGAGTCAGTGCGGAAATAGAAGAGTCGTGGAATGTATGGGGCCCAATACATTCCACGACTTTTATTGTCACATACAGAACCGTAACTCTCAAGTTTCTGCCGTTTTCCATTCGTTTGTCTGTCTGTCAGCCGGCTGTATCTCAAGAACCGTAATAAGTATCTAGACAGTTTAAACTGCGGCAAATGGAGGGCTAGCAAAGTCAATCCACGGGTGATAACTATTGCCAATTCGGGAATGGGCGACTATATTAAAAGTAGCGCATCAGACTACGCATCAAGAATACTGCACACGCATGTTTCATACTAAGTACTCGTACATCAGGAGAAGTACATTTTAACTTATAAGTTTACTATAGTTACAAAAACTCTGCCCGCACGCATCCTTCCTTTCTGTTTTCTAAACCCGCCACAGGTGGCGCTGCGCTGATCGTCGCAAAACGTCCGATCAAGCAAACTACTTAAAAGTTAAATATTGCAACTAAATCTTGTAATTAAATTAACAATTATGTTTTAAACATTAAATTAAAATAAATAAATAATACAAATTAATATTTCACACTTATTGTTTAGAATTGAAATTAGAAGTAAACAGTTAGGTACTTTTAATGAACTTATATTCATCAACATTAACCGAGCGTTAACTAACGATTAAGTGGGCATCGGAACGCCAGGCTCGCAAGGCTCCTATTACCGATGTTCCGGATCTTGGCTTAGTAGGGAACGCACTTAAGTTTTTATTCGCCGCACTCTTGACGCTTAAGCTGTACGTGGCCGACTCTTCAAGCGTCCCGCCGAAGCTTTTTAGCATTTCTCAAGAAAGAGATTAAGTATGTGAATTAGTCCGTTGTTATGTTGAGTTCTTTTACTTTAAGAATTTTTTAGAGTTAAAGGAACTGGAAAAACAACCATGTTCAATACTTATGTTTATGTGAACTGATTTTGTTTGAACTCTACTCATGTCCTTCCTACTACGTCAAGCTAAAATTTCTCGGGACTTACTCTGCTATTGTAGCGGTGGCTAGACAATTTTAAATCTCCACCTAAATGCTCACATGTTATTTTAACAGAAAACACGAAAGAAACCGCACTTCATTAAAGGCGTGCAAATCAGTAGGCGGACGTAATGGCGGCCGCCGTGGTCTGGCGAGGCGCCAGGGACAATTATCACGTGATTTGAAGCGATTGTGTACCGCCAGCCTTACCTGACGCCAGTGCGACCTCATTGCTTGTGTGTCTCGATTTACAATCTATTATTAAAGTTTTTTAATCTCATGTGAATTTTATTATATTCACTTCTCGTGCGTCGATCGAACTCATATCTTTCATGAGAACAATAATCAGGTAGATACCTAATGAAACCACTCTTCAGATACACACTGCCCGATTAGAACTTTAAGATACGTCAATTAATAGATCTGGAAACGATATGGATTAGATGTGTCAGTGTCAAAAGTGATGTTTTTGTTTGGAGAAACGTCAGATTTGACACTGACATATCTAATTCATATCGTTTTTAGATCTATTAACTGACGTATCTTAAAGTTCGAATTGGGCCGACATACGTATTGAAAAAAAATGACGATCAATTAAATAACATTCGTACTAATTCCCGTCACGATTCATCGTCCACAAAAACTTCAGTTTTCTCTCATTTCTAAGTTACATTCCCATTTAAATACAAACAATAGCAAATCATATCGTCTTGGTTGTAAAGTTTATGCAAAGCAGCGCTAATGATGTCCCATTCATTGTTCGGCAAAGAAAGTGCACCGGGCGAGAATCGCGCAGCGCTAAGGCATGGGGTACAAGAGCACATTAATTTATATTTTAAGCTTCAGTGTCTCCATACTACTCGTATATCTTTTTAAAGATTCTTTACGGAAGTCATGGTAGGACGCTATCCTAAGCCTGTTGTTTAAGCAAGTGTCCCAACTAGAGTGTCCTTTTTAGGATTCACCTCCACCACTAAAATTATGATTATAAATACTTAAGTGTAGGTATACAGCGTATTTAAGGAATCATAGTACAAAAAAAATCCTGTTGACAAAGATAAATATAAAATGTTGTAGTAGCTTTGAGAGACTGCCGTAATGTTTTTAAAAGAATTTGCAAAGAATCGAAAGGATTTTCTTAAGAAAAAGTACACGGATAAGACTTCAATTTAAACTTTAATTTTTCCAAGAATATTTATCAGTCCTTAGTTAGTAAAGAGGTTGAACAGAGAAGAAAATATGCAAACAAGAGCCATTTTAATATTAACTTGTCCAAAGAGAATATAATTTGATTTGAGCGCCTAGCCATGATGACAATTAAATAGTTGATAGAAAACTCCAATCGAAACTTAAATAATGCATAAGTAATATACAACGTGTTACATCAGCCACTGAAAGTGGGGTGGGTACTCGTTGTATAGGTCATACTCATAGCTGGGCAGAAGTCCTTCCGTTAACTTTCCTTAAGTCCGTTAATCGTTAATACCTAAGTACCTACTCACACCAAGGCCGCGCGCTGCCGCGCCGCGCCGATTACGTTCCGACTAGTTTGCGTTAGGTTTGTATGCAGTGCAACTTTACATAGCGCGAATCGTCGCGCGCTTGTACTACTGAATAAGAGTCTAATATTGCTTACCCCGTGCGCCGTATTAATTTTGTTATTACGAGAGTATGACAGAGTCGCGGCCACTTGAGCAGTTGCCATATTATAAGATACACCGGTGCGAGCGAGACAAATATAACAACTTACTTACTATTCGAGACCGAGCGGCAGATGCTAGCGAATTATGTTTTTATTGGTCATGCTATTATTAATTCGTAATGATTACCATGTTAATTAGTAGATTAGTATTTAATAAAAATCAAAATTTATGATTATTTCTACTAGTTTTACTTCCTATTGCGTATATTTAAGATTTCGAGTTAACGATTAACGATTAACTTTAACTTCCGTTAAAACTTCTGAAAAGTAACATTTTAACGTTTAACGAAGTTAACTTTTTATGGAATGCATTAACGATTAACGAAGTTAACTTTTTGATTAACGGTGCCCAGCTCTGGTCATACTGATGAACTTTTACTATGGGACCAACCCCGAAATTGCGATAAGAAAATTGACACTCCCATACAAGGTATCATGCAACATCAGCCATGTATGGGAGAGTCAATTTTTTTTTCGGGATTTCGGAGTTGGGCCCATAGTAAAAGTTGCTTAATATGACCTTTAAGTGTGCCCATCCCACTTTCAGTGGCTGGTGTAACACCTTGTATAAATCATGTGAATTTTCGTAGAATCTCTCATCCCGATACATTTTTTTTTGGTTTGCGTTTGTCGATGTACGATTGTCATCTTGTCTTGCACCCAAGTTATCCAGTAGATCAATTACGGATTTGTATACACACTTGTTTAATCAGAACACAATCTTTCGCGTACAGGCTTGCTTATACTCTAAATCGTACGAGGAAAGAAATGCTAGTAAAAAATATTCAAATTTTTTTCTCAGTACGCGATATTCCATCGCAGTCCGTCTCGAGACTTATTGAAGCGTTTGACCCAGGCATCGGCGTGGAAGTTTCTGTCATTGGCAAGCCATGTTGGAATTACCCAATCAACTCGCAGACTATTTGGCTCATCGTAGTGGCGTGGAGCGCTTTCTAGCGGGACGGGAACATTTCATTAAAAATATTTGGATACTATAACTACATACTACGAAGTTGCAGCTAGGTGTAATTACTTAAGCAAGGAATGAGCAGGTTAAAATAGTGCTAGGAACTACTTATTAACTTAATTTTACGCTCGGGCAGGCTCGGTAAAAACCCTATCACATGTATACATTTTTGAAGTGTTTATCTATCTATCTAATCTAATACCTTTAAACGAGCAATTCTTGTTTATTTATATATATATATATATCGGGGATCTCGGAAACGGCTCTAACGATTTCGATGAAATTTGCTATATGGGGGTTTTTGGGGGCGAAAAATCGATCTAGCTAGGTCTTATCTCTGGGAAAACGCGCATTTTCGAGTTTTTTTATGTTTTCCGAGCGAAGCTCGGTCACCCAGATATTACTACCTTATGAGGTAATGAGTAGAAGTCTAGTCGCAACGAGTAGAGACCTAGTGCATTCAAGTTTAGATTATTTAGTTATTTAACGGCCGTTGATTGAGACAGCCATGAGGTAGGTATTTAATGGGTAGCTTACACTGAACCCACACCCCGACAGTATACGCAATGGGTTCGGACTGTAATGGCGGCGTGCGGTTCGTCACAGCTGTTCCCGGCGCCATTTGCATCGATATAGGTTGACACTAGTGCGGAGAGGCGGATACAAGACAGTTATATTATTTGTAGCTAATATCTAAGACTCGTGTAACAGATATGTGCCGATATCCTACACTGTCGTAATACTCGTAGTATCATATGTTCAATTTAGAGATCACGTTCACCATAACGGTGTAGTTTCATGAAATGTAACGTTCACGCCGGCTAAAATCGATGCGATTACGTCTTGTTTTGGGATATCGTTTTTCCTACCTAATCAGGGATCGGTTGACTATATGTACATATATATATATATATATATATATATATATATATATATACTAGCAGTAACAACACAGGTAGGTGCATGTGTGTACAGGTAGCTTTTTATAACAGATTAAAGAAAGGGTTATATTTGCTTAAGTACTATACGCATAAAGCACTTCGCCAGCTACGCTGTATGCTACAAGTTCGCCCTGGTATCTTCGATCGCACTCCAAAATGTTGGAGAACCCCTGTGATACTGCAAAGCAAGTTAATAGAAAAATTATATTGAAAGAAGGCATATTTTATTTTAAACTAGCGACCCGCCCCGGCTTCGCACGGGTTAACAAATTATACATAAACCTTCCTCTTGAATCACTCTATCTATTAAAAAAACCGCATCAAAATCCGTTGCGTACTTTTAAAGATCTAAGCATACAGACAGACAGTCAGACAGGGAAGCGACTTTGTTTTATACTATGTATGTAGTGATTGTTCAACCATTTTAGTGTTGATAAAAAACACAAATTTTTCGTACTTACCTTCCGTTTGGTTACTATAATACAAAATCTATTAAAAATGGTAACGAAATCGAAAAAAGTTTAGCCTTTTTTCGTGGACAGAGTGTTCGTAATTCTAAACAATAAATCCATATAAAAAAAATATTTTGTGTACAATTTAAATAAAACGGCCCTTCCGCATTTTGATGTAATCGTTTCCCAGTCATAATAAACATGTTACGCCGCGATACGAGCACGAGGCCGAATTTCTCGCTGCTATCACGAGCGCATACGGGCTGATACGATATGTGCAGCTGTTGTGCTTCCTTCACTATTCGACTACGACTTGCTCAGGTACTTCGTCTTCTGTGCATTTCTTATTTGCGACTTAAAATCCGTTTAATCGTAATTTTGATCTTCATAAAAAAAAACATTCCAGATATATATTACGAATTACACACGTCCAATGAACCATGATAACTATTGCGATAAACTGTTACTCGACACACTGTTATTCGACCCAAACGACGCTCCGGGACGAACGTTCAAAAGATCGAAATCGCGATAAACTGTTTCTCGACAGAATAGTTTTGCTATGAACGTTGGTTCGAAAAATCGGAATCGCGATAAACGATTGCTCTATAAATTGGATTCACGATGAACGTTTGATCGAAAAATCGGTACCGCGATCAATTTTTGCTCGACGGAACGCTTAAAGCGCGAAAAATTATAGATCGACTGATTGATTCAGCGACAAACTCTTGTACAACATAATCCTACTTAGTGCGACAAATTATAAATCGACTGATCGATGTAGTTTGTACAACTAGCAACAATTGTCATTCGAAGTTCAAAATCGCATTGCCGACATAGTGAGTGCATTCCTTTTTTTCAATTCGGTATATATGAATTGATATAGAGTCTGTGCGGAAAGAAGAGCCGTGGAATGTATGGGGCCCAATACAATCCACGACTCTTCTGTTTCCGAACAGACTACAAAATGATATAACTATTATGTTTAAAATTTCGTGATATACCCTGAGCTGCCAAAGGCTCAAAAGAAACTCACAATTACACTAATTAAGTACTCGTCCCATTACTAACGCAATCATAAACGCTGCATAGACCGCAACAACCTGGTTATCTCACTCCCGGTCAAGCAGAGCGATGAATTTCACCAGCTCGCTATTCGCAAATGTTTTTATGACGTCAGTGAGGCGTGAAATTAGATTTGCGTCCGCTAATTCTGACGTCATATGCGGGTAAATGTAAACTGATTTGATGAGATAAATTAAAAATAAAGTGTTTATGATTAGGTAGTGGTCAGAGTGCTTATAAAATGCTGTCGAAACTATAATATTATAGGCTGATGACGAAAACAAGACCGCAAAACCATGCTTCACCTTGTTTTTCATTGCATTTTCGTACCTTTGATTTAATAACTTTTTTCTATAGGAATAAATAAATAAATATTATAGGACATTATACACAGATTGACTAAGCCCCACAGTAAGCTCAATAAGGTTTGTGTTGTGGGTACTTAAACAACTATCTATCTATCTAATCTAATACCTTTAAACGAGCAATTCTTGTATATTTATTTATACACACCGCGTCACATGAATAGGACCAGCATATTTTTCGATGTTATTTAATATACGAGATAAAATAAATATGTAAGAATGGTACGTATAAACATCTTTAGGCACGTGAAGTTTAATTATAAACAATTGAACTTAACCGCCCAGCGTGACCGCGAGCGACGCTTACGTTGGTAATATTGGGACGCGTCACTTGAATACGACCAATAACTCCCTTCCCCACGCGGCCTCAGTTGCAAAACAAAAACGACACAGAGCGCACGTATTACGCGTATTTAAAGTGAACAACATCAAGTAGTGACGATATAATATATTTTTTTATTAATATGGGTCGGAAAAAATGTTTGAATCTAGAGGAAATAGGAAAAATAAAAATTCTTTGTGAAGAGGGCTATTCCTTAAGAAAAATCGCAAAAAAAATAGGGCGTTCACACCAGGTGATAAGTCATTTTCTTGACGATCCTGAAAATTATGGTAAGAAATTCAAAGGCCGTACCAAATTCGCTACAACTGAAAGAGAGCGCCGAGCAATATTACGCGAAGCGTCGAATTCTACGCTAACAGCCGGACAAATAGCCCATAATGTTGGAACTGAAGCATCGGTGAGGACTGTTCAAAGGGTTATACGCAATTGTTCGCATTTAAAACGTTTGAAAATGAAGAGAAAGCCATGTTTAAAAAAGCAACACTGTACGGAACGTCTTCGGTTTGCACGAAACAAAATGCACTGGACCAAAGAGTGGCATAAAGTTATATTTAGTGATGAAAAAAAATTTAACTTGGATGGCCCCGACGGGTATTCTTACTATTTTCATGATTTACGAAAAAATGAAATAATTTTATCGCGTCGGCGAAATGATGCAGGCTCAGTTATGGTCTGGGGTGCGATATCATACAACGGACCGATTGATTTAGTAGTGATACAAGGTAGACAAAATTCTAAAAGCTACATTAATCTTCTAAAAACTGAAATATGTAAGTTTAGCAGTATCACAGATGATGAAAATTTCATTTTCCAACATGATAATGCCAGCATTCATAGAGCACATGATGTCCGTCAGTGGTTTCAACAAAAAAATGTCGACGTTCTCGACTGGCCATCACTCTCCCCCGACCTAAATATATTAGAAAATGTATGGGGGTGGTTGTCACGTGAAGTTTATAAGAATGGTAAACAATATAACAACAAGCAAGAACTCGAGAAGGGTATAAAAAAGTGTTGGAGCAAACTACCGATTAAATACATAAGAAGTCTTTATGAGTCAATGCCATCTCGGATTTTTGATTTAATTCAAAATAAGGGAAAAAGTTTTAATTATTAATCAACATTTATTTAAATAAATATTATTCAATAAGATTTTTTTTTGTGTTTTATTTAATGGTCGTATTCAAGTGACGCGTCATAATTACCTACCAGCATTGTCACAAAGACTCGCCGAGTCTTAAGAAGTTCGATTGTTCATAGTTAAACTTCACATGCCTAAAGATGTTTACACGTACCATTATTATATATTTATTTTGTCTTATATCTTAGATAGCAAAGGAAAATATGCTGGTCTTATTCATGTGACGCGGTGTGTATATATATTTCGGGGATCTCGGAAACGGCTCTAACGATTTCGATGAAATTTGGTATATGGGGGTTTTCGGGGGCGAAAAATCGATCTAGCTGGGTCTTATCTCTGGGAAAACGCAAATTTTTGAGATTTTATATGTTTTCCGAGCAAAGCTCGGTCTCCCAGATATTAATATATACAGTGTGTAAGTCAAATACGGGCAATAAATTAAACCAGATATAGAATTTACCCGTCTTATCATTAATTAAGATGTTTTTTTAAGTTACACTTAATTATGACCCCGTGATTAACTTTTTCCACATGTACCGAGCAGCAATGTACTGTAAACATTAAGAAACAAGATGATAATGACATTACGAGATACGAGCTTTTCATAGTAACTGCCAACAAGCGTTGACAGTTACTTTAAAAAGCTCGTATCCCGTAACGTGTGTGGTGTATTACATTGCGGGCCGAATTATTTTGTATGGTTATAATTTTCAATGCATTTCTAAGTAAAATCTATCTCAATATACTTTTTAGGTCCTATGCTAACCACCGTTTAAATATTCGCCCGTATTGGATTTACACACTGTATAACAGAATATACGGGTCTCTATTGTTTCCCAAAAATTTTTAAGTCATAATTTAATGTTTGCCCGCATTTTCGTTAGTCATAATTCATTTGGTTCAGAAACGCTGCGATTCAACTCGGTCAGGTTTCGAAGGTTTCGTGAAAATGACGACTATTGATTTGACCAGTACATTATGGTCGGTAGTACGCGGACTACTAGACACGAATGTTTGACAGTAGCGAGCGCTGTGAACAAAGCCGGCCCGCTAATTGGGAGACTGCTGCCGTACACGAATACACGTATTGAGCAGCGAGCGCAGCGCTCGTCCAATTGCGGGCGTGGCTATTGATGGGATTCAAACTATAAAATAATCTTTTATTCATATTTTTATATGATGCCTAAAACAAATGTACCTAATACAAATTAAGTTACACATAGGGTGACTGCTATAGTTATTGACCACTACATAGTAATTGGCCACTCTTAACAATAAGGTTACAATTGGCTTGTTTCTTTCTGATTTGTGTATTAGAACAAATTAAATTATTTTCAGAAAATATTTTAATTTGTTTTTATTTTAAGTAGACACACTACTATATAAATTATAAACTTTAAATAAATGTCATATACTAATAAAAAGTGACCAAGGCCTCCAGTGCCCCAGTCTTTCTGATTTGTTAGGATAGGCCAATTACTATGTAGTGACCAATAAAGCCCTTTGTTTTCAATAAAGTGATAAGTCATAATGTATTGTTTGTCATATTATCATTAGTCATAAAACTGAAACCGTTAACTTTTCAGGATTTACGTAAGGATATCCTATAGATTAGGTTAGATTTGTTTTATGGCAATGCTGAAAAGTGACGCATTTTTGATCCAACTGAATTATGACTATCGAAAATGCGGGCAAACAATACATTATGACTTAAAACTATTTGGGAGAAATAATAGAGACGTAGAAATAATAGACAACCGGCTAATAACTACAGTAATCACCATAGTTCAATTCCAATTTGAGTAAGTATTTCATTTAAACAACTATTCAGCTTGCAAACATAGGTACACGCGTATGTAAATCGGTGCATTCTTAAGTAACACTAGGTAAATGTAATTAAAATAATATGGTTAGTTATTTTATGGATGTTTTTTTTGCAATATTATTGTTAATTATTTTAATTCTAATACCTATTCATCCGACTCACTTTGATCAGAAAAGTTACAAAGGTAAAATCGACATGCCAGTGGCCACCCACTGTCAAATTATAGTACCGATGGACTTTGTCTCCCTGGCAGAGGTACAGGAGTGACCCAGTTTTTTGCTCACAAAGCTTTATAAAGCACTGAATTCTAGATTCAGCTTGCGTCCCCTGCCCCGGTTTTTGTTAATTCCCTTACTCTGTTTTTCTTTATTTTGCATGTCTGTAGGATTCATTTTATAATCAACGTAGTTCTTTGATGTTTATTTAAACAGCGAATGGTATGAATACGTCGTCACTCATTTGGTATCATGGAGATCGTATGAGGGTCTCAACGAAATAAGGACATAGGATAGTTTTTATTATTATTTTTCCTTATCCCACGCAGACGAAGTCGTGGGCAGAAGCTAGTTTATTATAAAAGCTCGTTGTCATGCGTAGGTTTTATATCACATTTAATTTCCTGTTCGCCTAGCTATAAACAATAACTGCTCACCACAATATTTCACTCACACCAACTGCCATGCCCATTCGCCTCTTCACCCAGTCTCATGCATGCTATCAAGTCCACCGCAAAACACACCATGCGTGCATATAAAATAGAGTTGTTTTCTCATTACTCACCGATACAACCCTGTTGGCCGATGTCATCTGCACACGACATTGTTGAAAACACGTAACTCGGTAGGTATATAGGCTGCAGCTACAAGAGTTAAAATTATATTAATCTTTAAGATTTTGCTGACTTTTAACTTACCTAACCCTCTCGTTGACCTGTTAAGTTTTCATGTACCTAATACATATAAATTATTATGCTTTAAACCATATTATTCAAATTCGATTACGGTTTGTAATTATACGAACGATACATGTCAAACGATGCCTGAAGTTTTATAATACTATAGTTAACGTAATACGAAATAAATTTATATTAAAATAAGGACATTCCAAAAGGGCTACTACAAGTAGTACTACTAGGTAGGTAGTAGTAGTATTACTACCTACATACTCCTAATAAAAGTTCTATACTCTCGCTATTTTAAAACATTTAGTATTTACGAGGAAACGAACATAAAAATGCACTAAATATATACCTAATTGTGTATACATACGCCTAGGTCGAAAAGTTAACCCTTTTTGTCGCTAAGCGGGACAAGATTATTGCTATCGTAAATAAATTAAGTCACAAATGAATGTTCTGATTTAGTAGAACTTTAATTGCTACTTAATCAATGCTACTTCATATTTATTGCGCATTAAAACTCCTTTAATGATATAAAATTTCAAAAAATATTCCCGTGAGGTAAGGATATTCCTTACCTGCACTATTTATCTACGAGAAATATGTCATAAAGTTAAGCACGGGCTACGCCTTACCACAAATGAACCGATATTTGGTCAATATTTTAAGCAATTATTTAGGAAGTAACTATTAAAATTTAAAGGCAAAACAGAAATAAACGCCCATAAATTTCTATAATAATGGCTATGCGCCAAAATCTGTCTATACGGAAAATTCAAATCCCATTCCCAGTCCATCTAACTCGTTGTTAGCTGAAATATTAATAGTGTCATCAATTCGGTTCGCAGTGTAACGTGGAGGAGTTAAAAATTTAAAACCAATGCCATCTGGCTTTTTGCCAATTTCGTTGAAGCGTTTTGCTCGAATGTGATTCTTGTCATATTTGTTCATTTCAACATGACTTTTTAATGTTTTTGCAGTGTCATTTATATCTTTTTCTACTCCCGTACTTTTATTTATCATTTAAAGGGTCGTGCACACATCTTTAAAACCCTATCTTAAAGTTGTCAAGACAAGTCTGTAGTCTATTCCCTAAAAAAGCATTTGTGCATACACGCAGTATATTTTTGGCTCTTTTACAATACTTCGTGTAATGGCCACTTAAAAAATACATTGTTGCCAACCTTATAGTCATAACACACTGTCGCACCGCAACGCGACCTTGGTTCGTCGCACCCATTAAATGAGAGCGAGAAAGAAATATATCTTTCTCGCTCTCGCTTATGGGTGTGAATGTCATATCTGACAAATAAGTGAACCATAGACATGTTTTTTTTTTAATTTTATTCATTCTTTTCCCGCTCGTACCCTCCATTCTTTGCTACTTCTTGAATATTGTGAATCTTGAATATGAATACTATTGTGCCTGTCGAATGAAAACTTAACTTTTGTGTTAAAAAACAGTATGTCTTTCAAGTTAAAATGGATGAAGACAAAAACTTAGTGTCTACGCCTGAAGAAATATCAGTAATAGCACAAGAATCACTAAAAACAGGTAGATACCGTAGGTAGAAGTCCACTAGATGACATGAAAAATATAGTCCGTCAACCAAATCTTGTCAGTAGCAATGTAAAGCAAACTAAAGTAGGGCAACACTCAAAGAGCAGTATTGCGCTAAGAAAAGCAGCAATGTACATCGAACCATAAGATTTTTTTTCCGCTGAGCGCGCCCTGCGTACGTCAATTCAAATTGTCACTCGCGGTTTATTGAAAAAAATTGAAACATGGACGGACAATTTAAAAGCGATGTTAAAACAATGTTAATCAAAATGATGAACAAATTTAAAGATATCAAAAACAACTCTCTATCGTAGTGCTTATATTCTCTTTGTTCCCTATGTCTTCTAAGTTTACTAAAATAAAATCATATCAAAATGCAGATAATTAGATAGTGCATATATTTGTTATTTACAATATAATATGCCACCTGTTAATGTAAATTAGTGTACTGTTCTGAATGAATATGACATACCTGTGTAATTTTTTTGATTGGTATATATTGTACAATATACATATTAAAAATAAAACAACTGATATTTGGGTGTTTATTTAATTTAAAGGTAAATAAGATAAGGGGCACTTTTCGACTTGGTTGCGTTGTACACGTATATAAACCGCCATAGGTAAGTATTGTCTGAAGAGATACTTTCTACTACGAACGCCTTATATTGGGCAAGATTTAATCCTGCAACAAACATGTATGGATTAGGTAGATATTGCGAAAGAACGGCGATATAATCAAGGCTCTTAATACTGTTTAAAAGGTTTACCTTTGTAAATAGTCACAACTGATTGCTGAAAATATTAGTCATGTGGGCCTATGGACGGTTTCCAGGACACAATTTATGGTCTTGTTGGATATATTTAGGCATACGTTTTAATTTTATTTATGCCTTTTAACCCTAAAACAAAAAAACTGAACATAATCTTAAAAGTTCGAAAGAGTTCTTCCAGTATGTACTTGTCATAAACTCAATTTTTAGTAATGTTTACCATCAACGAGCATGATTGTACATTGTAGGCCCCTTAGCTTTGCTTATTCTTATTTAATGTATTGGTATTTAATGGTGACAGCAGAAATATCTCTTGAAACAGAAACGATTCAGAATGAAAACCAAATGAAAACAAATAAGGTGACGGCTGTCGTTCACGATCCACATTCCACAGATAAAACACAGATGATACGCATTTTGGAATTATTCGAACACAGTGTTGCTAACCCGCGATTTTTCAAATTTGCCGCCTTTTACTACTGACAAGATTTGGTTGACGGACTTTATTTGTTAAATTTACAATTTTATTTCAAAGTGTTTGGTCGTAGAAAAAGTATTGTATGCAACGTTGTTTAACTGAGTCAAAAAATACTCGTGGCGTCTTTATTAACAATTTTCGGCTTCGCCTCAAATTGTTACTCACGCCACTCGCCTTTTTTGACCCCTCTTAAACAACGGTTGCATAAAATACTATTTGTGGTTTATTTATCCATGACAAACGATAGTCCTTGACGTACATGTGAGATAAAGACTAATTGTTTACCTTAAACCAAGCTCCTAATGAAACTAGTGAAACTCAGTGAAACTAACCAACTTTAATGAGACAACAGAGTTTCACGGTAATTGGTTGTTCCCATTTAGAATTCATTGGACGCCATGTTGACGTTCCTCCCTAGTGAAAGCCACCAAAATAACGTAATTATCTTATTTACGCGTGATTAAAGTTTAATTATCGTTATTTTTAGGTAAGTACACAGTGGCTCTGTGAGCTGAAAAAAAAACTGATCAACAAAAAAATTGTTATTTTACAAGGGGACAAAGTTGTTGTTTAACCTCTCGTGCTAATAGTGATACCCGAGCAAGCGAAAGATTACAAAATTGTAATCTAGAGCGTTGCGAGGGTTCAAGACACGAGGGTTAAACAAATTTGGCCACCGAGTGAAACACAAAATTTCTCAAACACAAGAACAGCAACTTTATCGTCAGCTATTGGACAATCAAGAGAGCCTTACCAGCAGCTGATGTAGTAAAAAAATAAATATAACGAACCTATTCACAAAATTTCTCGACAATGGGTTTTTGCGACTTGTAGAGCAAAAAACGAGCTGAAACGAATACGCTTCGCTCACGCTCGATCAATAATTTACTTAATTAACACCAGTCTATTTTACAATAAAATATATATGTATGTATTAAAAAATCACAGAGATATACATATAAAGTAAACATTCTATACCTATTATATTCTGAAAGTAGGTGGGCCTCAATATGGGCTCTTTTACAAAATAAAAAATAAGAAGCGGTCAAGCGTGAATCGATCTCGGAAAACAACAAAATTTTTATAAAATTGTGTACCTAATCGTTTGCGTGTCCGACTAGCAATCATTTTTCTTTATTAGGCATGATTTTTTTTGTAAGAAGAAAGTATTACCTACTTACCTTATATATAATGTTCATTATGTAAATAGAATCTCATTTATCTAGTAGACTTTAATACTATGAGAACTTGCATATTTATATTGGTTTCTTACTTTAGAAAATTTAATTACATCTTAATGAATTAGCCACTTATTTCCATTACGTGCCAAAATCTTAGGATAAGTTTAGTAGGTACCAGAAGATTAATTTTACTCTCCAAAACTTTTAAAAGGGTTTTAATTGCCAGCGCCAGTCAATATGGAAACTTTCTTACGAGTGTTCTGGGAAGATTTGAATCTAGATTATGGCTCGTTTTCACTGTAGGTACATATACTAGGTGAAATATAGGAACCTGTATTTGTTGTAAATGTAAGATAGATAGAGTCTTCTGTAAATCTTCTGGATATTTTGAGTTGGCTATTAATTACCAGACATTCAATACAAAAACGTTTATTGGAAACTTGATAGGTACATTTGTTTCATCAATAAAATTGTTTGTCGTTCAACGAAGTAAAAATGCGATATCAATTCCGCGCGAGTGAACGGATTGAATGAACTGACTGAGTGGTAATGTGACAAAGATATCTCGTCGGCACGTCCCAGACTAAAAGAGCTGCAGGAAAAAAAAACATATTTTCCTCCAGGACCACAAAGTTGAATTCCTAAAATGTTGAAATCCCAAAATGTTGAATAATGTTTTCACGGATATCACTGATATCAGACTAAATCAATAGGTAGGTAGGTTAGGTTCGTTAGGTAGCTTCAGATGCCCAAAGGGCAAACCGCCTAGAAATAGGAGCCCCGCGAAGCGGGGCTCCGTCTAGTTAAGTTCAAGTCAAAGTCAACATTTTGGGATTTCAACATTTTAGGAATTCAACTTTGTGGTCCTGGAGGCATATTTTGTGTCATATTTAAAAAAATATTCTTGTTCATCGGTTGTTTGCGTGTAAGTAAAGTTAATCATATTTTAATATAGGTATTGCAAAACACCCCAATTTTCAATTCCGTAGCCAACTAGGAACCCCTTTTAATTCCGCCAGGTCCATTCGTCTTTATGTTCGTATGCGGCATAGTTTTGTACTTATTAAAACTAGAAAGTCGTTAAAACCAACTCTATTCTTTGAAAATAGCGGCAAAAATAGCTTTTTGCCCACAAAACTGCAATTAAATATCACAAAAATGTTAAATTGTTTAAAGTTGGCAGGTTCGACATTTATACGAACTGTATATCAGCGCGTCGCGTGTAATTGTTATTTAAAATCGAAATATTATGTTACTTATATTAAGTTGATGCTTCTGATAAATATTTATATCGGTTTCTTTCCTGCTTTGGTTTTTCCCCTTCCCTCAAAACAGTCAAAACCCTCACATCACTGTCAACTAAGTTTGCAGGAGGATTGCTGGAGGAAGTGTTTTTAATAAATAAATGCAGAGACGTATAAATTCAAACTCAAGCATGAATATAATGCAAATTAACGGAAACAAAGAGTATACCTATAAAAAATTTAGGGTTCCGTAACACACTTATACAATTCTTCAATGGAATTATTTAATTGTATATTAATATTTTTTTCTCCTTAATTATGTGATGTTAGTGAACATTAAACGGTATAGCAAAACAATTGATAATAATTTAACATTTTGAAATATACAAGAGCCCCGATAACCGATAACTGATACGATGTTTCTAGTTAATATCAAGAAGATACCAAGCTATGGTTCATCACAACACTGCCCAAGTATCCCGAAAAATCCAATTGACAACAAGTTCAGTGAGGCTGTTTAAATTCCATTGCTGGGCGCGATAACAAAAGCAATAAAATTGGCTCGAGACGTCAAACGATATGGTAATGCGAGGACTACCTCCTTTACATTCGGCGGGCGGCGCCGATATTTCACGGCGCGATCTGCTCAAATTCAGATAAAGTGCTAGATTGGTGTGGAACCGGCTCTTCTCGAAAGGCGTGCCGAGTGTTAGAGTCGGCAACGCGCATGTAACTCCTCTGTAATTGCAGGCGTACATAGGCGACGGAGACTACTTACCATCAGGCGGACCATATGCTTGTTTGCCACCGATGTAGTATTAAAAACAGGGTCTAAAACCAAACAAAGCATCTAATCTACATTTATGTAAATGTTGAAACTAACAATGCAGCTTTTTAAAATCATATCTTACTGCTTCAATGTGTCTTATATCATATCGCTACCCGTTTGCCCAAGTAGGGTAACGTACAATAACTGGCTTGATAGGCTGTATAAGAATATAACTGAACCAAACTTTTTTTATGAAAAATTATAGCAAATTCCTAGAATTCAAAATATAATAGGTACTTAGCGTTAAAAAATGATATAGGTATGACAACTGACGATGTTTTTTGCGTTCAAGTAAAATGCATACTCTTAAAATTTAAATGATACTATTAATAGAAAACTTGAAGCGTGCCTTGCTTCATTACAATACAAAAGTCATTCCCATCCAAACTTATCACTCAAAGCACCTGAATGTCGGCAGATTGCGGCTTACAGCAAGCGTTCCCGGTTATTCTCCGTTCTACTACCTTTTCGTGCATTTTACAGCGAAAACCAACTAGAATCGGCTTTATACTCCTAGTAATAAAGGAGTGAACAACGACAAACATCACATTGTAAATAGAACCACCGCGTAATGCCTCTCTGTGATAATTTTATGCCGAGTCTAGCTATTTTCAACTTAACATTGAATAGAAGAAAGGTCACATGATTGTAGTTTTTAATTTGGTTTTTGTAACATAATCGTAGACGTATTATTGGTAGAGAATTCTATTATTGAAAAAAATTGAAGTCAGATTTGTTAATATAGAAATGAAACTGGACTTGAACTGGACCAATTATGCGTTTGATGTTTTTGGTGCATTTGTGAGGTATTGCAATACTAATAGGTATTGCATTACTGAAACTATATTAGTTTTCTTAGTCTGTTTAGGAAAGATGTAGGAAGTTAAGGAAAGATATTTCCCTTCTTTTAAATTACCTATATAAATCCTGGCCATCCTTTGATTTATATTTTAACAAATTTAGGTAGGTATATGATTATTGATTAGACTTCTGTGTTGCTAATTTGTTATTACCGGAGTTGATATACTTATCAAAATGTATCAACTGAACTGTTTGATTTGATATATTAGAAACCTCATTATTTATCAAATCCAGCGGGTAAGTATAATTAACCAGTAGTAGTTTATTTACAGAAACAGTTAGTCATTCAATTTACAGTAGGTACACAGATATTGGTCTTTGAACGCTTTGTCTTTGCCACTTGCCTGTTGCTTCGTCGAAACTTGTTTCTTTTTATAGTAAACTGTCAGGTGGATCACCAAAAGGATCCATGAGTATAATCGATGAAACTCATAAGGATCGAAAGAAATCGTAATTCTGATTGAAATAATATACTTAATAAGTTTTTGGCAAAAATTTCATTTTTGGTACAAGCTTTTATCGCTGACTGTACTTTTCTTACGACAGACAACTAATACTCATCGAGACAATTCTAAAAACCCCTAACACAATTAGGTTGCGTTGTTTCATCACAGAGTTTCTATGGCCACCTCCTGTCTCCATCATCAGATCAGTTCGACAGTACCATATTATTGTATTGTCATCAGAACTACATACAGCTGCCAATTTTCATGACGCTACGATCCTTGGAAGATGGTTAAATTAGTTACCTATCTTAGATTCCATTACATAGTTACATACGGGATACGGGTCGACCTAATAAAAGCTTTTTAAATAAATAAAAAAAACATAATCGAAAAAAATCATTAAAAATTACCGAATATTTTTTTATTTCGTTTCGTATCTGTATTTTTTTTTTGATATTTATTTCATGTTGTGTTTGATTTATATTCAATGAGGAGCTACTGTAGAGGACACCATAATATGTAGGTACCGACTACAAATATTCGAGGTGTACTTTTTACTTGATACAAGATAATATATGTATACGGGACTGCAGCCATTACTATGAGCAACTTTTGTTTTAAGAGCACCCTGGAAAAAAATAGCTGCTCCATAAGTTCGATTCGACAATGTATGGAAACCGGAAACAGTACAGTACCACTACCACCAGTTTGACACTGACATAAACGCCATCGAGAACGTAATTTACTTTCTATGCTTCTCGCTCGTACTCGCATATTAGGGCAAGCGAGAGGTTTAGAAAGTAAATTACGTTCTCGAAAGCGTTTAAAAAATATTAATGTAATTAATAACAAAACGTAAATAGTACAAACTTAATACTTAAGTACCTTATAAAATAAAATAACTAAAACTAAACCTAATAAAAATTAAAAAAAAACCCTAAAACCTACCTTCTAACCCTAGGCCCCCCGGCAAGGTGCCCATCACGCGTTTATGTCAGTTTTGACACTGTCAATGACTCATGGTACGGGCTCAGTACCTATAAGCAAATTATTATGTATTTAGCTCTTCAGTAAATACTAGTTATTTTAATAACTTTGCGAGCAAAACAAACTTCCGTAAAGGGATGAAACTAATAAAGTGGATAGACGACGGACAGTGACAAAACAAGCTAGTTTTAATGAAAACCGGCGAGGGATGGCATTAGAAGATCACGCTCAAAGAGAATATTGAGATAGACTTATTTACGCTTGGGAATCACTACACACAGCTGGTGCGCGACCCACATTTACTTAAATCCGCAATTTGACAATATTTACCAATGAACTCGCATACGTACCTACTATGCCTAGTCTGTATATGTATACTATCATTAGCTGTAGTATTAACCTTTTAACCGCCGTAGACTGATATATAAGACATACAAAATCTGGCTCATTTCGTTGCTGTCTGATAAATAAGACAAAACTTCGTGTAACTTTGTACCCCCCGGCGCACGCTCGATGACATCGTAGTTTTTAGGGTTCCGTACCCAAAGGGTAAAAACGGGACCCTATTACTAAGACTCCGCTGTCCGTCCGTCCGTCCGTCCGTCCGTCTGTCACCAGGCTGTATCTCACGAACCATGATAGCTAGACAGTTTAAATTTTCACAGGTGATGTATTTCTGTTGCCGCTATAACAACAAATACTAAAAACAGAATAAAATAAAGATTTAAGTGGGGCTCGCATACAACAAACGTGATTTTTGACCGAAGTTAAGCAACGTCGTCGGGCGGGGTCAGTACTTGGATGGGTGACCGTTTTTTGTTTGTTTTGCTCTATTTTTTGTTGATGGTGCGGAACCCTCCGTGCGCGAGTCCGACTCGCACTTGGCCGGTTTTTTATATTAAACTAGCGGCATGCCCCGGCTTCACACAAGTTAACAAATTATACATAAACCTTCCTCTTGAATCAATCTATCTATTAACAAAACCGCATCAAAATCCGTTGCTTAGTTTTAAAGATCTAAGCATACATAGGGACAGACAGCGGGTGCGACTTTGTTTTATACTATGTAGTGATTTTTACACGTTTCAATCATAGACAAATTCCATGAAAAAAATCACACGGAAGATAGACCATACTTGCATGGGCCCACTCTAAGTCAATACCTCTAGGTACATCAAAAGGTTAAAGTTGGCCCGATAACAATAAATCACAAAAACATGTCTAATTTCTATGTATTTCCAGTTGTATAATACCCTGCCTGAGCAGTATAATTATTTATTTTAGTATAAAAATAGCTAGTAATATTGCCGATAAATCGATCTGACCAGCAAAATTTTAATCAGAAGTATTTTTCCAAATTAATTCAGATAAAACATAAAAACCGTCCATGCAATAATCGCGCGGCGGCGCGTCATAATCTTTTGCCCCTTACAGTTTCCTGGCTTTACGGCCCTTCTAAAGGAATTGAGTTGACTTCAAAATCGACAATGACAATGTATCGATCATGATCGTTCTAGATTCATATGGCTTTGCATTCGTTTCTCACACCAGGCGGTCTAGCATGAGTTGCGTTCTCGCGCGCGACTCCATACTTGAAGTCGCGCAAGATGTATGGAGTCGCGCGCGAGAACGCAAGTCATGCTAAACCGCCTGATATTTGCCTCGATAGAAATGTAGCTCAAAATTACCTCTCAAATAACAAACACATGAACAGCAACATTGCCAATACTTGGCCATTCTTTATGACAATGTGTATTAAAGAACTCTATGAAGCTGAGAGCATTTTTACTCAGTCCTAGCTCCGACGGAAAGGCAGAGGCAGGGATTTTTGAATTTATTTTTGCGATAATTCCCAGTACCTAAATCCATTAGTATCCAGATCCAGAGGCAAGGTTTTAAGAATAAGGTACCTACTTGAAAAGTCAGACTAATAAACAAATAATTTATGTTAACAATTTTATTATCTACACCTACCGTGTGGATATCAATTATATCCGGCGTCTCCAACTCATGTACAGGTAGTTTTTATTTTATGTGGTATTATGACTTTATTGATATATTACGACTACTTAATTGATATATTTTTTCTATAAAAGTTTAATATTGCATAAAACCTAAGATTGTATTGGCTTTTAAAGTATTTAATACAAGTAAATCAACTGCCGTTTGCCAAATACCGCCAGGTACCTCCGTTTTATTAAACATGATTAAAATGTGGTCCTTCCAAGTAATTCTTGACAATATTAGTTAGTGTGAGTAATAACTTATTCACATTGCATTAACCTAGAAATCAATTAGGTAAATATGTGGACCGGAAATCACGTTTTAAATCATTTTCAGGAAACAAACTTTACTTTACGGAAACGCAAAACTCCTTATTCTAAAATCGACCCTCATCACAAATGCAATGCAACGTATAAAGTATAAATCGAAATTGCCCGAAGAAGTTAAGCATGTATACAGAATTTAATGTGCCTTCAAAATTTGTTGGTTTATCAGCATTCGTCCCAAATAATGTATGCAGCTTTTCCGCAATACAAACGGCTTTGATTTCTCTCATCCCTCCGGTATGAAGGATAAGGAATAAATGGAGTAGTGATGACATTTGTTGTATCTTTTCGTGACAAGGTAGGGTAAAGGCACCAGTAGTCAGCCTTATAACGACTTTTTTAAGTTTCAACGTTCGGCATTTCTACAGGATTAGTCGGATAATTAAACAAATGACATGGTTAGATCAATTGTTTATCATAGTTTTAAAACAAAATATTTAAAAAAATAACAATCCTCTTTATAATATCTCTAATTAAGTTTAAACAAAAAGTGGCACTTTTCTCCAGTAGTCAGCCTCCAAAATCCAGTAAGCAGCCTCTGTGTACCCAGTACTCAGCCTATATAAACTATTCATAATAATTAGATCAAAATTCACTAATATTTATATCAAAATCAACGATATTATAATATTTATATTTTCTTTATAATTTTTGTTATTGTAGTTAGTTGTAGTTTTTAATTTTAGTTTATAATTTTTTGCATATATCAAAATCAACGATATTATAATATCTATTTTTTATTTATAATTTTAGTTATTGTTATTGTAGTTAGTTGTAGTTTTTAATTTTAGTTTATTATTTTTTTGCTTATATGTATTACTTACTTGTTTACTTATTTAAAAAATAAAAAAATATTATAGGTACCTACATATTACATACAATTCTTATGACACGAAATTTGTTGGCCATAGGCACTTAACTAACACTATTCTTGCAAACTAAGAATCGCAATATTTATTTTCTAATAATTAATCCGTCAAAAATTAACGAGGTAAATCCTAATATACAGTGTGGAAAGATAAGTCGGGCCCTGGAGGGAAACTACCTTAAATCCTTAAGCTGGCTCATTTTACTTAAAGGAGACATTCCTTTATTTTTAAAAAGAAACAAAACTGCATTCGAACGAAATTCATTCGAAACCCAGTGGTCAGCCGCATTAAAACGTTATTTCAAATGCGGCTGACTACTGGGTTTTACTTTAAATTGACTAGGGCATGCCCAACTAAATTTGAAAATGTAAATTTAACGGTCCTAACGGTCGCATTGGCTCGAAAATAATAAAATAAACGAATAACCCAAAGGTCAGCCGTGGGGGGCTGGGTACTGGATTCTTTGGAAAAAAGTGTTATCCAGTGGCCAGCCCCCTCAATTTATAAGTGAAATATTGATATTTTCATTCAAATATAATGCAATTTAATAGATAAACTAATAAATAAACCAATCATTAACAAAAACAATAACTTTTAACATTAAAACATAGTTTTTCTTGCCTGTTAAGAGAACACCACGTGCAGTAAAAAATATGGCGAACATGACACTATTGCACTCGTCGACAAACAGCACCTGTATGAACGAGTATATTTCTTCCCCCCGTTCCCTCACCGCACCTGTCGTGTGACGTATTAACCAATAAGGAATCAAAGCTCCTATTTGAGTACTTGTGATTTGTTTAAACGAATATACCAGATATTTATGACCAATAAACGACTCAAAAGGCTGACTACTGGTACCTGGCTGGCCACTGGTGCTGTTACCCTACTAAGAAAACAGAAAGTAAACATGAGAATAAAAATACTAAACAACGTTCCAAAGTTGGTAGATATGATTTATTTATAGGTAAGAATACACCTTTTAATTACATTCCGTAAAACATCATGAAGTAAAACATGTTTTTAAAGACGTTTCTTGCAAAATGTTAAAGATAACGAATAGTTTGGAACAGTAATTTGACTTTTTTAGAAGAATCCTTTGTACTAACCAACTCTACCGTTATTATTTGCCATCTGTATATGTATAAAAGTATTTTGGTATTTAAGTAGGTATATCTAAAATATTATTGTTTTCTTAATCCAAAACAAGTGAGTTACTTTAGTTTAATTTTTATATTCCTCGTTTTATTTTAGATAGGTCTTTTTCAATTAAATAAGGTTTGTTTAACTTTAAACTAAAAAAAAACAAGTGATCGTCTTGAATAAGGTCCAGTCCACTGGTTCTCTGTCGCGTCTCATTACGTGAATTATGGATGAGTCGAGACGCCGTAACGACATGCAGATTAAGCCGCAATATGGCGAGCCTCGCGCGCCTGGATGAGGTATTGAAAGTTTTGAATATTTTTGACAATGGAAGCCGTTTTATGTCGACGCTACATTTTAAATGAAATTATGCATTACTACAGGCCTTAAAAGATACCTATCTTTTGGTACGCCCACCCACAGAACAAGTTAGAATGGCGATACGAGCAGGGTACGTGTCGCCGCCGGTTTTGAGCAAACGCTCGCATGCTACTCGCCCGCGCTGACCGAAAAACGAAGTAAACATGCCTTTTGCGCCACAATAACCTTCAGATTAAGAAGCCAGACATCAAATCTGTCTAAAGGAGGCGTATCCATTCACCACGCACACAAGTTTTTACTACCATTGCACGAGTGTTAGTAAATGTGGAGAGGAACGAGCGGCGACACCGGTTCCGATACTAACTGCGTGCGATAGCCATTGTAGATGATGTGTGCTAGCTGTCACGCTATTGAATCCATACCAAGCTGTGCTGAGAGCTACTCGTCTTGCCAATGACTCAAGGTCATACAGTCTCGTTATTCCATAGCCCATGCACGTTGGTATGAAAAAGGTACCTACTATTACTTAACCCTGTGGAATTTATGTACTACTTAGCATATTGTGAGATTTTCTATCATAACAAATGTGCGAGTCTGCTTTTGTACTGCGCTGGATACAATGTAGGTAGTCCTAGTAGTACCTATTTTAAAAGCTAACCGAACCCATAAGTATCAACTATCTACTAAGAGCTTTAATTAATAAAATTACCACATCCGATTATTGTTGTTAATATTAGCCCCCACGTTTTCGCAAGGTTTTGGCATTAATTTATTCCACCTGCGATCCGCGTCCCGAGTTTTGACTCTTGCCAGATTACAGAGCTGATTTGTTGTCTGGAAGCATATAAAACAACCCGTGATGCTGTTATAACTTGGCAGAGTAATTTATGAGAGAAATACGTTTCGCACTTCCAATTACTACGTGAGTTGTTGGTCGATGTTGTTTTACCTCAAGTACCAAATGTTTATAATAAAAGCCACATATAAATTGACGTAACATTTATAAGAAATGTTATTTACTAAAAAAATACACCACACATTAAAATCTGCTCAGAATTCTTTAGAAGTAAATTGATGTACTTATTATAATTCACTCAGTTCAGATACACATGCCCTGGAGAGGAGTCAAAGGGAATCCGCAATGAGGCATCCAACGTCTAACGAGATTCTGTATTCTGATTGTAGAATATGCAATTTCAGAATGTACATTATGTACGTACGTATTTGCTAACAGATCATTGAAGGCAGTACTTCTTTAGCGGCGCTGTGCACTTTTTGTGATGAGGAAAAAATGTTAAACTCGTAACAGGTGTCACGTGACCGCAAGACGTAAGACGGACACGTGACCTGATCGAAAAACTGTTACTTCAATGTCATTGAGTTTTTCTTTATTGATTTAAATGCCATCTAGTGAGTTTCCCTCTAACATAAAACACTATCTGTTGTTTAAAAATCATTTTGGTAAACGACTTTCTAGATAAGCGACATACGATAAATAGAAATCCGGTCTAGCTTAATCATGATGGTCGTATACCTACATATTAACTCCTAATTGGTTAAAAGGTATTCGGGTTACAAAGAACCTATTATGATTCTACGATCGATCACGCTAATAATATCCTACGCTCTTCAATAGCACATTATATTATATAGCAAAGCAGGTCTTCTAGCTTGATAAACATAGCGGGAGTGTACTGCTACGACCGAACTGTTAGTTATAAGTTGCGAATTGTTTTAAGAGGTAGGTAGATGCTTGACGGCGGCCTGGCACGGCATTTGCATAAGTTCGCCTAATTCGGAGACGTTGATTACTCCCAGTGCGTGCCTGCCTTTCGCGGTATGCTTAAATAATATGCCTGCTGTTTTATATGTGTTGTTATAAATTGTTTATTACAAAAAAAATACATGATTATAATTTTTTGAGTAGTTTATAACAGGTTCAAAACTTCTGAAGCTCTTATTATAGTACCTATAGTCCAGTGGTTCTTAACCTTTTCAGTCCGGTCACCCCTATGACTAACTAGGGAACCTGATTTTACCCCTCCTCCCAATGGTAATAAAAAATAAAACGTGTATGTTTGTTGTATTGTTAAATTTAGATTAGCTTATTACCTCCGTAAAATACCAGTTTTAAACCCACGGGGGTAATTACCCCCAGGTTAGGAACCACTGCTATAGTCGGTTTTCACTGAAATAAATTCTTTTAATATTGTTTTCGTTTCATATCCGTTCAATCCGTTTAAGATTTTCATTGTGTTGCACAATGCATTGTTCAAAGTAGTATTAAGTATAAATGCGTTTAATTGAATTCCTCTTGATTTTAATTTTTAACAAGCAGAAACGTCTGCGAACGATGCTATTAATTTCCTCTTGATTTTGTTTATATTTAACTATAAGTATTTTTTTTTACAGGCAGACCCAACTATATATTATTTTTTATTGGGTATTCTTACAAGATACCGATACACTTAATTGCTTACAACAAGCAATTTCGGGCGTATGTTGGAATATTTTGAGAGTAATAAATAAATAAAATAATAAATAACTAGTTTAATTATCGGCATTTACCTAATCTTAATGTACCTAAACACACCAATACCGCTATCTCCGTTATCGCTCAACATGGTTTTTTGCTCGAAGTCTAATGACTTCGAAACTAGCATTCTCATATTCTACCCTAATGTAAATGTGAGACGTGTGCTGTCATAAAAGATGATTTTATAATGTTTCCTGAAACGGCCTGAAACCAAACAAGATGAAACCTAGCTCGTTGGAAAATAAGGTGTCTTTTCGAATGACTTCCCGAAGCTGAGCGAAGCCGAGTTACAGAGTAGCTTATGTTGCGCAAAATATTTTTATAACAGTAAAGCACAAATCAAGTAGGTACAAAGAAACGTGTAATCCTATAAATAAATATGAATAATCTTCGTAATGCAGAGGCTTACCATGACTATCATTATGTAGGTACTTTTAAGTAGGAAATTGATAATTTGAACATAAAATTACTTAAAAACTGGATTAATGTATTGAGTTACCAGGTGTAATAATATAGGTAGTATGTGTGTATCTACGTGGGTTATTACGTAACACACGTTAGTATACAATAAAACCATGTGTTTTGCGCGGAAACCATCTAAATACAAAACTAAATCGCACCTGTTATTTCGCAGAGGCTTAAAGACATAATATTCATTGCAAAGGGGTGTAATTAAGGTCCATTCTCCATACGACGGAGCATTAAATTTAATCGTGGTGTGCTGTCGCGAATATCCCGGCAAATGACGTGATTAACCAGGGCGGTTTTTCAAAGAGTTTCGTCGACTGCCGTTGAATACCTAATACCTTCTTTCAATTTATTCGGTGTTTGGCTTGAAACATATTATATCACTCACTTCGGTCCTAGGTACCTAGTTTGATTTAGCTTCCCATCCCATCCCTAATATATCCATCTCTTACTCCATATGGACGGTTTTTTTTTTCGAAGTGAGTTCGGAAAACCGGCATTATTCCAAACAGGAGCGATGAAAAACGAATTCCGTCCGTACAAATCCGTATATAAAACTGATGGTTCGCGACAATGACATCACGAACTAGCACGGGCATAATTTTACCGGTACACAATACGTTTCCGTGCGTAATAGGGCGTGGTCTAAAAAGTTTGCCGGCACTATTGTACACTCGTATAATGGACACACGTTAGTTTTGAATGAGTTTTTGACAGGTTTTGTTGTTATTCTTATTTAACATTGAAATGTACACGGTTTCTAATTACTTTCGGATAAAAGAGGGTCTGTTTGTAGAAACGAGTGGATGTGTTAAACGGATCGATTGAATACAAAACGATTTACTGTAAAGGTTTATCATCGGAATATTAGTACCCCGTTGTGTGCCGTTGTCAATATTGCAATTCATTGTAAGTATTTTCAATGAAATACAAAAGTGACGATCTATCGCCTAAAAATGCTGAAACACAATACAGACAACAAAGTTTCTGTGTCTGTTTACCTAAAGAAGCTAAGAAGTCCATTTAATTTTAAGAGTTATAAAATATATAATGTTCATAAGAATTAAAAGCCAACAGCATATTTATGTTGTTCTAGTATGAATTCAGAAAACGAGAATTTAAAAAACGACGGTTTTCACTTTAAGAACTCGACTCGTTCGTGAGAATTTTTCCATCTGCAAATACATTTCTGCGCAAATTTTAAAATAAACTCAAATTTTATCCTAGTCTCTTAAAATATATATATTACTTAGTAAACTCGTAACTCACTTACTAGGTGCATACTTTATACTAGACCTTCAATGGTACCTATTCGAATCGTTTAGAGGTAAAGAAGAACAACGAAAAGTTGTATAGTACCGGCCAAACCCCGAATTGGGGGCAGTTGATATGATATAGCTACAAAAAGTATGCACGTTTAGGACCAAATGAAGGTGTTAAAACGATTTCGACGTTATTAATTCTTCGAAAAATCTAATTTGACTGGCCTATAGACCGGGTGTAGACTAGCGGTAACATGAAGAAAATTTAAACTGTAGGCTGTACTTACTCCTCAAACTAACCAACATTTGCACGGCAACTTAAAAAAATTACAAAATTTTGATATTTAGAATCGTCAATTACATTGATGACAGCGTAAACTGAAGGTAATATTTACTTTGTGTATGAAAAATAGGAAGTCTAAAGACTTCATAATTTTTAAAAGTCGCTGAACACATGTTGGTTAGTTTGATAACCAAGAAGGAGTACAGCCTACACTGCCTACAGTTTAATTTCTTGCTCATGTTATAAGGCCACACCCGGACATACACATTAGTTAACTATATATTATTGTTATGTATACTAGAGGTTTTATATCCGTAACTTCGTATATTTGTTTACGCCTATAGTTTTCTCGTTTGTTGCGAGATAACTATGGGCACAGTTATCAAAACTAACTTAGGGTGGCCCGGAGGTAATTTCTGTTTGATAACTGACGGCGTGGTTGTTAGAATAAGAAAAATGTGTAACTGATTCAGTATATGATATATACATACAACATAATATACATCAATTTCATCGCATTATTAAAAAAAGTTTTTTTTGAGGTATTGCTTCCCTTCATTGGTTAGACTGGGTTCTTAACTCAATATTATATATATAAAATTACTAACATTCAATTAGGTAGATAGCTAATCGTTTCAAGAGATCATAGAAGACTAGGGTACATCAAAACGTTATGTACGTTTACGTTTAAACAGTAGGAGATAGTTTAATTAGACTAGCAATAAATAAAGATCGGCCAATCCCAGCAATTCCACCAATAATTTGTGACAAGAGAGCAATCTTACCTTGAAATGTTAGGAGCCCAGCAGCTAAACAATTTCAACAGTCAATTAATAACAGAGTTCATTTGATATACTTTTAATTTTAATTAATATTTGACGAGGTCCTTAGAAAAGTATCAATGTCTTATTCTCAATTTCCTGCTTCCGATTCAGTACAATTCCCAATATGGCTTCGGATATTTAAATAAAGATCGCGATCGGGAAAGTTAAACAAAATCAAACAACAAAGTTAGCGTTAGCGTTAGCGTCTTCAAGAATAAATTGAAATTAGATTTAGATTCTTTATTTGCTTTAAGAAGTTACAAGTATCATGCAAAATTGTACATAATAATTAAAAAAAAATTAAATCATGCATAACATTCAAAAGAAATTCATAAAAGACCTAGAATAGTAGAATTCTGGGTTGCTAAATGATTCCATAGATAAATAATTGGAAAGCATTGTCATCAATGACCTTAACTTAGCGAATTTAAGTTATTTAAACCACTATCATTAATACTCGAGCAGTGTTCCCGGGATTGCATCGTGAATTCTTGACTCGGCTCATTTGGTATTCCTACTTCGTTAGCTACAAGCAGATTACGCGTCAGATTCTCTAGTTTGTGTTTCTATAGGTACTCTCGATTATAATGAAAGCGAGTAGCATTGCTCAAATGACTTTGTACGTGGGGATTTTTATGTTGTTAACTAAGAGTTGTAATTCTACATGAACATTTTGTAGCAAAGAATATCAGCTGGATTAATCTTTTCACCGCTACGTCAATGAAGTAATCTTTTAAAGTGTCACAATGCTGCCAAGCCATATCAAGTTTGGGGTGTGTGGCACGAAATGTACTGACTTTATATCAAGTCAATGGTGGCGAAAAGGTTAATAAGTACCTAGGCATCCAACACATGACCATTGTTTTTTACAACGCTTCCTAATAAGTGTTTATTTTCAATCGGTACAAATTTTCAATAGCCTCTAAACCCTCTGAGAGGATTTTTTTTCCAGAATACTCATAATAATAATTTTCTTGCATTCCATTTCCAAGGCATTATATTTAAAAATTGTAACCCCACTTTAACTCCCTTAGGGAATGACGAATTACCAAAAACCTTAACATCACTTTTATTTTTCAAATATTGTGTCTTTCTACGAAGTATCAAGTCCCTCGCAAAAAACATACAGTAAGCTGAACATTAAGAAGCACATTTAAAAAAAAATTTGGATACTAGACAAATTGATACTTACACTGAGCAAGCGTTTCAATTCATTTCAACCCTATTACGCCACAAAGGCGAATCAGGCCAATTTGTTACTTAAGCACGGCCCGAGGAGTTTTGATCTTCAGACCAATTAAGTATTATTTTGCTTGGAGCATAAAGGAAAAACCGTTGACAGACGGATCACAAAAAAAGGATCGGAGCACAAATCGGAGTATTATTATACTCTGCCCAATACTCGTCAATACTCTTCCCAAGCATCACTTTTAGGGGTGGTATTAAGAGGAAAGGG
Organism: Cydia amplana; assembly: GCF_948474715.1. Lineage (NCBI taxonomy): Eukaryota > Metazoa > Arthropoda > Insecta > Lepidoptera > Tortricidae > Cydia > Cydia amplana. The sequence goes on along the minus strand of NC_086070.1, from coordinate 14,200,537 downwards.
GACGGCCGCTTCGCCATACAAACGTAATCCCCATTTTCCTCCTTGAAATTGACATTATGGAAAATATTTTTACATAGTTTAATACCTATATATTAACCGTAGCTATGCCCCTACGTTTAACTTTTATCGATTTTTTAATGATTGTAAAAATTAGGACCGAAAAACAGTTTTCATACCTAATTTTTAAAGCTCCTAACTCTTAATAATACTTTAAAAAAATCAACGCCGCCTACGTTTGATTTTTTTTCCAGGAAGTAGGTCAAATTTAACTTGCAAGATTTGAACCGAAATAATAATATTTTCCTATATAGGTAAATATTTCTCCTTTTCATATATGCTATTTCACACGCAACAGAGCTGTATGTAATGTACTTTACTAAAATAGTCTCTTTAAAAAATACAATCTTCTTACTTTACTGTGTTTTTACCTATGTGTTAAATACATTGTAGAAAATTTTGCTTTAATTTCAGACTCCTATTTAACCGTTATAGGCCAGATTTTTACGGCTCTAAATTTGAAATTAGTTGTAACTCAGAACACTACTAAGTCGTGTATGTAACATATAATCTAATGTATTATGGAAACGCTAGACAAATGATGATTAATAATATTGTTACTACGAGTAAACCAATTTACCGTGTTTTAAAAAGTTTTATGATTTATGTAGCTATTATTAAAACGGGTAAGAAAATACACTTGTATATCAGTGACCATAATCATGTATATTACTTTTTTTAAGTAAAGTACGCATCAACAGTAAACCTACACAGGTTCTGTATGCCAGCTTGGTGAATCGACTTACCATTGCAGTTTTGAGTTTTAGTGCATGCGCATTCCTGCAATTCAAAACGGAAAAAATGTCCACTTATAGTTATGTAACCAATAATCCCCTGCCCTATATTTTATAGGACCACCACCGGTGTTCGACTACTCGAGCGATACATTCCAGTCTCGGTCTAAGGACTAGAGGGCTAAGTCACTTCTTAATAAAATTAAGTATTTCAATTTACGATATCTTTTGGGTTTATCGTTAGTATGAAAACTGCGTAGACCCTCGAACGGAGACGACCGACCTTTACCTAGTTGAAATTAGGTTTCACTTTTTACTTACAGTAAGATTTGATTTGGATGTAATTTGCGAAGCGTGTAGTATGGATTTGTTTGGTAGTTTTGGTTTAAGGCCTGGTGAAGTCTCGTGGCAGCAGTTGTATGACCCGGAACAGAAAGTGCACCCTTGAAACTGAAAAAGAAAGAAGTGTGTTACGAACTTATAACACGAAAACATTACAACAACATACAATAAATATGTAGGCTAGTAGCAACTATTTATTAAAAAAAACTGTTATACAGGGTAGTCATGAAATCAAACTTTCAATTTTAGTAGCACATGGTAGCACTTTATTAAAGATTTATCGAAATATATATTATAAAAGCTCATTAAAACATATTGAATGCAAATATATGTAAATGTGACTTTTATTTACCACAGGCCTCTTTCTTCTTATCATTAAAAATCTCGGCCTCCTAAATTGGCGGCCTCCTTTTCCACACTGACAGTATTTCTTCGCCCGGCGCCGGGTGGCCGCCGCGTGGAGACGTCCTTTCACGCAACACCAGCTGTGATGCCGCGACAAGAATATACCTGGCAGAATGTGCAATTGTACATTGTACTCCCCATTTAATATTATTTTTATTATAGTATGCTTTGAAATTAAAATAACAGAAACAGAAAATTGTGCCTCACATATAGCTGTAGGTAGTGACAAGGTGAATACGGATCAGCGGGAAATCCTTTATTCAACAATTACTTTAGAAAGAAGGCAAGGGCCCGAAAAAAGTGGCGCCGTCTCATTTTGTATTATTATGGCTTTCTGAGCCAACAGAGTACGTATGTGAGTAAAATAAATGGTCGAATTAAACTTTTAACACCTATCCTATGTCGAAAGAAGAACATAAGTAGCAGGTGTTGAAAGTAATATTATAGACAAGTAGGTATTATAAGAAATGTCATTAAAGAATTATTATTAATTCAACTATATCAATGACTGGTAAACTAAATCCTATCAAAGTTAAATAAGACTAAACCAATGCATAGTAATGCCTCGAAGTTTAAGGTACGACGCTGGCAATCCAAGTTGGAAGATTAGCAAGTTGCGGATACGGTGTTGGGAATGCGGCCATTTTGTATGCAGTAACAACCGCTGAGGTCGAGCATCATGTAGATACAGAATAAATTATAGTACACTGTGTAACAAAACCGATGGTTGAGCAAATCACGTTGTCCCTCCCTAAAGCACAACTCACTAGGCGCGGTTTCTTTCTCGCTCTTTCTATGTAGATTCCAATCTTACAAATACCGACCTAGCGGCCAACAAACTAAAGCGGCGATATGAATACATACATAGATTATAAAAAAATAAATAAAAAAAATGCATTTATTTCAGACAAACATGGTCCATATTTTGTTAGTACATCTTAATCTAAATTTAAAACTTATAGCTAAGGTTAACTTAAAATAAACTTAAATAACTATCTTAGGTACTAAAGATAAATGCAGAGAGGACCAGTGCCTTATCAGGCCACTGTCCCATCTGCCAGCCACGACGGCCAGGAGACTGTGGCGGCTGTCGCGCACCCTGCGGAGCGTCGCGGCGCAGCGCTTGCGCAGTGTCGCGTGGAAACCGTCCACATGAGCATCAGCGAACATGCCGGACGCACTGCAGTACCGAGGCAGCCGCAACAGTACCCTGAACGCGTCATTATATTGTACGCGCATCGCGTTAAAAGCCCTTTGCGTGTATCGAGTCCACAGGCTGCAGGTGTACAGCGATGTACAGAACGCTCGAAATAATGTTATTTTTACTTGCGCTGTACACCGGCTGAACCTGCGAGCTATCATATTGGCCCTCACAGCCAAGGCCCTCCGCTCCCTCTCGATATCAGCGTCATCGCGGAAATCGTCGGTTACCAAGTGCCCAAGGTATTTAAAAGAGGTAACCCTTTTCAGTTGCAAGCCATTCAAACAAATGGGTGGGATGTGTGATAGGCACTTGCTTCCCGCTTTGAAGACCATATACTCGCTCTTGCTTACATTATATTTAAGGTTATGCGCTAGGGCATATGACTCACACCTCTCAATAAGCAATCTCAGACCACCGACCGACGGGCTCAACAGTACCATGTCATCGGCATAGCTTATGTTATTGAAGCATACCCTATCTATATGACAGCCCACACGTGTACTGCTGAGCTCGCCGATCAAGGCATCGATATACAAATTGAAAAGTTTAGGTGAGGTCAGTCCCCCCTGCCGCACCCCGCACACCAGACCGTACTCGTCCGACAACACATTACCCCAGCGAACACAATTTCGTTGGCCAGCATACCAACACCTGAATACACCTGTATAACATAAGTACTTCAAAAAATATAAAACATCCATAACTCAGAAACAAATATTCGTGATAAATACACAAATAAATGCCCTTACCGGGATTCGAACCCGTGACCTCCAGCTTCGTAGGCAAGGTCACTACCGACTAGGCTAAGAGACGGTCAAATATTTTAAATAACAGAACGATGTGGATACAAAAAAATGCTTCGGGAGAACATCTGTTAAAAAATATTGGAAGAGCATCCGAAATAAGTATTGACACCATACACAAACACATTTGATATTATGAAGCAGGTAGGTATAACATTTTCATGTAGAAAAGAATTAATGCAATATAATAATCACCCATAATTAATTTGTTTAGTTTAAATTGTCCAATGCTTCTGTTATTGTCTCGGCATGGCCATCTAATTGTTAAAACTCGACGTCATATGACTTTTGAGCGTCTAACATCCACTAGTATCATAGTTCACCCCGAACTGAGAACTCGCGATTCACTAAAACTATACATAGAGTGGATTGATAGAATAGCTTACAGCAGCTCACAACTAACTCAAAGTTTGGTCTTATTAGTCTCATCAATAAGAGAGCTATTGCTATATGATATTTCATAATATCATATGCAATCTAGTTAGCTTCATACCAAAGCTGCAATGAAAAAACACGATGCAGACTCCTCCTTCCTCCTCCTTGCATCGGTTTCCCCATCACTGAGGGTCGTGGCCACTTCTAGGGAACCGCTTCTCTTTCACAATTTGCCGCCACCTCTTTCTGTCTGTCGCCGAATGAAGGGCACCATGGAGCGTTGCATCAAGGGCTGAGCGAATTTGGTCTGTTCACCGCATTGGGCTCCTGTGTCTCGGCTTATCGCCTTCGATTTTACCTTCGATGCAGACAAGGCATGTTTTGAAAATACCCATCCGTGGGAAATTTTCCGGCAACGGTACATCACTATTAATTTCCAGGAGATTACCTGGTATTTCTGAGGCGGTTGGGGCTATTGGAATAATCCCAGGACAAGTCCAATTGTTTCCTGATGCCCAACGCAACGCCCCGACAGAACAACCGAGAACAACCACAACTTTCCAACTACGACAATATAAAGTTGCTTATAGAGATTCAGGCTGGTTCCTACTAATGTTACTCAACGATCATATGACTTAGATAGAAAAGACAGTGTACTTTACTATTTAACTATTTAACTATTTACTCCACTTACCCTACTAAATTCGAGACACGAATCAATTTCTTTTATACTCTACACCTCTTCTACCATCAATTAATAACTCTTTGGTTACTGAACATCTTTTAGTATGAGATCAACTTAGAAAATCACTATAAAATGGCCGTCCCATAAACACGTCGAATGTTATTCAGTACGATCTAAAAATCACCTCATCTCGCACAAAATGGCTAACGGTTGAAAGAACTGCCTGCATTTTATGTATCGTCGTACTAATGACAATTTGGTATCCTTAATGAAATAAATCTTTATGTGTGGGTAAATGCTTTCATCTCAATAAGTTTAATAATACATACAATTATTCCAAGGAAAAGCAGTGATATCAACACTTCGCGGCACTATCTGATTTAAAGTCGAGAACTCCTAGTTACATAACACCAATCCAGCTCTCAGTTAGTTGGGCAAACAAATAATTAATCTGTGGAGGGTACAGTTTAATTGCTTGTTAAAGTTTGTCTTGTAGTTCTGTTCACAATTCTGTCGCGATGCAAACAAGGAGTTGACAAACATTTGACAAATTTGTGCGGTACGAAAGCCAATTTAGGATCAAGTTGATAAATAATAAAGCTGTACTCTGGTAGGATTATTAGTATTGCAGGTTGCAGGTCATCCAAATTCTCGACTTATTAGTTGATATTAATGTCTATTAATGGGCCCTTTAGTAATGTCTATTAAAATATATAATAAACTCGCGGACTCTATAAAAGAAGAAGAAAATGATAATATATAATATAAATAAAATTAAACAGTTGCTATTAGCTAAATCATATTATACTCTAAGCGATTTTTTTAATAACAGATTATAATTAAATAATATCCATAATTACAAATACATTGTAATTTAGATTTTTTTTTGCTAAGACTTTTGTACTTTTGACAAATTTAATTCTTATTTTTACATTTGCTTATAATTATTGTATATATTAAGATAATTAATCACAAGTTCTCCTCTCCTTGGAATAGTAAATAGTATATTGCAGTGCCCAACAGGGTTCACAAAGACCTAGCTTATAAGTTTACCACCTGTACAATTACTTTGTGAAATTGCAATAAAATATTGAGTATTGAGTATTTACCATGGTCTAATAAAACATGGTCTTCTCTTCCCAGTAGTGATGGGTAGGACATCAATTTAAAATGAGTTTGTATGAGTACCTCATTTTCTAAAATGAGGTGTTACAATGTCTTACTTCAAATGAGGTGAGGTACTAGCATATTTTCAGCGTCGACTATTCCATTAATTCCAACGGCGATAAAAATATTTAATACATATTTATACATATTTATGTATTCAACACTTCCTTTATAAATAAATAAATAGTAACATTTAATTGGAGTGCAATTCTGGAGGTTAAGAATAGAACTTTTAGGAGAAAGATAATTTTAGAATCAAGTAAAATGAATAGAGGAGTGAAGTAAGACATTTTTGCGGTACGAAGTACTGCGACAAATTAACAAAATGAGTGGTACAAATGAGGTGCCTCACGAGTGAGCGACTCGACACTACTTCCCAGAGTGTCACTTGCCTACGTCACAATAACATTGCCACTTTATTTCAACATAACATGTTACATGGGTACATTATATCTATGGTTAATAAGTTAAAATATTTCTTTATAAATTTATAATTTTCATTTATATGTATTTTATCTTAAATTTTACAATAACACGTCATTTTTAATTATTCGTTAGCAATATCTTCCGATTCACGAAAGAAATTTCAGACGTTCGGGTAATTCTGTTTACACTACTGGCAACACAGGATAGCGCTGTCACATTTGACAATCCGCCATGTTGTCCCTGACCGTCATCCTTGTCGAACGCGTGTTAATTGTTATTTCCTTCTCGCTCAGTGTCAGCAGTCGCAGTGTTTTCCAAACTTTTCACGTCGTAAGCTTGGTAATTAATGTTTTGTTACGAAAATGGTTGGCTGTTCTATTCGGAACTGTAAGAGTAGGAGTGAAAAGGGCAGTATAGATTTGTTTTATTTTACTATGTTTCTACATGAATAACTTAAAATTAATGCCGTTAAAATAATTTTCACCGTTGGTTAAAATTCTCCCACATTTTAAAGTTTGAGAACCTGTAAACAGCATGATGACGTAGGCAAGTGACAGTTAGGTCATTCGCGAATCTCTGAAGAGAGTACCAGGCGGAGTAAATTATTATACCATGGTATTTACCAAGCACATCAGGGAAGAAAAAGAAACGTTAGGAAACAGAACTTAAATATTCCAACTATTTAGGTATTTAGGCCTTTGTTTCCTTTGTGGGGTGGGTGGTCAGATTGCTTACACATGTGATTTAAAAAATAAAATTATGAATATACTTACGAGAATTTGAGTTTTGGAGAAAACTTCATATTATCCTCTGATACGATCACATGTCGAGCATTCTACGCGGTGTCTCTTATATTTTAAAATATTCAAGCAATCATATCCTTAAGCTGGAAAATGCAAAAACGGGTAGGTATAATTTACATTTGAGCGGCACGAAGGCGCTAGGGCGGCAAATTGGATTCGGTCCGAACCTACGTCCTTAGAAAATAGGATTTTTAAAACCTTGTCCCTTATTCGCATTACATTTCAAAACAATTAAACAAGTAATGGTACTATAGTATAAGCAACGAGAATAGAGTGTACGGAGTTACATTATATTTTTGGTATAAGTAGGTACTATAAGTTTCATTTTGAGGTGAAATAATGTATGTCCTACAATTTGCGTATCATTATGAAAATAAGTACTTACTAGGTTCATTTTATGAAAACTATATACACATACGAGGCGTAGGATCCTCATCATCAGCCTATTATCACACAATGCTGAGCCTCTATTCTACGTCATTTATTCCAGCAATCAACCAACTCACTTCAGACCCAAGCTCTGAAAACACTGGCTTTCAAATCCGGTAACATTTAAAACTTTTTGCCTTCACTCCATGACCTACTCAACTAAATTTTAGTTTGGTAAAATGACGAAAACCTTTGCCAACCAAAATAAAGTAATTGCTGGTTTCATTTGCAATTTTAAAAGCTTACAAGTCTTAAAACAAGGTATAAACAATATTTTAAGTTGCCTCCTCATCGGGCCGGACTAAGTTTTCTGCCAATTTTCCAGATCATTGCCTACCCGAACAAATTGGTAGTTAGGAACTGTTTTATATGGAAACTTTCTAACTGAGATTCTATAGGCGTAATAAACTTCAAACTTTGCTCGATAAAGACATTTTGTTTGGAAAAGAACTACTTTTGGGCTATTGAAAATTATTCTAATTCTTAACTGCTAAAAAGCCTTGTTAGGCGTTTCATTCTTTAGGAGGACAATCAATATCTTCAAAAATATAGGGTATTTTAACGAAAAATATACCAACACGATTCAATAAAAATTTAACACACATATATTATGCTAATGATATGACCTTTTTCTAGCCAAAACAGGGGATTAGAATTGACAAAATAAAATATCGACATACGTACTTGTTATCGATATGTCGGTATTTCAATTCTATAGAAAATACTAACAGTTTTAAGCTGATAGGCAGTTTTAAGTTTAAGAAGATAGGCTTCGTATCCTGTCCTGTATACGGATACCTCCGTATACAGGGCAGGATACGTAGCCTATCTTCTCTAACAGATTAGTTATTTACGATAACAGGCTTGTCGATGTTTAATTTTCTCAATCTCTCGTTTTTATTATTAAAAAAAAGTCCTAGATAGAGACTTTTAATGCTTTTAATTCGATCGTGGTAGTTTCACTGGTACACCTCGTATTGCTTAACATTATAGGTACCTACCTACTCTACTATAAGTACATAGTCATTTTAACTCATTAAACCCTGTTTAGCGTTTCAGAGATAGTTAAAGCTTTCACATAGTGTTAAGGTGGTGTAGTTATGGAGCTGCAGTTGCCATCTGAACGTCACCATTCATTTCTTTTGCCGCTACGCCAACAAAAATACCTAATGAGCTTAATTTTAGGCTCCCCATATACAAGAAAAATAATTTTCTTTGTATTATTTCGCTTTTGTTTTTTGGCCATCAATTTCCTTTTCTTAAAAATGTACGTTAACTAAAGTCTATTTTTTTATTCGCTAGACTAAAATGACATTTCATATTATAAAAATGTTATTTTATGTTCATATTATGAAATGTCATTTTAGTCTACCGAATAAAAAAATAGACTATAGATTTATTCCAAGAATAAGCATAATTTATTTCTGTGTCATTTCGCTTGTTTGTCTTTTGTTATTTGTGGTAATTAGGTGCGATAAATCGAATTAAAAATAAAAGTGCCATGTATGATATCTAACATTAATATTTTTATTTTCGAAATTTTATTTCTATAAGTACATTAAATATAAGAAAATAATGTTAAACAATCAGTCTTTTTGAAGATAATTTTTCACCGACTACTTAAATAAATACATCAATAGCAACGTACTCGTATGATTACAATGCATCTCAGTTATATAATAATAATAATATGGCAAAGACCCTTTTTCTTACGCTTCTAACAAGTCCCCTTTATCCAAGGAAACAATTCATGTAATTCGCTCAGTAAATATACGTAGCAACTACAATTTTAAATAATTGAGCACAAACGTTGATTTCATGAATAATACAGAAAAAAATATTGAAAAAAAAAACAGTTGAGAGTCCGTATACAGTTTGATTGCAAAAATACCTACCTAAATAGAAGAAAACGCCCACCGTTTGCAAGTTTTAAGATAATTTATATAAAAGTGATGTTTCTTAAAATTTACGTTTGAAAGATAGATTATCATTCAGTTCCCAAAAATAGTATGTTTGATTTTATTTGAAAAGGTTTTACTATTTGATGATGTCTAGCCACACATTGTACGTTCATTTGTTTTCTATACCTATACTACGAGTATTCCCATTTTCTATGTAACCCTGCCATTTTTTTATTATACATATAAGTACAAAACCTACTACTGTGCAGTAGTTTAGTAATTCAAAGGAAACAAAGAATTTCACAATGACAGGTCTTGATTTACGCTGCTTACAGCCGTGTTAGAAACATTACCTATAAGGATAATATAATAAAATTATCCTTAGCTCATCCTTTATTAAGAAAACATATGTAAAATGTATTCCTTGTATTTCTTAATAGCTAATTTTTTAATAGGTTTTTGAATAAAACCAAATAGAAGTTGTTGTAAAATATTTATCAAAACTTGAGCGCAAACAACACAAAAGTGTATACGGACTTTGATATTTTTATTTGGTAGGTACATATGTTACACTATTGTTTACTAAGAACTAAGATTAATAATAAAATTTTACCTAACTATTTATTTTAAATATTTACATCTGATTACCACCTCTTACAAATTACTTTCCAGAAAATCTGTTTGTTACACGGTAGAAACTATAAATGTGGTACAGTGTTTTGCACTACCTTTACGCGTCTTAATATTTTTGGTAGTACCTATTATGGGTAAGGAGGAAAGGGGACGATTTATTCTCCATACAAACGTAGTCCTCATTTCCTCCCTGTATATTGACATTATGTAAAATATTTTTACAGAATTGTATGTATTTTAGTCATAGCTATCGGCCCTATCGTTTGATATTGTTGTTTTTTTTTATGTTTATAAAAGTTATGAGCGGAAAACAGGATTAATACAATTTTTTAAATGCTCCTAACTCTTATAATAATGAAAAAAAAAAAGACTAATTTCGGATTATTTTTACTCAGAGTCACAAGGACTATGGATTTAAAAAAGTGTCTGAAACTTTTTGTATGAACCGTCACAAACTTGACACATGTAGAGATACTTTTTGTTTGGAAAACCCACACTTGGGGACACTTTATTTCTTTATTTGAATTAATATTCCTCGTGATTCTGATTATAAATAACCCGAAAAATTAGACTTAAAAAAAATGGTACACAATTTTCTTAAGGTGCAGTGGTTTCAGCCACCAGAGTTATTGAAATATCGTAGCTTCTTTTTTTGACCATAATACGATACGATTTAAAAATAATAGAAATTGTAAAGCCTTTTTCTAGTAGCTTCATCGATTCGAAACCTGATTAATATGAAATTTGCTTCTAAAAATGCGTACCTAGGTACTTACTTAACCCTTCATGTCTAAGCACTGATCAGTGCGAATAAATTTAAACCTATTGAAATTAAACAATGGATTTAGATTCATGCGCATTGAACAGTGCTTAGACATACGAAGGGTTAATGCTATTTTTGTTCGAACTCATCGATAACACTATTTTTAGAAGAACTAAAAATAATAATTCAATAACAACGATATTCGCAATCCCGGGCACGCACGGCCGCCCGCTCAGTGTTCAGCGAGCTACGTTCGGAGATGGACCTGGACTCACTGCACCTTAACACCTCATTTATTTTATGAAAGTACCTAATATTAAAAACTCGATGTGAGTTTGACAACACAACCTTTTGGAATATATCTATTTTGATGACTAGTCATAGTATTAAGCAGGCGTCGGCTACCTATGATGCGGAACTCTGCAGCCTTCTAGAAAAAAAAAACATGATATTAAAAGAAAACCAACACAGGTGGATAATAACATAGACGACTTTAAATCCATCCATGAATTGGATACTAAATCTAATGTGCAAGTGCTACGCCAAAATAAACATGGCGCGGTCAAACATTTTGGGTGAGCTAGACTACGCATAATAATATACATTTGCCAACATAGTTTTCAGCTGTCGTCAGTCGCAGGCGGCTGCCGTGGATAGCGTGTGGTCAAGCTGTAGTCTTAACGAATTTATAAGTAGTTCTTTAAATTAACAATATTTTAAATATGTAATAGTCGGTTTCTTTTTGTATGCTATTTATAAAATTGAGACTCACTTCTTGGAACGCTTTTTAATGTAGTTGTCCGTGATACGCAATCACTTTCTTCAGATTCTGAGCGCATTTGAAAACTTGTTTCTGTAAAATAAAATTCATTTTTAACAAACATTAAGTGGTCAGAGGAGATTCTTAATTCGTTGAGATTTTTTTAATGTATGTCCCCCTATTTCTCGAAATCGACGGGGCTGATTTAGAAAGTTATATTTTTTTATTTGAAAGATTATTATGTGATATTTAATAAGATTTTGAGAATAAATTATAATTATTTAGTGTGAGTTAGGTTAAATTAATGGTATTCAGTAGGTAGTGATTAAAAATATGATCTGTGTATACCCGAATATTTGTTAATTAATCTGTCGGTCGTCGCGAAAATGACCCTTCTCTCCTACCCGCAGATTGTAATGATAAAAGAGTATAAATATAATGTACCATGGGGTGGAAGATTCATTCTCGCTCGGCGCTGGAACGAGTAACACTAAATTTAGCACGAAGGTTACTGCTTGTGAACTTAAGATTGTTTAAGAGTGTACGTAGAAGTAACTAGTCGGAGTAAATTAAAAGTAAATGATTGTACCAAGGACTTTGATTCATTACAAGTCAGACGTGGTGGTCAACGGCGCCCATAAAAGGACTAGAACGTGTGAGTACCTAGTATACATATACATGTTTTATATACTCGGACGTTGTGGTAGTAAGTTTTAAGTTGTAATAATGCTTATAATCTTAAAGCCTGATTGAGAATATGTAGATACGCGATTATGGTTAAGTTGAAGTAACAAATGCAGACGTGTTACGTAATTTATAAATCTGCTACTAATCAAAATCGATACAGGCATTGAGCGAATTGAAAACCTTATTTTTTTTACAAGAGTCATGTTATTTTTAGGCCGTGGTTACAAGTTGTCTTAGAATTTGAATACTTACGATTAGGCTGTACAGTGTAGTAGTATGTTTTTAAGTATAAACGTGCTCGGTTGTTATGCAGATTTAGTTAAAATACGTACTGTTTTAAATTAAGTGTTTACGTGTATTAGAAGGTCATCTGCTTCCAGAAATATATACATTTGTAAATCAATGTATTTTGCTTTTCCAATTAATTAAACGTATATTATTTTAACAAAGAACCAGCCGTTACACCTCGATCATCTTGCCTGTCCAGAATACCCGCCTGTTATATTTTTTTATTCAAAATAATTCCTTACCCACATTTCATTTGTGTTTTTTTTTAAACATTGCTAGTGTTGCTAACACGTGTACCTACATCCTATACTTGAGTTTCGAATACTGAACTTAATCTATTACATAGTATGAGCTAAATGATCTAATAGTAAAGTCATGATTAGTTCCCAAAATGAATAAAAGGACTCTATTAACCTGTCAGCTCCCAAGGGCTTAATCACACGTTGTCATTAGTATGTATGAGTGGCATGTAGGTGATTGGATAGCAACAATTAAAATTTAAAATTTCAATGTTGAATTGGCTGTTATGTATGTGCACCATGTAGGTGATGTACTTAACCAGATCTAATGTCTAGTTACCTATGTATGTAGGTGGGTAATAATGAATTTAGTCACCATGTAGGTGGTGTACTATAACCAGATCTAATGTCTAGTTACCTATGTATGTAGGTGGGTAATAGTGAAGTTAGTCACCATGTAGGTGGTGTACTATAACCAGATCCAATGTCTAGTTACCTATGTATGTAGGTGGGTAATAGTGAAGTTAGTCACCATGTAGGTGGTGTACTATAACCAGATCTAATGTCTAGTTACCTATGTATGTAGGTGGGTAATAGTGAAGTTAGTCACCATGTAGGTGGTGTACTATAACCAGATCTAACGTCTAGTTCCCTATGTATGTAGGTGGGTAATAGTGAAGTTAGTCACCATGTAGGTGGTGTACTTAACCAAATCTAATGGCCAGTTATCCATGTAGGTGTGCTGCTTATGAGTGCGGACATGTAGGTGTGCTGCTTATGAGTGCGGACATGTAGGTGTGCTGCTTATGAGTGCGGACATGTAGGTGTGCTGCTTATGAGTGCGGACATGTAGGTGTGCTGCTTATGAGTGCGGACATGTAGGTGTGCTGCAGAGTTGAGTTAAAGATTTTAAAGTTTAAAGAGATGAGTTAAAGATTTTAAAGTTTAAAGAGTTGAGTTAAAGATTTTAAAGTTTAAAGAGTTGAGTTAAAGATTTTAAAGTTTAAAGAGTTGAGTTAAAGATTTTAAAGTTTAAAGAGTTGAGTTAAAGATTTTAATAAAGAGTTGAGTTAAAGATTTTAAAGTTTAAAGAGTTCAGTTAAAGATTTTAAAGTTTACAGAGTTGAGTTAAGGATTTTAAAGTTTAAAGAGTTGAGTTAAAGATTTAAAGTTTAAAGAGTTGAGTTTAAAGATTAGTTTAATGATTTTAAAGTGTTGAGTTTAAAGATTAGTTTAATGATTTTAAAGTATTGAGTTTAAAGATTAGTTTAATGGTTTTAAAGAGTTTTGAGTTTAAAGATTTGAGTTTAATGATTTTAAAGTTTAGTTTAATTTAATGATTTTAAAGTTTAAAGAGTTTTGAGTTGAGTTTAAATGTTTTAAAGTTTAAAGAGTTTTGAGTTGAGTTTAAAGGTTTTAAAGTTTAAAGAGTTTTGAGTTGAGTTTAAAGGTTTTAAAGTTTAAAGAGTTTTGAGTTGAGTTTAAAGGTTTTAAAGTTTAAAGAGTTTTGAGTTGAGTTTAAAGGCAGCCATGTAGATGTGCTGTTACATTCATAGTCTACAGCCATGTAGATGTGCTGTTATGAATGCAGATATGCAAGTATGCTGCCAGAGTCCATAGATCTGAGTAGTCTGATAGATCTGAGTAGTCGGAGTAGTCCGAGTAGTCTAACGAGTCTGTTCAATGAGTCTTAACGAGTCTGTTCAATGAGTCTAACGAGTATGTTCAATGAGTCTAACGAGTCTAACGAGTCTGTTCAATGAGTCTAACGAGTCTGTTCAATGAGTCTAACGAGTCTGTTCAATGAGTCTAACGAGTCTGTTCAATGAGTCTAACGAGTCTGTTCAATGAGTCTAACGAGTCTGTTCAATTAGTCTAACGAGTCTGTTCAATTAGTCTAACGAGTCTGTTCAATTAGTCTAACGAGTCTGTTCAATTAGTCTAACGAGTCTGTTCAATGAGTCTAACGAGTCTGTTCAATGAGTCTAACGAGTCTGTTCAATGAGTCTAACGAGTCTGTTCAATGAGTCTAACGAGTCTGTTCAATGAGTCTAACGAGTCTGTTCAATGAGTCTAACGAGTCTGTTCAATGAGTCTAACGAGTCTGTTCAATGAGTCTAACGAGTCTGTTCAATGAGTCTAACGAGTCTGTTCAATGAGTCTAACGAGTATGTCCAATGAGTCTAACGAGTCTGTCCAATGAGTCTAACGAGTCTGTCCAATGAGACTAACGAGTCTGGTCAATGAGTCTGTTCAATGAGTTTAAAGAGTTTAATAAAGAGAGTTTGGACAGTTTAGAGAGTTCGTAGAATTTAAACAGGAAAAAGCATGCTGTGTAGGGTGAAAATAAATTTTAACAAACAATCATACAGCGCACTGAAATTTAATTACAGGAAAAAATGAGGTCAGCGACGGTGGACAGATGACGTGGTACACTGCGATAGCCGAGCGTGAGGTGCCTGAAGACAGATGTCGTCACAACAGCGGGCGCAGACGACGGTGGCCTCTCTCAGATGACCCGTACGAAGGACCGCGGGAGTCAAGGCGACGGTCAAGAGGGATCTTACGAGTGGAAGTTGTCATCAAGTTTGTAGCCTAGTATTGTAATCGTACACCCATTGCAACTGTTAATTACAAGCCTGATTAAGCCCTCGGGTACCATCGGTCCACTTTCCCAATCTGTCTACTTTACCAAACGGTCTACTTTGCCGATCTGTCTAATTGCTTTTCTCAATCCGTCTAATTACCTATCGGTCCACTTTCCCGATCCGTCTAATTACCGATCGGTCCACTTTCTTCATTGGTCTACTTGACCAAATGGTCCACTTCCCCGATCCGTCTAATTACCGAATACCGATCGGTCCGCTTCCTTCATTGGTCTACTTGACCAAATGGTCCACTTTCCCGATTTGTCCACTGTGTCAGTTTATTTGTAGAATGTAGAATTTATAACCACCAATATACAAATCCACGCGTACGAAGTCGCGGGCAACAGCTAGTTAATAAATAAAAACAAATTAATTAATAAACACAATTTTTAATCTAACAAAATATTTAAAGCAATCAATCTGTTAGCACAGAATCCAATGTGAACTGTGTCATCAGCAAAACAGACTTCATTATGTCAATAATGTCTTCTATGTGACCCACATTGAAGTCCGTCCAGTTGTAATCCGCTGAGGCTACTTCGTCCCAATTTTGGTTAAAACGCTGATGGTAAGCACAAGCTCGTGTTTTCGGAGAAATATACAATTTATATTTACAGATCAGCCTTGCTTTAAGTAGCATTGGTATTTCTTGTGGAACGAGCGGGCACCCACCAAAAATACAAACATTTTCATTTTCAGGGGTCCTTACTAGCCTACGGTTCATTTCTACTCTTTGTCAACCTTCTCCTGAATTCCTGAAATTGCGGTTAATATATACTCGTTGATGGCTGGCTTTTTACAATGACAATTTATATGACAATATACAATATTAATCATAAATATTTATAGACAGTGGAGTTGTCAATTAATCTAATATTAAAACGGTTTTCTTGTTGACTGACTGATACTAATTTGATGTTTATTTAATGTATTAAAAAGTTTTAATATTGCCTAAAGGTTCTAACACATCAGTCAACACCACACACAATGACATTAAATACAAGGACGCCCAAATCCAAACAAAAATGTTAAAAAACCTGGGCCCAAATGACATTCCTACATTATTATTATTGATGCTAATAACGCTCTCTTCTTATCTTAGAAAAAAAACAACGGGTTGCACTCAGGGAGTGCGGGCAGAAGTGAAAACTCGATCACTATTGCAAAATGTGCAGCACTATGTATAATTGAGGTTAACGCCATCTAGCGTTATTTCGTCGCATTACTTGAAACCCCTAAGCACATCACTTTTATTACTCGAGTTATATTAATACCAGTTAGATCGAATCTCACTAAATGGCATTTAAATCAATAAAGAAAAACTCAATGACATTGAAGTGGATATGAGCGCTATAGGCATTTAGCCGGCGGCGGCGCGCCGGTCAAAATTGGTCGGCGGCGGCGGCGAATCGGCGGCGTGGCCTTGAAACACCTTCGATTAATGAAAAAAGAATTCAAACCAAAATTTTACCGAAAAAACATGTTTTTGCTGTAAGGAAGTTATAAAATAAATGCATTTTTTATTTTCAAGGATAATTTATTAAATAATGGTATGAAAAAAATTGATATCGTATAAACTGTGGATAAGCGGTATCGCGTGGCATCAGAGGCGGTCTTAATCTTGGCGAGGCTCTGACCGGAAGATCTTAGCGAGGCCCTTATCTTTTGTGCTAAGTTAAAAATTGCGGATTGACTGTATCAGGGAAACGTCTTGTCGAGAGTCCAAAGAAAATCGAGCTCCGTCATTAACCAATATCGACCCAACAAAACCGATTTATGTCAAAAAGTGAGGCCCAACGCCGAGCTCCATATAACACCGAATGCGAGGCCAGAGGATGAGCTGCAGGTAAGCATACAGCTAAGAATCGAACGCCAAGTGTAAAAGCTTGGCTGACGGCCGAACGTCTGGAGCGCCGATTGCGGCGCGCTTCTGTGCGAGGCCGAGCTGCAAGACAGCAGAGCGAGGGTGCAGGCCGATAAAGACTGAAGCCATACTGTTAAAGATCTGGAGCTTTCCTGTGGGCGCATTCGTGCGACGCCAAAGGCCGAGCTGCAATGGAGCTAAGATCGGATAAGGACCAATTGCTCAAGCGTTTTAAAATAGGCCGAAAGTTGAGCTCCAAACAGGGCCAAAAACTTGCAGGTTCAGATAGCGGCTTAATTCCATGCGAGCGATGCAAGGCGATAGATTGAGCTGCGAGAGAGCAAAGCTTGAAATTTGAATAGTGGCCAAGTTTAATTGAGACCCGATTCCGACGCCCTTCCGTGCGAAGCCAACGGCCGGACATTTGGACGTGGAAACGCTTAATATCTCAAAATTAACCCCATTTTATACCTTTTAAAGACGTTTAACCATGCTTGCAATGGTTAAATTCGCGGTAAGTGACGGATGGTTAGCTGGCAAAATTAGTAATGCATTGGATCGGTAATCCAAAGATGTGGGTTCGAGTCTCACGTTAGCCAGAGTTGATCACAGTTAATTTTTTCATTGTGATTGACATATGTCTAGTGTATATATAGTTATATACAATCTATAAATTGTAATGTGGAACGTTTCACAATAAAATTAGTATGTTTATTACAAGCATATTGATGTTAAAATTGATATTAAATAATTTCGTTTCCCCAAGACTAGTAGCGCGGTTACTAGACAGATAAGTTTGCATTTGCCTTCGATATTTTTGAATTATATGTGCCTAAAATACCTTTTGAATGCCTATAAACTATTCGAAGTGGCGCCGTTAATGATCTAAACTCGATTAAAAATATATTATCTGATTCTGAAAGTAGCAGTAACTACCAAGGTCACGCCGATGCCACGCCGATAGCGCAGCGTCGGCGGCGGCGGCGCGAAAATTTTGTCGGCGGCGGCGGCGCGCCGGCGCGGCGCTCATATCTACATTGAAGTAACAGTTTTTCGACCAGGTCACGTGACCGTTTTACGTCTTACGGTCACGTGACACCTGTTACGAGTTTAACATTTTTTCCCCATCACAAAAAGTGCACAGCGCCGCTAAAGAAGTTTTCACTTCAAAAATCGTTCATACCATAACCAACTTAGCGTTTAAAGCACTAAGTATCAGAATTGCAAACGGAACTGCGACACACTAAAAACTCTTTATCTCTTTTCGTTCTGGTGGTTATCTGCAATAACCACCTTTTAACGACCTATTATCTAGTAACAGAGTCATCTATGGTCAAAGTATCCTATTACGTGGTCAACAAGAAAGCCTAAGTTGGACAAAGATGTCATTCGCAGTTCGCTCGACGGCTGTTTGTGGAACTAAATTTTTATTCGAAAACCGCCGTTTACGGAAATGTGAAAGTGTGATTTTGCTGGTAAGTAAAAAATTATAAATAATCGTTTTTTTGCTGTGTTTTGTGATACGTATTATGAAATATACTTATTCACTTATTTTAAGTGAAAAATATTTACATTTAGATTTATAACTTTTGGTAGAAGTGGACTTATTCAAAGTGGTTAACAGCGATAACCACCGTGGCACAATTGTTTTTTGTTACTCGACTTTTTTTTGTAAAAAATAGTTTCACATGTAATAAAAAGTGTTAAATATTCAGGTTTTAAAAGGTACCTTTAGGTAAAAGCTAACTTATTCAAGGTGGTTAACAGCGATGACCACCGTGACACAAATATTTAGGTAATAAAAAAGGTTTAGGTAATAATATACTTCAAAACGATCATAAATATAATAATTATTTCTGTTTTAGATAATGTATAGAAAAAGATTGACCCATCGAGAAATCGAAAACGCTTTAATATATGAAGATATACAACAGCCAAACCTGTCCGCACTGTGTGGAGCTGCAAAATATGCAAAGTACCACTTTGCTACCGTAAAGAGGGAAATGGGTGCTTTAATTCACATCACGGTCTTATGTATTAATTAATTTTGTTTTGTATATAATACAATATTTTTGCAAATAAAACTGTGTACTTGTTTCACGGTGGTTACACCTACTAACCACCCTATAAAACACCCCCTTCAAACAGAAAATGAAAAAAAGTCATGGATATTCATATAATTAGCCCAAAGCAATAAATAAATGCAAAAAATAAGTTTTTATTATAATAAACAAAAATCTGTGACACAAAGAGTTATCCCAATAACTTATATGTTCAAATGACTTAGGTACGTCAAAGTGAATAGCGAAAGAATATAGAACGAATGGAGTTGCTATCAATATAATATAAAGTTTAATATTAAATAATAAAGCGCTGGTGGCCTAGCGGTAAGAGCGTGCGACTTGCAATCCGGAGGTCGCGGGTTCGAACCCCGGCTCGTACCAATGAGTTTTTCGGAACTTATGTACGAAATATCATTTGATATTTTCCAGTCGCTTTTCGGTGAAGGAAAACATCGTGAGGAAACCGGACTAATCCCAATACGGGCCTAGTTTACCCTCTGGGTTGGAAGGTCAGATGGCAGTCGCTTTCGTAAAAACTAGTGCCTATGCCAATTCCTGGGATTAGTTGCAAAGCGGTGACCCCAGGCTCCAATGACTGAAATGTAATGATATGATATATTTTTGGAATCTGCTCAGAAAGCCCTTTCGATTAATACCACACACGATAGGTTTCAAAACATTTTTTTTTAATTCCATACAAAAAAAGATGACGTCATAACTCATCTCGTTTTTTTTTTATTTGTTGGTGCTTCGGGTCAAATTGTTTCAAATGTCCTAAAGATCAATCGTACCGATTTTCATACCTTTAACATCATTTGCAGCATTTTACTGAATTTCTCGGTGTACCGCCAGCGCTTATAGCGCCAGCCGCAAGAGGCAGAACTAAAATTGAACTTTATGAATGTGTACGAAGGTCTATCTTTCTCTGTGGTCTTGAACTTGATATCAAGTCGTGGGCGTATGGAGCACGGAAAGCACCGACTTTATATCAAGTCAATGGCGGCGAAAAGGTTAAGAATAAACATTTCTTAGATAAAAACTGTTTTTAATCGGCTAATATGAAAAAAATAACACAATTAGAAGTACCTTATATACTTTGAACAAAATTATTTGTAAGTAATTGAAAAACTTCACTTAAACTAAAGTCATTGTACCTCCGTTTCGTCAAAACTAAAAACGTTCGTCAAATAGTAAACTTACTTCGTCCTCCGATAAATTATTACATTAACTGTAATCTTAATGTCTACGTTTCCTTTTCTTAATGCGTAATTTAAAATGAACGCCCAATGATATTTTAGTCCAGATAACTTTCTTTAAGAAATTTATACTGCTTATCTGCCTGTTTTCAAGTTTTTGTAAGAGTTTTGATAGTTTGCGATCAAATGCTATATCGCTTTTTTGCCTATTTTTAGGTAACTTATTAAATAGGCTGTAATTAATTTTGCTTGACACATGTCTTGCTTCTTTCATCAGCTTGTGTAGGAAGTAGTAAAAATTGGGTCTTTTGGGTATGTAGGCATTGATTCTCCTATGCCAACCCTCTAATGGGTTAGTAGTACGATGATTTTCATAAGAACAGCTTAACTTTTCGGCAAATTGTTCAGGATCCCACTGATTTCGGAAATATTGAAAAAAATTTAGGATTTCTGTTGTCCTTGGAGCGGAGTCAACAATACTAGACCAAGCTTCCTTCATTTCCTGTGGCGGAAGAAGTGGTAGGAGAGCACACATCCTTGTTATATTTCTGCCTTCTTTGGTCGCTTTCGTTTTTAACGTTTTATCGTTACGCCAAAACGCCGCATTAAAATGATGGAAACAGCCATGCACCTCGACTTCTGGGAATATATTTTTGACGGCATTAATCTGTGCTTGTTCGTAATCACATTTATATGTTGTGATATTTACACCGAGTAAGTCTCGAATGAGCTGAAAAAATCTAGTATAGGTGTTTTCTGTTTTATTTGGCAACAGACCGTATATGACTGGGACCACGTTGGTACTTGTTTTCGTCGAATTTAGGTCTATGTGCAGTGAGTAAAGTTGGGCAAACGGTTTAGGTACACACCTAAATGTTCCGTCGCCAAAATACGTTGTTGATATTGTTGCTCGTGCTCTTATTAACTTTTTAGCTACAGTATTTGCAAATATCAATATTTTTTCTTCATCACCATCTGCACATACTAGAAAATTTTTGTAAGTTGGAGGAACCTCGACCTCTTCCAATCTATTAAAGACCAGTTTATTGGCGGACAGGTATTTCTTTCGCGCTCTGTATAGTACATTTTTGACCGTAGAAAATGTCGGAGTCTCGCTTAAATATCTTCCGCCTTTCTCTTTTAATTTTTCGATATTTTTTTCGTATATAGGTTGGATCGGGCCAAAATCCTTACAAACTTCTTCTTTGCACTTGGCTAACGCTATCAACACCTCATTTTTTACAATATCCCTCGAACATGAATGCCTTCGTTTTTTCAATATTGTTGTTTTAGTAATATCAATAGTTACAGTAGCCGAGCATTCTCTTCGATTACTGCAACGCCATAAGGTGGACCCATTTTGGTTGGTTTTACTGCAAGTATACCTATACCCATCGTCTATTACAATTTCATGCCCATTTGGCTGTTTTAAGAAACGCATTTTAAAATTATTCCAGAAAGCAATAATCGAATCACCACCAATATAACAAAATATAATAGCAATTGACAGTGACATTGAAGCATAAAATACTCGTACTACAATCTAATCATTTTTTAAGAGGCCAGTACTTATATCCTTAAAGGTGCTCGAAAGAGAATGATAGGAATATATGATGACATGTCTGTGCGGAAAGAGAAGAGTCGTGGAATGTATGGGGCCCAATACAATCCACGACTCTCTTTCCGCACAGCCTCTATTATCGAATTGATGAGTTTAGTTTGTAATTATAAATGTTAGCTCGACTTGGCGGGGGCACTGCCGTGCCCCCCAGATACGTGAATAAATAAAAGTATTAATTGAATAACAAAATAGTTTTCACTTCTCATGATCTTAAAATGTTAATTTAGTCTCTGTATATCGGGACTAAAGTTCCTTATTAATCTCTAGGGATTAAAGTAATATCATCTATTACGACCTTTATTAACTTAGCAATAAAGTCCAAAATCTGCCATTCAAACTGCCAGCCCCGGGCACGAGCTCGCGCGGCGCGTATCCCGCGCCCCGACCGGCCCGAGAACGATTTTCTTTAGTCTTGGAAAAATACGGTAAAATAACCTAAAATATAGGATATTTTTGTATATTTTACTCACACTAGAAGTGAAAAGCAGAGTGTATAACTCAGGCATAAATGTCCATTTTACCCTCGACTATTTTGTGACTACAACGAACAAAATGCCTGGGATCATTTCAGTAAACAACATCCCATGAAAAACATTTCATGTAAAATGTTGCCAAGACGAAACCACAAGGCTCGGACTGTCAAAAAGTTATCAGATATCTTGTAGAGCCAAGCTTCCAACTCTACAAGCCCTAACATCACAAACTCTATACCTTAGTCAAAATACGGGCTTGGCCGTTTTGTTACTACAAAAACTATTGTATAATAAAAAATAATGAATAGATTTCACCTTCCGCCCATGTGACGGTAGCGAAACGGCCAAGCCACATATGTTGACTAAGGTGTAAAGTTTGTCATGTTAGGGCTTGCAGAGTTAGAAGCTTGGCTCTACAAGATATCTGATAACTTTTTGACAGTCCGAGCCTTGTGGTTTCGTCTTGGCAACATTTTACATGAAATGTTTTTCATGGGATATTGTTTACTGGAATGATCCCAGACATTTTGTTCGTTGTAGTCACAAAACGGTAATTTGCTGCAACGCAATCAGTTAGGTAGGTATATTTGATTAAATACTGTCAGAACAATGACGGTGTCTCACTCGCACCTGTTACAATACTGATATGTCGGTCCTCTGTGGTTGACACATATTGACTTGGCATTATGCTGGCACTAAGCGTTTTTGGTATTCTGAGAAACTGGAGGTTTGCGTGTAAAAAAAAAACATTTCGCGGATCGCCAAATGAAAGTTCGCGAAGTTGGTACTTATGCTACGAAACGAGTGAACCAATGGCGAAAGTAGACAACATGCTCAAGTAGACAGATCGGGAAAGTGGACCGTTTGGCAAAGTAGACAAATCGGGGAAGTGGACCGTTTGGTAAAGTGGACACATCGCGAAAGTGGATCGTTTGGTAAAGTAGACAGACCGGGAAAGTGGACCGATGGTAAAGTGGACACATCGCGAAAGTGGACCGTTTGGTAAAGTACACAGATCGTGAAAGTGGATCCTTTGGTAAAGTAGACAGATTGGGAAAGTGGACCGATGGTACCGGAGGGTGATTAAGTTGTTAATGTAATTACGTATTAGCTTCCCCAAAAAACATTATATTCATAAAGTACATGTATTTCGTGAACCTTTACATGCTTTTTAGTATAAATGCTAATGAGGTATACAATGAAGAGTATTAGTATTCTATAAACTGACTACAACTAAAATAAATAGGACTGTAAAGGCATTTAGGCAACACGGCCGAGTGTGATATTATTGTTGATCGTGCACCGGAGGTAGCACGCAGTCGGATGGCCGAGTGTGATATTTAATAAGATTTTGAGAATAAATTATAATTATTTAGTGTGAGTTAGGTTAAAATAATGGTATTCAGTAGGTAGTGATTACAAATATGATCTGTGTATACCCGAATATTTGTTAATTAATCTGTCGGTCGTCGCGAAAATGACCCTTCTCTCCTACCCGCAGATTGTAATGATAAAAGAGTATAAATATAATGTACCATGGGGTGGAAGATTCATTCTCGCTCGGCGCTGGAACGAGTAACACTAAATTTAGCACGAAGGTTACTGCTTGTGAACTTAAGATTGTTTAAGAGTGTACGTAGAAGTAACTAGTCGGAGTAAATTAAAAGTAAATGATTGTACCAAGGACTTTGATTCATTACAATTATGCCTTTATTATCACAGTTACTTATGCCGTTATTTTAATTTTAATAATCAGGTTCTGACGTCCATCATCAGAACTTGACTTGATGATGAATTACTCACCACTATCATACCGCGATTTGCTGTTGCTCGGTAGATGCACTCTACTTGGGACTTCTTGGTTGTCCACATGCCCGAAGGTTCTAAAGCCGATAGCGAACTGCGCGTACGGACTTATTTCGTACAGTTCTAGAAAATAGCATAAAGTTTAAGATTAATCATTTTCATTCAATCATAATAATAATATTTCACCTCCGATTTATAGCATTTACTCGTATTTTCGTATTTCTGCGCAACATGTAAGTTTAGAATTGTTATTGGAGATGCAACATACCATGCTTGCTATCAGCAGTCAAATGTACTGGAGTACTGTAAACCCTGTTGTTTATTTCCGTGGGGACGCTCTGTGGCGTGTTCACGGTAACGTTGCTGCGCTCAGACTTGCACTCAGCCGTCAAAGAGTTTCGGTACTCGGCCAGGTGTTGGTGGCTGCAGAATAAAACAAACGCTTAAGTGATAAAACCATTATACCTAAAAAACGTGATCTATTTTATATTAAAGACTATCTTAATTACGCAAATAGCACGTTATAACTTACAATGTAATACGAGTCGGTACTAGGTGCTGTATAATGACTTTAGGGTAAATACATACTTATTATGGAGTAACGGGTAAAGTAGCTGAAGTTGTAATAACGATATCGTAAAGGTTTTTATAGAAATGCCATGCCATAGATTGGTATTTTCCTATATGAAACATGTTCAAACTAATGTAAAGCTTTATCCTCGTGTTTCAACTTACTTGTGTCTTTTGACAAGTATGTAGATGCAGGTAAAAGTACAAATTGTTAATAAAATGGAGCTACATATGATGACCAACATGTTGAGGTCTAGGAGATCCGTAGGCGGTCCTATAGATTCTGAAACAAATGAATTACATACATTATATTTTTCTGTGAATTAAATATCTGGAAACACATTTATTATTTTGCAATAAATTCACGCTTGCTGTAATAGTTACGTTCCTAGTTACTAATAGGTACCTTGCTTTTTATTTTTACCCGATAAATAAAATTATAATGAAATACATATTATATAATGTTAAGATAAGTTAAGAAGTAATAATATAAATGAAATCTATGTGTTAGCATGTAAGGTTTATCTGTTAATGCTAATATTGCATTATATGATTAATAATAATTAATAATAAGAAGAGAGAGAGACTAGAGAGACTCTCGCTAGGTGGTTGGATCAAGGGTCAGATGCAGAAGGCGGTGATCTTGGACACGGCGCGGATAGTCCGCCGGTTCCTCTCTCTGCAGCCCTGACCACCGGCAGCTTGGGCCTTGCCCCGCTGCTGGCGGCACCCTAGGTTAGGTTTTTTATAATATGTTTATAAGTATTTTGTATTGTTTTTGTAAGTGTTTTTGTATTTTATTTTTATATCCATATTATAAAATAACCTAACTTAAGACCAAAAATAAATAAAGAGAATTAATAATAATAAACGAATAAACTCCATAACCACTAAAAAATTCAATATACAATTTTATGTAGATAATATTTATAACTATAACATTACCACTTGGCGATACATATACTTCGGTAATTCTCATTCAAACTTTTGTACCACAACAAAGAAAGCGCGCCTGTGCTACTTAAGGGGACGGTATATGACGTTTTCGATTTAGAGCTCACTTTGTGCAATCAATTTGTTCAAGAAATGTTTAATAACTGCATTAAATTATACGTAAATTTGTTCACGAAGAAGCCGTGTACCGGCTCTTTACGGCATAATATTTTTTATTTGCTGTAATTCTCTACAAATCGACACTAAAAGTATCCAAAAATCAAAATATGGAGTTCCGTTTGAGCAACACGCATTACAGTTTTGCCTTTAACAGTAATTGAGTTGTTGTGTGATTTTGAAAGCTAAATAACTAAACTAGCAAATTATTATCTACTTATATTTTTACTCACAAATACAACACAGAAATTCAATCCCAAATGTAAACTTTCGTACAATTTCCATACATTGACGACATCACTCAAAATTCTTCTTCGAGTCAGATGGCCGCTGGCCTTGGATCGAAGAAGACGTGTACATCGTCGTAGCTCGTTTTTGACATTATTTAGACATTTCATCATATACGCATACGAAAATGTATACCAGTAGATAAATTGTATTTCAAAAAATAGGGTAAATAAATTTATTTAAAATTTGATTTGTTGTTATTTACAGGTCGTAACGATCGAAAACAGCAGTAAACTATCCTAAAACAATACGATTACAATTGAATTTAAGTAACTTGTTCCTTCAAAACCCGCTTAAAATGAAAAAAGTTTAAAGACTCGTTTTACTGATTGGGATTGATTTTCATTATGCTGGTATCAATTTTGCGTCATTAAAAAAAGTATATGACTTCTGTACGTCAATGACATTTGATGTCAATTGTAATCTTGTATTTACGTTAGAGAATATTATATATTCATTTAAATATTAGGTACTTACCTATTAATACGAAGCGTAATTCGTTTAATACCTGAAAGTCTTAGTGTCTACACCTACTTTGTTGCCGTTCGTTCCGTCTATATGTGTGCGATTACGTGCTGTTCTCAATAATCAAGAAACAAGCCATAATCTTCAAGAATAAAATAACAGCAAGACCAGCATTTAGTACTAACTAGTTTTTGCGGATTTGGAGACAAGAGATGAAGCTTACAGGCTAATACCGCTGCGGTCTGGTTATTGTTATGTGTATATATCGAGTATTATATAAATTTACTATAAAATAACAATGTTTTATTTCAATGACATTATGTGCGTAGGTATGTATGTTTCGGTGATTATAAGAATTTTGTCCACACAATAATTGTGCAAAGCAGAGACTGCATCATGCTTTCTTTACGGTATAAGCGGTATGGTACCGTTATTATTTATCAATACCGGTTCGTTTTGAAGGTAAAACTATACCGGTTGAAATACAAAGTACGGTACCGGTATAAAATTACAGCAGGGACAACCATTTTTATAGGTGTACAGTCAGCTGCAGAGAAAAGGTACGACCAGATAGATAATTGTATGCAGGGGTGGTACCTTTTCTCTGCAGCTAGCTGTACCTAAACCATCATTGACCGAGCGTTGGCGAAGGTCTCCGTTTCAACTTGGGCAAAAATGCTTTCGTATGTCCGAATTCTTCTCCTTTGCATATCACATTTCTCAACTGATTCTCGTGAAAATTCGGTAGTCCGATATAATTATTCGGTTTCTTTTTTTTTTGAAGAATTTAAAATAGGCAGAAATTGTCATAAAGGACTTACGCGCCAGTAGGGTCTGTGACACTTAAGACCACTGCGATTATTAGGTACTTACTGGCCCCTATTTCACCACGACCACGGTGACAGGTGCGACAGTTGTCGACATCACTGTTGCTGACGTCACAGGCCTCCATAGGCTACGGTAACCGCTTAACATCGGACGGGCGATGTGCTTGTTTGCCACCAACATTTTAATAAATAAATAAACTCCATTATATTGCCACTAAAAAATTCTTATTTTGCGAAGCTAATGACAATTGTCACAAGAAACACGGCAACTGTATCGAAATTGCGACACAGAACTCATTTCCTGTCAAGACTTACCGAAAATTCTTTGAAAAATCTTGTGACAATTGTCACAAGATTTTTTCGCGAGAGAAATGTCTGTTTTATCCGATATAATAAAGTTTTTTTTTAATAATAGGTACAATGACGGTGGCAAACACGAATACGGCCCGCCCGATGGTAAGCGGTAACTGTATTATTAAATTGTACAACGGGACTTAATCGCGTATCTAAGTTTTAAGATTTACCTCCGACGTTTCGAGGACGGCGTTGTCCCCGTGGTCTCGGAGAAGACTGGCTTAAGTTGACATCAGCATCTTCTAACCGCGCGAGTTTTTCGAACTACCCGCACTTGGTCTTGTTTATCCGCTTGAACGTTTTGCGGTTCCGTTGTACAATTTAATAATGTGTAAAAATCGTGAAAGTTTAAATCAGTGTTAGCGGTAACTGTAGTCCATGGATGCCTATGGCGTCAATAACAGTGATGTTTTTGTCGTACCTGTCACCGTGGTGAAATAGGGGCCAGATTACGCCGCGCCGCGTGGAACGTGAGGTGCATTGGGGTAAATGCATACCATTCACTCAAGGAAAATAATCTCCCTTATAAGATCACTCGTGTGTCTGCCATTTTGTTAAAGCCAATTTTCACCGTAACTACTGGACTAGTTCAATTGAAATTTAGTACACATATGTCAAGTAAGGAAGTAGTAAGTCGGTGATCCGAAGATGAGTAACGTAAATAAATGAACTTTTAACTTTGCGGCGATTTTTGGTATCATGTGACATATCAGATATAATACATAATTATAAGTAGGTGAGCAAAAATGTACCATAACCTAACTCAGAATTGTATCACATAAATACATATACAATAATCTTTAATAGAAAAAAACCGACTTCTCTAACTACTAGCCTAACCCACTTAACGGCGCTTATACTTTATTTGGTAATATGTACCTATACATTTTATGGTAATCATAGTGTTTTTTTAGTTTAAGTATCATAGTGGTTTTCCGGATCAAGATCCGGGTCCGGGTCCGGATCCGAGTCCGGCTCCGAGTCCGAGTACGGGTCCGAGTCCGAAGTCCGGGGCCCAGTCCAAGTCAAAATCGAAATTCAAAATCACTAAACGTGTAGGTACTATGCGTCGTTGAAGAGTTCTGTTCTGATCATCATCAGCAGTTCCACTTCATCAAATCCCACAGTTTTTAATGTAAATGCTTGATTTTCTGATGAAAATATATAAAATTCTATACATATGCCTTTAAAATTTGAGGAGTTCCCTCTATTCCTCATGGATCCCATCATCAGAACCGGGTTTTGACAAAAACGGGACCAATCTGTATGCATATACATACAATCAAAAAAAAATTTCAAAATCGGTCCAGTAATGACGGAGATATGGAGTAACAAACATAAAAAAAAAAAAAAATAAAAAAAAAAAACAAATAAAAAAAAAAAACATACAACCGAATTGATAACCTCCTCCTTTTAGATTTGGAAGTCGGTTAAAAAATAGTTCAACGCCAAAAGATTAATGGAAGACCTATGTCCTATAATAGGTGAGTTGGTCTTAAACAAAAAATATGCAATAAAAATGTGTAACTGTGGAACCCATAGTGAATCCTACTCGTACATGATCGGTTTTTATATTATGTACCTATAAGATATTTTCTACTTTATACTTTATAAGTGTACCTACATAATATTTACTTATAAGCAGTTGTCACGTAAAATATTTGTAGATTTTTTTGGAAGTATGTGTCACATCATCATCATCTTCCTCGCGTTGTCCCGGCATTTTGACACGGCTCATGGGAGCCTGGGGTCCGCTTGGTAATTAATCCCATAAATTGGCGTGGGCACTAATTTTTATGAAAGCGACTGCCATCTGACCTTCCAACCCATAGGGGGTAAACTAGGCTCTTATTGGGATTAGTCCGGTTTTCTCACGATGTCTTCCTTCACCGAAAAGCGACTGGTAAATATCAAATGATATTTCGTACATAAGTTCCGAAAAACTCATTGGTACGAGCCGGAATTGCAATTCGCACGCTCTTACCGCTAGGCCTCCAGCGATTTTTTTGAAGTATGTATAGCACAAAAAAAAAAGACATTTAAGGTAGGTAATTAAAATACGGTATAAACATTATTGGAGAAGACTTGGAGGAAGTGTCATAGGGATCTACATTCGATGCGTGGAAAACAAGTTCTTTTGTCTAATTATAATCCATCGGCAATCACGCGAGCGCATAAAACGAAAATCATTTTTTTTTCACTCCCTAAAACTCCCTTAACCTAATAACAGTAAAACAAAAAATAAAATATAGAGGGTTACCAACCAGCCAAAGAATTATAAGTAGATATATGCACTTATCCCAACGCACCTCACGTTCTACTCTGCACGGGGTTCATTGCCGCTCCTACCGCCGTAAGTAACTATCAACACCTACATTATCAAGGCTACGATCGAAGATAATCGCTTCAGCACTGAAATAATACCGGTGGAATACCGGTATAATATTTTTTATTTTAATTGTATTAATTTAATAGTGAAACAAAAGGCGAATATACCACATAAAAGTAAATCGGTAAAGATATTAGGGGTACATTAGCCAACACTGTTTCCATATATTTTCAAATTTTATTTTGTCCGCCTTAATTAAATTTTGCACCCTGCCGGAACTTTATTTATTTAAATTCTCATTTAATTGATTTTGAGCCTTATGAAAAGTCGTATAGAGTAGTAAATAAAATTTTACATCTGACTTAATGACATCTGGTTTTATTCGGTTTAACTTTAGAAAACGCGTATCTCGACAAAGCCATAATGTAGAAAATTGTCAACAACCAAATGAATTATTAGAATTTAAATACGTCACGTGTGACATGAACAGACAAGGAAAGCAAGATTAAATGTATTGTTTCTCTTTCTTCTTTCAATGGAACGCTTTTCCTAAAAGGAGGCCACTAAACTCAAAACGCTATCTTAAAAAAAAACTTGATGGGTCAGTGACCTGTCCCAGTAAAGTGAGGTGGTGTGCGTGAAGTGCGCTTGTGTGTGTAATGGGGTAAATTGACAGAATCTGAAAATTTACCCACCTCTACCGTCACCTTAAGATGATCAAGCATTGGAGCGGTTATAAGAAATACAATATAATGTATTATGCAATGTATTACCTCCTAATAAAGTAGTGGTAGCAAAAGAATATACTGAGGTGGTTGCACCGGCGGAATTTTCAGCAGTGATTTTGATCTGGTACCATTGTGCTGGGCTAAGATCGGCTATCACAAATGAGTTCGGCTGGTTCAGCACTGAAGTAGCGGCATAGTGGTTCCAAACCTGGTCCAATGATGGCTGAAACAAAAAAGAAAACTTTTAGTAATAGACAAACATATACTATGAATTATAATCCATATTCTTGTTATTAATACACATAAGTCGACAGCGTTGGTTAGTAAAAAGTTTAAAAAATAAAAATACAGTACCTAAATAAAAATAAATTAAATTAAATAATAAGCCTGAAAATTTAATTAAATCCATAACACTAAATCACAACAATATTTTTGGGATCATACAACTCGATGTTGTGTGTATTTTCATCCAGAAAAATAGAATTGGGTTATCCCATCTCTCAGCAATGAATTTCGGGAAGCTGTTGGTGCTGTTCCATACCCTGTGCATCAGGGAGGCGACTCGTTTACGGATTATTGTATAAAAACAATCCGTTCATGCCTTTACTATTTTAAACATTTAATTAGCACATCATTCAAATCATCAAATTAGACGACTAACTGCATAACTGAGCATCAGTGAATATCAATCGTAGTGTGACAAAAAAAATAGTACTTACGAGTCGGTTCTCGGTCTTCTTCCAAATTTTACTTGTAAATTCTCTGTATTCCACCTCCCATTTAATGATTTCACAACCATTATCGTCCCAGCCACTTAACTGTATGAAAATATGGGAGGAGTTACTCCAAAACCATTCAGTGCTGGTTGGAGCAACAGGAACTGAAAAGCAGAAATAAAGAAATACAATACAAACCATCAAGAGAGATCAATAAGGTTTGAAGTAAAACTGTTGAGCGGAGTGGGGTTCTATAAAAATGGATTAAACAGATTTATAAAGAGTCAGTTACATGCAGGTACGCTTGATTTTCAGGCGCTTATGCTTGTTTGCCTCCGAAATGGCATTTAACTTAACAGTAACTACGGAGTACTATATTCACATAGAGTAGGTACATGTATTACAGGGCCACTTTAATCGGAGGAATTTATTTTAGCTTGTACGTTGTAATTTAACTATGTATATTCTCAGGTCCAGTAAAAAAGAGAAGCTTTTATCTTTATCGATAATTAACCGATGATGTTATGTAAATCTTACAAAACATTAATAGGTACGAAACGGGAGAGCAGATTCCGCCGCAAAGCATCAACATTTTGCAAGTTTAATGTATCGTACCTCCTCCTAGGGTAGTGGCATCGATGTAAGCCGGCTGACTGGCGCCCACGCTGTTGGCTGCAGTCATCCGAAGCGAATACTTCGTGCCGCACTTCAGGCCCTGCAGCGTGTACTCCTGGGCGCCCTGGATGATGGTTCCCTTCTCTGACCACGCGTCCTGCCAGGACCCGTTCGCTTCTTTCCAAGATAAGTTGTAGGCTGTGAATAACAGTCAAGTAAAATTATGTGAGCTCACAGTTATTTAACTTACTAATTATAACTACTATGAGAAATACAACTTATTCTTTGATTGAAAAGTGCATCGGCCCCCAGAAGATAGCTTAGTAGCCAGACGTCCATATTTGTGGAATGTCGATAATTGCATAGTATTTAAAGATATCCCCAACCAAATGAACAGGCGGCCTAGCCAAGGTGACGATCGCTTGCGCTTCGCCACCGAATCGCTTTGTGTCTCTCTATCACTCTTCCATATTAGTGCGACAGTAACGTTGCGTTTCGATCGCTACGGAGCGTAAGCGATTGGCACTTTGGCTACGCAGCCAGAAGATAATTAGGGTATTTGAGAGCCGTATTTTATTTTTATATCATAATAGAGAAACCACTTCAGCATTTATTTTATCTTACTTACTTATTTTCTGCGGTTTGCCAGCCGCCCTTGGTGCATCCCACACCAGCCGCAGCGCGTGCTTGTGTGGCTCGGCACGAACCGCCGGCGGTTCCGGGGTCGGCAGGACCGACACGCCGTAAGACACCGAGTCCGATCCGTACAGGTTCTTCGCCAGGCACGTGTAGTTGCCGCTTAGTGACTGGTCTATGTCTGATAATATAAAAAAACAGGAATTGAAATGTATGCAAGCAAATATTGTAAGATATGAGGTATGTATGCAGTCTCGGCAAGTGATATGAGAATGTAAATTGAATCACTTTTTTTTCTCTTTTTGGTTTTGTGTTACAGAAGGACAAGGAAGGAAGTGACAAGGAGTGCGCTCCTTGTAAATCGACCTTTATGAATTTAGTCATAACATACACAAATACTTTTTTTTTTGGATTTGAGTAATTTCCTACAAAAATGTGTTTTAAATGCTTGAAATGTTGAGCTTATTGATACGCGTGTGAGTAGGTACATTATATATTATTCTAGTTAAACAAATTAGAAATTTTTCGTTCTTATTAAACAGTTCTTACTGTTGATGAGCAGGCTATCGTCATGGTTCCTGGTGAAGCGCGGGTGGTGCGTGATGATGTTGTGCTTGTGGTACCACACGGTGCGCGGCGGCGGCACGCCCACGCACTGGCACACCAGCAGCAGCGAGCTGCCCACTCCCACTGATATTAAATAGTTCTTACTGTTGATGAGCAGGCTATCGTCATGGTTCCTGGTGAAGCGCGGGTGGTGCGTGATGATGTTGTGCTTGTGGTACCACACGGTGCGCGGCGGCGGCACGCCCACGCACTGGCACACCAGCAGCAGCGAGCTGCCCACTCCCACTGATATTAAACAGTTCTTACTGTTGATGAGCAGGCTATCGTCATGGTTCCTGGTGAAGCGCGGGTGGTGCGTGATGATGTTGTGCTTGTGGTACCACACGGTGCGCGGCGGCGGCACGCCCACGCACTGGCACACCAGCAGCAGCGAGCTGCCCACTCCCACTGATATTAAACAGTTCTTACTGTTGATGAGCAGGCTATCGTCATGGTTCCTGGTGAAGCGCGGGTGGTGCGTGATGATGTTGTGCTTGTGGTACCACACGGTGCGCGGCGGCGGCACGCCCACGCACTGGCACACCAGCAGCAGCGAGCTGCCCACTCCCACTGATATTAAACAGTTCTTACTGTTGATGAGCAGGCTATCGTCATGGTTCCTGGTGAAGCGCGGGTGGTGCGTGATGATGTTGTGCTTGTGGTACCACACGGTGCGCGGCGGCGGCACGCCCACGCACTGGCACACCAGCAGCAGCGAGCTGCCCACTCCCACTGATATTAAACAGTTCTTACTGTTGATGAGCAGGCTATCGTCATGGTTCCTGGTGAAGCGCGGGTGGTGCGTGATGATGTTGTGCTTGTGGTACCACACGGTGCGCGGCGGCGGCACGCCCACGCACTGGCACACCAGCAGCAGCGAGCTGCCCACTCCCACTGATATTAAACAGTTCTTACTGTTGATGAGCAGGCTATCGTCATGGTTCCTGGTGAAGCGCGGGTGGTGCGTGATGATGTTGTGCTTGTGGTACCACACGGTGCGCGGCGGCGGCACGCCCACGCACTGGCACACCAGCAGCAGCGAGCTGCCCACTCCCACTGATATTGGACCTCCGAGAGATGCCACGCCAGCAACAACTAAAAAAATTATGTACTAATGAAGCAGGTATCAAAACTCAAAATATCATTCATTGCAGTATATTTAAGATTGGACCAGATCCATTAACTGATGCATATTGACTAACAACTATCGTAAACGTTTAATGTCACTAATTCCGCTTTTATACTTCTGTAAAGCCATTTCGGTCAGTAGAATAGAACGGCAAATTAAAAAAAAAAGGCGCGAAGGGTTACCTATCTTTATTCCGATAGAAATTTTTATTTCGCGCCTTTTTCTACTGATAAACTTGTCTGACCGGTTATATACATATAGGTACATACCAAGCAAACGTTAAGCCAAGTCGCAAGCCTTTGATCGACTCAAACTTACAATTTAAACATGAAATTATCTAGTCGCTTCAATCAAATTGTCTCGTTTCTTCTTTAGCTTGAAAGGTAATTATAGTTGCATTATCCAGTAGAGAATTGATATTACCCATCTATTACATTGTATTAGGTACCTACTATTAAATTAGGGAAGAAATATATTATGTTTTAAAGAAATACTTTTTGATTTGTTATTTTAGCTTACCTTTAGATGATAATTCTGCGTGCACCCTGTTGCTTGCCGCGCCTTCGCCGGCCACAGTATGGGCATTCACAAACACTTCGTACTGTTTCCCGGTGGCTAATCCTGATATTGGGAATGTCAAGTGTCTTGACAAGTTAGACTCTTGTGTCGCTTCTACTCGATAATTTTGCGGGGAACTCGTACTGAAAACAAAACAATGTATAAGGTTTACATAAATCAGCCTAATGTCACCTCTCCTACGCCATAACGTGGACCCGCGCAGTAGGTATTGAATTCTATAGGTAATCAACTAATCATTATGAAAGGTTACTTAACTTGTTATTAAATTTTATTACAATTACTTCTAGATCTATTTTCTGGCTACCTGCGTAGAGTCGGTCACTGTCAATTTCCTTGAAAAATTGCGTTAGTGTCGCTACCGGATTGCTGCCGCGATTAGAACGTGTACAATCTGTCACCCAATTTGCTTGTTTGGTATGACGATCAGCACCGCCTCATTTAACAAATCTGAGTACTTACCTGGAAACCGGCTTAACATGGACTGTGTAATGCGTGATCTCGCCGTTGGGATGTATCGGTCGCTTCCAGCTCACGAGAAGAGACGTCTGCGATGATACCAGCACTTTTATTTCTGGCGGAGGTCCGGGCACTGTAATATTTCAATAAACTTATATGATACCCATACCTTGAAATGACTCTCATTAGCAATCGTATCAAATCAATAACTAATCAAGTTAGTATTTTAAACTCTGAAGGTCTAGGATTTTTACCTCCAACATTGTACGGCATCACACATAGTCAGTAAGAATAATGTTATGGAAACATACCATCCTGTAAGGTAGTGCAAACGACAGGGTATGAAAATGGTCCCATCCCGTAGTTGGAGAAGCCTGCCACTTTGATAGTGTAGTTGTTGTACTTCAACAGCGCCTGCAGATATACCTCTGTGTGAGGTGAAGTCATGTTCTGCCATGACCCATCTGAAAATTGGTGGTTGAATATAAAAGTAAATTAATCTGTAAAACGTGCGTCCGTTAGTAGCATCCCTGTGTACCTCTAATCCCGAGTCAAAGATATCGAACGAAGCTTTGATGCCGCAAATTAATGGAATTTAAAAACTGTAGTGAGACATACTAACATTGAATAATTTCACTTGTTTTAAGTCACTCGCGCGACATGTTTCGGAGAGCCTAGGTGTCCTTTCTAAAGCACTAACAGTGCGAGCAGCGTTCACGCCGGCCGGGTATCGCAAACTAATGTTAAAATGTTAATGTTAATGTGTATACTGTGTGTGTGTGTTAATGTGTTGTGTTGTGTGTGTATTAATGTTAGAATAACCTTCAGTGGTATAATAGATGGAATAGCCCAGCAGAGAAGCGCCGTGAGTAGTGATGGGTTGCCACGATACGCGTAGCGACGTGGATGATGCACCGCGACACTCTACTCCGGTCGGTGGTTGCTCGGGAGCTGGAATTGTAAGGCAAGCACTTTAAAAGATAGGTAGGTCTAGTCATTATGGTGACAGTGATGTGCTAAGACATTTTTTTATCTGCTGATTATTAAAATATTCACTAAAACGCGTTAGCCTATAACATAATAATAAATATTTTACTTATTCTAAGCGTGTAAGTACTAAGAATACACTGTATTATAGACTGAGATTGATCACAGTTATAAATTAAGTAAAAAAATATATAACTTAATGCATTACTATTTTATATTTATTTATATTTTAATCGTTACGTACCTCCTTCTCTTGTAGTTTGATAAACCGGCAATGAGAATGGGCCGTTACCGGCAGAATTAAAAGCACTCACTGAAACAGCATATCTGTAAATGATAAAACATAGCAATAAACATCAAATGAGATAAAAATGGTAAGATTTCAAAATGAGCTAGATAAAATATGGATAAAATTAACATTATGATTACTTATATAATTTTACACTGACTACTTATAATTCTAACCTTGTATTTTTTAGCAGGCCACTCAACATCGTTTCTTGTTTTCCTTTTCTTGACATTACTTTAAGAACTTTCGTTTGAGTATCATCAGTTCCTGAGAAAACACACCACAAAACTGTTATTAATATTGAAATTAAAGGGCAACGTTTACGTTAATCTTCAAATTGACAAACAACAAATATGTATTACTTCATATAAGAGTCGAAAAGATTGTTAAACGGTGGAACTTTACTGAAACTGTGCATGTATTACTAATGACACTCATCACTGATGGGTCATCAACTCATTACTATCAATTGCGTTAATACACCGTAACGTCAGTACCTACTTAAATTAGTAAAAAAAAACTGTACGTGTCTCAGTTGGAGTGTAAGAAAAATACATATTTTTAGAAATCCTAAGGCACATTTGTTTATACTACCGATATCACCGCCGACCCTTGGCACCGCTTTGACGTGGTATCCTTGCAAGTGCCCGTTATGGCTGTCCCGGGGCGGCGGCAGCCAGGACACAGTCAGCTCTCCAGGGTTATCTGTTGCCTGGACTTGGACTCCCAATGGCGTGGATGATGGAGCTGGTGACGATAAATATATTGTTGCGTACTGTGTGAAGTGTGGAAAATCTGGCCACCTTACTATATTGGTCAACTAACTAAATGTCCAACTAAGAATGAATTATCAAAACGAGATCGCAAATGGAAAATATTTCTGTGGCGGGGCTATATATTGATTTGTCTAGCGATGGTAGGCCGATTCCGATCTTATATAGATGACATTCAAAACAAACTTCAAATTACTTAACATAACATGAGTTTGAATCGTTGCAATTGTTTTTTTTTCTGAGAACATGCAAAACTTCCTAGACGATTATAGAAAGGGATGTCACCTTTCTGTTGTGTAGTGAAATGTGCGGGTTGCGTGAAAGGGCTGAGGTCAACCTGGTTACCCGAAGCCACTCGCACTCTGTAGTCCACGGCCGGCATCAAGTCTCGGAGCTCTATGCTCTGACGAATGTCGTTGTCTTGTCTGAAAAAAGTTATACTATCAGTACACGTACCTATCTACATAGATATCACAGTATTAAAAAAAAAGTATCTGGTCCTTCATTATAATAAGTTACAAACAACCATTGCCATGACCCATGAACAAACTATACTGTGGCCAGGAACCAACACTCATTAAGGCCGTGCATCGAAAAATAACAGGATCTTAGAAAGGTGGCAGTGGCTAGCCCCGGAAACAAACAGTAGTCATTTTCGGATATATGTTTCTTGACTATATGATAAGAGATTTCGTAGTAGTCGAAACACGAATGCTTAAAATTTTCTCGATAGAAAATAAATCCAAACTTACGTGTTCATTTTTCGGTTTTAGCTTCGTGCAACTAGAAAACACATCCATATCCAGCACAACCCACCTTACAGCAAAGGTTTTCATCTCGTCTTAACTTTCAAAGAACTAAATATTAACTTATTATCCTTTACCGATGGATTTATTATCGATTTTTGATTTTATGAATTCAACAGCAAACGCCCATTTTACGCAGTTCGGTTTCTCTTTCTGTCATGCGTCAAAGTCATAAATGCATCCTTTATGCCAGTAATGTTAGATGGCCGTCGTGCCTCAAAGAGGTAAGACCTATGTCACTTCGCGCAGCGCTCCGAATTACGTAAAATTTTAATATCCAATAAACGTTGAGTCGTAACTCCATTGAGTAGTAACGGAATCGGAGGTAAACCTATGATGGTGCCTTCTTACAGGCCTATACGTTACGCATGTGTGCGTGTTTGCTAGACTACGTCATGCTACGCCGAAATCTATACTCTTTGTCAGTTACAACGGGTTAGGAAATTTCGACAGATATTGAAATGTATCGGTAGCTGTTTGGTATTTAGCCATCAGAATCTAACCGTAACTTTTTGCTTTATTTTTGTTTGAAAATAAAATATCTATAAGAATATATTTTTTGCTTTTTTTCTATTGTAATGATAAAAATAAATCTAGTATGTTTCATGCTCAAATAATTTAAAATAATTGAATAAATATTAAAAACTAATTGATATTATTCGTTTTAATTATTATTATATTATTAAGTTTGTTTGAATAAAATATTTTATTTCAATAATACGAAAAGTTATTATATTTAAGTACCACAAAAAAAAAGGTCCCTACTTACAAAAACTCACTTGCACGGGCCGGGGTTCGAACCCGTGACCTCCGGTTTAAAAGTCGCACGCCACTACAATTTCACATAAGTAATTTACAATGACATGATACCGTAGAAAAAGTGAATATTACAATGTACTGTGTTACTATCATTTTATAGTTTATTTTGGCTTGACAAGGAGGAATGAGAAAAACGTGCAGAGCGAGAGGATTAAATCTCTCTGTCCCTTTCTTAAAGTAGCCAATCCTAATTATGACATCTGTTTTGATATTAATTCTTTGAACATAATTTGTCGATGTTCTTTTTTATATCATCGAGAAAGATTTTTATTAAAAAAATGTGTTGAATTTATATGTTTTATTTATGTTTTTTGGCATAAATTTCATTACTTTTGACAAATTTTGATTGTGATGACAAACGATTTGATGTGATGTGTGAAACGAACCATGTGATCAACGATTTATCTAATAAAACTTAATTTAGTCGAAAACAATAGTTGTCTACTACCGGGTGGAAAAAAATTATGGGCCCTGGAGGGAAAGTGCCTTAAAACCTTAAGTTTGCTCATTTTACTTAAATGAAACATTATTGTTTTTTAAAGAAACAACTGCATTCAAAGATTTTTGAAGTGAAAACTTCTTTAGCGGCGCTAGGCACTTTTTGAGGTGGGGAAAAAATGATAAACTCAGACAGCGTAAGGCGATCATGTGACCGTAAGGTTTAGATGGCCAATCATTTAGATGGCATTTAAATCAATAAAGAAAAACTCAATTACATTACATGAAAAAGGTTATAATCTTGTACGGGCTGAAATACGAGGATCTCACAGTATTATAACTTTATATCACTCAAATATAATTCAATAAAGCTACATCTTGATGAAATCGCTAATAAAAGTGAACTCTAGTACTGGTGAATAAAACTCAAAATATCATGACCAAATATATTTAGATGCGAGGTCTGCAAGGTAACTTTACAATTTCTATTCGAATTTTAAACAATTAACGCTATAAATTTGAATTTCGAATTTTAAACAAGCTCACTGACCAGCAATTTCGGAACCAAAAGTTTTCAATAGAAAGGAGGATGGGTCAATTATACATAGTGCTGCAGACATTTTGGACTAGTCATTGAGTTTTCACTTCTGTCGGCACTCCCGGAATGCAACACGTTGTTTTTTTTTTAATTCGCTTAGTCGCGCCCGGGAATCGAACCTACTTTTTCCACACTGTATAAAATAACACAAATGCTTTTCTTCTGGTAACTTAAATGTTCTATCTATCTTGGTGATATATCAATGCAATCAAATAATCTGAAAAAATAATAATAACCCAATTTATGAATTCCGTTCCTTCAGAAAAATGCGAAATGTACGTACAATTTTTAGGGATATCGTACTTTTCCCAGGGACAAATTTAGTTGGCTAAGAGACATTTTCACTGATTTGGGGTCTGTACTAAAAATCTAACATAATATGATAAGGACTTAATCGTTTTAAGCTCAAGAGTGAGTTTTCCTAAAGCTTTTTCTAAAAATTATGTCTTTATTAACGTTAGGAGCGCACTGCAGCATGTCAAATGTATGCCAAAATGTCAAGGGAGAGAACAATAAATAAAGTTTCAATTCCACTTCCACTCATCAGCAAAGTGATATAAGTATATCAGCAGTTTAAAGTTATTTTAGATTACAAAATTAGCGCATCAAAAAAATCAAAGTGCATAGAAAAAAAGTCTCCTGAGTCATAATAAAATTGATGTCTCTTGGGTAACCAGAAAAGTCACCAGGGAGAACGATGACCCAAATCACATTTAAAAGAAAATGTAAATTTTGTGTACTACCTACGAACATTTTTCAAAAAACTATGTTTTTATAACATATTAGACCCAGGATAGATCTAATACCTCTTTTCGTACCCCGGATAAAATGGTCGGCGACTAAAAAAGTAACTGAAACCTTACGTTATTAGGTTCACGATGCCGCGTTGTACCCTTGCCTTCGTTGCGATATGTTTGGTAAGTCAGGAGACTTAAAAAATGAGCCATGATTTTGGGACATATTAACAAATATTTTTTTTAATAGGTATATATTAATTTTAGCGGACTTTAATAATTTACCAGTTAAATTAGATGTAAATACCTTTTTAGTTAATCGTTAATATGATATATTAGTAGCAGTAAAACACTTTATTGTACAAAAAGACACATAAAACATGAAAAAACACACATCCTTCGTATATGGTAGAATATATTTTTCATACTTATAAGTAAAAACCAAAACCGATACGCGATTGGGATACGCTCTTTTTGTATGGGATACAAAAAAAAATTCTCCTGGGTCACCAAAAAAAATCGACATAATAAAATAATTCAGTTCGTTTTTAAGTTCTAGTCAGATTGACTTTTTGGTTATTTGAGATAAATTACAATAACGCTTAGATTTGAAAAACATGATTTTCTATTTTGTTGCGATCGACCCGGGTAATAAAAATACGGCGAATTTGAACTTTTCTTTGTTGTCGTTGTAAAATGTATTAAAAAATAATGTAGGCACCCCTGACAATTGAAATTCAAAATTATCCAGAAAAAGCGGCCAAGTGCGAGTCGGACTCGCCCATGAAGGGTTCCGTATTTAGGGGATTTATGACGTAAGAGCCAACAGGAGTGGTCATTTCTCCATACAAACGTACTCGACTGTTTCCTCCGTGGGTTTTGAAGCTAGAGCAATGATATTTTCAACACAGATTAATATTGTCAATATCTGTGTCGGACCGTTTTGCTTTTTTTGATATTTTTGTTTTTTAAGGCGCTAGAGCTCTTCAAAAATGGCCATAATGGCCTAATTGACTATGCCGCAATGAGAGGCTTGGTATTCAAAATTGATATAAATTAGCCAAAAAAGAAAAACGGTCCGACACAGATAATTTCATAATCATTTAGATTTCCAAATTTGGTTACGATTGGTTAAGTTTTGGAGGAGGAAACAGTCGAGTACGAAACCTCGATTTTTGAGATTTTTACGCAGGATTTTTCGCCTTGTCCTTATCGCACTAGTTTTAGGAGCCGCTTCCGTTAGCGAGACGGGTATATTTACCTAAAATATTTAAATCTCAGCTCCTGTTTCGTCTTAAAAAAAAACTACTTACTAGATCTTGTTCAAACCAATTTTCGGTGGAAGTTTGCATGGTAATTTACATCATATATTTTTTTTTAGTTTTATCATTCTCTTATTTTAGAAGTTACAGGGGGGGACACACATTTTACCACTTTGGAAGTGTCTCTCGCGCAAACTATTCAGTTTAGAAAAAAATGATGTTAGAAACCTCAATATCATTTTTGAAGACCTATCCATAGATACCCCACACGTATGGGTTTGATGAAAAAAATGAGTTTCAGTTCTAAGTATGGGGAACCCCCAAAAAAAATTTTTTTTTTCTATTTTTGTGTGAAAATCTTAATGCGGTTCACAGAATACATCTACTTACCAAGTTTCAACAGTATAGTTCTTATAGTTTCGGAAAAAAAGTGGCTGTGACATACGGACGGACAGACGGACAGACAGACAGACAGACATGACGAATCTATAAGGGTTCCGTTTTTAGGGTTCCGTAGCCAAATGGCAAAAAACGGAACCCTTATAGATTCGTCATGTCTGTCTGTCTGTCTGTCTGTCTGTCTGTCCGTCTGTCCGTCTGTCCGTCTGTCCGTCTATCTGTCCGTC
This sequence comes from Cydia amplana, assembly GCF_948474715.1. Taxonomy (NCBI): domain Eukaryota; kingdom Metazoa; phylum Arthropoda; class Insecta; order Lepidoptera; family Tortricidae; genus Cydia; species Cydia amplana. The sequence goes on along the minus strand of NC_086070.1, from coordinate 14,157,425 downwards.
CGTATGTCACAGCCACTTTTCTCCGAAACTATAAGAACTATACTATTGACATATCAAGAATGTCAGTTAAAAATATCAACAACTGCGAATGCACAAATTTTCGTTTACCAGTGATTTTTATTGTGTTCTTTGTTATTACACGCCCCCCGTGGCTCCGAATCTACCCAGTGCGTATACCTACTTAGGGGACATAGTGCACTGTAAGTTCTTCATTTCAAGTACAGGCAGCAGCTCAAATAAACGGCTGCATCCGGAGGTATCTATTTCGCTCCTGTGAAACAATCCGCGGATTTAAGACTGTAAAATCTGTTTTAACCACTTAAGTTCTTTATATTTAGATACTTATTAGTGTTGCCTTTTTCTATAGGTAGCCCTCGTTTGTATTTATTTTTGCCGAAAATGTTTCGAATATCCTTTTCTAATAATATCGTTTCTGATTGCTAATTAATTAGTTCATAGTAGATACTTTTTCCTATTTAGTTTTAAGACTTTGTACTTTTTACTTAAGTTTATCTTTTAATCTATTGCTATTTATTTTTTTTCCAATGCAGGCTACGTCTACTACCCATTCGCAGTGCCCCCACTGCCCTAACTCCTCGCGCACCTTCTGTCCTCATGGGTTGAAAGTTCATATAGGACACAAACACAAAACACAAACGATCGCCCCTACCCTCACGCCCACGATACAGCGACCAGTCCCCCCTAATAACACTAATAGTGTAGACCTGGACGACCTCGCAATACTCAAACAATCCGTGCGAGTATTGCGCCACATCCCTAAGGGAGCCCGCAACTTGGCGGCTGGTAAACTATCTGACACCATAGATAAATGTTTATATAGCAATAGTACGGCAGACTGGTTTTCACTGCTATCGTTTGCCTACACCGCTTTAAAGGCACCGGAAAAAAACGGCACGAGCAGCCTAACCACCATAGTTAAGAGGAACATAGAATCTTCTGGGGCGATCGATTCACTCTTTGTCGAAGCCGACGCAGCGGCCCTGAGATCGCCCTCGGTTTTAAGAACAATTGAATCCAAAGTTTACGAGGGCGATCTTAAGGGAGCTGTTCGAATTCTCATGTCGGATGATAGCGTGGCACCTTCGAATCCTGAAACTCTCGCTAGTTTAGTACTGAAACATCCAGCCCCTTCACGGCCTCTCCTTTTTCCACCCGAACCGGACAGGTCTTGCCCCGCCCTTTCTGCCAAGCCAGATGAAGTCGCGCAGGCACTTAGCTCGTTCAACAACAGCTCTGCTGCGGGCTTAGATGGTATTCGCCCCTTACACCTGAAGGAGCTCACTTCTGGTTCTACCAGCGACAACGGGTCACGTTTACTAGAGTGCTTAACAAAACTTTGTAACTTTCTCCTTAGCGGCCAGCTGAACCCCGCAGTCTGCCCATACATCTACGGAGCATCATTATGCGCACTATCGAAAAAGGATGGAGGCATAAGGCCAATCGCTATTGGAAGCGTATTTCGCCGTTTGACCGCCAAGCTCGGGTGCCGTGCTGTGCGTGATGAAATGGCCTCCTACCTTCAACCACGCCAACTTGGGTTTGCCACTAAACTGGGTTGCGAGGCAGCCATCCACGCCACCAGAACTTTCACGCTCAATCCGAGCAATACAGACTGCGTGATCATCAAGCTTGATATTAAAAACGCCTTTAACTCATTAGAGCGCGATTCTATGTTATTGGAAGTTAAAGAGAAAGTTCCAGCACTATACCCTTTTCTGTACCAAGCGTATTCATCGAATTCCAAACTCTTTTTCAGTGAGTCGCCCATAATCTCTCAGGTGGGTGCTCAGCAGGGAGATCCGCTTGGCCCCCTTATCTTCAGCCTAGGTATCCAGAAAGCAATCTCAACACCTCGATCTCCACTAAACGTCTGGTACCTAGATGACGGCATACTCGGGGGCAAGCCGGAAGAAGTACGTGAAGACCTACTGACGCTTCTTCCACTTCTAAAGGAACTGGGTCTTGAGGTAAACTCGAGTAAATGTGAGTTTTACCCTTGCAGCGCAGACTCTCGGGAGAGTTTTCCTTCCTTCAGTGCCATACTTCCCGGACTAAAAGAGCTGTCCACCCAAAACTTCAAGCTCCTAGGATCACCCATTTTTCCTGAAGCCATTCCCGAAGCCTTCCAAATAAGAGAACAACTCCTTCATTTCGCCAAAGAAAGGCTTAAAAACCTATCAGCTCATGTGTCCCTTACTCTGTTACGGTCCTGCTTCGCCGTCCCCAGACTAACATATTTTCTCCGCACCGTACCAACCTGGCTATACCCCGAACATATCGACTCCTTCGACCGTACCCTAAAAGAATCGGCTGAGTGTCTGCTTAACGTATCCCTTAACACGGACCAATGGGATTTGGCATCGTTGCCTATTCGTAATGGTGGCCTAGGACTACGCCGCGCTCGTGACGTGAGTCTTCCAGCCTTCTTGGCGTCGGCGGCAGGGGTTGTAGAACTTGTCTCTAAAATTTTATGTTTAGATGGAGACAGGACTACCATACCCTATGCCTCTGACGCTCAGTCGGCCTGGAGGGCTCTCAACTTGGGTGCGTCCGTACCCGAAATACCATTTCTCCAACGTTGTTGGGACGTCGTGGGCGTCAAGCGGATCTTCGATTCCCTGATGACAAACGCTGTTGGTGCAGATAGGGCCAGACTAAACGCAGCTTCGAGGCCTGAAAGTGGTGCTTGGTTACACGCCCTCCCATCTCCAAATCTTGGCACTCTGCTCGACAACGACTCACTGCGGGTGGCCGTTGCTCTTCGTCTGGGCTGCGATGTATGTCAACCTCATTTGTGCATCTGCGGCTCTATGGTGGAGAGTAATGGTCATCACGCACTGAGCTGTTGCCGCTGCGCCGGTAGGTTCCCACGACACCATGCCTTGAACGACATCATCCGCAGGGCATTAGTGTCGGCAAACATCCCCTCCACGCTAGAACCGCCAGGCCTTAGCCGGTCGGATGGCAAAAGGCCTGATGGCCTGACACTAGTGCCATGGGAAAAAGGCAAGTGTCTACTATGGGACGCTACATGTGTAAGCACTTTTGCCCCCTCACACCTTTATCGCACCATCCGGACGGCGGGCGCAGCCGCTGAGGTGGCGGCCCTACATAAACATCAAAAGTACTCAGCACTCAGCACTAATTACCTTTTCGTTCCAGTAGCCGTAGAGACGTCCGGTTGTTGGTGCGCTGAGGCAAAAACCTTCCTTAGGGAAGTAGGTCGCCGCCTGCAAGAAAGTGGCCTTGACCCGCGCTCCGGGTTTTTCCTGGTGCAAAGGCTGTCCATCGCAATTCAACGCGGTAACGCAGCGAGTGTGATGGGCACTTTTGCACCGGGGGTAGCGCGGGGAGGCCTCTTTCAGTAGTTTTTATATTCCTTGTTTTATTTTAGATATATTTAGGATTGTTAGTTTTAATTTAGTATTATTCATAGTTGTATTTAGTTCATAAGTTATTTATTTGTCTTTTTACTGTATTTTTCAATGAAATACCTACCTATACAACAATGAATACGAGTACAGTCAGCTGCAATAATATGTTACACATCGAAGGCCGTTTTGCGGTAGATCATATTAGATCTTATTTGTAGAGCCATAAGAGCGTGTCACATATTTTTGCGGCCGTCGAAGAGTAACATATTATTGCAGGTGACTGTACCTATGAAAAATTCGAGGGTTAAAAAGCATTTCAACCAAAGCATTTATAATAATAACGACTATGGACGCCTGCAACCCCAGGGGTATTGTAACCCCATAACAATAAGGTTGAAATTTGCATTTAGTGACCGCAAAGTCAGGTGAGCGTAATCAAGTAAATCTGTTTTCATCATATTTTATACAAAAATAATTTCTTTTCTGTTCTTGTGCTATTTTCTTATTATCAATACTCTTAACTTATATGCTATATGCTGCTGCTTCTATGCTGTTAACATCTTCCAAAACAACAATAAATATTCAGGTTTATTAATTATTTTATTGTTTGCTATTATGAACAAGTAACAACGCCATCTGTTTCAATTTTTTCCGAATTTAAGTTTCTGGCCGACCGCAGCGACTGCGTATAATGGTAGTTAACTTCTGTAACGTTAGATGGTGCTAAAAGGTCACACAAACTTCACGTGCGGCGCGAAGCGTTTCCATGTGTGCGTGTTAGCGGGGAGGGAAGAACTAGCGGGCGTGGTTTACGAAGCGCCAGACGCGGCTGCAGTAGGCCCTTAACAGTATAGTTTGATGGCATGCCTTCCGAATTGTAAATTTTCATAGCTTTAAAGTAATAACTTTAAATTATGTATAAGCCACAAACTAGCTGTATGCGAGTGGTGGAAGAATCATCGTGCCTCTGAAGTGGTAATCTTGCAAGTGTTAGTTATGGCTGTCCCTAGGCAGCGCGGCAACCAGGATACTGGCTCTACGGGGTTATCAGTTGTATCGTGTCCACTCAGGCAACCCCCTGTTTGCCACCGTGATAGTACAATACCTCGTAATGTTAATGCTCTTAGCGGTATCCCAAAGCATGAAGTCGCTGGTGGCGTACTGAACGTTGTAGTACTGGACGTGCGAACTAATGGTGTCGCGCCACGACAGCTTGGCTGAGTCACTCGTCACTGAGTCCACTTGCAAGTCCAGTGGGGGAGTAGGTGGTTCTGGAATATGTGAAACAAACATATAAGTATATCTAGCTAGCTAGCTAGTGTAAGTAAGTCTATCTGCCTCTCTGTTACTTCTTCACGCTCAAATTGCTTATGTACTTAGATCAAATTGGGTATGGAGATAATCTGAGGCTCCGGGAAGTTTTTTTAGATAATTTTCTTACCAAATATCTCACACTTGAGTGATTTATACCAGCTAACTAAACAATTCATAAATGTGGCAAGCCTGCCTATTAGTGCCTATATGTTTAATGGCTGGCTTACTATACGAGTAATTATTTAACGCGAGGTTAATATTTTATAATGAAAACTAACTATTATTTCACTAAAAGGGTAAAGGGCTTGCCTTATAAAAATCTGTCAGGCACCTGTTTCTTTTAATGAATTAATGATATAGGAGGAGTATATGAATCAATTAGCGTCGCAATTACCGTCACCCATGCACACCCTCATCGCCAGAAGTGCATTGCCGGCGTTTTCTCGAACTATTTTGACATTTCAAATTATGACAATCTCTTTCAACCAATTCATTATAAATTAATTATAATTTTAATCATTACTCACCCAGTATCCTTAGATGTAGATTGTAGGTTGCTACTCCATAGGGGTTACTGGCTCTGCACTCGTAGTTACCTCCGTCTCTGCTCTCCACAAAGTTGATACTGATGATGCTCTTCATACCGTTGTGGGTTTTGGTTTCAGATACCGATATTCTGCAATAATTAATCAACAAAATAATCTAACATTGCAAAGAACAAATATTTTTTTCCGTATTCGTTTTATAATTATGAGTGAATACTTAATGTGTTAGTTTAAATCAACATAAAAAATACCTTACCCCGTAAAATTTGACTGGGTAAAGACGGAAACGTGTTGTCTAAGGCACGGAAAACGACAGCCTTATTTATATATAATAAATAAAATAAAATGTTAAAATAATTCGTTAGTGTTCGGTTATAACACTTGTATCTTTATTCTGATCTTTTTATAATCAAACGTTTTTTTTAGTTAAAAAGAGCCATCTATGTTAGTTTAACGTAATTACTATGATAGGGGTGAATGGGGTAGCGTAGGGTTGCAAGAGAGTTGGTTTGCCTTCCAAAGCAACTTCTCCACAACGTTTGCTACTTGTTTGATAGATGGCGTTGGAAACATGTTTTGCGACTATTTAAAACATATCTACATAGTTTGTAAATGTAACTATTTTTGGAGCTTTTATTTTGACGCCGGGCCGGGAGCGAGAGCGATATTTTATAAATTTTATCAATACTATAAAAATAATAGGTAGGTACCTACCTAGAAGAAGTGAAATCTACAGGGTTTCCGTTGAGACTCCATTTGACCCGGATGGGGTTGTCACCTAGCGGACGACACGTCAGGGTCACCGGCAGGCCCACCTTGGTCGTCACATTCGAGCCCATTGACTCGAAGTGCACTGGTTCTGGAAATTAAGTATTAAATGGAATTAATCATAAATACCTACATAGGTAAGTATTATAATGGCATAACCTATGCAAGACTCATGTTGGACTGCATTTCTTCACAGTATAATAATTTAAATGAAAATAAAGTTTTTAAAGTTATTAGGTACCTTTCTTGGTTCCGTAACCAAGAAGTGCTCTATTGCTTGTATTATATGAAGGTCCAAAACACGTACCTAATGTGCCTAATCTTTGGTTTTGCATAAAATAATAAAATTACAGCAACAGAAATACATTATCTGTGAAAATTTCAACTGTCTAGCTATCACGGTTCATGAGATACAGCCTGGTGACAGACAGACAGACGAACAGAGGAGTCTTACAATTAGTAATAGGGTCCCGTTTTTACCCTTTGGGTATGGAACCCTAAAAAAGGACAATTTGCCTTTAAAAACTCGCAGACATAATACCTAAGCATTCTTTATCCACTGATTTGTTGGATACATATTACTAAGTAATTGAGTTACGTAGCTGTACAGTTTAAAACAATTTAAAGTGTGTTTCTCACACAGTCCAAATGTGAGCCGTACCTAATCAAGCTTTAGAGACTGCTTGCATATAAGCTTGTAACTTTTAAATACTATATCAAGCTACTTACTGTTAACGCTGATCCACAGGTTTTTGTTTAAACTGTCCCCGACACCATTTTCGACGTTGCACGAGTATACGCCCTCGTCAGCCAGAGAGACCACCTCGATAATGAGCGTGCCGTTGGGGTAACTGATGATGCCGCCGCCAGCCAGGTCGAGGACGGGTCTCCAAATACCAAGAGTAGCTATAAGTTATTAATATTACTTAAATAGTAAATTCGTTTATTCATAAAAAAACTAACACGTAAGACATAACGGTGTGGCTCTATTGCGTTATCGGGTAGAGATTGGATTTGGCAGGTTAGATACCCTAAAACCGCCGAAAGACACCCTTAGGTGAGCAATATGTATAAGAAGTCTTAATTTAATTTAATTTAATATAGTCGTTATGTTGTATCATCCTCCTGTGTAACTTTTATTTAACTATTTGTTCACTGTACGTTATTTGATGTCTTTTTCTTCTTGTCTGTTACCCTCCGTGATTCTTTTCACTTGATGGTCTCATCGGAATACCAGCGCTGGAAGCCACCGTCAACATGCTGAGATGAGGCCATTTCGTGGCACTTTAATCTTATTTTGTGTTTTCTTTCATACTATGTATTGTCTGTGCTTACGAATAAATTATATTCTATTCTATTCTAAGTCTGTAAAAAATTACTCGGAGGTATAGTTAACTTGTCATTACTCGCAATGCATCCCGCTTGTATTTATTGGTACGCGCGAGCTGCTCTGCTGTCTTTTACTTACGAAGATTAGGCAAATAGGTCTACTTACCTAATCTTCAGTTTGTTTTTCACTTCTTCTTGCACTTTGCGATAACTTGGAGGATCGCGTAATGACAAAGGGGTCGCATAGATTATGTGTTTCGCTCTATTTAAGTTGAATATACATATAACTACTATGATAGATAGGTAATATACATTCGACACATTGTTAGTAGTTTATTTTCCTTAAAAACAATATATGATAACATTCTTCTTAATATAAATATGTTACTTTTTCTTTTAATATACATATTTGAAATGTACGATTACCATTAAATGATTTGAGAATTTTGTTTTTGTTTAAATTGTTATCCGTTAGTCAAAATAATATACGGTTGTATCCGTTTATCTGTTATCACAATTGCGGCACAGGAGTTAATCCCTAGAAATGTGTAAATTACCTAGTTAACATAATACATCCGATGATGCCTTATAAGTTTAATTCTATATGGGTAAATATGAAACATGGGTACACGATATGAAACTTATAGGTATACGATGCTCAAGGAAGCCAGAGCTTGAGACCAATTCAAACTTACATTGAGCCACCAAAATGATGCCAGTCGCGCGTGCATTTCGGTCGTATTTGTCCGTACGTGTATTGGCGCGAGCGAGACGCACGGTTGATTGACATCATTGAGATATCATTTTGATTTCACAATTTACCTAATGTTATGTAAATGTAAACCTAGAATATACTAACCATCTCTCTTCATCCAGTGTATCTGCGGAGTAGGATAGCCGTTGGCGTTGCAGTACACCACTCCTCTCTGGCCGAGCAGAAGCGACGTGTTGGTTGGCTCGTCTATCCACTTTGGGGCAACTGTGATGTTTGAAAAGTAACAATATTTATAACATAAACTAAACAGTAGCTAAGCTAAACAGTAGTTTAATGCTTGATTAACGCGGCAACGCGTACTACAAAAAAAGTAATTTATATTTTAACAGTATTATTCAACAAGCTTAATTGTACATAATTTATCTCGAAACTGCTGTTCTAATTTCGGAACTTGTTTACATTCAAGCCGAATTATGAGCGGGGGCTGTATGTTAACCAAAATATCTTCCAAAATATCAACGCCTTAATACCTATAGTCTTGTTCGTAGACAAACAGGCCAAGTCAAACGTACAGTCAGCAGCAGAAATTACTAAGCGTGCCAGGTGTTCCAAATGACCTTGACGCGACTTTAGTGTTAAGAGAATAAGAGCGTGTCAAGGTTATTTTGAACACCTTGCCCGCTTAGCAACTTCTGCTGCTGACTGTACACTGACATCAGAGTGTTACTTGAATCATGTAATTTATAGATAAACAACACGATTCGAAATTCTGAATCAATGTAACCTAAGTTCAAATGGGCTTGGAAGTGGATTCTCACCATTTATGTAAAGGTCGGCTGTCTGATTCACTTTCCCGACGTGATTGGTAGCGATGCAGGTGTATTTTCCACAGTGCTCTAAAGACACTCTCTTGATGATTAAAACGCTGAATAGTTCTGAGCTTCTCTCGGTAATCTGTAAAACAAAATATTAAGTCTGTAATTATAGTACAGTCAAGTTAATTACTGAGCAAGAAGCTTATTGGTACCTACTGGATGGACATAAATTAATTTATTATGCGTAAAATACTTTTGAAGTATTTATTGTTTGTGTTATAAATGCTTAATAAGTAATGGTTTTTTTACAAGCTTTTATTTAATTTTATTTTTTTGTTTTATTTATGTATATATGTTAGTACGGGTCAAATCTTGCAAGTTAAATTTGACTCACTTCCCGACTTCCAATGAAGCTGAAAATTTGCATACACATGTAAGTCGGGTGACAATGCAATATTATGGTGCCATCGAGCTGATCTGATGATGGATACAGCAGGTGGCTATAGGAACTCTGTGATGAAACAACGCAACCTAATTGCAAATATTCATTTTGGTTGACCGTCAGCACAAACTAAATTAAAAACAATGACAAGATTAAACCAGATATATTTCAAAGCAAAATAAAGTTAAATTTAATAACGCCTGCTAGCAATCAAAATGCTCAAGCTACAAATATCAATATAAAAGAAATTCCATTTCTTTTCTTTTATATAATAAAGTACTGACGTTTGCCGCACAGCTATTTTACATCAGATACTTAAGCTAATGAAGTAAAACTAGTACATCCGTTTACGCAGTATACGCAGCGGTAAGCGCATTGCCATTTTTGCTACATTCCGTTGATCGCATGCGCTCAACGCTGCGTTTATCACATAAAACAACCGCACTCTTAAAAGAGTTATGTATACAGCGTAAATATGCGTATCTGAATTGTCAAAATCATCGAATTCGGAGGACGATAAACACGGGTTTACCTACTAATCAATCAGTTGTGATTAGCGAGCCATCCAATTACGTATCCGAAATCGCTTGTCATATTCCGTCCACATCTATGTAGGTATTTATTAGGGATAGGATGTGACAGGGCCATTTGAGAGCGACAGCGTAACAAAAACCTGCGAAGGAAACTTTTCCGTGACAAAAACTCCTAATGTTTCATCAACATCAAACGGCCATTAACAGTCAAGTGCCTGAATCTATATTCTACTTAGTAATAAAAAATACTCAAGGACCTATCTTAAAATAACGGTGTTTTTGACCATTAAATACAACAACTACGAAATTTAAAGACTCGGCTAAGTTTAGTCTATATAGTTTTTCATTACTTAAATAATTGTGTGATAATTTATTACGGTTCAATCTGATGAAAACATATCACTATAAAAACAATCTAATGTGAGAGGTAAGTAACGAACCTTGATTTTTACTATTTTGTAGTAAACTTCCGCATAACCCAAAAGCAATTATTTAACTTAACAGACTAGTAACGATTTTAGTATGTACGCAACTTTAGTTGTTACGCGTATCAGATTCGTAATCCAACTAGTCGCAAACCCAATCGAAACCGTACAGAATGGGGCGAAAACAAGATTAGTGGAGTGACCTACATTGTTACCAATTTCATAGAACCACAAACTAGATGTCCACAGAATGGTCACTTTAAAAATTAAAGGAAAATATTAGAAAGTCATTATTACGATGCACTTAAACTGGAGGTAAAAAATGGTTATTTATTCGACTTATTCTAGGTACTTAGACAACCTAACGAAAGCTGGCGCGGATTTTTTAATTATGACCTATAATTAAATATCTTCCAAATAGTTGGCAAAGTTAAGTCCATATCTTTCATTCTATGGTTAGTAAAACTAAATGAACGTGTTCAAACTTTTTTTAAATTATTTAATGCTGTGCTGCGGAACCCTCGGAGTGCGAGATTTAATCACACTTGGTTTTCTCACGCTATACTCACACTTCACAATTAAAGCCATGACTTAGCCGTAACTAAGGGACAAATTGTTACGCTGCAATACCAACAGTGTATGAAGAGATAACATGCAGTGTGGAATACATCGCGGGAATTGGTTAGGTCTTAACCCACCTCAAATAGGGGGAAGAGGAGGTGGGCCGAATATTGCTAATGTATGTGGCTCCAGAGAGGTTGAAGAGAACAATAAAATGATGAAAAGCACTGAATTTTGTAATGTAACGTATCGATATACCTATACGTACATTGTAAGTCAATAATCGAGAAATCACTATAAAAAGTTTTTGGCAAAAATTTCATTTTTGGTACAAGCTTTTATCGCTGCCTGTTTTTTTTCCACAGACAACTAATACTCATCGAGACAATTCTAAGAACCCCAAAGTTCCTATGACTACCTCCTGTCTCCATCATCAGATCAGCTCCATGGTACCATAATATTACATTGTCACCCGACTTACACACGTATGCAAATTTTCAGTTTCATCGGAAATCGGGAAGTGGGTCAAATTTAACTTGCAAGATTTGATTACAGACCGACAGACAGACAGACAACGGGACAGGTGAAACTAAATAAAAGCTTGTAAAATGCGACGAAAATTGCGGGCACTTCTTATTAGAAGTGCCCGCAAAGAATAAAAGAATAAAAGTTTGACATGGCACTAACCTTGAGACTGGCTGGCATTTTCTTGCCATCCTTCAACCAGGAGAAGTAGATGGGGGGGTCGCCACTGATGATGTTGCAGGTGATTTGTACAATCTGTCCTTCTTTCAGTCCCGTACCCACTCGCAGCTCGTCCAGCTCTGGAGCTTCCACAACTTGAATTTCAAAGGACCTACAATAATTCAAAAATAACTGATGTACTCGTATTAAAAAAAAAAAGTTTTTTTTTATCATTTTGTAGCCTCTCCACTTTCCGTAACGTAAGTATATTTTTATTAGAAATATTAACGCTTTGGACCTACATTTTCGTTTGAGGTACACTAAAATTGAAATAGTAGCTGTTAAAGTAATAAAATTACAAAATATTCTATTCACAAATTTAATTTTGTTACAGTTATTATATCGTTAGTTTCAAAACATAATTTAATTTTCTTCCATTTTGCACCCTAATAAATAAAAGTTCGAGCGTTCGCTCTACTAATCATTATTTATTGGAAAGCTTTATCAGGAATTACTGTAGGTACTGAGTGGAAAGTAAAAATTTTTTTGACACCGCCCTTCTAGTTTATTTAACCACGTAAAATTGTTACACGCAGAGTTATTATTTATTTGTATGAATGTATAGTATAAAAGAAAAAGGTTAGAAGAACTACTTAACTTCTTCTTATGAAATTATTTACTTTCTTATTAACGAGTGTATAAAAATATGACTGTACATTAAAATGCTATCTCTTCGTTAAGGAGATTGCTTCAATTCTAATGAGTTGTAGTCACGCTCTGCGAAATTATTTAGATAATTATTTAGAGTGTGCTCTACGTATGGTTCATATAGTGTTAGACACTGGCCGTACAGCTTGGTGAGGACGTGCTAAAGCAGGTCGACAAATTCCGGTATCTGGGGAGCACTATAACTTCGAAGTGTGACCTTGACGCTGAGATCAACAGCAGGATCGGTGCTGCAGCTGCAGCGTTTGGGAAACTGTGTTCCAAGGTTTTCTGCTCGCATGACCTAAAACTGGCCACCAAAATTTCTGTTTACATGGCGATCGTGCTGCCAAACCTCTTATACTCTTCCGAGACGTGGTGCGTGTACCGTCATCACATTCGTACTTTAGACCGGTTCCACCTCAAATGCTTGCGTAAGATCATGAACATCAGATGGTCTGACCGAGTGCGAAATACCGAAGTTCTGCGACGAGCCCAGGTCGGTGGAATAGAGGCTTACCTAATGCGTCGGCAGCTTCGGTGGTGCGGTCACGTATCACGTATGGCGGAAGAGAGAGTGGCGAAGCGCATCTTTTATTCTGAACTAGAGGAGGGTAAGCGGAAACTTGGCGGACAACTCCTCCGATACAAAGATGTTCAGAAGCGACACATGAAAAGGTGCAACATCGAGCCCTCTCAGTGGGAAGGTTTGGCAGCACAGCGTCTTGAGTGGCGCAGGCTGGTGCAGGACAAAGTGCGCGATTTCGAGGAGCAACGTAAAGTTGACCTCGACGCTAAGCGCGACGAGCTGAAAACGCGCCAGCCTGCTCCCATTAACTACCACTACGTGGCTGGTGTCCTCACGTGCCCTCAATGTGCGCGGGAGTTCACCTCGAAGATCGGCTACGTCAGCCATCTTCGGGCGCACGAGCGCCGAGCAAACTAGGAGTCGTAGTGGTCGCCATGGCCGAAATCGGCCGGAAGGATCATTCATTCAAGACCTATCTTATCAGGGAATGGACAAATAGGTATTATGCTATGCAATACCTACTTGCCTAGGGCTCTCAAACTTATTAATAGATATTAGATATAAATCACCGGTAGACAGCACCACAGTTCTATAATATGTAAATAAGGTGACATCTACCGAAAAACCTATGTACTAGCATACGAGCTCAACAGCTTAGTTTAGGTATGTCAGTATTTGTAATAGTTCATAAGTAATCAGTAGTGTGGCGCTGTACGATAGCTATATAAGAACCTACTTGCCTGTATATACGATCACTTTTTCCAACCAGCCTTCTGCTTAACATTAAACTTAATATAGTATATTCCTTGCTTTTAATTTGGCCGCCATTACCTCCACGCTGGACATAATGGTGACCGCGACGTGATAGCAAAGGGGGGGGGGGATGGGTTTACCCTCGAGGGGGGTAAGTCTCCCATTATAGGGTTAGTAGTCTTTGGATTTGCTCTAAAACACGGAACGCATTTATTTACAATTTTTGAGGCTAACATATAGTTTGCTTTATTTTACTTTATTTATTGTTAATTGTATTATCAGTAAAATCATGGTAAATAACGTTCTTTTGGGTGTACTTCCGTTTAGCCCAAATACATTTCGCCAAATTTCACTTCCCAACAAACTTATCGCAATAGTTTCAGTTCCCAAAGGAACCTTTAGCAAAGTTACACTTCGCATATAACTTATTTGGTCAAATTATCATTTGGCATGATTTTACTTTGTCAAATGTTATTAGGACAAAAACTTATTTAGCAAACGTTTTTTATTGGCTAATATTATATTCCAAAAAGATGTTTGCTCAAATTGTCACTTCGCAAATTTGGCAAATAGGCATCTCTATTTAAATTTGATCCTAAATTCGTTCTGTTAGAATTTTGAATTTATATAATATTTCTACTCAGGATCAGTAGCTTTCTCCATTCTTACTGAGAAAAAATGTCCACAAGTTTTTGGTGCATTTGTATGAAATTTTGGGGCCACTTTTTACTAGTATTAGGGTCGAAAGAGCTCGTGATTCTGACTGGAAATAATACAAAAAATCACAGTTCTGTGTAATGCAGATTGGGGGTTATCTTCATAAATTAAGTTATAGTAGGTACAATGCAGTACCAAAAAAAAAATACTATGTTTATTAAATTTTTAATCATCAAAATGTCAAAATCAAGTCAATTTCATTTCTGATCACATCGATCGATTTGATCATCCCGTCTGGATACCGCTTTACCAGTTACACTACACTGAATGGGATTAGCAACTGTCAATGGTTTGCATAGATGGCACCATCATAACTTGCCGGGGCTTGCCCCTTCTCTAGTTGAGTTCTATGAAATTTGGCTTAAAGGGCTGGCAACTAGGGCATAAAATTCTATATAAAAACAAGAATTTAACACAATTCTAGGGATTGATAGAGCAATCTATGCTGGCGCCATCTGCTAAATACTTTGACCGGCCAATCCCATTGATTACCGAATCTTAATTCCTTAATTTTTATTTTAGGTCCTTATATAATTCTAAAATATTATTGCAGATATGTTCATGGTCCAACCAATTACATCCGTTTGCGTAAAACATCACCAAAATGATAAAGTATTTCAAATGAAAGCAAAAATAAAAATACTGCAGGCCCTCTATTGGTATGTAAATTGTATGCCATGTAATATTTTGGGACATGTAAGTTATGCTTAATGATACATTTGACTAAATAATACTTGGTAAAATGAAACTTGACCAAGTAATTATTTGCTAAACCATAACTTGCCAAAAAAGACTATTGCTAACTGAAAAATTGCGATAAGTTGTTTTGCCAAACATTTTTTTGGGAAATGATAATTTGGGAAACATAGTTTGGGATGTGATACTTTGGGAAACGTTGTTGGCCCATTCATTAGTAAACCGTTCTTTTGGCATTGAAAAAACTTATTACTTATCATTATCATCAGTAAAATCAGTCATTATAATAAGGGGCTGGTCATCTATTTTTGACGATGTTTGTCCCCCCCCCCAAAAATCATCCAAAAATCATGCTTCGAATGACCCCGTTTCCTCCTACGTCATGCTACCATCATCCGACGTGCAGACCGCCCCCCCCCCCTCCAATTTGAAATGATGTAATTTATAAATAGCCTCTAACGTCCTTTTGGCATTGAAAAAACGTATAAATTATTTATGTTTATTATTTTATTATTATTTATTAAAGATGTATTTATGTTTAAATATAAAATTATCCTCCAGTTAAATAATGCTAAAACGCCTTTAACTTATCAAAAATTGCCCTACGACTTACCGTCTTGCCATTTCACCTGAAGGACTGTGTACAATACATGTATAGGATTCTCCGCTGCTTTCCTTCAAAACTTTTGGTATACTTAGTACTCCATCTTCATTAGGTTCAAATAACTGCCGCTTTTTGCGAAAATGTTCACTATGTGTAAATGATATATTATTTTGTTTTTCCGTCCTTTGTGTTTCGCTTGATCTCTTATATCGTGGATGTTGTGATAACATTGAACTTAATATTCTTTTGCCTCTGTATTCCCAGTCGAGTTTACTGAAGGAAATAATTAAACATTTTTTTAAATAACCAAATATTGTTTCTGACTTATTATTATGAACATGAAATATACTTCGTTTCTTTTTTCCTGACGTGCTACTTTCAATCCGGAGGTTGCGGGTTCAAACTTCAGCTTGTAAAACTTTATGATATTCGGGACTTGCGTACGAAATATACTTTTGACATAAATGTAAACATCGTGAGGAAATCGGGCTAATCCCCGAATCGGGCTAATCTAAGGCCTAGTTTTCTTCTGGATTAGAGATCGAGATGGCAGTCAAGGCTTAGATTTCCTCTGGGTTGGAAGATCAAATGGCACTAGAGCCTACGCCATTTCTCAGGATTAGTAGGTACCCGAGGGGACCCTGGCCTTCCATGAGCCCGCTAGGGAGATAATGATGACTTAGATTATGTGTATGTCATGCTAATTTTATTGTTAAGCTTTATATTGTTATCAAAAAATCATGCGATAACTCTAAAAATGTTTACTTAGGTTACTAGAATCTTAGAAAGATATACATAGGTATTCGGAAATGTATAGAATTAATTACTTTTTACACGACTGCCCAAAAAAAGAGTGTATTGTTTATTTTATTATTCGAGCTCCACTTCGCGTCGGATAATGCACGAATGATTCATTTCAAATATTGCGAGTATCCAAGGTAAAATACGGGTTGTTAGTTTTTAATTATCTTACCCAATAGGGAACGCGGTTATGATCTGTGAAATTATTTTTCTTCATTTATTTACACAAGTCCTATCCCAGACAGTTGTTCGACCATCGGTAAATATACCGATGATGATAATAATCGGATAATAATCCGGTGGTGTAATAATTGACCGAGTAGGCTTCAATACCTACTTGTAAGGGTATAAAGGTGAAAAGGATGGCCTAAATACTAAAATTTTACTATAACTACAACCTTGTTGGTATACGAATAAGTCGAAATAGTTTTTTTTTAATTCATTTTAACTTAACCACTTAGAAAACACGTAACGTACCTTATTGGAAACCCATAGTAGGGGCACCGTAACTTCAAGGGCTCTCCGCTCTGAACTTTTATTGGCGGTAAAGACCTGATATACGGTGGACCTAAAACGTGAAAGTCGTTAAAGTAAGCTTAATGCTTCGTAAGATTTTGCTGTTAAGGTATTGTTTTGTTTCATTGACTTATAAGTAATGTTCCGACGTACGAGTAGTTACAAACCCACATAAATATATGTAACATTTAATGACGCCTGTTTTCCCAAGCGATAGACACAGAATACGATTATTTGTGTGCATTCCATATAATTATAATGTCATATAGTTTATTTAGTCTATTCAACTTATTAAGCTTAAAGAGAACGTGGCTTTCTTACCGTAAACGTCAATCCTGGCTGAATGACCGACACTGGATTCGCCTTCCACTGCTATGCAGGAGTACAATCCCCCATCCTCCACTCTAGACCGTGTTATATTCAAGTGTGACACCACACCGACCCCGTTGGGTGACATCATTTGGCCTATAGTGTATCTGAAATGGTTCAAACGATTCAAAATTAATTTGTATTACTAACACTTGGTTTTCTTTTGCAGAGGTTAATTGAGTTGAGTGTATAAATATAAATGAAATCCCACGGAAGCAATCAGAGTAAATAAGAAACTGATTAATTAAACAGTAAATGCGACATTTCGGTAAGGAATCAAATTCGTATCAATATTATTTATTTGCGTTATGTGCACTTAGGGTTGCCAGATGGTCGGGATTTGGCGGGATTCTCCCGATTTTTAGCATGACATGTGTTCCCGATTCCCGACAAAGTGAAAATTGTCCCGAAAAACAACTTCACGTTAAATAGTGAAAAAGGCGAAAAAATTGTAAAATCGGCATAAAGTAACATAAAATACATGTGGCAAGGGCAATAATAATATAGCCTTTATTTCTGACATTTAAGGCAAGGGAAAACTAAGAGATAATTTAGTTAGGTATACATATTTTTCTAGATTATTGATACCTAATGAGTATAACTATGATAAATGATAATATAGGCAGATAATGAGAAGATATTTTTTTTGTTTGTTCAAGATCTCAAATAATTTATAGGGACTTATATTTTTATATAAAAACGTCTATGGGCAGAGCAGCTGACGTAGTGCCAATAATGTAAAATATCGTTGTTTTTGATACAATTACTTTAATTTGAATGTTTTTTTTTTTTCCCGACTTAAATCCCAAAATCCCGAAAAATTTATATGAATTCCCTATAATAGCGCCTTTCGATCTGGCAACCCTATGTCCACTTCTCTTTTATATTGCTCGCCTTTAAATAACAAAAGTGTACAGTTCAAATGAGTTGCCACTATTATCAGAGATTTGATCGCCGTTTCTGGAGATAACTTTAAAATAAATCGAATAATTTTGCCTCCTGGTGCATGTTTCCTTCTGGGGAAAGTTTAAGCTCTGGTGTCCTAGGATAGCGGAGCCGTTAAATAGCGGCCGTCTCCATACAACATACTGCATCCATATTTAGCCGTATATGTTATGATGAAGCGAAACTATATGCATATTTACCTTTGTTCTGTGTTCGGGGATATAACGACTCCGTCTCTGTCCCATATGAACCGAGGGGGCCTCTCAGCCGTTGCTGTGCATTGTAAACTGACCTTAAAGTTAAATTTTCGAAAAAATAAATTAAAAATCAGGTTATAAGGTGCACGAATGCTTTCATACACAGTGCGTGTCTGTAGCTCTTTAGTTTTTATATAATATATTTATACGTCTCTCAGTTTACTCAATTATTGCATACACGTTGCTTTATCATAGCAAGATATCTTACAATTACTTACTACCACGGCTGGTAATAAACTATTTCAGTGTTATAAGAGGACAAATTTCAAGTACTAAAATTAAATGTTAAACTTTGATTAAACCTGTGTGTACCCCCAGCATGAACCAAATTACCCAGACGGAATTATTCCAAACGCAATTACTTACGTCGTCCCCGGGTGTCACGATCTTCTCGTTAAAATTGTGTGTTATAATAATATTGCCGGATACTAAATCTCGCCTGAAACGGGAGACTGAAATAAAAGAGAAATTATGTTCCTTTAAAATCCATACTTCCATACTAATATGCGAAAGTGTGTCTGTCTGTCTTTCTGTCTGTCTGTTACCTCTTCGCGCTTAAACCGCTGAACGGATTTAGTTTAAATATGGCATAGAGATAGTTTGAGTCCCGGAGAATGACATAGTTTTATGTCGGATGTCATCCCTAAACAGGGTGAAAATGTGGATGGAAATGAGAAAATTAACGAATTGCCTGTTAATTGATGTAAGCAATGCTCAAATTGAATGATTGCTATTACATTTTATCCAGGCGCTATAGTTAATCTAGTTGATGTTACTGATTCTACGCAGACAAAGTCGCGGGCAGAAGCTAGTAGTTTATAAATTAAGATACAGATATTTGGCGGACTAATTTTATAAAATAAATAACTTTTTAATGACTTACAAGTCAAACCCAACAACACAAATTATACGTTAAATCATTTCGATCAACACGGAAGGGATGCGGCATTCGCACTATTTCCCCTCTGCCTAGGTACAAGATCAACTGATCTAGCGCGGGTAATAAAACTAGGTAGCTGCGCTCGGATTTTTAACTAGACCGAGTCCAGACGCGCGAGTGAACACAGCAGCAGAATAAATGCCTAATTGCTCGGTTTTTTGTTTGTTGTAAAAAGAGGTCGGGGATATCAAATTTACAAAAAGAAGGTGTTACATTTCACATGTAATATTTTTTTTTACATGTCATACGTTTAATAATATTTAAACACAATTAGTATATTTTAGTCTCATGTAATTGCTGGATTTATCGATTTTGCTCGCCCAGTACGAGTACAAATTACGGATCGGTCGAGCGACAAATCCGACTTCTAATCTCTCAGAAAACAATAAAATTATTTGACGAAAATGTGTTAGTGTGCGTGTTGTGACACTTGTGATTCGTCCGTACACAAAAACAGATCGAGGTGTGCAAGATTTGTCTGTGTAGGGTGTCATTTTCTATGTATTTGTGTCGTCATTACTGATTGTATATTGTACGTAAGTGTGTGAGAAGTGCGACTGTGTGCACGTTCCCCCCCGCGAAAAATGGCAGAATGATTTGAATGTCAAGATATCGCTTGGGCCTATCCCTTCCGACCTGTCGGAAGCCCGTGTTGATCGAAGTTAAATCATTTATACTGCAGACCAATAGATGAATAACCAACGTTTATCTCTTATAATTATCCTCCCTTCTCTCGCTTTCGACAAACGGTATAATTTCTCAAACAGAAAGGTGCATATTGGCTACCAATGAGTTTCTCGGAATTAGTATGTTAGTTTTACTGGGCATTTTCCGCAAGTCGACAACCATTGTGCCTATTTTGCGTTCCTTTTTTTCTCGGAATTAATATTGACGCTCATCTTGGTTAAATAATTCAGAGCTATTATATAAAATCCTACGAGTCGCTCTAATTCAGAGTGGAAAAGCCTGTTCGCCTTCAATTGAGCCAAATAATTGAGCATGGTTGGGCAGGTAATGCTTAATATTAAAGTAGCCATTAAAATTACAAAACAAAATCAATTTGTTTCATGAAAGATACAGTAATAAATTCGTTCCTAAATAATATGGAATACCTACTAAGTAACATAATTTTCTATCAAAAAAGATCATGGAAAAGAAGCTTACCATTAATATTCCCTTTTCGTCTAGTTTTTCTGTGTGAAATGATTCTGAAACAAAATAGTAGTTGGATAGCGGAAATAGATATTTAGGGATAGGTACAGTGGGCCAAGAAAGTGGTCTACCACCCTACAGTTGAGGTTCGTTTGAACGTCATGAGACAACAAGGTCGACACACGTACGTCAACTGTACGTCATTGTCAACCTTAATAGCGATCGTTAGATCTCGCAAAAACTTTTGTCAAAACTGGTAGACCACTTTCTTGGCCCACTGTACATGTTAAAAACTAACTATGTAACGATATTCAACGAAAAAATTCCAACAATTTACCTCATAGACAAAAAAATCCTTATATGTTATTATTAAACCTCAAAATTTCACGAGAATTGGTTAAGAAATATGACCTGCAGACCAATTCCAACTTGTATTTTGACATCATAATACAGTATTGATCGACAACTAATATCGCCCTATTCGCCCGCCTCGCGCACGAGCGAAATGCACAATAACCAAATGAACTAAATGACATCATTTAGATATAAAAATGTACGTTCGAATAGGTCTCCTGGGATGAAAACTTCTCTGTTTAAGCTTGGGCAAGCCCAAGCAGGCTACAAGTATACCTAATTATTTAATTTTTATTATTCTCGTATTCGTACTTCCTGTTATTCAATCATAAACAGTGTTGGCCGAAACGTAAATGCAATTGAAAATGATGGCCATTAACCATTATAAATTGAACCTTAAACCGTAACGGACGATTACAGTTTACGGTTCAATTTATAATGGTTAATGGCCAACATTTTCAATTGCATTAACGTTTCGGCCAACACTGATCATAAATGATCAGTACATGATAAATCATAAAGGCCGTATTGACAAAGTATCATATACCTATATATACTAATAGGCACTAAACGATACAAATTTGACCAGCCCCAGATACAAGCTATCCACTTATCCGGCCGTGCGTCATGCACGTCGTCATAAATTCGCATATGGCATTAATGCCGCGGCACGAGCCCTCTGTTTCGCGGTAATATCATTAATCTATGCTAAATTTATGCGCAGTTAACTGGTGAAATGTTTGCCTGTATAATTAAATTGTTAGTTTTTCGTTTAGTCAAGGAATTTGAATAATATTGAATCAACACCGTGTTTGTTTGAGTTGACCGGCATTGTTATAAGCAAAAACAAATTATACGGTTACCTACTTATTATATTTACACATTATATATTTATCATGTTTGCCAAGTTTTTGGACCGTATAAAATGTATGTAATAGTAATAATATTTATGTTTCCTCGTGGGATTTTATATATCTTAGTACAAACCGCAAAACAAGTAAATTTTGAAGATCGAATCATACTGTAGTTATTTTTCTTATTATAATCCCAAAAAGAGGTCTATGTATAGCTTTTTTATTATTATGTTAAACTTGTTTTCCAGACTAAAGATCTCATATCCTGCAAATAAGGAACTGTTAGTTAGGATATTGTTTATCGATGAACAAGCGTTTAATTCGCCGTTCGCAACATGCAAAATCTGTTATTGCTTCGAGCCTGAACTAACGTTGGATGTGCTTTACATAACGAAATTCCTTGGAACAGACAACGCATCTTTGCAGAATCCGCCTTAGGGTAAATAGAACAACATTATCGGCAAAGCAGCAAAGTGGAAGTCAAAATCAATGCTAATCTTCGGGTAATTTAGCGTACCACATGTATAATATCGGGAACGATAATTGCTGAGTATACAATCGACTGAAATCTCTTTCAAGATTATATATTCTGTCATAATCCACAAGTATGTATAACTGTATTTTATGTATGTATCTAAGGCTGAATTTGTAGCTGTTGTACCTTTTGCTTTTGAAGTGAAACACAATGACAATGTGACATCTATCCTATCAATATGTAACATACATCATATGCCTGCAATATAGGATTAGTAGCTTTATTTGCCGAATTGATAAATACATTACTTAGCAACTCTTTCTTTTACGACATTTAGATTCTCGCGCACAAAATGTAGGCAATATTGAGCTTAGTCAACAGAACATGCTTTAGCATAATAATTATCACAGCTTTCTTGTAGTAGAATTAAGAATCTCAAATTAAGCTAACTTCGTCATGGTTCGACGAGGTTTATTAATTTTTTGCCTGAGATTCCCAAAGTGTAGTGGAAAAGTTTTTAAAGACTAAGAGTTTGGAGAAGTACTCAAAGTTCAGCCTCGAAGCGTCTTATTCAATTCTCTTATATTATTCAATGCAAGTTATCTTTTAGCGAGAAAAAACGCTACAAGTTGTTTAGAACATACTCGTATGTTAGGAAAAAAAACTTCGATTTTTTGTTGGTGCACAATCCCAATGATTAGTTTTAGTCCAAATGTTTGTTTTGTGGTTTTAGCAAAAAATACTTCAAGATCGGTGAACGAATATTTGGGCCAGCGATACATCACGGAAAAAATATTAGGGTACCTACCTAGTTGATTTGACTATATTTTTCATTTCCAATTTCCAATCTATGTATTTACTCGTATTACTAGAGAGTATCAAAGACATGTAAGATAACATATATGGACTTAAGCTTTTTACTTACCTAGTGGAATAGTTACGACGTGCCTCACTATGAAGAGGTATACCTGAGAAATAAATAATTATACATTTATAAGTTTATAACTTTATTATAAAATTTCATACTGGCGTCTCAAGACAAGGCTAAGCTCAACAATATCTAGAATAGTCAGTCTAAGTCAAGTTTACAGCAACTTAGCAATGACATAATGTGCTAAAGTAGCTCCACCATAAAGGTTTAGATAGACTGTGCGAGAACTTTGTCGCTGCAGACTTCACGCTGATTATCAATGTTTGAAACTAAAGATCGGTTTTCCTAGGATAGCGGTGCCGTCATATAGCGGCCGTCTCCATACTAAATAATACGGCTAAATATGGATGTCGTAGTATTTGTATGGAGACGGCCGCTATATGACGGCACCGCTTTCGGAGGAAACCAAAGCTTAAGCACTTAAATTTCGCGTACGATGTCTGAGCAATGAGAGAGAGGGAGGGAGAGGACTCAACGTCCACCGGGCGGTTGCATAGCGCGGTGCACGCCATCCTCATATCAATAATCTAAGGATTTCATCATTATTTACTAAAATGAGACGTAATGGCATACAATTAAGTCCCATTTTAGTAAATAATTAATACTGAAATCCTAAGACTTACGACATGAGGAAGGTGTGCACCGCGTTTAAGTCCCGTTTTAGTAAATAATAGTGAGTAAAAATCGTGAAAGTTTAAAATGTGATCTAAGGATTTCGTACGCGTAAATATTATATTTTCCCAAGAAATAATTGCATATCTACCATGTGTAATCTACTCAAAGGTTACTACATAAATAATATTTTAAAACATAATAATTGCCTCATATGTAATGTGAATAGCAGTAAGTGTAACCAAATTATTTCCACCTTGGGCGTTAAAACTTGATCCCTCACTACGCTCAGGATTCAATGTATGCTCACGCCGTAAATAGGTATGTAATTTTGCTCCCTTGTGACAACGGAAGAACAGCGCTGGCTTTGCCAGCTACATGCTGAGTTGTGACCCTTTTATGGCATTTGCTCTTTATGTTATATATACATTGTATATTTGTCAACAAGTTTTTGTCATCTGTGTTTGTCATAAATAAATGTATTTTCTTTCTTTCTTTCTTTCAAAATCTACTATTATTACTATTCACATTATGTTACTTTGTACTTATTGTTAGTTTAGTGAGGTTTATTTGAACTTCATTGCTAAATCCATAAAGAGACTAGATGACAAAATTTTAAATGGTATCAATCGATTAGGTTTCTTTTTAGGATCAAATAGGACGCAGTACATTAAAGCAATACAAAAGTCAGAAATGATAGTCAGTCGCGAAACGCTCCTAATAAAACCACAAGTGATCGTGACGTCACGGTCACTGAGAACCCGTCTTGAAGTATGGAAAACAAGAAAATTGTGATTTTTCGGTGAAATATTGCGTTTATGTATCGAATGTATCGAATGTTACCCTTACTTTATTCCTCTTTGGAAGTTGAAAAAAAACCCTTATATTTTGAAACTTTTCAGGTCCTGTATTTTTTTATCATTTCCATATACATATTACTTTAATATCTACATTTATTGTGTTAAAATGTATTGTATCTGAAAATTTCTGCTCGCTCCTATCAAGCCAATAAAACTCATCATCTAAATTAAGACACAAACAAACGCAAAAAAAAACTTTTTCAGAAACAGAACGCCGGGTAACTTCATTTCCACCCAGTTTAGTTCTAGAGCACCGCCAGAAACTCGACTAGAACGATGCACTCCAAACTTTCCCAACTCTGTGGTTCGCGTGGGCAAAGTTACTCGCTTCCGAACTGCTAATCTATATCGAAACCCACACACCGCTGCTATTCAAACCTACCAATCTCAACTTTAAACCCTTTCAGTTAAGGACGCAACGCACCGCATTATGTATCGTTGCTTCCGCGAACTGCGCGGAGATTTTGAAAAAAGTTTTCAAGCGGTGGCTGAATGGCTCGAGTCTTTAATAGGAGTGAATTAAAAAAGGTTTTTTTTTTACTTTTTACGTAACTGAAAGGGCGCTGTTTTATATTTTATGTTGATTGAATTTAAAGACTCTTTTCTGCACATTTATTAATAATTAACGGTTTTATATAAGGGTTGGTAGAAACTGCGGAAAGAGTCGTGGAATGTATGGGGCCCGAGCTGTGGATTGTATGGGGCCCAATACATTCCACGATTCTTCTCTCTCTGCACATAGCTCTTGAATGTACAGTCAGCTATTGAGAGAGGTGACCCACCCTGCAAACAAATTTCTATGCAGCATACCATTCTCTGAAGCTGACTGTACCTGGCGTAGGAGCCGGGGAAGTAAGGAGTAGGTTCACTTTATTTTCTTTAGACATATTAAAGTCCGCTTTACAGTAAGTACAGTCAGCCTCGAATGTCACTAGCAACCAGTTAGGTTTTATTTTAATAAAACAAAGTTCTAGCCCCAGAAAATAGTGATCGATTGCAAGAGCAACGAAACTACACAGTTTGCTATTACTATTCTTATTACGTTATTACTGGATCCAGGCGTCTGGATCCAGTATAATATTGTATATTTGCTAGGTAGGTAAGTCGAGCGCAATCAACGCTTTCACACACTTTTACCGGTATCGCATACCGCAACCAAACCCGCTGTATATACCTACCAAAAATGTGCATGTTATAAATTCGCCAAGTTCCTCCACGCCCGCGGCAAATAATTCACTCGGCTAGCTTTAACAGTGAATAATTCAGGAACATATCTTATCCTGGAGATAAACCACGTTCTTACCCTTAAAAGTATTTTCGGTAGCTATTATATTACACTGTTTACGCATATTATTTGTCGATGGTACGGGATAGTGTTTACATTGATATTGTCGTTTTATCTTTATGTTAAAGCAGTTTCAATTTAATGTTTAATTGCCATAATTGGCGACTGATGTGAAACTTCCTATCGAGATAAGAGAAAAAAATAATGTATTTAAATGATACCTATTGTCACTTACTATCCCCGAACGTTTAAGTGCCAACCTAAAAAAAACCGGCCAAGAGCATGTCTGGCCATGCTCAGTGTAGAGTTCCGTAGTAACCCGTCCGCCATGAACGGAGCCTATTAGTGAGTATCATGTACATATATAACAAGCAAATGAGAATACCTCCGCAGCGCTTTCTACGTGTTTTTACTACAGAAGGGAAGACTTTTTGCGATAATCCAAAAAAGCGTTAAAATAAAAACTCAAAAAAGTTTGTTGTCGGCACAATTGATTAATATCCACGCCAAATTGCGTCTTTCTAGCACTAACGATCACGGAGCAAAGCCGCAGACGGACATTCATACAGACAGGCAGACAGACGCACATGGTGAAACTATAAGCGTTCCTTAGTTGACGAAAGACCCTAAAAAGGAACAAATTACGTAAGTAGCATGACTTTATGAAGTAAGTATCGTTTATTTTCATTACGAGTATGTTAAAACTTAAAAGTAACTCAATATTAAATTATGTTTCCCGCAAAGTCTGGAGCGACAAGTCGAAGTTGCGAAGGTATTTTTTGCCAAAAAGATTTGTAAGGCGCTCTTAACTTTAAACGTAGAAAACTTGTTCCTATCGGAGTTTCACTTTATATCACGAATACATGTTGCTGCTTTAACGTGGCACACTTAGTGGTCGTAAAATAATACGCCATGTTATTAAATTTTCGTTCAGTTCGCATGTATTATTTGAAATCATCTTCAAAGTAAGTCGCTAAGTGATAGAGACCTTAATCTTTTGTTATTGTAGGTAAATGCCTATATTTATATGTAAATAAACATTTAATTAATTTCGCCGTAGTTTCAGTGACCAAACTTTTTTCAGTTTAAAACGTATTAACGACTTTTAAATTTCATTTTATGTTTGTGATTTCGTTTTTACAGAAATACACCTGCCCGGTTTATTTTATTGTTGACTGCTCAATTCAGTCAACAGTATCATATATAGTACAGTAATAGGACAGGTCCTTTAGCAAAAATCGCATTTAAAACGATTATGATGCAAACATCAAAAGCGGCGTTCAGATTTCAAATTTTAACAATGTGTTACCTATTTATTGACTTGATTATAATGTTACTCTCAGTAATTTTGCTGGCACATGTCAAATGGTGGTTATTATGAACCATGTGTCTACGACTAATGTAAAAGACTAGGTATACCGGTACCTACATACTTACAATTTATTTATTTTTTTACCTAATCCAGTTTTCGAATCTAGTCTTCTACGTAAAGTTTATTTATAATTTTCTGTTGAAAAACCGGCCTTGCAATTTCTAAAAACAAACCATTTTGTTTTTGATTTTCCCCATGCATTTCGATTTGACACACACCAGTGTGTTCTATGATAATTTAAAAAAAATATGTCGTTACTGTTCTGAACTAAGATACTCATACTCGTTTATTCGTAAAACCAATTTATAAACATACCGTAGGGTCGGGGTACTTTAGCTCCCCAAGGTTACTTAGTTCACCCATGAAAACTTATTTTATTGAATTGATAAACTATTAAAAACGGCATTATGTGATTAATATGTTTTTGTGGAAGCGTCTAGTGTCGTTTTTAAGAATATATTATTTCAGTGAATGGGTTTTCATGAGGGGTTAAAGTAACCTTGTAAGGGCTAAAGTACCCCGACCTTACGGTATTTCAAATATATCAAGATTTACGTAATATTTTGAATCAAAGAGTTTTTATCAAATAAAAATATAGAATATCATAACCACATGTGATATTCCCTAGCTTATTCCTGATTTCATTAATAAATAAACTGCACGCAAACATTTGTATATCTACCTTTAATCGGTGCGATGTCAAACTAGCTGAAATATTTTGGAAATGGTGTTCACAGTTTGTATGGGAGTGCGATTACCATGTCCTGAACGGACGAAGTCCCGGGTAAAAGCTAGAATCCAAGCTAATTCCACCGACATTGATAGGACAAAGTGGAGTAATGTTATTATAAACGTCATATTCTTCATAGAAAATTTGGTCTTTATGATTACCGTAGAGTTTCGTATCTTTGCCTGGGCTCCCTATTTTCGCCTACTTTGACAAAAGTTGCCATTAACAAAATGTTTCTAATGTAAGCCTTACATAAAACTACTAAATACAAAGTATTTTTTACGGGTGTCAACATTCTTCGAACAATCTGCGGCTAACTTCACACAGTTTACGTTCAGTGAGGTTTTTTCGCGACGCCGACCACACGTTTTTTTAAGCCAGTGTTTGAACTTCGGTTTTTAACAGTGATACAGACCAGGTAATGTTAAACTCTTTACATGATTATATACTATAACTATTTCTTTTTCATATGAAACTATTATTTAATGGCTAGCTTACGTTTAGAAGTCACAATTGGATCACATTGGTGAAGGTACTTTGCGTCCATCTTGTTGCCAAATTTCGCCTACCCCTAGGGTTGTCAAATTTGTTTTACCACATTAATAGGGTATTTGACTGTAAGTATTTCAAATAAATTATTTTACACCATGCATGAAATAAAGCATCATAAGGTTAATAGAGAAACGTAGACAGCAGTTATTTTTTAGACACAATTTATATTTTAAAACCGGTATAAAACTATAAACAATAGGTAACTTGATTGTGACGTCACATGCTAATGTTACATAATAAACCCCATAGTAGCAAAATCGTTTTGACAGTTCGAAAAAAGAAACTGATTTGACTAGTAGTCAAATACCCTATTGGTGGTGGATGGCATTACTTGTTTCCAAATTTAAATATTTTTGTACAGTCAGCAACAGAAGTTGCTCAGCGAGCCAGGTTTAAATATTAAATATTTTTGTTAAAAATTATAATTTTTTTACTTATAAACCATTACTCCCCTTTATTTGGCATGTTGGTTAATTTTTGGCAGCCCTAGCTTCGTTATAGAAAATGTATGAAACCAACTTCAGACTGTTACCAAACTTCGCCTACTACACCGTTTTTTTAAAATATGGCTAGTCTGGTGTAATTAAGGTTCATAGTATAGTAGCACATTCCAAATAGATACGACTTAACATGTGTTAGTCACAGAAAAGTGTATTATTAGCGGTAAAGCATGCCGTAGGCGAAGATTGGGAAAAATACCCAAACATCGCCTATTGCCTTTGAGGCCATTTTTTACCAACTTAACCAATGAAATTCAAAGTTTCAATTGTGAATACTGATAGTTAGGAACACTAAAAAACGTTTTTTCGCCTTAACGGATTAAAATGCTTTCAAATTTGAGAGATTTTTTAGGAAAAGTGTCAAAACCCAGGTGAAGATAGGAAACTCTACGGTACCATCCACAATTTGTCATTTCAAAGTCCGTCTCAATGTCCGTCTCTTGGTCCGACTCAAGTTAAGTATCTACCGACGTGTATCGGCTTGAGGTATACGGAGCTATAGACGTTCAAATTCTATTTTTATGTTCTTTAAATTTAATCTTGTAATAGATAAAAAGGACGCGTTCAATTAAAAGTTTCAAGAATTACAACAATTAAGATAAAATTATATATCAACGAGGTCGCAGGCAGAAGCTAGTTCAAATAAAAATACACCTACGCATAAATTTAGTAGACAAAAAGACAACGAAACTAAATAAACTAAACAGGGTAATCAGATTCTGCACCGAGCGAGTTAGAACGTTGCTATAAAAAACGGTATAAGTATATATTATGTAAATTAACTATCTTACCGTTATTCCGGTACACCAGGATCTTTGCCGCATCCATTTCGTCCCCGAGAGACGTTGCTTTAGGGCTGAAAAAATATCCATACGAAAATGATATTTTATAACTCATGTAGGTAAGGAAAAATAATGATGCACATGGTAAAATAATGGTACAATGGGACTTACGAATATGATTTAATTTATTTTTCATTCTAAGGTAAAACATTCTAAATTCGTACCTATTGCTAAGTATTGAAATACCTACGTAAGTATTTTTTTATGAATATTACAAATACGATTATTTTGTAGGGTTTGTGAAATACGATTACTCGTGCGTCACAGTCACACTCTCGTGTAAATGTTTGAAATGTTAATGCTATTTAATTATAATGGCACGAACAGAATTGTACAATCATTGCGTTGCACTATGATAATACGAGTATCGTGATTATAAATTAAATAAAGATGTAATTAAAAAACGTGTTTTATTTAGAGTTGGATCAAGCGAATTCTGCACAGTGTGAAAATGTCATCATTATTGTCAACAAGACTGAAACAAGACATTGATGACACTTCCTCACTTTTTTCTGTCAAATTACTACGTCTCATAATAATTCCCGTGACGGACAGGTAGACAACAAGGCGTCTTATAATTTCTTTTTTCTACCGGTGATACCGGTGTCTGTCACAGTCAACACGGAACACTAAAAAGATTGTGATTTAATTTTTCAATAAACCTTTTTGGTTAAATGATTATTATCAATGAAAATAAAGCCGTATATTTTACGATGCCCCGATAACCGTTTGAAGCTATCAAGAAAGCTTAACGTCGGACGTTGAAATAAAAAAGCTCTTATCAGCTGTTTCAGGAATGGACGCTTTTATTGCTTTTAAACTTTTATGTCAACGATTTTACCTTTTTGGGAGAGTTTCAGACTGCAAGGTTTAACACGTACCAGTTGGAGAGTCTTTATTTTGTGAACATGATGACAAAAATGAAGCCTGATTTTAATTAGATAGAAATATACAAAATAAATTTATACTCCTGTCTGACGGGGGCAATTTTGGGTATGACGTTAAATTGTACGAGGGCAAATGAGAGTTGTTCTATATAGTCTATACTTATGTCGCTTTTACCATCCCCCAGTTACCATCGACTAAAATTACGTCACCCACTTTGTAAATTGGCTAAGGCTCTAGAATCCGGACTCACAATCTTAACGAAAAATGGACTTCTGACTGGTAGTCAAAGACAGACCGATCTGTCAGTAGCCTTATCTCACCCGGTGTGAAAGTGAAGGGGTGCAGCCTTCCGCGACATGAATGGTGCAAGCTGAACAGAATGCGGACACGGTTCGGCCGTACCACACATTTAAAGATCTTTGTGGATGGATTGACTCGCCCAGATGCGCTTGTGGCGCCGAATCGCATACTGTCCAACACATAGTACAGGAGTGCCCTCTCAGAGCCTATATACCCTGGAAGCCCTGATGACCTGTTCTATAATAATATTGAAACATAAATATATGTAATATGTAATGCGTTTTTAGTTCACATTAATGACTTTAATGAGTGCTGTTTTAGTGCATAGTCAGATTGGATTCGGATTAAGTCCAGTTGAATTCATTGTCGCTAAATGTAGACCCAGAATATTGTGACACAAGGTAAGCGACATTAAATCCTGCTTTACGCTAAAACTGCGATTTAATTACGTTGCCGAGGAAGCACGCCAGTAAAATAAATTCGAATTAAGAGAGATAGCTACGCACTCAGAGTAATATTAAAGAGGAAATAAACAACGTTGAACATAATCGACTGAAATATGCGGATCAATTAAAAATGCCAAATTCGTTCCATAAATGCCTGATAAAGGTAAATTCATTTGTTTATTTGTTTTGTTTACAGTTTTTTCTATTTTCTATTTTAAGTTGCCGTGATAACTGCTTATCTACCACTTCACTATTGACGGATAGGTAGTGAAAAAAGAATAAATAAATAATATTTTGTTATTTCAAAGTAAAATATTTTCCATGTACATAAAGCTAAAAAGCACTAGGTATACGAGAAAAAAAACTATAAAGTTTAAAGAATTTTTACATTAAACTTTTCCAAGTAGGTACCGACTTGTATTTCTTGGTCTCGAAAGATTTATGTGACGTGGATAGTGGAAGTTGTTACCTTTTATACAGTTTTACTCGACCAAGGCGCTCTGCGTTCTTCGTTATCGCAATATCTGTAACAAAGATTAGTTTTTAAAGGATTTAAGTATTATACTCATAGAACACAAAGAAAACTATTGAAACTATAGAGTGTGTATGCATACACATTACAAATTACACCGTAACATCTTGTATTTATCGAATCGCTCTCTAAATAAATAAATCTGATAAATTAAACTCTATTTTAAAACCAACATGTATTCGACTCTCAACTTTCTTAAAGCAACATTTAATTGCTAGAAGATAAACAGAATTCGACATTTAATACCAAAATAATGAAAGTAATTAAAGTTTATTACCGCGCGGAACGAACGCGGGGCGTAAAATGAGGCACCCTTATATTCGAATGGTTTGCTTTGTAATTCAATTTTAACCAAATTACAGCCACAATTTTGGGCTATTTGACACACGTAACGCGATGCCAGTCATAATCAAATTCGTGTAAGTCGTACAAAACTAAATAATACCTAACTTAATTTACCTATTAGTTACTAAATATTATAAGAGTTTGTCTGAAAAAAATACCGCTTTTTATCCACAAGGTCGCCTACTTTTACATAAGTGTATTGGTACAAATTGCGTCTCATACAGGGCTATTCGAGTTTTAGCTACCTATTAGATGTGATTCCAATATGATAGTGATATGATACAGATCTGTCAGTGTCAAAAGTGACATTTCTTCAGCCCAAAAACGTCACTTTTGACAGTGATCAGTATCATTTTGGAAACAGATCGAATGCATAACTAACTCGAATTGGCCTGTTAACCAGTTGATAAGTTTAGTGAAGTGTCAATTAGTAAAACGTATCCATATTATAATGTATTAAACTGAACTGTAACTACGTCGAAACGACGAAATGGAACAATTTCACCAGCGCACGGCATTACAAATTCTATTACAGGAAACGTGGTTAGGTTCCAGAAATTCTGGCGTAGGTTTGGGATATCGAATTTTTCGATTTCGTAGATTTTGGACAGAAAACTACTAAAGTTCGTTTAGTCTAGTACAGACTAAACGGACGAAAATACTTCGCAGAATTAAACATGAGGTTCTTAATCAGTTCATTCATTAATTAATTCACTAGTGTCACTACAGTTCAGTATAGTAGGCCTATCACATGAATCGGTCCATAATAGACACATACTTATAGACCAATTAGTTTACAAAGAAGAGATAATAAAATTAATACCTTAAATCTAAACCTTAAAACCTAAAGGGACTAAAAACTAAAATACTACTAAATATAAAACACCTCCCCCAAATCCCCTGCTTCTGGCATAGACCCCAGAATGCTGGCGGCGTTACCTCTCTGCACCGCCAGACTCAACCTCTGCGCAAAGAAGGAGCCCGCTCTGAGGTCCCCCGAGACACCTATCAAACGTTCCGACACCTTTTTAATAAATTTTTTGGTGTCGGACGACCAAGGACCCATAGTTTCCATAGCAAGCGCCGCAAACTCATACTCATTCATTAAGAAAGAGTATTTGCGGCGCTTCACTGTTTGGGCTTGGTCAGCGGCAGTCCCAGGTTTCCGAGCCGAACCGTTCACGTGGGACGGAGCCAACGTGTCGACGCAGGTGGCGTCCCACGCCAAAGCGCAACCTAGATTCCAAGGCACGAGAGCGCAGCCATCGGGTCTCTTGCCATCCACGGCACAGAGGCCCGATGGCTCCAGAGTCGCGAGAAGAGAGGCGGTGGAGAGAGCACGTCTAATGAGGTCATTTATCGTGGCATGCCTGTAGAGCCGACCCGAACTCCGCTGACAGTGCAGACCATGCCGCCCCAGAGTGTCCACGGGATTCCCGCAGCGACTGCAAGCGTGCGGCTCGCACGCCAATTAGTTTAAAAACAAAAATATTTACAAGTGTAACATTTTGACAACCCCCGAAGACATCCACTCAACCATCGTTGCCAATGTAACCAAAATGGGTATACCAAAGCTGCGCATTACATGAAATTACCGTCAGAACATCTTACCCCGGAAACTTCCAGCCACACTCTCTCCTACCCTGTTCGTTTACACGTTTTTACTGCGGAATACTACAAAAAGGTACATTAGTCAATCATCACTGAGGGCTAGATTGAGCAAATGGATTGTCATTAGCTTAATGCAAACCACAAACACCGCTTGAAGCTTAGCTTAGCTGAAAAATATAGTAATAGTTAGGTACACAGTTTTAGAACTAAGCGTAGGTACTTTGCTGACAAGACTGTAGAAAAAGTCCGAGTATTATTAGTGGTATATTCATTTAGGATTTTAATAAAGCAAAAAAAGACTAGACGGATTAGAATCTAAGCAGTTTGCCAAACAGATAATTAAGTAGGTCGTTTTAAACCTAGAATGAGACAAATTTCTTGCTTCAGTAAAGGTGAGATTCTGATGATGACTGCAGCAGCGTTAACATCGCAGAGTTACTGCTGCAAAGTTGTAGCTGCTAGAAATGGGCGAAGTCACTGATAACTTTAGTGACAAATTAAACATTCTAATCGCGACAGCAATGCGCGCGGCAAAAACAGCAAATGTATTCCGCCAAGAACTTCCGTGGCCTCAGCGCAGGCGGGTTAGTCATAGAAATGTAGGTAAAATGCTAGGGCCCGGTTGTGCCCATTGGCCATTTATTGTCTAAACTTATTATAAAATAAACTTATTCGTTATGTATCATTATAAATAGGGATTGCAATCCGGTCCGGCGGATCCGGTAATCCGGCCGGATCCGGCAAAATTCACCGGATCCGGTAAGATGAATCAAAGATATAAAATAACGCTAAAATTTTAAAGTTCTCGCCAATATTCGAACGTCGCTCGACGCGCGCAATATATGCGGTGCGGCTGCGACGTTGCCGTTCTATTTTCTCGCTCGCAAACAGCAACACAACAACTTGTTTGTTAGTTGACGCCAGTCTTCTAGCCGATGAAATATGTGTCGACGTAGTGTTGAGATTCCCGTGCACCGTAAGTACTGAATTGTTTTATATTTAATTAATTGTGTTGTTACATTGTAATTAAATGTACGTGTTGTTTCGTTTTATTTTGTATAAACCATTATAGCCCAGTTATAATAAAGTGCTACCTGCATTTAAAATATACCTAATGAATAAATATTTATAAAACTTCATTCAGCATTTCAGCATTTAAGTTAAATGTTTTGTCGAATTAAAAGTAATTAGAGGAATATATGTTGAATTGTTGACTTTTGACGACCGGTCTGGCCTAGTCGGTAGTGACCACGCCTGTGAAGCAGCGGTCCTGGGTTCGAATCCCGGTAAGGGCATTTATTGGTGTGATAAGCACAGATATTTGTTCCTGAGTCATGGTTGTTTTCTATGTATTTAAGTATTTGTATATTATATATATTGTTGTCTGAGTACCGACAACACAAGCCTTCTTGAGCTTACCGTGGGGCTTATGTAAATATGTCCTATAATGTTTATTTATTACTAGCTGTTGCCCGCGACTTCGTACGCGTGGATTTGTACATTAGCTTAGAACATTATGCAGCAAAAGATAGCAGTAGGGACGGTTAATCATTTGTTAAGTATTATACAACTTAATTATTAGATTTGTCTTTCACAACCTGGCTACGAAGTTTCAAGCCCCAAACTGAATAAAATTGTTCTCGATATAATCCCTCTCAACCCCCAGGAGATTTTCAAGTCCACTATTTAATAAAATCTACTACGTAACTACCTATTTACGAAGCTAGAAATTCCTAGGTTTAAATAAAATTTGAACCCTCTACCAACCTTACAACCCCTTTTTTAAACCTTTTAGGGGATGATTTTTTAAAAACGCTAAAATCACTTTTCTTGTATTCTAATAATATGCCTTTATACAACGATTCAAGTCCCGCACTCAAATAAATGTTTGACCTCCAAACAAATTTTCAACCCCTTGTTCACCACTTTGGGGGATGAATTATCAAAAATTCTGAAATTAGTTTTCTTTTCTTTTTATAAAATACCTTTTTACGAAGTTTCAAATTCCTAGTTTTAAATAAAATTGAACCCTATACAAACCTTCAACCGTTTTTTAACCGTTTTAAGGGATGAATCTTTATAAACGCTGAAATTACTTTTCTTGTGTTCTAATAATATGGCTTTGTACAAAGACTTAAGTCCCGCACTCTCAAAAATATTTGATTTCCATACAAACTTTCAACCCCCTTTTCACCACCTCAGGAGATGAATTTTAAAAAACGCTTAAAAGTAGTTTTCTTCTCTTTTAATGAAATAACTTTTCACGAAGTTTCAAGTTCCTAGCTTTAAATCAAATTTGAACCCTATACAAACTTTCATCCCTTTTTGGGCCCTTTTAGGGGATTCGTTTTTAAAAACGCTGAAAACACTTTTCTCGTATTCTAAAAATATGTCATTATACAAAGATTCAAGTCCCGCACTTAAAAAAATGTTTGACCTCCATACAAATTTTCAACCCCTTTTTCACCACCGTAAAGGATGAATTTTGAAAAACGCTGAAATTGTTTTTCTTCTCTTTTAATGAAATAACTTTTTGCGAAGTTACAAATTCGTAGCTAAAAATAAAATTTAAACCCTTTACAATCTTTCAACCCCTTTTTAACCCTTTTAAGGGACGAATTTTAAAAAACGCTGAAATTACTTTTCTTGTGTTCTAATAATATGGCTTTATATAAAGATTCAAGTCCCGCACTCTCAAAAATATTTGATCTCCATACAAACTTTCAACCCCTTTTTCACCACCTTGTGGGATGAATTTTTAAAAACGCTGAAATTATTTTTCTTGAGTTCTAATAATACGGCTTTATACAAAGACTCAAGTCCCGCACTCTCAAAAATATTTGATCTCCACACAAAGTTTCAACCCCTTTTTCATCACCTTAGGGGGCGAATTTTTAAAAATGCTGAAATTAGTTTTCTTGTTTTATAATTTAATACCTTTTCACAAAGTTTCAAGGTCCTAGCTTAAAATAAAATGTGCACCCCAAGACAAACTTTCATCCCCTTTTTAACCCCCTTTGGGGTTGAAATTTTAATAACGTTCAATTAATGTTATTTTGCTATCTTATGGTATGCCTTTATAAGAAGTTTCAAAGAATTTGTAATGGATTCCATCTTTCAACCCTTTTTTAACCCTGTTAGGGGATGAATTTTTAAAAACGCTAAAATTACTTTTCTTATTTTCTAATAATATGGCTTTGTACAAAGATTAAAGTCCCGCGCTCAGAAAAATGTTTGATATCCATACAAACTTTCAACCCCTTTTTCACCACCTTAAGGGATGAATTTTCAAAAACTCTGAAATTATAGGTGAACCAGGATCTATTGAGGGTGCGCCATGTTGCGGAATTTCACTGGAACTAATTTTTTCATACTACACGGAATTGTCACCCTATACATGAGAATAACAGCGCCCTCTTGACAATTATCATATATTACTGGTCAGGCTATAGTTTTCGTGTATTTTAATAATATATCTTTTTACGAAGTTTCAATTTCCTAGCTCAAAATAAAACTTGAACCCCATACAAACTTTCATCCCTTTTTTAACCCCCTTAGGGGTTGAATTTTTCAAAATCGCTTCTTAGCTCTTATACATTTTATAAATGCAACCTAGTGTCCAAATTTCAACTTTCTAGCGTTTGTAGTTTCGGCTCTGCGTTGATGAGTCAGTCAGTCAGTCAGTCAATCAGTCAGGACACGTGCATTTATATATATAGATAGATGATGTTATCTTGTTATTATTATCATCATCATCCTCCTAGCGTTTGTCCCGTACTGTAACGGGGTCCGCTTTCCTACTTTTCTCCTTCCACTTCGCTCTATCCTGGACATCGGTTTCTGACAACCCACAGGCGTTTAAATCTTTGGCGATGACATTACGCCACCGCTGCCTTGGTTTGCCCCTCCTGTTCGGGCCTGGTAAGGCAAAGCTAAGGGCTCTGTTGCCTACGTATTCAGGCGGCCTTCTTCTGACATGCCCAAACCACCTCAGCCGACTTTCTTGGAGCTTATCGGCGACGTCTCTCACTCCTAGGCTACCACGGATGTGTTCGTTACGAACCCTATCAATCCTGGAGACGCCTGACATCCACCTCAGCATCTTCATCTCCGCCACATGGATGGCTTGAACATGTCGCTGGGTCACTGGCCATATTTCGCTGCCATAAGTGAGGACCGGCCTTATGATGGTCTTGTACACGAGGCCTTTCATTTTTATCGGCATTTTACTGTCGCAGGTCACACCAGTCACCTCTCTCCACTTTAACCAGGCGGCCGCAATCCTGTGTTGAATGTTGGTCTCCAGTGAGCCGGAATCGTGCACAATGCTCCCGAGATATTTGTATTGGTTGCATTTCTGTACTTCCTGTCCGTCAACCAATATTGGTTCGGAGTCTGAGTCGGGGACATTGCACTCCATGAACTGTGTTTTTTGTACACTCAACACAAGACCCCCTCTCTGTAACTGATGCTTCCACGAGAGTAATAATCTTTGGAGCTCTTCTCGGCTCTCGCTACATACTGCCACGTCATCTGCATATATAAATGTCCACCGTGCTTCGTTCTGAGCACCCTCCGTGAGAGTATCTAGTACCAAGCTAAACAGGTACTGGCTTAACACCGATACAGGTACTGGCTTATCTTGTTATTATTATATGCTACTAAATAAAGCTGGAAAATATAATGTGTGAATAAATGTTTTTTCTCCAATATGCTCGGAAATGTTCACCTTATTGTAGCAAAAATAGTACGGGAAGTTCTTCGTTATTGTCAAACTCTAATTAAAAAAATCAAACCATCGCTGTCCTGTTCTAGCGGACGGGAATGAAAAAAACACTACAGTAATAACTTATTACTGTAGTGTTTTTTACTTTTTAAAAATAAAAAACGCAAACAGCCAATTATTATAGCCGCGAGCCGCGTCTACACGACCCGATCAGCTATCATTTCAAGCTATAGGATAGAGTGAGATAGTAAGATAAACGACCTTACTTGTCTCTTTCTTACAAGACCGTTGTGCTCGTGTATGATCGTGCAAATACTGCTTAATAAAATCAAAGATTATTTTTATATTTTTTTAAGGATCTCATCGGTGTTCATAAAGCTTATATATTTCAAAGGACTTTCTCATTTCAAACATAGACAGAGAGAATCATACTATCTTTGTCTTACACTAGTTACTAGCACCCAAAAGTAAACGATGGACCGGTATAGTTCTTACTGACTGACAAATAGGTTTGACCAACTATATTGCACAATTATATTGAATTAACGAATATTGAATGGTACTGACTGGCAGAATAAGTTTGTACCCTTAACTTTAAAAAATGTATTAAAGAGGGAAATTGTTTTTGACATTTTTGATGTGAAGGTTCGATTTGAGTGATGCTTGATGCTTAAATAATTATTATTTTACCTTATTTCCTCGCATGTTTGGAGAAAAGCACTATATATGCCTCGGCAGGAATAGCAATTCGTGGACTCGTCTTCTTTGTCGGACTCCGCTTCGCATCGTCCGACAAAATCGAAACTCATCCACGAATTTCCCTTTCCCGGCCTCTGCAATTATGTACTATTTCTACTCCCGTACTTTTATTTGTCATTTAAAGGGTCGTGCACACACCTTTAAACCCCTCTCTTATAGTTGTCAAGTCTTTAGTCTATTCCCCAAAAAAGTATTTGTGCATACACGCAGTATCTTTTTGGCACTTTTACGATACTTCGTGTAATCACCACTTACAAAATATTGTATGGAATACATTGTTGCCATCCTAATTTTAATTGTCATTTCTGACAGATGAGTGAACCATAGACATGTTTCGGTTAATCATCATCATCATTCCCCTTTGAAACCCGTAAGTAATATTAAAAAAACACAAAAAACTAAAAAAAAACTTTATAATGCTATATATCTCCTAAACCGTGCGTCGTAGCGCAAAAATAATCAAATTTTCGTTCCCCTTTGAATCCCGTAAATAATATTTAAAAAACACGAAAAACAAAAAAAAAAGAAAGAAAAATGTTTTTGGGTTGTATCTCCTAAACCGTATGTCGTAGCGCAAAAATAATAAAATGTTAATTCCTCTGTAAGAAACCCCTAATTAATATAAAAAAAAACAAAAAAGAAATAAAAAAAACAAAAAAAAACTTTATAATGCTGTATCTCCTAAACCGTGCGTCGTAGCGCAAAAATAATCAAATTTTCGTTCCCCTTTGAAAGCCGTAAGTAATATTTAAAAAACACGAAAAACAAAAAAAAATAAAAAAAGAAAGAAAAATGTTTATGGGTTGTATCTCCTAAACCGTGCGTCGTAGCGCAAAAATAATAAAGTGTTCATTCCTCTGTAAGAAACCCCTAATTGATATTAAACAAATAAAAAAAAAACAAATTAAAAAAAAAACAAAAAATATTTATAGGGCTGTATCTCCTAAACCGTGCATTGTAGCGCAAAAATAATAAAATTTTCATTCCCCTTAAGAATCCCTGAGTACTGAACAACCTATCATATTAGGAAATTAAACAATCATCGTCATCCATTTTTATTATTATTTCATTGCATTTCAAAGTAAGTGCTTGGTCGTAGGAAAAGTATTGTATGCAACGTTGTTTAACCGAGTCAAAAAATACTCGTGGCGTCTTTATTAACAATTTTCGGCTTCGCCTCAAATTGTTACTCACGCCACTCCTTTTTTGA
The DNA here is from genome assembly GCF_948474715.1 of Cydia amplana. Classification (NCBI taxonomy): domain Eukaryota; kingdom Metazoa; phylum Arthropoda; class Insecta; order Lepidoptera; family Tortricidae; genus Cydia; species Cydia amplana. Next base: position 14,116,731 of record NC_086070.1, on the reverse strand, counting down.
CCCCTCTTAAACAACGGTTGCATAAAATACTATTAATGTATACTTGTAATAGATATGCACGTTCATTGATTTTGTTTGCTCAATCTAAAATGGTTGAATTGAAAGCACCTTTTTGTGGGAATGTGGGTTGGGCTATAGATATTTTAAGAGAAAAAGAAGATTTTAATTTGCGACACTGATTATTGTAATAAGACAGTGGTTAAGTAATAATAACGTTAATTTTTGAAACTTAAAACAGCCGTTCTATTAATCCATTAAAAAATATCCTTAACTTCGCATATAACGCTAAAAAACATAATAAAATACGTGACTTGATGATTTTTTTTACCAATCCGGCCGGATCCGGCCGGATCCCCGGATTGAAGCCAGAATCCGGCCGGATCCGGCCGGATTCAAAATCAGACCGGATTGCAATCCCTAATTATAAACTCAACTCATTTGCCATACAACTCTACACAAAAAAATATTAATTTAATTATTACAGCTTTCTAATTTGTTAAATTTACAACTGGCCAGAAAGGGTAAATAAGGTGGTTTAAATCGGGGCATCTGTCCTACAGCACAGTCTTGTACATTTTTATTCTAAAACATCTGTCTATAATCAAAACCTCGATCAGAAGAGCATAAATCCAACAGCTACAGAAAGACCGATTAACATTCAAAAGCCCACAAAGCATTGATCATCGGATCAGCCTCTCAAAAGGAATCCTTGAAAAGATATCCGCTGTCATACATCCGCTATTCACTCCAAAACGTCGTACCTTTCCTGTGTTCAACGATACTTTCCTTCCTTTCGATTAATACCGTAGGTATCAGTCCGGCTGGCACTGTTTCCAAGTGTCGTATATAATTCTGTTGAAACCCGTACTTAATAGTAAGTAAGAATGTACATACTAATTAAGATTAAGGTGCCGTAAGCTCAGAGAGCGGAGTTTTTGAAAAATCGTACCGCTTTTTTATAACAATGCGGTTGCCAAAAATTGTATTAGCAATTTTGGGGGTTTTCTCTAAAATGTAACTAAAAATATGAAAATTGCTTTTTGAAATGAGTTATTTTATTTTCGGGCATCTCATGCATCGATTAGTTTTTTTTTTTGTTAAAACTTACAACAAATTAAAATTCAAAAACATGATATCCGTGGTTCCGATCACGCACATCAAACTCGCTCACGCTTACGCTCAGTGAGGGTGAGACAAGAACACGAACCTACGAAGAAATCCCAATTCGGGACAAAATAAATATGGAAATTTTCCGTTGTTACGAAAATACCAGACGTTTTCGTAACTAAGAGCAAGATCTTGTAGGACATGCGGTGCAATTGCGCTTATATAGTACAGAATAGGGAACTCTACCATATATATCTATCCACCAAGTTTTATCCAAAACTGACAAAAAAAACAGTATATTTTTTGTAATTTAAAAATTACCTATACGGGGCGGCGAATGTCGCTTCAGTATAGGTACAGCAACAGCCAATAGTTTGTTGCCGACATCTAACAATGTAACTTTTCCTTTTATAAAGCAAAACTACCAAAACATTGCACTGAAACTGTCGACAACCAAGCCTCAACTATATTTAGCACCCCTTCATTAAAAATGTCGTATGTAAATACGGTTTCTAGCATCGTACCCGCTGTTATTCTTCTGTTTTGGTTTTATTCAGTTAGTCGCAGTTACAGGCAGTCTGAGCACAACTTATTTAGCGAACATTGAAATTGCGTTAACAGTCCATGGTGTTGTTAAAAAGATGTCTGTGATGCAGCTTGGTAATCAACACAGTGTTATAATATGTCCAATTCTTATTTATTTTACTTTTAACTTACCTTCCTCATTTAAAGCCTAAACCAGAGGGGCGTTATTTGATTATTATTTTAAATCATACATTAGGGAACGTGATTGCCATCATCCAAAAATACTCCCTATTATTATTCTTATAATACTTTTCGAGCATCTATAAAATATGAAACAACAGCATTTAGTAGGCATAATTTGTCTGTCTATTAATATTTTAGCGCTAATTAAAATAATGTACCAGTATCCTATAGCAAAAGTTAGGTTAGATTTGTTAAGTTTCTGAAAATGAGACGATTTTTGGAAAAAAATGCGTTCAGACAAATGTAAATTCAGCTAATGAAATATTTGGCTTAGAAATGTTTCGAGGTTGCGATAGGTAACCGGGCCCTAGGTTGAAAGATCAGATCACAGGCATATATATGTTTTGTAAAAACTAGTGATGGAGCCTATTTTTGGGATTAGGGTTCCAAAGCGGAACCTTTAGGATGCAACGTGTTTACTCACTAAAATGAGAAAAAATTATAACGTTGTTAACCTGATTAGGAAATGTAACTTTATTTTCCTTATTTGCTATCAAATTTTTTTTTTTAAACTTCATGTTAAAATTAATAGCTGGTGGTGGTAATACCCTCTTGCTTTGACAGGAATTTTAGATACCTACAATAATGAGGCCTCATTTAGCGCAATGCGGTGTTGGAATTTATATTCGACACAAACGCAGTGGCGGTAAAAACATTTACATTGACGTATTTGACGATGAAAATTAAGATATGTTAATAGTATCCTAAATTAAAGCATTGAGCTTTCGCGAAGTGAAATTTGCATAACCCAAATAGTTATAGTAATAAGTGTAATAACAGATTCTTGACGTGTAGGTCGTCTACTTAACTCAGTTAAGAAAGCACATATAATATGTTGGTAATTCATAACAATCAATCAGATTTATTGTTTTCCCATTTATTTTAATAACTTTATTTTCTTTTCCTTTTGTAAGAATTTGATATGTTTTCTGAAAGAGCTAGAGTATTTGTATGATTCCATACAAATTGTATTACACCTTATGTGTATAATTGCATTAATTCAATAGTAATTTAAATTGTATTTTTTTTTTACTTATTTTCTCGTAATGCATGTTAATTATAAGATGTAATTTTTCTTTGAAAAGATGTGTCCCGCCGAGTTTGTTGCCGGTCCCATATTGGGATACCCTCCTCCAATTGAGGCCCTTCTCAACAATTCGGCAACCCTTCTCGGGGCAGAGGTGTAGGGTTGGAGCCGGTCTACCTAGCTTTATTTGACGTTCATAAGCGCATTGTAATTATGCCTACTTGAATAAACTATCTTTTATCTTATCTTATCTTATCTCTCTTGTATGAGGGCGAAGAATGATATATTCTGAGATAGTCTGAATAAATACGTTTTGATAATCATCATTTTAGCCTCCCGCCGTCCACTGCTGAGTTTAAGCCTCTCTTCGTGTTCACTACTAATCCTGGTCTTGTTTCAGTCTCATCCAGAAGTATTCCGTGATCTTCCGAGTCGACACTCGACCAAACGAGCTAACCAAACCAATGACCCTGTGGTGTCCTTCTTTCATCTGAAAGCGGCTACCAAACCGGTCCACCTTCCATCACTCTGCTTGGCAACATGTCCCGCCCAATTCCACTTGAAACGTGACCCAAGTTTCGCACCTTAATGCGGTATCAGAAGTCCTACCGCGAACCACGTTCGACGTGTTGCCTCCCTGTCACACTTACGTACGAATTTACAAGTGCGACAGAGAGCCAGCACGTCGAACGTGGTTCGCGGTAGACCCTCAGATCTCGATATTCTCGATATTCCATACTCTGCCTTCAAGTTTAATACCTAGTTTGGGGCGCACCATGGCTCTCTTCCCACTCATATTTTATTCGCAGCCTCTTTAGTGACCGTCCGTCCGTCATGTCTCGGCACCGATAAGATTTTTTCATTGGCTTTTATTGTCGTTTTTTTTTCTCCCGACGGAACGGAGGCGGAGGTACATGAATTTAGGGTGCCCTTACTGGTAGTGTGCTTGTGCACATGATTGAATATGCCCAGAATCATAAATACTGGTTGGCCAATTTTGTATCGGATTTTGGTATAATAAGTTACAACATGATGCAAAAGCGATGGATATTTTGACTCCCTAAATGGCGATGTTCTAATTTTAATGAGTTTTTTAAATTTAATCCACGTACAAGCATCAGCTTGTTAGGAATGATACTTAAATGTTTATTTATTTGGCATTTATACATATGTAACTTTATCATGGATCAAAAAACAATAGAAGATTAAGCTCTAATTAAATAAGTTTTCATCCAATCTTGACGTTAGTTTAGACATAAAATATTTTCATTTGCGCGGAAAAACATGACACTTGAGCACTTTGGCTCTTAATCATACACTAATAACAAACGCGTCAGTTCATCAGTACGGATATGATGGTCGTTCTTGTCTACGTGACAGCGTGATAAAACGGTGTCCGTCACTTTCTTTCCCACGGTGTTAAACAGTGACAGTTATTTTATCACGTGGATAAAGATGGATAAAGCTATCCATAATAGGCTGGCTGAACTAGCTGACGTCCGCAATAAGGCAAATAAACCCACATTTCGCTAACAAACCAACAAGATAGGAAAAGTTGGGGCCTCACTGCTAATGGCGATGGCGCTGTATCGAGCCTTTCTATATGAAGCGATTACCATACAAGTAATACTGCGGGCTCAGCACGGTTCCATTTTTATCGATTATCACTATGCCCGTCACTTTCGCACTTACATACTTGTTAGAACGTGACAGGCATGGTGATAAACGATAAAAATGCGACCGTGCTACTAGGGCTGGATTACATCAAAGCAATCTTTCAGAAACAGTTATGTAATTTGTGTAATAATGAAGTTTCTTGTGAACTAGCTTCAATTGGGTAGATGTCGTTATCTCCCGTAATCCCATACTGACTTCTGCCCTCATTTCATCCTGGGAATTAATTATTTGCGCACAAAATTTCAGCGAATTACGTTCAGCCGTTCTTGCGTTATTCAGCAACAAATACACACACTTACTCTATTTTATACTTAATGTAAAAAAATAAAAATTTGTGTTTATTGTGTTAAAAATGAAATTGTTATTTTATCAGGTAAGATTAGATAACTTTACAAAGTGCAAATTCAATAAGTAATCTAATAGTTAAAGACAGGAGAATGTATACGTATGTAAATAGGAATACAATGAAAAAAAGTATAACCCAGAAACCAAAATAGATAATTTTATAGATTAACGCGTATTTTTATAGTTTCCGCTGTAATAAAAGCGATGCTTAAGGTCGAATTAACCGGATCCAGCGAGGTTGTCACTTGTGAGTAATGTCGGAGTGCGCCCGCAATCCAGACCTTCAGATAACTACTTGACCAAACTATGTATTGCATGGATAAGATATTGAAATTAGAATCATACATAATTATTTTAAGACAATATCGGTTCTTAGTATACATTTATTGGGTATACATTTACGTATTTAATATAGGATAAGAACATATTACTCAACAAATTAACTAGTCAGCGATAGTTAGAACGTGAAATATAGATCTATCTGGTTTTACCCGCTGGCCCCACCCCTCGTTCCCCTACATTAAGTATATTTATTTCTGTGCTACTTCATACCTTGTCACAATAACAGTATGAAAGCCGCTAGGAATCTCGTATTATTGTCATTGTGACAAGGTGCAAAGTGGCACAAATATCAAACCCTTGACCGTGGACTTGTACCTACAGACAAGACTTGCGTTTGAACGTCAGCCTTTTTATTTAAAGTTATACACTATCAACACTTTTTTTTATTTGGGTATTTTTAACTTATTTCTACTCAGAATTGCGAGCTCTTCGATCCTAATACGAGAAATAAACTGTCACAAAATATACACTTTTCGTTCATTGCGTTTCGTTACCGGCATTACAAAGTCTATGAAAAATGGTAACAGAATGGAAATAAAAAAACTTGAGACACTTTTTTTTTCTCCTAAGTTTCAGAAGTAGCTTACGATTCTGGGTATAAAAAAAACTATCCTAATCTGAAATAACATTTCTCAAATCTGAAGAAAGTATAGTAAGGTATGTATTTTATGCTTTAACAGAATCTGAAACTCTACACTGGGCCCAAAAACTCCCATTACTGATGTTGAAGTTAGTAAGTATTTATTTGCAAAGAATAAGTAGGTACAATAGTGTCTTAGGTGGTAAGTGACAATTGGTTGCTTATTCTGCTATTTGTACTATACAGGTTTTACTAGCATGCAAAAATCTTAAAACGACTACAAAGCTGGCTGTATAATATCTTCAAAGAGGAAATCGTTTACACTGTTATAGCTTTTATCAGTCAATAGTTTCATCAATTTATTTCTAAATCTATGTACAGGTAGTTCTCTTATAGTTAAGACCACCAAGCTGAAATGCTCCCACGGAGGTGAGCTAAAATAGCCATAGAGTGGGCAAGGAGTTGGAAGTATGTTTAATCTACTAGCCGGAGGTTGCCCGAAGCCGAGACGAATGGTGATCAAATAGGGCACGTGGGACAATATATACCTACTTATATGACGACCGATCTGATCTAGTGGGTAGTGGCCCTGCCTGTGAAGCTGCGGTCCTGGGTTCGAATTCCGGTAAGGGCATTTATTTGTGCGATGAGCACAGATATTTGTTCCTGAGTCATGGTTGTTTTCTATGTAAATAAGTATTTGTATATTTATATATATCGTTGTCTGAGTACCCACAACACAAGCTTTCTTGAGCTTACCGTGGGGCTTAGTCAATTTGTTTAAAAATGTCTTATACTTAATATTTATTTCTTTATTTATATAGGATTTTTAGGATTAATAATCAGAAAATTTATTTAGGTAAGTTGATTTAAAACAAGGAAATTTAAACCGTAAACAATCTGAACAAAAATAAAGAAGGCTGTTGTACTGTCATATCCAACCTCAACAAAATCTTGATACATCCGCTATCCCAAGGGTGGAATCCATTAGTTTTCTTCTTACATTTCAATTATCAGGGTCTTACGAGTATTTCACGTGGATGACGCCCACATTTTCAGGGCAATAATTTTCTCTTATTGTGAAGAAGGCTTTTCCTCAATTAAACACAATTCAAGTAAATTGTATGAAAAAATATGTTTTAGCACCGTCTTTATAAATAAAAAATCGGACAAGTGCGAATCGGACTCGCCCACCAAGGGTTCCGTACAAATTGAACTTATTTTTTTTAATAATTCAAGGTATAGCCTGTCCGATTTCTAAGATCAATTTAGCCATAGATTTACTATGGCGCACTTGATCTTAGAAAAGCAGAGAGACTATACCACTATACGGTAGTACTATTAGTTATTCTGTGACTATACTAAATAAGATAATTTACGTCTCATCTATTTTGATAAAATACTTTTCTGATAAATGTTTGACTTTAGCAAGAAATTTACTAATAAGTACTATAAAAACTAAGACATAATGTGTATAGACCCACTGGGTCGGTTTAAGAGCATTGACATATATATCTCAGGACTAGCCTTACGGGCAATAAGAATGGAGCATGAATGGGGCCAGTACAGCGGTGTGAAAGAGCTGCAACGCGATTGGTTGATGAGTTCGCATCACGCCCGCGCGGCCGCGCGATTGGTCGCAACTAGTTGCGTTAGAATCCGTTAGACTACACGATTGGCTCGAATTCGCGAGTGACACCGCTGAACTAGTACCATTTTAAGTGCACGTAAGGCCAGTCCTGAGATATATGTCAATGTTTAAGAGCGGATCGCACCACGCACGATCAAAAAACGAGTTAACGTTACTTACACTTTATATCAATGTATTTTTTGTTAATCCAATTGCTCAGAAATTTCTTTCTATTGACCTCTGTTAATTCAATACCTTTTGTGTCGAGAAGTGACGTTTTAATTCAGAAATGACTCAGAAATAACTTGTAAGCGCTTGTATGGGCTGTCCTCTGAAGAATTGTTTGACATAATTATCAATAAATGATATCATTTAAATCAATATCATTGTAATTTAAAGTACCTATATTTTCGTGTAATTATTACTTTGATTATTGTAAAAAATGACCAAATTATGAATTCAAGGTATGTAGTATATTAAAATATGTAGTATCAGTTTTTACAGTTTTTAACTGTATTTTGACTAGTGTAAAACATTCCCACACTCAGAGTCAGAGTAGGTACAGTCACGCTCCGTGATTGTTACGCCATTTAGGGCTCTTGCTAAATTGGACATTCCATAGCGTAAATATTTTACAACCAATTTAGCCAGGACTCTTAATGGCTTAACAATCCCGTGTGGTGACTGTACTATAAAACATACAATTCTGAACCCGATCCCTTAAGATATTTCGAACATTTTATTGTCAGTGTATAAATCTGTGTCCTTATTTTCTAAGAATGTACGCGACACCGCAAGCATAAAGCTGTCTTTTTTCCTGTAGGTATGTGAAACAAACGCCATTATTGAAAAATAATAAAATAGCATACTAACTTGTTTTCTCTCCTGGGAAAGTTTTTAAACACAAAAATAACGCTTTCTTCTAACCTATTTTGTTGGGTAAAGTTATTTCCGGCTTCCAGGTGTTGCAAAACATATTCCGAGGGCCCATTTATTATTTTTCTTTTATGAAACGACACGTTGTAAAGGTTCGTTTTTTCACGGGTTTTAAAAGAAAATAGGTATAAAACGGGTAATTTTTTGTAATTAATTTACTTGCAATAAACGTGAATGGCGAGATGACTTTGACGCCTTTGACAGGAACTGGTGGGAGACGGGTCAAGACCGGGATACGTGGATAGGGAGGAGGAAGGCTTTTGCCCAGCAGTGGGACACTCTAGGCTCATATAAATATAAATCAACGTGAATTTAAGTCTCTCTGTTGGTTAGGTATCACTATCATCGATATATTCAATTTATTTTAAACAGTTTCGCAGAAACATATTACGTAAAAGTAGGGGAAACTGGGGAGGGTTGATCACCCCTTTTGTTTTTAGCGTACATTTTCTTAAGTATTTGTAGTATTGAAAAACTTTATAGACCATACGACTCGGAATTTATCTCTTCATTAATAGTTTGAATTAGAACAGATTTGTGCAATAAATTAGATCATTATTTAATGAAAACCCATACTGTTGACTTTTACCATGTGTCCCCTATGTAAGGGAGACTTGTTTACCCCTGGTCGGGAGCCTTGATCCTAGGGGGATCAAGTGACCCTGGTTCTTGGGACACATGGTAAACATATTTTTACCATGTCTCCCCATACCAGATTCTCATTGATTATATAACTCGGATCGCTATTAGCAATGCATCTATAATTTGTAAAATACACAGCAAACATATATATATTGCATCTTCCGTGCTTTGAAGTTGTATTTCCGGTAATCAGATGTCTAAGCCGAAGGGATCAAGTCTTCCAGATTTGGGGACAGTCGGTAAAAAGATTTTTAAGTGGCAATGTCATATTTCGAGGGTAGTATCTACATTAATTTATTCACTTTATCTACAGAAAATTAATATATGAAGATATCAAACACATATTAATCCATAATCTTATACTTTTAAAAAACAATGTAATCATATTATCCATAAAACAACATAAAATAGGGAATCAATTTTTGTACAAAAAAAAAAAACAAAAATCTCAGTTATTAACATAAAATTTCTTGTAACAAGCTAATTTTTTTAAAGTTCTTATGAAGGTATTTTTAGCGTCAGATACCTACAGCAATTTTAATTTTTTTACCCATCACTGGTCGTTATTGTTTACTATAATAAATAAGTTTAGAAATTTACTGCTCACGTTTCGAGGACGGTGTTTGAGCTGCATAATCCTAAAATCCTTTCAATGGACCGTCGGTTCTATAGTACATAAGGTCGGAAAGCCATTGAAATAGCATTTCATCCATAAAAACAAATATCGCCGGTTGAAAACCAAATATTGTTATAAGTGTTTTTAGTCGACCGAGTAACATCCCCTGTGTGTAAAACGTTTAACTTGATAAAAAAAGACCAAGTACGGGTAGTTCGTAAAATGTTGATGTCAACTTTAGTCAGGCTTTTCAAAGACCACGGGGATAATTCCGTTTTCGGATTCGGTTGTATAATTAAAAACTGAATTATACGCCATTAAATTCCGTTTTAATAAACAATAATGAGTCAAAAACCTTGAAAGTTTAAATCAGTGTTTCTCTGGTCGTACTTTCGCGGCATGATTTACTAAAGAAAAGAAAATATTTATGATAGCTCTATGAATCATTTTGTAAGTAAATTTATTACAATGTATACTTGATCGCTTTGGGGGTGACGTGATCCCGGAATCATATCTCCCCTGAAGAAAAAGACAAAGTCTCCCCATACATAGTAAGATTATAAAACGTGCCGTACTCGAAACATGTGTTCGCGTATATCAATGTAATCCAAGTTAATCATCACTTCAATAAACAACAAATAAAATAAGCATACTCACTAACATCATTTCCATCTCATATTATAAAATAAATCCAGTTAAAGCTTACCGAAAATTGAATATGGTACGCAGAAAATCTTTCACCGTCCGCCATTTTTGAACCACTGACTTTTCCGATACAGTGCCATGACAGAACGTGAAGTTAGGAACGAATGAATGAGTGTTACCAGCGCAAAAAATTGTATCTCGTTTGGTTTGATTAAAAATGAAGTTTACCAAGTGTCCCCTAGGGATCGACCCTCCCCACCCTCACCTACGTATTATAAAAGTACGTATTATTGTCTCTATTCCGCAAGATCTCATATAAAGCTATTAGGGGTAGATATTACTTGTGCAGCTACTAATACAATATTATATTGTTTTCCTGAAGGCACGGCTTGTAATTAGTGTGTATTGCTGGCGACCATAAGACAGGGGCAGCTAATGGACTGGAGCTACCATTAGGGAGCACAACATTTGGCCTTAGGGCTAGCGGACACTGCAATTTAGTACAAAAGGAGGGGAAAATATAAGGCGCAAAAATTTGACAGGGGCTACAAAACTCAAAAGTTTCTTTTGCATTTGCTTTTAAGCAAAAAAGTAATGTTCATTATATCATGGTACATGTCTGCAAAATCTAAGTGTGGTTTGCATATTTATGCCAAAGAAGGCTTTAAATTCTAAAATAACTATTAGAATAGTGCTTGGAGGACAGAACTAGGTCAGATGTGAGACATAACTAGGTATTAATACTTATACGAACTTGTTGTATAGGTAGGTAGGTAGTAGGTACTTATTACCTACTCCTTTTTTCGCTCACTTACACATAAAAGTTACTACCGAATCCAGGACCTCCATGTGTAGCATTCCCGCTTGGTAATCAACCCTCCGCCTGCCCTCAAACGGTGCCCCCGAACCATGATGATAATGATCCTTGCTAGCTGTTCTTGGATGTAATTTGAACAACTACAATGCAATGTGCGTCGTCCCTAAGCGCAACATTTGCCGCTAACGATAGCGCGTATACATTAGTAATAATTATTGGCCGCACAGCCAACGCAGCTCGCCTAATTACTGACCCTTGTACACGGTTAATTTATTCTGTATTACACCTACCTACATTCTGCGATGACAACGACTACCCAGATATAGGCTGTATGCCGACTTTTTTATTTCAAATAAGAACAGTGTTCAAATTAGGATTAGGTGCGTAATTACGTATTTATTGTTTAATTCACGACTTGCATGTTAGACCGAGAAAACTCGGAATCATGAATATTCTCAAGAACAATTTTAAGCTACCTACACCTATTTTTCGTTTTCTCAAACCCCTATAAGTACCGTAGCTATTTATTATAAATTTCATCGAAGACTTTTTGGAGACTTTTATTGCTAGTCGCTCTGTTAGCTGTAGAGCTTGCAAACTCCCATGACTCCAACATTTTGAAAAAAATCCAAAATGTGAATCGACAGAAAAAAATATATAATCAGCGAACCAACTCACCAAATTTGAAAAATGCGACCTGTAGACGAGAATATCCGGATATACGAGTGAATTTTTCACCAATCTAAAATGAAGACCTTCGCTTTCGCTCGGTCAATAAACGTACTTATTGTACGCACTTGCTATGCATGCTATACTTTCTAATGAAAATATGTAGGTACCTACAATAATTATCTTACTTATTGTAGTTATTGTCATAAAATCGAACCCAAGAAACCTCTTCTAACTTAATGCCGTTAAAGTCATGTTAAATTTACTACTTAGAAACAATCGAGTTAGCGACATAGTTAAGAACGACCGTAAATCAAAGTTTAAGCTCTCGTAAAAACTTACCCGCTACTATGTATGTCGGGAATAACGTGTCGCTAGCGCATTATATCAAAACTAACAGGGCAATTCAAACGTACACTGACATGTCAGTAGTCTGAATTTGCCTCTAACTCATTACATGTTTTGGTACTCATAACTTGGTTCAGGACAATATTTTCCGTGTAATTTAAATACCATGTTTAAGCAAATAAAACTCTGAATATGAATTTAATTTTAATTACACTAAATTAATTTTATATTTAATACTTAAAGAAAAACGGGTACTTACGTTTGTACACAAGCTGCATTGAAATGTTTTTTATGTCACTGACAGTTTGTATTTTATGTTCAAACAAAAAGATGGTTTACGCCTAGTACTAGGCGTTCTCGGCATTATCAGAGGAGCATAAAATTACACGTGGCACTAAGAAAGCCGTATCCTACTGGAAACGAACTGTCCACCTGACACATTATCGCGTCGGTTAAATAATAAAAATATATTAAATGGTAAATTTTGAATAATATGGGATTCAATTTGATTATCGTCTATATTTTGATAAGTGTACCGAATATGAAATTGTTGCGGTCTAAAGAGAGTTTAGTACGCTAGAAAAAAAACAACGGATTGCACTCCGGGAGTGCCGACAGAAGTGAAAACTCAATGACTCGTCCAAAATGTCTGCAGCACTATGTATGTATAATTTGACCCATCCTCCTTTCTATTGAAAAACTTTAGTTCCGAAATTGGAGTGTATACTGTAGTTTCCTAAATGGCAGTTAATACCATTCTCATTTTTTTCCACTTTTTATTTTTCTCGTAAGCTTCATTTATCAATAGCAATTATAATCATTCTCATATTTACCCATTCTATGTATTTATTAGTAGCTTATTTTCTCGATATGTTTTTGAACCGTTTTCATATTTACCCATTCTATGTATTTATTAGTAGCTTATTTTCTGCCTGACATAACAACAACAAACTATGAAAAACGCTGGGGTGTCCATCAAATCTGGAGTTCGTCGGACTGTTTCTTTTCAAAAAACATTTCCTTTGCAACTTAACTAGACGGAGCCCCGCTTCGCGGGGCTCCTATTTCTGAGCGGTTTGCCCTTCGGGCATCTGAAGCTACCTAACGAACCTAACCTACCTAGCTATTGATTTAGTGAGACGTCCGTGAAAACATTACACTTTGGGGAAAAAAGCGTAGGTAGGTAAGTAGGTTAGGTTCGTTAGGTAGCTTCAGATGCCCGAAGGGCAAACCGCCCAGAAATAGGAGCCCCGCGAAGCGGGGCTCCGTCTATTTAAGTTGTGGAGGAAATGTAATACGGCGGATTATACAATCTGACTACGACATATATAATAAGTGTTCCGGACGTTTGTATGGAAAATAATGCGAATGGTTACAAAACATACCGGGAAAATAACTTTTTCAAAAAAAAATAGAATGGAAAAATATGCGAATGACTAAAGTTGCTATAGGGAAAGGAAGATTACGAGAAAAATATAAAGTGAGAAATAATGCGAATGGTATTAACTCATTGATATAGTATAAAGAACTGGATACCCAATCAGCCGCCAAAAATGGCCCCACAAAAGTGATGTCAAAACAGATCATGCATTACTTTTTCGTTTAGTCTTGTTTGAAACGCTCAAATGTGAAGTTGTCAACAATTACGAAATGTGCCGTTAAAATATGTAAAAATAACAATGATAAAACAAGGAAAAAGGATGGAATGTATTTCTTTCGGTTAGTTCTTTGGATAGCATTACATAATTTATGTAATCTGGTGGTAATTTTATGGTTTTGAATAAATTAATTTGTTAGTACCAAAGAAGGGATGTTAAGGAACAAAAATCTAATGAGTCGATGTGAGGTCAATATTTTTTTATATTTTTATATGGAATTCATAAGAAATAATATTATGTTTAAATTCAAGATTTCCAAGAAAACCTATGCGACGTGCAAAGTGGACTGCTATTTAATTATAGCAAGAGATAGGGGTGATGCAGTTTTAAACAAGGCAAAACGGCACTTGTGTGTTCGGCCCATTTCCCTGTTTCCGACATATACACCACCAATAAGGGCTTATATCGACTAACTGTAAATGCTAAACCTGTCGGAACACAGTGACAACCACAGGATTTTTTTTATAAAGTATAGGTAGACTTTATAAAAAAAATCCAATCAGTATCTAAATGTCCCCGTGCACCCGCGCTATGAGTAAATGTAGATCTTAAATACACAGTTATTTAATAAGTAGAATTTATTTCAAGGAAATTAGTATTTAAAGACGTATACTTACGAATTAAAAATTTAATTTGTTTGAATTTGAACCACGAATTAATTTTATTTGAGCTCCCGATTAAATTAAATTTGTTTTATTTATTACTTCAATTGGTTTTCCTGTACAGTAATACATATTAAAGTGTACCAAAGTGACTCCATTCGTTCATTATTCTCGTTTGACGTTGTTTGACATAAATACGTTACGTTTAGTGCCATCGGACTAAATTTTTTAACAGTGTTGGTACTTATGTTTGCAAATTTGACACTTAATGCTTACGACATTAAGCTCTTTTCTGTACGAAACATTTATCTTGACTCAAAATTTACGTAAGCGTTTTTATCATCAATGCAAATGGTGCGAAACGTCATTGGGATCCACATTCCTTGACGTTTTTGTTCTGCTTTGTGTGTCTATTTCTTTTATATTAAGTCAGTGTATTAACTGCAATTAGGAAATAACGATTTTCGGAACATACAGTATACACTCCGAAATTGCTGGTCAGTGTGAGCTTGTTTAAAATTCGAAATTCAAATTTGTAGCGTTATTAATTGTTTAAAATTCGAATAGAAATTGTAAAGTTACCTTGCAGACCTCGCATCTAAATATATTTGGTCATGATATTTTGAGTTTTAGTCACCAGTTCACTTTTATTAGCGATTTCATCAAGATGTAGCTTTATTGAATTATATTTGAGTGATATAAAGTTAGAATGTAACTGTGAGATCCTCGTATTTCAGCCCGTACAAGATTAGAACATTGAGGTTTATTGCTTAATATAAAAGTCCAGTTTTAAATAATTGACCTGATTATGATACGTTATGACTAAAGTTCTTTGGTGAATAAAAACGAAACAGCAGGCTCAGGCATACATTTTCGCCGCGCGGTAGAAAGAGAGCTAGGGCTACGCCTTACGCCTTACGCCTTATGCTGTCTAGAGTTTATCAATTTTTCCCCACCTCAAAAAGTGCACAGCGCCGCTAAAGAAGTTTTCACTTCAAAAATATGTGGTTTGTGAGTATCCAACCACAATAATGAAATATACTGTAATGTCAAATTGTGTCTATCTTCATCACTCTTTTGTCGTCCCGTATCATGACCCAGGATACCTTAAAAGTATCTTGGTCCAACATATGACGCATCACTACGCCTTTGTTGTTTTAACTTAGGACCCGTATGTACATACTTACTCTAACGGAGATTGTTCAGAACGGGAAAGGTTTATAAGGACGCGGCCGCATGGAAGAGTTAATCGAGCGTTAGCGCGTTAGATACAAGCTGGGAATTCTGCCCGGCGTACAATAAAAAATCTTGTACGAATCCTAGAAACTAACTAGTCCAATAAGTAACAACAAATAATGTTACACCACTTTTACAAAATATATTGAAGTGTAGCTGTTCTAGTGTTTCGATCTATATATAGGTAATTAAATGTACACAATATTTTTTTTAGTTACTGGAATCTTACATTTTTACATATAATGTTAATACGATAAAAATGTAGTGTTATAACATATAGCCGATCTGTTGACGGGATCGGAAGGTAGCTATGTAAACTCTGAAACTCTGACTCGTTCGAGGTGATGAATAATAGGTAAATAAATAGAACTATGTATACAAGCAGCAAAAACTTTAATTTTTTATCACATCATTACGGGCTTAAAATGACAAACAAAAACGGATTTGTCATACTATGCTTACTTTACCGTTTATACTGGCAAGAGGTGTAATTTTCAAGATATTTAAAAATGTATTTTAGTTACTTTATTAAATTAATTAGCTCGGGCCAAAGTGATGCTCATTAAGATAAATTTCTTTTGAGATATATTTTGGTTCTTGAATACAATTAAATTAAATGAGCTAAGAAGAAACGTTTTTATGTACCACTTTTATAATAAACAGATATTAGTTTACGTACATACAAATATGTGGTGTAGGTATACAAATTAAAACATAATACAAATTACAAAATCAATTGTATGATGTATATTCTTCGCTTTGGAAGCATATATGTATTATTTAGAATTAATTTATTTGTTATCAACACAGTTATCAATATCTTCCTATTGCATGAAGTCAATAAGTTTACAGAAAGGAAAATAAAATGTTTTGTTCTTATATAGTTAGGCAAATTAAAAAGCTATTCTTTGGATATAAGACAAGAGAAACAGCTTGATTTTCATTCATTCATGTAGGGAAAGTATTTGAAAAAAGATCGGAATAATACGAAATTATGTTAACTTGAAAAAATATACTCCTTTGTGTTATAAAACTAGAGCCTTTAATTAGGGCGAGCGAAGCGAGCCCTATCACTATTCGACAAACTATGCATTCTTGTGGTACACTTTACGGAAAAACTACTGCACTGTTAGGTTTGAGATTTAACATAGTAATTTAAATTCATGTCTAGATGTGTTATCAAACATAAAAATATCATTTTATAAACCTAAAAAAATTTAATAATGTAATAACACTTTGTATTACTACTAGCGCCATCTGTTGGCAAAATAATGAATTAACATTCGTGCTAATGTTAATTATTTATTTCTCTAACAGATGGCGTTAGTAGTAAAAAAATAAATATTGGACGTCGTTATACAAATTGACTAAGCTCCAGAAAAGCTCAAGAAGGCTTGTGTTGTGGGTACTCAGACAACGATACCTATGTGGTGTTTTCAATTTCAATAATGTCGATGGCGCTTATACGCCATTAACAACGATGAATACAAAAGTGGGTTAAAATTTTGGATTCAGACCCACCTCGCTTCGCTTGGTTTGATTCCCAATTTAGCAATTAAGTTTCTGTGAATACCTACTAGAACAATCAATCTTGCTGTATATTCACTGCGGAGGTCAATTTACTCATGTGTTTTGTGACGCTGATGAACTGATCAGTCATGTTGTGTTAGCAAACGTAAATCGGGTATTTTCAGTTCGAGAAACAGTTTTGGCGCCATTCATTTATTACGTAAGACGATTTTAGGGTGGAGGGGGGTCGAACATATCTTATTTTTTCCAATTTTTTCTTACTAGGGGGAGGGAGGGGGTTTTTATAGTTCTTACGTAGGTAAGTAAGATCACAAAGATGCGATATTTTTTAATTTCTACGAAATTATGACGTTTAAAATAATAATAATACTTCCACACTCTATGCTATCAAACACGGTGCAGAGTTAGCTTAAACGAGCTCAAGTACCTGTGTCCTGTACAAACGTAAGTACGTACAAATAAACATCCATAAAAATATTTTTTTGAATAATAAACACAAAAAAAACCAAACGTGTACTCATTTTTTCATTTAGATTCTTACGAAATATATGCTATTATAGGGGTAAGAGAGGGAGGGGGTCAGCCTATTCTTATTATTTCTTACATATAGGGAAGGGGGTCAAAAACTGGCAAAAATTGTCTTACGTAATTAATGAATGGCGCCTTTAGTGTTACTATTGCTTGGAACAGCTAAAATTATAAATAAAGATCATATTATAATACAAACTTCAGCGACTTAGGGCCGATACACGACTGCAACTTGTATGGGAACTACACGCCGACTGCACGCCAATTGCAACGTCAGCGTGCAGTTCAACAAAATGACCCAGAACCCTGGCAGTTCCTAGTGGAACTCAGGTTTGGTGCAACACAGGCACACGCTGTCTTAATCAATCGACACGTCTTGATGAGCACTTATAGAGCTGATACTGAACCTTGGCTGTACCTAGTGGAACTTAGGTTTGATGCAACATAGAGACACACGATGTTTTGGACATCCGACTCGTCATGATGAGCACTTGGAAGAGCAGTACCCAAGATAGAGCTGATGCTGAACCCTGGCAGTACCTAGTGGAACTCAGGTTTGTTGCAACATAGGCACACGCTGTTTTGGTCATCCGACTCGTATCGATGAGCACTTCGGAGTGTTAAGTAGTACCCAAGATAAAGCTGATGCTGAACCCTGGCTGTACTTATTGCAACTCAGGTTTGGTGCAACATAGACACACGCTGTTTTGGACATCCGACTCATCATGATGAGCACTTCGGCGAGCAGTACCCAAGATAGAGCTGATGCTGAACCCTGGCAGTACCTAGTGGAACTCAGGTTTGTTGCACTTAGGAGATTAAGTACCCAAGATAGGTTTGGTGCAACATAGGCACACGCTGTTTTGGTCATCTGACACGACTTAATGAGCACTTAGAAGTGCAGTACCCAAGATAGAGCTGATGCTGAACCCTGGCTGTACCTAGTGGAACTGTGTGTGTGTGTTTATGTGCGAAGCAGCGTGATTACCGCCAGTAGGTGTCCAGACGGGATAGTTTTTCGCTCAACTGTGTGGTGTGGACACAAAAATTAAATTCAAGGACATTGGCTCGCTGACCCAACATTATGTAGGAAAGCCAGTTGGCTCCCTTACAAAAAGTACTGGGCGACCGTGTAGGATGTAATAATAAGCGCTTATGAAATTATTGTATATTAGGTATATGTGGATGATATTGGCAATTTGATTTTGTCGTCTGGACACGTTTTTAATGGACAAAGTAAAAGCTGTAACAGACAGGCGTACCAGACAGCAACCGGGGTCCGGTTAGTATATTTCTTTCTCGCTCTCACTTATAGCTGCGTCCTTAACGGACTTATTACGTACCTACTCGATCGAACATGGAACAAGCCTCGGACTGGATCAAAGTCGCGGCCCGGTACGTTTAGGTAGGAAAACTCCGCGAGCCCTTACAAAGCTCTGCTTTTTGCTAGTATTATTATGTAGATGTATTATATTAATAATATATTAATAAAACGGGTAGGTATCTGAATACAAAACATACATAGACTACTTGTACTACTTATACAACTGTTGCAGGATACATTAAACCGAGTGCTAAGTTAGAGTAACTAGTACATAGTAGGTAAGTCATTAGTACTAAAACTAAGACCAGCATAAGACCGCGTAATGTGCAATGGGGTCGAGCGCGAATTCTCCCAAAGTGGTCGCAATAAAAAGAACTATTAGTAGACGGTGTAATCGCTGAAAACGCTTTGTTGAAGTTGAAATAAGAATAGGTATAAATTAGAGACGCTTGGAGGCACTTTTATTCTGGAGGCTGGAATGCTGCCGAGTTGTGATTTTATGATACCTATTTATTTAAATGATGTTTTCTTTGTGCATTCACATAGAGAAGTAAACGCTCTTAATTTTAACTCACGAAGATCAGATATTGTATGCGATTATAGGCATAGCCGTTGCTTAATAGCATTATACTTCAAAGATTTTTGTTTTTAAGTTTACATTACAAATACAGTTTGCAAAGCCTTACACTTCCCATTATACAAAGCCTAAATACAATGCTGCCGTCAAATAGTAGAACGCTGCAAGCCAAAAAACGTAGTATTGAGAAAAACGCGTTTAAAGGTTTAAACAGTTCAGCCTTTGTAACACCTATTATTTATGAACTTATCATGTTGAAATTTAATCAATATATACCTAATAGTGCATTTTATATAGACGTCTAAAGACATTTTTATAAATTAGTGTATTTACTTAAATATTAGCTATAAAGTGTTCTGCCAATAGGATTCTACAAAAAATACCAAAGAAAACGTCTTTGCAAAATGCTGTAACTCCATAGTTACATCATTTTGCCACAGTTATTTCCTAGTTGCATCGTTTTGGCTATTAGGTTAGAACTCATAAACTGATTCATTGAAAGAAGAAAACACTGTAAGTGCAGTGCTTAAGATGGATATATAATTAAAAATAATGAAATTACGTAATTGGATTTTTTTTAATTTAAACTTTAATAAACGATATTACGATCATTTTCTCAGTCTCTTGCCGCATTTTGGCGTATTATATGTTGTTAATTTAACAATATTATATGCAAGCAGAACGCTGCAAGTAGCACTTACAGCGTTCTGCTTTACCCAATGTCATCAATATATCATCATGTATTTGAACTAAAAACGCGTTAACTCTTGTTACATTGTTTTGGTATGCTTAGACTATAGTTGCCGCGTTTTGACAGTTTTCTACAGACTTAATTAAAAGAGATATCAAAAATCTGAAAAAAGGGGAGAAGAACATGAAAGGAATCATTTGATCGAAGGTAACTTGAAACGCTGTAACTCGAGTTGCAGCGTTTTACCATTTGACGGCAGAAGGATTCCCAATTTATTAATTATCATATTGATTGGTTGACTGGTAGATAATGCCTTAAGGCATAAAGTCCGCCATTTGTACCTTCATGTATTGTGCCATAAAGTTTAAATAAAATAAATAAATAATTTTGTATAGGTACCTATATGTTGTCGTTATAAAACTATACATATTTACACTAGAAAACGAATCTGAGATAAGTTATTTAATTTGACAGTCGATCACATCCTAAGTTCTTATTCTACACTAATCCACTACCTATGAACAACTGCTTAAAATGAGGCATGTAATATTGACGCTACCTTATTCACTTAATTATACACCTTACCAAAAAATTAGGTCATCGAATTTAACGATTTTGTCCGCGTAATATTCGGTCGTAATTAAAATTATTAACAATGTTTGAATAATCACCAGGGAATATATACGTTTCGAATTTAACTATCCGATACTAATTACGCTCATGTGGTTTAACCGGGCGCCATTTGCAGGCGGATCAACAAATGAATCCAAAATTAATTTCTGTGTTTAGAATAGTTGCTGAATACAGAATACGTTAGGGGTTAGGGTTGTGTTCGATTAATGAAATAACGCATTTCTCTAATTATTATTATTTTTTTGAATAAAATGGGTCATCTTTATCTTGTCACGCTTGGATATTTAAGCTAACTGCAGAGGATTATGTTGTCCTGCCTGAGTTGCTAAAAACAGTTTACTATACAAGAAGTTGGTAGTTTTGTAGTAAACTTCATAAATCCATTGGAACTCCGCAATTAAGTATACACAATTAAATGGTTAGTTACCCTCAGAACATTAAAATAACCGGCGGTGTCTTTAGTGTTGCTTTCAAAGCATAATCTCTCAAAAGTATGACGGAAAAACTAAATGACATCAATATTTAGGCAAACAAAATGAAGCCCTATCCCACCTAAATAAAGATTAGATTAAATGCAAAACAGCTCATCTGACTGGGCCATCGAAATCGTCATAACAAATTTGCATTCACAATCAGTTGAAACAAAAGTCATCTGTATTCTAAGTACATAGGCTGGAACCAGGGTGTGTGTTAAATCGCGTAGTGTTCACAATGACAGGAATTGTGACGTCATTAACGCCTTGCTTGGTGTTAAATTCCCGTTGATTTATGTGTCTGTGTGCAGCATAAAGCCGTAAGCCAGTGGTTAGAGAAAAATGAACTTAGTAGCTTTAAAGCTGTAGTATATTTTAGATTGTCCGGTAATTGAAATATTATATATTACGTTATACATATATTGTTTGGAACTTGCTTTCAACTGTGTAGGTACATAATCAACAGCAAAGGAAGCTAATCAAGCGATGAGTTCAAAATGATCTCAACAGAGCGTTACCTATTTTTAAGCTAAATTAAGCATGTAGAGGTCTTTTTGAATACCTGGTCACTATGGGCATACTTATGCTGGTGACTTTATCCATAGTTTGCATTGTTTTCTATACTCTTATCAATTTTTATGTCGTGATTTCGGGGTTGGTCCCACAGTAAAAGTTGCTCAATATATAGACCCCCTAAATATATTGTAGGTACGTCTTATTAATTAAAATAGGTAGTATGTTACAAATTAATATGGTAATTATTACTTTTGCACATCTCTTTGTCATGTTCATAGTTCATTAACTTCCGTAATACCCAGTTTGTCAACAAACCGCAAATTATTCAGAAACTCACTTCAAGTTTTTAATACCCACTCTGTTATTATAATACGCAACAAAGTTTAATTGCCAACTTGAACAGGCGCAGCCTTGTGAGTACAATCACGACACGAGGAAGAAGAAAAGCTGTCATAATATTACCATATTATCCTGCTAGTAGGGGTGCCAAAAATAACCTTCAATTGCTAATATAAGTAATGTTAAGATTTTCATGATTCATATGCAATTATAAATGGCTAAACGCATAGCCATGGAGAAGCGATCCTCCACTATCCTCTTAATTAAACAGAATAAATTACAGTTAAAATAAAATAATTACGAGACATTGTTAGAGACGGTTCGGAAAGAGAAGAGTCGTGGAATGTATTGGGCCCCATACATTTCACGACTCTTCTCTTTCTGCACAGACTCTAAAAGTTTGTACCCTGAACGATTTACGACCCTTACCTACTATTTTGTGTATGAACTAATATTAAAGAAAGATATTTAAATACAAATACCCTTAAAGTACGTAAGTAAATATTTACGTAACATAACGTCTTTCATTTAGTCTCAAGACCAGCCCCGAACGGCACTCCTCCAAAATCAAACACATTTTAAACGTCACGATAGCAGACGAAAATGAGTTTTTTGACGCAAATTTATGATTCCGGCTGCAGGCGACGTGCCATGGAAGCTAAGCGATGCCATTTTTTAACATTCAGATAATATTGCAAGACGTTATTTTTAAGAAACCTCATATCTCAGTAAATAACAAACTTTGGAATAACTGCCATGAGTCTTGTTGATAAAGCTTAAAATCAGGCAGCAAACGGGAAGAACGTGTGAGGTTACAAATGTTATTGTAAGACGTTTTATCTTGTTCATCGTTTATTACGGAGATATGCCGCCGGCTATTTGAAAAAACGAGTAACATTGCTGATGGGATTTTTTGTCTTAATATAGGTTTTGTGACTTGTATTCGTTTTTTCTCTGCGCTATAGGGACCGTGAAGTCTTCCACCTGGCCCCTATTTCACCATGGTGACAGGTGCGACAATTGTCGACATCACTGTTACTGACGTCACAGGCCTCCATAGGCTACGGTAACCACTTACCATCGGACGGGCGGTGTGCTTATTTGCCACCAACATTTTATTTTTAATAAAACTCCATTATATCGCCTATAAATAAGTACTTATTTTGCCAAGCTAATGACAATTGTCACAAGAAACACGACACTTGTCCCGAAAATCCGACACAGAACTCATTTCCTGTGAAGAATTACACGAAATTCTTTTAAATCTTGTGACAATTGTCATAAACATCGCAAGAGAAATACCTGATTATTTCCGATATAATAAAGTTTTTTTTAATAATACAATGATGGTGGCAAACAGGAATACGGCCCGCCCGATGGTAAGCGGTAACCGTAGCCCATGGATGCCTGTGACGTCAGCAACAGTGATGTTTTACAATTGTCGCACCTGTCACCTTGGTGAAATAGGGGCCTGGTGGCAATAAATGGAATACGTTTCCACTTACTACGAATTTACAAGTGCGACAGAGAGGCAACACGTCGAACATGGTAGGCCCTCAGGCACCGAAATATGATCCATTATTAATTAATTGCTTTAAATATAAAATCAAAAACAAAATGGGAAATGTAGTTAATACGCCATACTAGATTTGATGTTCCTAATACAGTTTCTATTGTCTGGGAGAGGACACTGACTTCTGTAACATAGGTCTTTACCTACTTATAGTTCGTTTTTTTAGCATAAGAAATAAGGTAAACAATCTTGATGTGTCTTTTAATTGAAAAACACATTTTAAAAATAAGTTACGGCAAATATGTAACAATTATGAATCTAATACGATCATTTATATTCTTCTGCTTTCATAAGTAATTAGTTTTTGATTTTTAAAAAGCGTTTTTCAATTAAAAGACATGTCAAGATCGCTTACCTTCTTGCAAGTTCTTTTTAATGCTAAAAAAACGAACTATAGCTCAGAAGTCAGGGACTTCAACACCTACCTTGTGACTTGTTTTATGTCAATATAAAATTATTATTTTTTATTTTTTTATTTAAATTATTTCCCAAGTATTGTTCCGGCTTTTTGCCATGGCTCATGGGGGCTTTGGGTCCGCTTGGCAACTAATCCCAAGAATTGGCGTAGACACTATTGATTACGAAAGCGACTGCCATCTGACTTTCTAACCCAGCTGGGAAACCAGGCTTTAATGCAATTTATTCTTTTTCCTCGCTATGTTTTTCTACACTGAAAAGCGACTGATATATTATATATATTTAGTATAGAAGAATCGTCGGGTGACAAGTAAAAGTCACTAACTAACATCATTGAAATTATTGGTCAATAAACCGTGTTACAAGTGTAATAAAGTGCATTAATTGTTACTTTAATTTTTTGATAGTATGTACTTAGTGACTTTTACTTGTCACCCGACGAAATATTGTATGTATTAATATTAGCAATATTAATTAGGAATACCTTCCACCGGAATATACTTTAGTGTGGTTAAGATGTGGCGTCGGAAACGGATTTACGGTACATTTTTAATGTAATGAATTGAAAGAAAGTTATCATTCCAACCATTCAAAGATGATGTAGTAGGTATGACACTTGAACAGGTATAGTAAGAACTTGTTCGCAAGAGTTGCATCTTTGTAAAAGTCATTAAAAATCTACCTCATCCGTTCGGTAGATCTTCCTCGTTGGCCTCAATTATGTATAAACGCAGCTTCAGTTTTCGTTTCCAAATTTTTTAATTACTCTCGTGCGAACAAAACATTATTTATGCAACAATTCGCCAGCGGTTGGCGATTGTTTAATGACGTATAATGTGCATGGTATTTTTTTCTGTTCTGGGAGCTATAAAACTATTAATTTGTATCCGATTATGCCATTTTAGTTTACCTTTTCACATGTTACTCTTCGCTCTAAAAGAAGAATGTGTATAATATAAATAAGTTATACAGATTATCTCCATTAATGCAAGGCTAAGTTCAATAAACAAGTACAAGTATATAAAGAACAAATAGTAAATGCATTACGCAAAACAAGTAAATTGAAGCTTGTAAACCCAAAATAATATATTAAAATTACATGGACAAATTAATTACATTCCTAAAGTTACCTATTCATTTGAATCATGATCAAACTATACAAGTCTTGACAAGAGCGATTTAAAGAATTGCAACAGTAGCGGAAAACAATTAAATTGTGCCATTTACCACATTTAATAAGCATCGTTCAAAACTCATCGGACATTTTTAATCGTCGACAACATCACAGTCGGTGTGGTCATTACGCTATCGACGGAAGCGTCGGTCGTTAGAACGCCTCGCTTGTCACTTTTATCTGCACCCTACCCTACTTGTTTATGTCTGCTTTACATTGTTACATATATTATGTTGTCCACTACTCAAGCGTGGGTCTAAATATCTAGAAACCTTAAACAGTTGCTGCATACAAATATGTTTATTTTATCCATTTATTTATTTTTAAGCTACCCGAATTCCATCACTTGGCTACGGCTAAACACGTGCCTTATTAACTAATAGTTTGAGGTTGAACATAGGTATTTAGATGTTATAGAAGTATACACAACTTTGGGAAAAAAAAAATATTTTATTAAATATTTTGATTTGTGTTTTGTAAGTAGTCACACTAAGTAATACAAGGTGTTACACCAGCCACTGAAATTGGGAAGGGTACACGTTGTATAGGTTATACTGAGCAACAGTTACTATGGGACCAACCCCGAAATCGCGAAAAAACTATTTACTCTTCCATGCTATTTGGCTGGCTTATGTTGATATCTTGTGCCTCGGATTTTCCCG
Organism: Cydia amplana; assembly: GCF_948474715.1. Lineage (NCBI taxonomy): Eukaryota > Metazoa > Arthropoda > Insecta > Lepidoptera > Tortricidae > Cydia > Cydia amplana. The sequence continues at coordinate 14,090,649 of NC_086070.1, read as the reverse complement.
GTCCCATAGTAAAAGTTGCTCAATATAACCTGTACCTACAACGAGTACCACTTTCAGTGGCTGGTGCACAGACCAACCCCTATAGACAGAGCTTATAGGACGACTCGCGGTCACCACCCGTATGGTGCATAGGTCAAATATAATATCGCACGCGCGCCGCTCCGATCAGTAGCGACCAAGCTTACGACCTGTTAGCAGTGTGCACGTGTCTAAGAAAATAAATCGTAAACTATTGAATTCTTGAGGAAATCATGGGATATTGCAGCGTAATATGGTGTGGCAAGTCATCTTAGACTTCTACTTACAAAACAGATGGAATTACCTTCGACGGGAAAGTCAAATTCATTATTTCGTTGAAAATTGTTTCTTGTCCGCGGGGTTCATTTTATAGTGGTCAATAAGCTCAGGGCGAAGTATGTCCGTCCCTTTTCGTCAACTTGAAAATGCAATGTGCTATCCCTTTCACGTTACGACTAGGGATGCGACGATGATGGTTTCGTCAGTTGCGCGAACTTCGTGCCTTCGTTCGTACCGTATTGTACCATTTTAACAAATATAAAACAAAACTGTGATTCTCTTTTCTTTTAATTGAATATAATAATGTAATTAATCTGTAGTTTTAATATAATGGTAGTTTATCTTAAATATTAAGTAGGTATACGTATTTTCGTTTTTTGCTAATAGTATAATCATTATAGAGTTCTAGTATTAAAATAAGAAATGGGTGAGTTTTTTTAGAATCGCGTAGGTGCGCAGTTAGGTCTCATGCTCATGTCACCAGATGGGCCTCATGATGAACTTCAAAGAAGTGCGAGGGAACTAGGTGTTGGTTTGTGATAGGCATATGTTGTGTGGGTTTTTTAGAACCTAAACTAAATGATAACAATTTTACCACAATAAATTACTGTACCACTGTACCACTGTCCGTAATGAACGTGTCCCATCCCTACGCTGACACGTGACATCGCGCCATATTTGAAACGACCAATCGCAACGCCGTGAGTACCCCTCCCGCACCTCACAGTTTGGTGAGTTGCGTCGCGAACAAAATGACCAATATTAGGTTTCTATAGGCGGTATTCTATGGGCTGGTGTAACACGTTGTATATAAATTAATATCTGGGTGACCGAGCTTCGCTCGGAAAACATATAAAAACTCGAAAATGCGCGTTTTCCCAGAGATAAGACCTAGCTAGATCGATTTTTCGCCCCCGAAAACCCCCATATAGCAAATTTCATCGAAATCGTTAGAGCCGTTTCCGAGATCCCCGAAATATATATATATAAATAAATAAATATATAAATAAACAAGAATTGCTCGTTTAAAGGTATTAGATAGATAAACTGAAATAAATGTCTAAAATATACTAAAGAAAAAGTGACCAGCCCTCCAGTGGTGAAGGCCGGACTCGGAGGGCTTCGTCACTTTTTCTTTAATAAATGACATCTAAAAAAATCGCGGGTTAGCAACACTGTGCTCAAATAATTCCAAAACGCGTGTCATCTGTGTTTTATCTGTGGAATGTGGATCGTGAATGACAGCCGTCACCTTATTTGTTTTCATTTGGTTTTCATTCGGAATCGTTTCTGTTTCAAGAGATATTTCTGCTGTCACCATTAAATACCAATACATTAAATAAGAATAAGCAAAGCTAAGGGGCCTACAATGTACAATCATGCTCGTTGATGGTAAACATTACTAAAAATTGAGGTTATGACAAGTACTGGAAGAACTCTTTCGAACTTTTAAGATTATGTTCAGTTTTTTTGTTTTAGGGTTAAAAGGCATAAATAAAATTAAAACGTATGCCTAAATCTATCCAACAAGACCATAAATTGTGTCCTGGAAACCGTCCATAGGCCCACATGTCTAATATTTTCAGCAATCAGTTGTGACTATTTACAAAGGTAAACCTTTTAAACAGTATTAAGAGCCTTGATTATATCGCCGTTCTTCCGCAATATCTACCTAATCTATACATGTTTGTTGCAGGATTAAATCTTGCCCAATATAAGGCGTTCGTAGTAGGTAGTATCTCTTCAGACAATACTTACCTATGGCGGTTTATGTACGTGTACAACGCAACCAAGTCGAAAAGTGACTTTTATCTTATTTACCTTTAAATTAAATAAACACCCAAATATCAGTTGTTTTATTTTTAATATGTATATTGTACAATATATACCAATCAAAAAAATTACACAGGTATGTCATATTCATCCAGAACAGTACACTAATTTACATTAACAAGTGGCATATTATATTGTAAATAACAAATATTATCTGCATTTTGATATGATTTTATTTTAGTAAACTTAGAAGACATAGATAGGGAACAAAGAGAACATAAGCACTACGATAGGGAGTTGTTTTTGATATCTTCAAATTTGTTCATCATTTTGATTAACATTGTTTTAACATCGCTTTTAAATTGTCCAAAATGTTTCAATTTTTTTCAATAAACCGCGAGTGACAATTTGAATTGACGTGCGCAGGGCGTGCTCAGCGGAAAAAAAAATCTTTTGGTTCGATGTACATTGCTGCTTTTCTTAGCGCAATACTGCTCTTTGAGTGTTGCCCTACTTTAGTTTGCTTTACATTGCTACTGACAAGATTTGGTTGACGGACTATATTTCAGTTTATAATTTTTAACCGACTTCCAAATCTCAAAGAAGGAGGTTATCAATTCGGTTGTATGTTTTTTTATATATTTTTTTTTATTTTTTTTTTTATTTTTTTTTTATGTTTGTTACTCCATATCTCCGTCATTACTGGACCGATTTTGAAAATTCTTTTTTTGATTGTATGTATATGCATACAGATTGGTCCCGTTTTTGTCAAAACCCAGTTCTGATGATGGGATCCATGAGGAATCGAGGGAACTCCTCAAATCTTAAAGGCATACATATAGTGATTTTTGTGTTTTTATCAATAAATCAAGCATATACATTCAGAAACGTGACATTTGATGAAGTGGAACTGCTGATGATGATCAGAACGGAACTCTTCAACGACGCATAGTTCACGTTTGGCGATTTGTCCTCTTCGTTATGTTTGTTAAGCAAGTTAAGTTTTTAAGCCACATTTTTGTCAAGCTCGAGTTCTGATGATGGGATCCATGAGGAATCGAGGGAACTCCTCAAATCTTAAAGGCATACATATAGTGATTGTTGTGTTTTAATCAACAAATCAAGCATATACATTTAAAAAGTAACATTTGAGGAAGTGTAACTGCTGATGATGACCAGAACGAAACTCTTTAACGACATAACGACGCATAGCTCGCGTTTGGCGATTTTTCCTTTTCGTTATGTTTGTTAAGCAAGTTAGGTTTTTAAGCCATATTTATGTCAAGCTCAAGTTCTGAACATGGGATCCATGAGAAATCGAGGGAACTCCTCAAATCTTAAAGGCACACGTATATAATTTTCTGTATTTTCATCATAAAATAAAGCATTAACATTAAAAACTGTCGCATTTGATGAACTGGAACTGCTGATGATGATGATCAGAACAGAACTCTTCAACGACGCATAGTACATGTTTGGTGATTTCGAATTTCGACTTTGACTTGGACTGGGACCCGGACTCGGATCCAGATCCGGCCTCGTACCCGGATCCGGTTCGGACCCGGACCCGGACCTGGACTCGGACTCGGACCTGGACTAGACCCGGACTCGGACACAGACCCGGACCTTGACCCGGAAAACCACTATGATACCTAAACTAAACAAACTACTATGATTACCTACCATAAAATGTAGGTATAAAGTATGATGAGGCCAAACCCCTCCCGCTCAAACCCCCGTACACCGCACCGCATGCGCCGTTAAGTGGGTTAGGTTAGGTTTGAACTGCTATCCTCACAGAACCGAACAAAAGTGGGTTAGGTTAGGTTAGAACTGCGAGCCTTACAGAAACGAAATGCTACTAGAAAAGTGGGTGGTTTTACCTCCTTTTCTACATAGCGCACCATCTACAATAATCTTTCACCGGGCCGCATAGAAGTCGGTTTTTTTTTCTTAAAAATTATATAGAAATATTTTAACAATTATTTATACCACGACCTATCTCTATGCAACAATTCTATCTTTTAAATAATTTAAATTCCTACACAAGTGGGCTATTAGTAAGCCGGTGAGCTGTATCAAGGAAGTTTTCAGAATGCGGGCACAATACATATTGGATCGCTCGCTTATTGCGCATGCATTTTTTACTCGGATCCGAACCTTTTATTGGATACTGCATATTCCATTATGCTCTGTTAGTGGAATGAAATATTTTCAAGATATTTTATTTATGAGGTTCGTTCTTCATCGGCGTAATTTGTATCATTGTCTAATAAAACATGGTCTTTTCTTCCCAGAGTGACACAAGCCTACGTCACAATAACATTGCCACTTTATATAGCGCTATTGCATATTATTGTATAGCGCTGTCGCATGATGACGTAGGCTTGTGTCAGTCACGTGGTCGGAAGAGAGTACCAGGCGGAGTATATTATTATACCATGATTTTCTATGAAAATGAACGGAGATATACAGTATACAAAAATGTATTAAATAAATTACTTTGACATCGACAAAATGTTCCTGTTGAACATTCGTGAATAAATTGTAATCAGACAGGATAGATCAAACTTCTTAGATTAAAACAGTCGCCATTAATAATGAGTGAAACGTAAACGACAACTGTCAAACAGAGGCAGTCACAAGTTTGATAAACAAGGGTTCCATTCCAAAATTTAAACGTGTGTCGGATCTGTGAATACGTTATTTCTGTCAAGTTGTAACACCGGTGTCAGTCAGCTATCGCCGCTAAGCCCAGGGCCTTCGGCTGGGCCTGAGATAAAGGCTGACAGGCGTACAATAGGACTCTAGGGTGACCACAAGTTGGGAGATAGGGTACAATATGATTCCGGCTTGTCATACATTGTTTTGAAAGACGCCATTTAGAACTAGTTAAGTAAATAAATGTCCGGTCATCTACACATGTTTCTAAATGACCTAGAAACGTAGATACTTCGGGTGCTCTTAAATAATCTGAATCATATTTATATTGAGGTAACTAAATATCTTATATGTTGATATTGCTGATAAAAACGTAATGAACTGGAAATAATCAAAAGTTTTATGCTGCAAAAACATTCATATAATATAAATAAATTTAAAAATGAAAAAAGGGCTTGAAGTGTATTTAAATCCGGTCCATGTCACGGTCTCTCATTCGGTCATGTGACGGATGTTGAAAAACTTAGCTACCGTTGTTGCTCTAGCTAGTAGAAAGTCGCCGTTCATTTGGTCACCCTACTACAAGCAGAGCGCTGTAAAATGTATGAGTCTACCCTCACTATCGACGTAATAGCGTAAATATCTGTAGGCGTCCGCTTTGTTTCACGAGCCTACAGGGACCAGCCGCGTTTTTTATTTATCGCTAAGGACTTTTATCTTAGAGCCCAAAACGTTTTTCTAATGAGAAAGTAAGAATGTGTAAGTTGATGTCAATGTTGGTTTTTCTATAAAATATGTAGGTACTCATGTCCCGTCTCGAGCTCAGTGAAATGTCCTGAAGACTATCGTAATAATAATATAAATATGCAGAAGGCGGTGATCTTGGACACGGCGCGGATAGTACGCCGGTTCCTCTCTCTGCAGCCCTGACCACCGGCAGCTTGGGCCTTGCCTCGCTGCTGGCGGCACCCTACGTTAGGTTTTTTATAATGTGTTTATATGTATTTTATTTTATTGTTTTGTAAGTGTTTTTATATTTTACTTTTATATCCATATTATAAATAACCTAACTTGTGATGAAAAATAAATAGAGTGATATAAATATTTTTTACCTTTACTCTCGACAAATTTCATCCAAATCCGATCACACGTTTTTGTGTGATTGAGACACAAACATCTTAAAATTATTCATAGGTACATACAATATTTTTTCATTTATTATATTTTTAAGATGATAATGAAACATAATAACCAGAAATTACCTAGTTGCGTTTCAGTTTTTTCGATAACCTAAACACAGTTTTGTCGATAATTTCCGCCCAGTAGGTAGAAAATCGCGGGTCTGCTTCCAACAAGTATATTATACATATAGGTACTGTTACTGGGGCAAATTGTTTGCAGGACGCCAAACACGCTCGAACTAACAATATTTCCCGGAAAACAATATTTCATACTAAAATCGAACACAGTTTTTTACTTAGCAGAATTAATAATAAATTAAATATGAGCGAATTTCGATGACTGCAGCAAAAACCCTACCTACCTATGTACCTATGCACGCATGCCCTGAGTATGCCTCGACTTGGAGGATTATTCTAGTTGTAATAACAAGTTACGATTTGATCTGGATATGATCTCTCAGTGTCAAAAGTGAAGAAATTCAAAGCCAGTTCAAATTCATAGCCTGTCGATTAAATTAACCCTCTTGCTCACCGGAATGCTGCTCGTTAAAACGCAAGACGAATACTTTTTTTTAGGAAATGGTTTAGGTAATTATATCAGCAGACAATTTGTAATTGTACCTACTTATAGGGGTTTTAAAACCATTTGATATAAAGTCACCCAAGAAGCACTAAAAAGAATTAACGAGCGGAAAACCTAAAAACTACAAAGTGTACTCACATTCATATTTATTTTTATGGGGATAACAACTTTTAATTTCATTGTGTATATTCCTTTAGAAAGCTATATAGGAGTGACCTAACGTAACAAGTAGTTTTTATATAAATAATTACTAGGTATCTATATATTATCATGCCGCGATCAGAAAGGGATTAGAAATAACAGATTTCCATACACTTACGTCAAAATCAATATGGATTGACAGCTATCTCAATCCCTTTCTAATCGCGATTCAGTAATACCTAGTATCTAATGGTACACGGCGGGAAGAAGTTGATAACTCGAGATATTTTATTGAAGAAATTTGAACTTAAAATTAAATTGCATATGGTTCAAATTTCTTCCATTTTTTCCCGCGAGTTATCAACTTCTTCCCGCCGTGTACGGCTATATAGGTACATTCAAGATTCAGGGCATGAATGGCAGTACTGTAACCGCTATCCCGTCTTCGTTTTAACTTTAGCTAAACCCTCGATATTAAACTGTTGCAAATAATTTAAATTGCATACAGCTCATTAATATGTATCAGAGAGTCTGCCCAGACGGTCTCGAGTGCGCGCAAACTGCTTCTCATTTCAATATTTTAAAGAAGTCTGTGGTGCCATAAATATTTTAGTTTTGTTTCATTAACGCCTTTTTGCTCTTTGTGTCGGTTTGGCAGCGTTCTTTCTTTAGTTTTCTACGAAAACGTGACACTTCACGTAGGGTAGGTACTTAAAGTCTATTTTTTTATTCGGTAGACTAAAATGACATTTCATAGTATGAAATGACACATGATGTTCATACTATGAAATGTCATTTTAGTCTACGGAATAAAAAAATAGACTTTACGTGTCAAAGTCAATGCGAATATCCTTAAGGTGCAGTGGGTTCAGCCAGCAGAGATTTTGAAAAATTGTGGCGCTTGGTTAGATAACTTCATCGATTTGAAACCTGACTAAACAACTTTAACTACATATAATATAGGTCCGAAACATGGGATTATTTTTTTAACAGTTTTATGCGAAAGCCTATGGGAACTACTTATAAAAATACTCAATTTTATTTTTGATCGAACTCATCGATAACTGTTTTGTTTATTTGTTAACTATAAATAACAATTCAAAACAATGATACCCGGGCACACTCAGCCATCTTGCTCACGGTAACGCTCAGTGAGAGTGAAAGAATAACCTGAACTCACGCGGCGCCCTAATGACTATGATTAAGTTTCATTCCATATTCAATCAATTTATTTCATTCGAATGACTATTATACTGGTACTAGTAATATCATTACTTGTAAATAATAAAATTGATCTGGCGCAACAATAACCTCCTAATAAATTAACTTGACGGTATCAGAAGTCAGTAACAATCTTAATTAAAACCGCACAAAGTATCGTTTCGCATTATTTGCGGTTCGACGAATATAAAGGCAGCCATTTACGAATATTATTGAATATTTTCGATTCATCAGGGACGGGAAAGAAAGTAAAAGAGTTTGTTCGTGTTTTACCATAATCTTGACAAAAAAAAAAAACTTAACTAAAATCTTGGGAACTAAAATTGATCGTGATTTTATTTATTTACAAAATGAATGTAATATTTAATATCTCCATCACTGTCCATCGTGCGAGCCATACGGGCCATTTTATATTTTAAGTTGTACATCACATTTTTTTTTTATTTGGAATTTTTCATGTTATATCTACTCAGAATCACGAGTTCTTTTTTTTCTTTTTCATTACCATTTTTCATAGACTTTGCATGACGATAACGGAATAGAAGAATAAAAAAAAATATTGAAATTTGCCGACATTTCTTTCTCCTATAAGGAGCTCGTGATTCTGAGTAGAACACAAAATTATAAAATTAAATTAAAAAAAAAAGTGTACCTAGTGTACAACTTCAGATAAAATTATCTGTGTGCTTGTTTGCCACCAGCGTGGTGTGAAATATATTAGTATTAACATTCATCTGTCAGTTAAAAACATACCACTATATATCGTAAACTGTAACTAACGGAACATTGCATGGCAGGCCTTGCCCAAACGACAAAATCAATAACTAATTAGCACTTTGTTCGGCGTTGGAATTACACTGTCGGGCGCAGCTGATATTACTCGCTATTTTCATGGATCTAATGCTCTCTTTTACTTCCCAGATCACTGAAGATAAGCAAAAAATTGATGAAATTGAAGTTGAACTTTGATCGGTTCGGTAGTTTTAGCGTGGTGGAGTAACTAATATTGATCAAAACATACGAACTTCAACTCTAATATTAGGGGATGGTACAAAATAAATATACCTACCACTACTATTGAAAAATATACTTATTCTTAGTATAAACATGCAAGCTAATCCTTTCAAAATAGGGATATATAAACATGGAAGTTTTCTCAAAATTGACGATATGTGACAGCAGCTGCTTTCCGGATAATATCTTTTGTTGCGAGCTTGACAATGGAGGTTCGTAGCTTCGGGAATTGATAGTAGGAGTTGGTGATAAGGGAGCTTTTGAGACGAAAATGTTTTTACACGTAGGTAGGTAGTTTCAGAGTTTTTGAATAGTTATTCTGAATTTTAAGTTTAAGTTAGAATGTATTTGTATAATAAACTCAGTATAATAAATTCACAATAATATTCTATAGACTCCATTTATTTCTAGCCAATAATTTACACTTCTCTCCTTGTCTGTTATTTCGATTAAGTTCAATCAACTCTGATTTGTTAATACTCATGAGTCATGAGTAAACTGCAGTCAGTCAATATAAAATTGTACTAAACCTGTCAGTTTACTTGTAAATGGAATGAATTGACAAAAAACCTCCGTTTCGCTGTACTCATTGGGTGAGAAAGTGTCAATTCCATTTTGCCTTGTGCGATGGAAACTCAATATAGAGCATAATGGGGAGAAATTCAGTGGAATAGATGTGATACAGGTATCTTTACATGATTTATCCGCTTTCAGGTTATCTTTCCTTATACTATTGTATAGATACCGTGTTTTCTTTATTCTGTTAACTTCGGGGTGTGGCTACCTAGCTAATGTAAATGTACATACATTTAAAGAAAACAAAATGGCATAGTAAATTTGGAAAAAAAATCTTTACAAGTTGCATACAGCGTTGTTGTACCAAGGGAATGATGTTTAACTCAACCAGATAATTGAAACTATGACATATCAATATCATTTCGAACATCGATCGTCCGAGATAGTACTTACTTGAATTTAGTAGCAAATGTATTAACTCATTCTAAACACTAATCAATATGTAAACAGGCCCTAAGGTAGACACGATCGTAGGGGACTTATTATATAAATTATTAATTATTTCCAAAATGGATTTAATTAGTATACCGGTCTTTGGTGAATACCGGTCGCTAACAATTTTACAGCTCGCTGTACAATTTACAAAGGTATAGCCACATGACTAGTGTATTCCATTCCGTGTATAACCATACCATCCGTCACTCACCGCGAATTTAACCATAACAACTGTGACAACACTACCGAAATCTGCACTTTTTTCATTGTGTTTGACATCTGTATATACAATTTATATTATAATAACAGAAAACTGATATAAAACAGAGTGTTCGACTCTGTTATTTATCGCTAAAGAGCAATCATATAATGTGGAGTTTCTGTAACATTTTTCTCGTAGCCGTGTTGCTGAGGAGACAACCTGCCCGACAATGGGCCTAATGAACGTTGGCGTCTGCGTAACTAGCTGTATTCATGATATACGTGACTGATATAATATCAACTGCGTAACTTATCTAACAAAATACGAATATTTGTATCTAATGATGACCTAAAATATGTATACAATTTATCAATTTCGTATTTATTTTGAGATTTATTTGGTTATATTTTATTTTTGACACGATAAACTAAATAAAAGTGTAATAAGGATGGTGCTTTTAGAACATTAAATGTTTTAATTTCTTTTCAATCGAAAGGTAAACTGTAGAACAAAGAAAAATAGTGCTACTTGTATTGAAAACATATAAATACTCAAACCTGCCTTTTAAATTTGCATATTCTTAGAAATCTATTTATTTGTATGTATCATCATAGTATCAAGGTGACATTCGAATGAACCGTTCAAACCGTCAGCTGACATCAACGTAATACCAGTAACAACAGTAATGCTTCTGCAGTTGCCATCCGAATATCACCTTCCGTCATCTTGAGAGGACTTCATAAACTTACGAATTTTGGAATGTCTGAATATTGTGTACATAAATAATAATATATGTCTGAAACAGTACCGAAGAATCGATTTAAAACCAATCAACCAACAATAATTTAAGTTTCTTATTCGTTTAAGAGCGAACCCAAACAATGTTTGCAATGCAATTTGTCCCTATTCAATTTTAACAGCGGTTCCCTAAAAAGTGACGATAGAAATCTGTCTTTATTTTCTACAACACATACATTGAACGAGGATTGGATCTTACGTCTAATCGGTGAAACTTAAGTAATATAAAATACGAAGTATAAAATTTTTCGAAATCAAATTTGATTCGTGCATCCAATCGCACTAGTCTTCCCTACATGCGTTAAAACAATTGATGTAATGTAATCAGAGCCCGTACCATGAGTCACTGACGGTGTCAAAACTGACATTTACGCTATCGAGAACGTAATTTACTTTCTATACATCTCGTTTGCACTAATATGCGAGTACGAGCGAGACGTATATAAAGTAAATTACGTTCTCGACGGCGTTTATGTCAGTGCCAAACTGATGGTAGCCGTAAAGTTTTAAAATTTATTAACGTTCCTGACTGTTTCTAGCAGAAAAATAAAACTTACACTACATATTTTACACCTTTAATGTCAAGGGACTTCATTTGTCTTCGTAGCGCTGGCTACAAGACTCTACAAGCTTTGCAGCGGCAGCGTAGCGCTTGAGCGATAACACCATGAGATAAAAATAATAAAGTATATTTCACACCAAGTCCCTTAAGGAAAGGATAACAAAGAAGAGCGAATGATTTGGTAGGTTGTAAGACACTCTTGAGAAGGGTCTACGTTTGAAACACCTAGGCCTAGTGTTTGAGATGTGTTAGGTATTTCAAAAACGTGTGTGAGTGATTTCTATCTTATTAAAAACCCTCAAACCGGAACTCTACGCGCTTACGCGCGTGTTCTTTTTGTGTAATTATGCGATTTGTCTGTGTGTTTACGAATAAAAAACTATTCTATTCTATTCTATTATTTTCTTATATGAGTATAGGTATGGTCAAATTAGTGTGCACTATGATACGCGCGTAAAAGCGCGTATTAAAACGAGCTAGCTACTACACGCAGACAAACGCCAACATTCCGTTTTGCCATCTCAAGTACAGTACCTGTACCATGAGTCACTGACAGTGTCAACACTGACATATATGTACGCTAACGTCTACCTAATTTACTTTTTATATGTCACCGTAAAATTGTAAACACTCGCTAGTTACATTATAAACTGACGATAGGGAGATTATAACCTAACCTAACCTACGTTAGATTATAAACTAACGGGTTCACAATCTTACGGAAACGCTAGCGTGAACGTAACTTACTTGTTATGCATCTCGCTCACTTCGCTCGCGCACTTGTGCTGACATATTAGTGCGAGCGAGATGTATATGACTCATATACATCTCGCTCGCACTAATATGTCAGCACGAGCGAGATGCATAACAAGTAAGTTACGTTCACGCTAGCGTTTATATCAATGCCAAACTGGTGATAGCTGTACAGGACATTGCAAAAACTCTCTTAGAAAATTATATTACATTTTTAACCTTTTAACCGCCGTAGACTGATATATAAGGGCCACTTGCACCATCCCACTAACCCGGAGTTAAGCGATTAAACCGATAACCCAGTGTCAAATTGTACTGGTAACCATTGTAACTCCAGGTTTAACCGGCTAACCCCGGGTTAGGGAAATGGTGCAAGTGGCGCTTAGACATACAAAATCGGGCTCATTTCGCCGCTGTCTGATAAATAAGACAAAACTTCGTGTAACTTCGTACCCCCCGGCGACACGAGCACGCTCGATGACGTATTCTATGGCGGTTAAAAGGTTAAAGGGTCCCACTGATTACCAGTCCACCGGACGATATCGGCCTGTCAGTTGTTCGGAACTGTCAACTTTTTGTTCTAACTGACAGGCAGGCTTAAGTTATTTTTATAATTAATGCGTCAGTAATTCAGTAATTGGCTAACCAAAAGCTTTTCGTTCAGTGTTATGCTTTACAATAACTTGAAATGATCTTTTAAAAATCTCTCAAAATTGCTGTAGGTATTGACTGATTAATGAATGATTAATTGCTGTAGCTGTGCTGTTCTTACCCCTCAATCTGACATCTGTCATCATCATCAATGGGAGCTCCTAGTTAGCATTAATGCCCATATGGCAATTTTAACATTATCACACATTGTAGAGTAAGCCATAACATGAATAGAGCAATTTAACTGAAAACCTAGTTCATGAAAGGGCTGAAAACGGCTGAAATCTGGTCGACAAAAGCGCTAACGAACTACCGGCCGCTCCAGTTTGGGACTTGGATGTTGTACGTGAAAAGATAGCGGTTGCTTTTGCTTTTTCAGTTTGTAGAATAACTGGTAAATATTAAATAAGGATGGTACTTAATTAAAAAAGTTACTTTAATAAAGGTAAAACCATTTTATAATATTTTTCATAACATTACAAATTGGTACCAAACTGTGTTTCTTTTTTACATTTCACAATAATTAAAAATAAAACGATAAAACGCCGGTTGAGGGATCAAGTAAATAAACAAGGACCAAGTTAAATCTGCATGGCATTTGCAATGACAAAGTGTGGCAATGTCATCATTAATGTCAACACTCTTGTTATTTTCAAGTCAGCTTAGTACAAAGTTGTTCGGAGCTGTCAACTTTTTGTTCTAACTGACAGGCCGATATCGTCCGGCGGACTGTTAATCAGTTGGCCCCTTTAGATTAGATCGACTGTAATATATATTGTATAGATACCGCAATTAAAACAAAAAAAACATTGTAACCGAAAACTGTTTTTAAATTATCTCTATTCGTGTAAAATCGGCATTATTTAACAGGAATTAATATCAAAATATTAAAGGCATAACATTTCAGTAAAACCTGGCATAAGACAAGGCTTAAGAGTTAAACCGAGCCACATAAGCGCTCATTAGGCGGCCATCTCCCTACCCCTTCAAAGGGGCTCGAGCTTCCCGGACGGACGCTGTGTTGCATCTCCGGCACTTTTATCGTGCGTAAGCTTACCGTTTACCGTCTTCACTACACGTGGGAGAGCGTCTGGCAAACCGTGTTTATACACGTTTCAATTTAAATATTTCAAGTATAGCTTGGTTTACGTGTAAACTTCTATCAAATAAAATATTCATTATTTTCAAAGATATTTAGTTTTATAAGTAATTAAGTCATTTATGGCAAAACTTTTTGTTATGTATAGGTTGATTCACGAGCACTTTCATGGACACATTTGTCGCTTTGTTCTATCCAGTAGGTACTATTGCAGCTGACCGATCAACTATCTCATCAACGTCATTTGATGATTGCTTACCAACAGGCGTAAGACTTAAACATAAAGTTACTATGCTTCGAATTATACAATTTTGTTGCTTTAGGACTGAAATTCAAATTTATTGGATTTTTTCGTAATATTCCTTTGCTCATTTGTGGAAAGTTTTATTTTTGTGGCTCTAATGAAATGGGGTACAAGCACTGGGTACAAGTCTCTACAGCTCAAGAGAAAAAGGATATAAGTTATATGTGGTACTTATACACTTTTGTACACGAGCTGCGCGAGACGTGTACCCCTTTTTATTAGAGCCACCGATTTATATTTTTTACTAAAAAGTTTACCTACAGTTAAAGCATAACAAGGTTCTGAGATCACTACATAGTATAAAACAAAGTCGCTTCCCGCTGTCTGTCTGTCTGTCTGTCTGTCTGTCTGTATGTATGCTTAGATCTTTAAAACTACGCAACGGATTTTGATGCGGTTTTTTTTAATAGATAGAGTGATTCAAGAGGAATGTTTATATGTATATAATTTGTTAACCCGTGCGAAGCCGGGGCGGGTCGCTAGTATATTTATAACTTTTAGGCCAAATATTGTTTGTACATTTTGCTACAAACATATTAGATACAAATCCTTTTGATAATGCTGCACATTATTCAGCCTAACATCGCAGATGGTAATGCTCCAAGGGTTTAATCGCTCCATAAAGACTCTCATTAGGGCGCTGTAATTGCACGTAGTAGTATGTAGTTTAAGTAGTTGTGGTATACATGGTTTGAAGCATTGATGAGAAGTAGGCCATTTCTTTATTTCCATCCGACTCCTATACCCCTATAGACCTATGGCCAGGCGCAATTTGCGTCGGCCATAGCTCCTGAGACGATAACTGAAGATGAGCATCTCAGAATGAGGAATTTCCTCAGAGATGAGCTCAAAAATAAATCTATAGAGCCACAAAAATAAATCTAAAGAGGTAAATTCATTTGTATTAATTTTAAATGTGTTAAAACACAAACATAGCTGAATGTAAGCTTATAAGCTTAAGTAAAGTTATACCTTTCGAGTTATCGTAAATAGCAGCCTTTGCTTCAGTCTTGCTGCATCTACTTATATTAAATGTCAATGTTATGCTTACATTTTACCATGCAAATTTAATCCCTCTGCGAGTAAACTTTGAGCTGAAGTTTCCTCAAATGGCAGGAAGGCTTCGCAGAAACATTTTCGTTAAGTGCAATGTTAATCGTCTCCGTGACACCAAGCTCAAGTGTGCTTAGGTAATGATGGCTCATGTTACACCATGACGAGCCCGAGCTGCTTTTGTAAAATAGAACATGAATAATTTTACCTACCTATAGTAGTGATAGTCACATAATTTGCAACACACAGCCTTAATTAAAAGCGAAAAACAGTGGTAGGCAATACACGAACCCCTAGTGTAAATTTCTTTCGATAGGTAGCGGGACGGACGTAGGTGTACGCGTTTGCGTTAAGTCTCATTTTGTATGGGATTTTGAACAGCGCGCCAAGCGGGACGTTTGGGAAACTCAATTTTTAAAATATTAATGTGGCAAATTCTTTCTAAAAGCTATTTTAAGTGAACCTCGGCTCGGAAGATAAGAATGAAACGTGTTTTAAAGGCGGTAGGTTAACCAAAATTTCAAGTTGGCAGATGGGGATGCGGCAAGAAACTGTACCTTTAAAAACTTAAGTAATATAAGGAGGAAGGTATTTAAGTATGTTTGGCCACAAAAAATCTAGTGTACATTTTGCACTTTCGGAATCAGATGCAAACATTTCCCTAGTCGGTTGTCAACTAGCAGTCACAATGTTTGAACGCTCAAAAATATGATTGTAACTTACTAATATCGACTAAGTATATTAGCACAACCAAGCACGTTATAATAAAGTCAGTCAGCGTCTGAATGTGGTAGCTGTGTAAACATTTCGTCTGTCTCCTCACTTAGTTAAAGAAAGCAGCACGAAAATACTTTACAGCATGCGGCGGCAGTTAAGGCAAGAGTTAGAATTTTCTTTACGATGGGTAGGTTTGATACATTTTGCAAAATATAAAACCAAGCCAAGCACCAGTAATTTAAACCGATGCCAGTCTCTAGCCATCAACGCATTGTATCTCTGGAAGCAATCAGGAACATGAAACTACAAGACATACAGATCACCTAAGTGATATACGTATTAGTGTTAAAGCTGTGGTCTGTATAAGGAGAAGGTACTTTCCTAGTTGACCACCTCCAGATTTTAGCTAGAGATGACAAAAAAGTTACCCCAAAATAAGAGATCTATATCATCAACGCACAGCCGAAGCCACAAAAGGGAGAAAGTTGAATTTTGCACATCAGATCATTTATAATGTGTTCAAGAAATAAGAAGCTCATTATCATCCTCACCAACTTGTCGAGTATTTTAAATATTCTGAGGATTTTGTATAGAGGCGACTCGCGATCAATGCTATCGTAGGCCTTTTTGAAATCGACAAAGTGTAACTGAACTCAAACTAGGCCACAGGGGCACTTTTACATGTACATTTTTTACAAGCAATATAAATAACCATATAAATTACAAATATAGTATCAATGAAAGAAGAGAAGGAAGATGATGTTAACTGCAAGCTTGAACTTTTATTTTAATATAGCTTAATTTGAATACAACGTGATAATAACATTTTCTTTATACATGTACCTATTACTGTCGATCGAACCTTTTGAATCATAGACTAGGAATCCTCTAGACTAGTCTAGACTGAGCATAGTTAGCTACCCCCTCTGCCACTTATACGGTAGTTTTACTCCATCTTCGAGTCAATCACGGCACGGGATTCACTTACCTCGTCCCCCCGCACCCCTGTATTTTTGGCAGCATCGGTTTCATGAAATAATTGCTCTAAACTCAGTCTAGAGGATTCCTAGTATATTTTTTGAATACTCCCTGTCGTAAAAGTGGTCGTACTGTTAAAAATGAATACTATATGCATGTATGTACCTATTAGAAACTGAATGTTGCGAGCCGAGAAACCGCACGAGAACAAACACAGGCTAATGAAGTTCGAAACTTGCTAATTACATCACCGTGGAGTATACTGGGAAACGTATTTTACTAGTGACTTATAAATTTAGCAGTATTACTTCAGATTCTTAGGTAATGTCGCCATTAGATACATCGGAGCGGCCAAGGTGTTCATAAATATTCAGATATTTTAGACAAAGCATCTGTTATCAAGCGCAAAATGTTTGACATCTAAAACAGATGGCGCTGTACTGCAAGTCTTTATTTTAACATTTTTATGCAATTTAGGCACTCCAATATGGTGACTGTTATTATATTATATTTAGTGCAAATATGTCTAGTAAAGGAATAATTATACTTAAATAAGTAGGTACGTTTATAGATTTAACGAAGTAAACTCTTCTTAATCAATTTTCTCATTACTTATAGCTTAATTGCTTACAAATCAGACTCAACTATTTCACAAACAATATTATCGCTGACATTGAGTTCTTTCCCGACTACGCCAGGATCTCATTTCAAACACAAATCACTTCGAAAACACTCCCAAGGAGCCGGTCTTCATTGATTGCAAATTACTCATTCATTTCATTCGTTCTTTACACGGTAATTCGTTCATTCGATTCGATCGATCCTTGATTGTCTGCAGATTTTATTTGCGTTTAATTAAATCTAAATTGATTTGTTTATCGACGCTTATTTGCTCAGCTTGACTTTCAGTGGAATGAAAATTGAAATTTAGATGGCAATTTTATTATTATTTGGTGTCCACCAGAGTGTAGTAAATAAAGAAGACTAGAGTTAAACCGAGGTAAGTCTGCAACGATTTTGAAAGCACACGCAGTGCAAGGGGTGTCATAATTTCCTAGAAATTTGATGTTTAAAATAACACTTGCACTGCGTGTGCTATCAAAATCGTTGCAGACTTATCTCGGTCCGACTCTAGTCCTACTGCTGTTCTTAATTTCAAAGCGTTATCTTATCTTATTGTTTTCGGGGGCCCTTGCGGATACACTTCGACCCATAGGGATCTTTTGTGCAATTACCCCCTAGAGAAGATCCGTCAACTACTCAAGAGCTTTTCCCACCATATCCATGTGTCAGATGATGGAGCTCATGGGTGGCGTTTTAAAGTCCTTTGGTTCCAGATATCCTGCTCCAAAGTCCTTTATTCTTTGTCTGGCGAGGGCGTGACATTCACACATTGTTTCACTGTCTCTTCCTCTTCGCCACACATACGACAATCGGTGTTGTCAGAGTATCCCATCTTGGCCAGAATTCTTTTGACCTCGTAATGGCCAGTAAACACCCCCGTTATGATTTGGAGTTGTCTTTTGCTAAGTTTCCAAAGCTTTTTGCTCCAGCCGGAGTCTACTCCTTGCATAAAGAGCTTTTCATGCTTTAGACCCGTCGGACTGTTCCATTCTTCCTGATGTTTGGTCTTGGTATGGTCTTTAATAGCCGTTGTGATGGTTCCCTGTGAGAGCCCCACGAATGGTTCCGGACCTATAAGATTATTTACAGATCCGGTTCTGGCAAGTTCATCTGCATTTTCATTGCCTATAAATCCCTCGTGCTCTGGGATCCATACCAGTTGCACTCTGTTTTGCCTTCCAAGCTGGTTCAGAGCTTGGACGCCATTATATACCAGTGTAGAGTCCACTCTGGGCGCTTCAAGCGCTTTGAGTGCAGCCTGACTGTCGCTGAGTATATAGATATTCTTCCCTTGGGTTTGCCTAAATATATTCTCATGCACACAGGCAATTTTCAAAGCGTTAAATTGGACTGCAGTTATACTGTTTTTGTTATAGAAGACCGAGGCAAATTGGATCACAACGCGAATCGTATCAGGCTAAAAATCTGTTGATATTTAAAATTTTACTTATAGCTGACGATGACGTCACAGGGTAAGAGGACATACTTAGATTAGGTACGGCGCAATTTAAGTGCGCTCATATCAATGCAATATTTCAAATACTTATCATCGGATTTTTAGCTTGATCGGATTCGCCCTGTGGTTCGATTCACCTCGGTCTACCCTATAGGTACCTTCATATTATAAAGATTCTTTAGACAGTCAAAATTCACATATTTGCTAATTAGACACTTTAGACAGGTTTTTTTTTTTCAACACGAAAGTAGGAGGTCTTAATCTCTTCATTGGATGCGGATATTTAAATACCGAGTGTACTATGTATACGAGAATACCACATCCGTTACACAATTATCGGTTTAACAGTAAAACAATCACAATCTGACATTTAAATCAATATTCTATTAATTTGGTTTCAGTCGGAAGCATGGCCCAGTTAGGTATCGCTATAGTACGAGTATATTTGAAGCGTGCCCTGTCAGATACAGGCAGCATCCGCCAAATCATTGAATAGGCAAGAATTTCCAACCAAACTTTGTTAACTGATAGCGTTTTTGGAATTTCTGCTTTAACCGTCATAGTCAAAACGCTCAATATGTATAAACAATGGAATGGTATTTCCAGATCAGGTAGTTAGTTAAGCAAATATTGGGAAAGAAATATGTATTTTGAAGTGAAAACCTCTTTAGCGGCGCTGGGCACTTTTTGAGGTGGGGAAAAAATGATAAACTCGAGACAGCGTAGGCGATCACGTGACCGTAAGGGGCGTAAGGTGATCACGTGACCGTAAGCCCCGTAAGGTGACTACTCATAATTTAAATGGCATTTAAATCAATAAATAAAAACTCAATGTTATTTGACATTTATGTTGCGGACTCCTTTTCAAGACTCTTTACCTATGTTCAAATAATTTGACGTTGTCATGGCAGTATGTAAATAAACATGTCAATGAAAAAGTGTGATCTTATTTGAGAATGATAATAATATATAATAAATAAATAGAATACCTCCGCTAAACGTATGTATCGTGTTACCGGGCGTCGGTAACATAGTGAGGTGAGTTTTCACTTCTATCGGCACTCCCGGAGTGCAACCGTTGTTGCTTGTTTGTTTTGGCTCTGCTGTAAACTTGACCTTGTTTCACATCCATGAGCCGAGAATTTGATTATCAGTCTTAAACCTAAAATCACAATTGTTTTAGACATTTAAATCTACAATCGAGCATTCAAATTTTACTCGTAGCATTATTTTTGTAGCTGTCGGGTTTCATAGGTAGGTATATAGGTGGCATCATTTCAGATGTTTAAACTTAATACATACACATTTATAATGAAAATGTAATGCATGTAAGCAAACAGTGAATAGCTTTTGAGTTTTGCACTATTTCAATTACTTTCAGGACCTAACTTCATAGTATTTTTAACAAAGTTTTTTAACGCTAATACCCATGGAAATGTGTTTTTTCTCATTCTACATAGCATTTTTCCATTTTTTCCGCAGCACTTGTCCGCGTGGCGTGGAATAATCGTCACGCTCGGCCACCTCCATTCATTCACTCGTTCATTCATTTGTTCCAAACTTAAACTACAGAGTTGCCCGTACAATTCTCAGTTCTTTTCATTTAAATGTAGTAATGAGGTCTGGATTTCGCCTTAACAATGAGGGCGGTAAAAATGGCAGTCTTTGTGGATTTTTGACCCCTTTGACGAATAAATTCCTTTGAAAGCAAAAATGTGGCTCAAAATATACTGCATTTCGCCGGTATTCGATGACAGATCATTCTACATTCATTACTGTTGATAGAGCTTACTTAGCACACAGCACAACACAAGATAAACTGCCGTATTTGAACTTCAAGATATTCACAACAGACGACACGTACTAGATCCATTCTAGATACCTACGTTATAGTTTAGATTTCAACTAGTTCTCTTTTGCACCGCAATTCGGGCAACCAATGTCACTTTTACAATAGATCGTGTTAGATATCTATTAAATGTGAATTAGATCTCTAAGTAATATCTTGTGGAAAAAGTTCAAGAGTATCTCCAGAATCGCGGAAATGTCAAATTTGACAGGTTAGATCTTAAAGATATCGTTATCGTATCTTGGCGATGTCTAATAGATGTCTATTACAAAATCCGAATCGGGCCCAAAGGCTGCCTATCATTTGTCAATACATATTATTTTTGCTGAACAATAAATCACGGATAAATGTACTGTGCGACATCGATCATAAATCACAATAAAAGGTAGGAAGATACTCACTTGCACTGATTGTAATAACAGCAAAGATAATCATCCACACGTTTTTCATTTTGAGGGTAAATCTGAAACAAACGAAACATATTAGATTATAAAATATAGCCTTTGTTTTTTAACCAAAGTTTGTCATAACATAACTGTGTATAATTAACATTACATTTTAAAGTGAGTTAAGTTCCGATGACGATAGGTTGACAACGGTGAAGCGGAGAGCAGGCGACAAGTGCAGCATCATCTCTTTGTATGGCTACTGTACGCCAGCTGAACTTTCCATTCAGAGCCAGTTGATAATGAAAAGAAATACTGAATGGTTAAATCAGTGAGGATTGGGCGCTGACGATAAGTAAAGTATTATTTCTGTAATAGTTACAAAATCTACTGATAAAAACAGGACGCTGACAGCAGCCGTCACTTCATAGCAGGTACCAAAACGGTTGAAAAATTACTGTATTGTTTGCGCTCGTAGCTCGAAATAAGAACGAGGAATAACTTTGATCTATTTTTACCAGAGTGAATTTATGAAGTTACTGCTTTCTTGAGTAAACAAATGTGTCTATATTTATACGCGTATATTTTTTGATACTTTTCGCTGCCATATAGATGATTATGCGATACCTAATTCTGTTAAAAGAAGGCCAATTCGAACGTTTATTTGATATCAAAATTATATCTAAATGGTGTAATTTGGTTATCATTCCCGCGTGCATTTAGCTCGTACTTGATCGTACATTTATTGGCGCGAGTGAGACGCACGGGCGAATGGTAACAAATACGCATAATGCATAATTTAAATATATCAGTTTGATTTCAAAATATCAGTTCGAATTGGCCTAAATATTTCACGTTTGACCAATGACTTCGCAGGCGAAACCGATGAGGCGGGATTATATGACCTTGAATGATGTCGCACTTCTTTTGCATCTTTCCTGCGTTATATACCTAAGGCCAATTGCAGTTTCCTGTTACTAACGATCACTCAGCTGACCCGCAAACGGACCGAAAGACATGCAGACGGACATGGCGAAACTATAATGGATTCCTAGTTGATGACGGAACCCTAAAAAAGCTGAACTACGAGCATTTTCATAATTCAAGACGATAAAAAAAAAAGAAATATTCGAGCCCTACACCCCAGCAGGGAGTAACAGGATAGAAAGAAGAAGAAGATGTGGTACCAAACCTAACCATTTCTTACCACAAAACAAAAATAGTTTTGCAATCACAACTTTACTCAGTTATTTCCAAATGCGCAAAAACTTTCCTTGCTACTGCACACTGGCTGTATACTTCTCGTTTTTAATCAAGCGCACGAAAACGCATTGTTTTTGAACAACGGCGCCCTAAATACGTCATCGGCATTGCAACGGCCTTAATCAATCCGAGGGCCTTCGTTTTTAGGATTATACTATATTTTTGAGCAATAATTAATACTGGACGAATGACCCTTTGATCTTAGAAAACACAGCATGGGTACAGACTACAGGTAGGTAGGTAGATAATGCAGATCAGACAGCTGAAGAGTTTGTATGATCTAGATTAGGTTTAAGAGGAAAATGTATTTATAACAGTGTGTGTTGCCAGTAATTAAGTACGGTGAAAAACGTGGTCCTTCACAAATAATCTCATAAGAAACATAAGAAATCAAAAGTCGCCCAAAGGGTAATAATGAAATGATCGGAGTTTCACTGCGAAGTTTAAAAAAACGCGGTTTGTTGGAGAACTATGTACATAATAATTATAGTACCTACTATCGACATTATGTTACGGAGTTGCTAATCTGAAGAGGTAGTGGGCGAGGTGCAGTATTGGTAGGAAGATTCGGGCCGCTACGGCAGACACATTCTGGGATGACACCGTGAACACAGCCGAAAGCCCACAACACGATAAACTTATGATCTAGGATACAGAAGTGCGATTGTTATCCTTCGGTTTATTTGAAGATGCATTATTATATTAGCCCATTCTAGACTATAGCGGTGCCACATGGTACAATATTTTGTATGGAAAATAAAAAAAAACGATAAAGCTTTAAATGACCAAAAAAGACTTTACCACAATATACTAGAAAATTTTCGAATTCTGAGGCCTAAAAAATTCAGTCTATCCTGGGCTCGTGTAGAAGTGGAAGGTAATAAACGCGACTTAAATACACTTCAATCAATTAAGACAGGGGGGAGAAAGAACGAAAGCGTAAGAATAAACAATTAATTAAATTGCAAATCTAGCGGAATAAAATGTTTATTTGACAGCACAATAACAAAAAAAAACCGTTCACTAAATACACGCTTACATAAATTGTATTTCAATTAAAAACACATTGTAAGTGTGAAACATTACAGAGTTAAAGTTTTTAAAAGTTTTCTAATTTTCCAATTCTGAGGCCTAAAAAATTCAGTCTATAATGGGCTCGTGTAGAAGTGGGAGGTAATAAACACGCCTTAAATACACTTCAATCAATTAAGACAGGAAGGAGAAAGAACGAAAGCGTAAGAATAAACAATTAATTAAAATGCAAATCTAGCGGAATAAAATGTTTACTTGACAGCACAATAACAAAAAAAACCGTTCACTAAATACACGCTTACATAAATTGTATTTCAATTAAAACACATTGTATTTAAGTGAGAAACATTACAGAGTAAAAGTGTTCTGAAAGTTTGGTTTAAATAAACCAAGAGAATCTTAAGTATGTATTTCGTATATTTCACTAGTGCAACATAATTGACCGAAGCGTAAGCGAAGGTCTACGTTTTGACTCGGGCATTTTGCTTTTGTATGTCCGGATGTTCTCCTCTACAGGTCACAATTCTCAACCGATTCTTGTAAAATTTTGTGACCAGATTCTATGAGTAAATATAATTTTTTTGTCGATCCCGTTTTTGGAAATTTTCAAAAATGGAGGAGTTGTGATACCTCGCGCTTAAACAAATAGTCGTATCGATATCATAAGAGTATTTTCTTTTTGAGACATATTTACATAGTAAATGGCAAACAATGCAGAAAAATTGTATTGCTAGTTTAGGCGGTATTTAGATATTTAGTTTGTACACGAGAATGAGTAGCCGAATTTCGTCAACTTAGCTAAGAACTATCATGGCGCATTTTGTAAACAATCGCTTATTTGTTTGCACACAGAAAGTCTGGGTTCGATCCCCAGTAAGACATAACTTTTTGTATTTTTTTTTTTCACTTATACTTCGTATTTTTTTTTAATAAATTAAAATCTTTGTATTGTTGATTGATCAAACCGCTGTGTGGCGCTGTCATCGTGCACGGTTCCAATAAGCTATGCTCGCGAGGTCTACAGCTCACAGAGCCACTAGTGTTAATTATTTTTTTTAATAAATTTAACGGTTATACATATATAACTAGATGAAACATCAAACAGACAAACGAACGTCACAGTTAAACAATATAATGAAAATGTGAACGGAACCCTAAAAAGCATTTTGTTACATCGCTAGCTATTTTGACTTTTATAGCAAAATGTACGCCAACCTCAATTTACATAATCATTTATACGTTTATGAATAACAAAATAACGCTAAAAGGTTGCGTTGCTCCCAAAATCAGCGATACAACAATCCTATAAACTCAAGTGGTTGTGAAAGGCCAATAAAAAGGGATACGATCTCGTTCATGAATATATTACAGACAGTTCACAATGTTCACATATACCTATACTATACGAATCGAGTCGGAAACGCATATATTATGTACCTTCAAGTTTTGTGTCCAGATATTCAAGTATAGTTCAAGTTATTCTCTCAAAATATAATTTTCTAAATGTACGTGTGTTCTTAAGAAATATAAAACAAATGCAGTTTACTTATGTATGGTGCTAGATGTCGACTGCAAAAATAATAGGCGTTTTGGTTATGCTTACTATATTTCTCTATGTCATGACATGACACCTACTTAATACCGGCCGGCCATGACGACCGGTCTGGCCTAGTGGGTAGTGACCCTGCCTGTGAAGCCGCGGTCCTGGGTTCGAATCCCAGTAAGGGCATTTATTTTGTTTGATGAGCACAGATATTTGTTCCTGAGTACCCACAACACAAGCCTTCTTGAGCTTACCGTGGGCACCCGTGGGGCTTAGTCAATTTGTGTAAAAATGTCCATTAATATTTATTTATTTAATATAAATCGCAAAGTAAGCCTAGTATAATATACATTTAATTGAGTATAAAATAATGAAACTGATACCTGACTCCTCAGTCAAACTAAATATAGTTTTGTGGATCGTTGTCTATAACAAAAAAAACTTGAGTAATAAATAAATAACAATAAATAAGTATGTTAGGGCATTGTTATACTATACGTATATTCTAAGATATCTCACGCCCCCTTCCCCCACTATATATTTTTTATAATTTATTTATTTATTACACTATTTTATAATAATTAACTAAAATAGAGTAACGGATCATTTAAATAACTTTATGAAGAATAAATTTACGGTTTGGAATAGATATTGTTTACTCTGCCTTCGCTAATAATTATGAGTAAACAATGAAAAGTACTAAATTACTAATCATTTCAATCGTTGCGTTAATTATTGCCTAAGAGCAAAACCGTTTATTCGGGACTGTTAATTAGTTAGCATAGGTATCGTAAGCTACGTGACGGGGAATGTACTGGCAGACACGTCTCTTCAACCAACGCGATGGAAACTGGTTCGTGCGCCATTAAAATAAAAAGTATTTCAGTCTTAACCCACGCGCATGATACGAGGTTTTGAGAATAATCATATGTACTGTAAATTAAAATTATTAGGGTAATCGGGATCACGCCCCGAGCCAGGACGCGTATTCTCATTGTAATAACAGGTTATAAATTTGATCTAGGTTTGTTATGGGTTAGGGTATGATATGTCAGTGACAAAAGTGACATTTTTACGACCAAAAACTTCACTATTGACTCTGAAAGATCATGTGCATAACAAATCCAGATCAAATTCATAAACTGTTCTTACAACCTGAATACACCTCTAATTCGTTAACACGTTTTATTAGATAATCGTGCGATATGATGAAATTATGACATTTATGACCCTTGTTTGATGCTTTTAGAGTTATCTTCTTCTTTCTCTTTGCCTTATTCCCATTATTTGGGGTCGGCTCTCCTCCTTTTCATGCGCCAGGACCGTCTGTCCTGAGTTGTCTTTGGGGTAAGTTGGGCTCGTTCCAAGTCGCGGGTCACTGTAGACCACCACGTGGCTTTAGGTCATCCTCGTCTGCTCGCTTCCCTGTTCGGCAATGCCAGATGCTATTAGAGTTATCAAATACAATTTTGTTAATTGGTAGATAAGACTTCGTCCGCATAGATTTACTAGACGCCTCGTGTTTCAAAGGCGCAAGTCAACTGCCGTCACATCTTGCGCCCCCTTTAGACGAGACGTACACAATGGCGCAGTGTATAATATAATAATAGTATCCGTTACTGCTGCAATATTATTACTTTTCCAAATTATCGATTTTGCCGCTCAATGTACATTATTTTCATTTTGGCATTGGCAATGATCGCTATTCAAAAAGTTAGGGTTGGTCTCTTGAGACCATTTTGTCGGAATCACAGGATCTAATAGCTGCCCTCAGAGCCCATTTAAATAACGATACCTTCCTCCCACCCCAATCATAGATATCTTATTTTATACAGGTCTATTCGAGTTTTATGCGATCTGATTCCGATATGATACTGTATACGTCAGTGTCAAAAGTGACATTTGACACTGAATTTTTCATACTGGAAACAGATCGAATAACTAAAACTCGAATTGGTCTGATAGTTTACATCGACCTAATTTCGCAGTAGCCCGAACATCGTAATTCCTTTGTATCCTGTGTATTGTGTACTATTTTCATCCATAAATCATACTGCACATATATTTAGCGAGCGACCAGTAATTTCCCTTGGGTGTTGCCATGAAATTGTGTGATCACATCGTCATCCTCTTTGGCTTAAACCTAATTTGATATTGTTCGGTGAATCAAGCTGTATATGTGACAGTTTCAGTCATGCACGGAGCGAATATGTACAATGTTCCATACCATGAAAGAGAGAGAGACAGAAAATGAATGTTTCTTAACCGGAAATCATAATATACATAGAGTTAGACCTAAGTTATTTTAATCGGTGCACGTGTTATTTTAAACGTCAAACTCCTGCACGTGTTATTTTAAACGTCAAACTCCTATGAGATTATGACGTTTAAATAAGACTTGCACCGTCTGAGCTACCAAAATCCCTACCAACTTAGATTGGTCTAACTCTACTACAACTACATTTATAAAACATTTATTCTTAGATAAAAATGTTCTCCAAAGCACTTTGGAACTAAACAATTGGTTCAGCAAACTGTCAATACTGGAGTCCAGGTTGGTCAGATTTTTTTCTGTCGACGATGAAATCCAATTAGGTCAGAGATGACCTAAATAGAATTTAATAAAAACTGACCTAAGTAATAGCTGATGTAAGTGGAATAATTCGTCAATTTTTAATAAAAATAATTACACATTAATATCGTCACTAGGGCTTCCAAATACCGGACTTCTCATAATACCGGTATTAATACCGAAACTGTCTTCATCAATACCGGGATCCCGGGATCCCGGTATTGGATATGAATCGCTTAAAAATATATAGTTTTATTAAAAAGGGGAATTAGAAAGGCTCACGGGAATACCAGATATGTCCTAAAAGCTATTACAACAATAAACAATCAATGCCGCCATCTGCAATAATTTTATTACACACTCCAGGTTGGCAATAATTTTATCCAATTTGTTGACTTCACCTCACCAGTCACATTTGTAGTCCAACTTAACCGACCAGACAACATCTTTTCAAATTTCTGTCAAAATTGGTTTGCCATTATTACAGTTATCCTTGCTCTTTCGTTTTATTTTTTGATAAAATTATAAGAACTAATTATGTTAATGTCACTATCATCATATTCATCACTCACATAACTTCAGGATTCATCCACCACCAACCACCAAATATTTATCTGACGCATAAACGATCTTGTTTCAATAATAAAATGCGGGCTAGAGACCAGTTAGAGTTAGACCAAGTAAAGTCTGCAACGATTTTGATAGCATACGCAGTACGCAGTGCAAGTATTATTTGCACGTCATAATTTCATAGAAGTTTGACGTTTAATATAACACTTGCACTGCGCATGCTATCAAAATCGTTGCAGACTTTTCTTGGTCTAACTCTAGATGCGTCGGACCTTTTGTAAGCTTTTTGATACAGCCGAATATAATGGATTTAAAGAGTTTATATTGCGCATTTCCCTCATTTTTTAAAATACCGGGATCCCGGTATTGCCTTTAAAAATACCGGTATTGAAAAATGCGTTTAAAAGGACGGGATCCCGGGATCCCGAAATACCGGGATCCCGGTATTGGAAGCCCTAATCGTCACACATTTTTTTTAAAGTACTAGTTTAGAATGAAATATTAGTTATTAAAAAATGTAATAAATCATTGATTATTTCCAGTCACACCTAATTCGACTATGTTTTATCATTGTTCTTTGGCATAGGTACTTCGTAATTTACGTTTTTTGACATAAATTAACTGTATAATTACTTTTGAATATGTAAGTGTACTTGTATACATTAAGTTAGGTAAGGTGTATTATTAATTTATCTAATAGCTATGAGACCCATGAGACAAGAAGTCATTAGGTATCTTAATGTTTTAGGTTTTTATGACACAGCCCGTGTGCATGAAACAAATATTGTTCAGTAAGCCGCGGTAGGTAATAGCGTTTCTGAAATAAATCTGAATGATACTAGGTTCACGCGGAAGTTATATGTATGCAAATCCATTTGCGAATCTAGAATTACGAACAAACGAAAAAGGCATTAACATTAGCATTAGCTCTAAAAATACAGTAAAAATATAGGAATAAAAATGTGACGTTATCTATGAAAAGGGACCTTATTGTCGATGGCGCTTACGCCATTGTTAACGATGCTCCGATATAAATACAATGCCGCGCGATAGTGCGCGGCGCAATGTGCGGCGTAAGTGCCATCGACAATAAGGTCCCTTTTCACAGATAATGCCCCAAATATGTACTTGTATTGTATCTATGCGAGAGAAATTGTGGGTACTTAACCTATACAATTTTAATTGAAATAATAAATTACGTGGAAAAATAAAGATGGCCACCCTGTTTTTAGCTGCTTTTGATCAGTGTTCCGTAAATCCTGGTCTAATTTAGGTAAAACGGATCACTTAATCCCGTAACACCTCGGTAATCTCGGTATCCTGTCTGTCCGTCTGCAAACTTTGCTTTTATAACATTAGTAGGAGAAAATTTGAAATAAGCAGATGAATTGCGCTTATCTCAACTTTCTTTGCTTTGTTTTGTTTTCGCAAAGAATATATCGCGAAAGGAATAATATTGTTTGTCGTTAAATGATCTGGAAGGAATCGCGGGTACAGAATTTATTGGTATGTCTAAGCTGCGGCTTTTCTTTGAGGGTTTTTTCTGTATCCTACATAAAAATTGATGTTAAATACATAGGATGTAACCTTTGAATGATAAAAACATTACGAATATTTTGTAAAAATAGCAACATATGATTTGTTTTTATGTATTACCTATAATTATGTATCAAAAAAATCAGTATGGTTTTCTGCCTTTTCACAGTCACATAGTTTTAAGGTACCTACATGACAGATCGTCTTTAGAACAATAAAATATCATACACAAATATAAAATAAAAATATTAAAGTAACATTTTAGTAATGTAAATTCATATTTATACGATACAATAGAGTGCAATGACATGCAAATGGTACCTATGAAGTTGTAAGCGTATATACATACAATTTTCACTAACTCCCAACCAAACAAAACGTTGAAATGTAGAAATTTCTAACTAGTAAAAATACACATCTTTTTTTTTAATAAAACAAGATTAAAATAAAAAGCGCTTGCCTACATACTTTTTTATTCATATACCTATATTACAATTAATTAAAGGAATATAAATATTTTCTTAATCACAAACTAAACTTTTAACAGAAAAGTTTATTTTAATTTTAGTGCTAACGTTTACCATAAGCCAAAAATACACTGCTTTTAAAACTCACTCGTCTAAAAAAGAAACTCACCGTTCGCCACCAAAAAAAGCTGTCCGATGCAATCCAAAGCAAAGAAGAACAATTTAAAGCCAAACTGTCACGAAAGATTTTCCCGCCAAGCGTTTGAAAATAGAACACGTCCACCTCGTGCTGTAGCTAACGCGTCACTGACTAGCAGCGCTCGAAATGATAGGTTCGAATTTTCAAACCAACCGCGTAACCGCATTTTCACTAGTAACTTTATGAAACTCTCATCACATCCTGTAGCATTTTTGTAAAAAGTACCGTATTTCACATAGAATAAAGTATAAATTCATACACTAGAAACCGAAAAGATGTATGCTATCAATATAATTCAGTTGATTTGGCTCTCGCCACAGACTAATAAATTTTGTAAGATCTGCTTTTTGATACCGTCTCTCTTACGGTTAGGAAAGCGCGTTTTGCGTATATAGAGCCTCGTTTGTCAAAGCAAATTGTCATGTTTTGCTATATTGATAACATGATAGATGTTTCGTGGGAACTTCCTGCTTTCCATATCGCGGTGTTCGGTGTTTTGATAAAATGTCGCCTTCTTTATGTTCTTAACTTTGTTTTGTTTCAATTATCTTAATTCTGTGAGGTTGTCTCGCAGATTTACATCTTTCTGTCCCATTCTCTTTTTCAAAATTTTGCAACACTTCTTTTAATATACAATATCCTATCACAATAAAGTAAATATTTTAATCGATAAACGCTTTATATAAACTTGTGTCAAGTTTCATAAGTATTGAGCTTTATTTTCACCTTTAGGCATTTAACTTTTATTAAATATTTAAATCAAATTTAGCTCTATATTAAATTGCGAAAACTTTTAATTGAGTTTAAAACCTCCGAGCGAGATTATAAAATTGGCTAGAAACTGCAAGGTAGGCACAGCTAATTGGTACCTAAACATTTTGAGCTTTTAAATCTTTCGCATGGGCCTCTATTACCTATCATAACGGCCATGCATTTATCTATTGAATACACACTCTTCTTTGTACAGCACATATATCTGTCAATAATTTCCAACCACGTTTCCTGGCCATTGTTTAAATATTAGTTTGAATTAGCACAAGCGTCATAAATAAAATATGCTATTAAATAAATATGAAAATTCTAGAATTTTATAAACATCATTTTTACAATATAAAATACTTATACATATAATATTAGTTAGTCCGGTCCGTTACATTCAAATTTCAAATACGGGAATCATTCATTGAACGTTGGTTGGTAAATGGTCTACGGCTGTTGCTACGCCGTAGACGCTTGTAGCACTACCTCTACACGTGTGTAGCAAGTAAGCTCTGAATATACTGCCGTATTCGAACTTCAAGATATTCACAAGAGACGATACGTACTAGATCCATTCTAGATACGTTATAGTTTAGATTTAAACTAGTTCTCTTTTGCAGCTCAATTCGGGCAACCAATGTCACTTTTACGTTAGATAGTGTATATGCAAATAAAATCTGAAACCACTCTTTGTTTGTATACAGTTTGATTTACTTACGAATCCACAGATCTGCAAGTAAGTTATTTGGATATGCAAAGAAGGTAAACTGAATATAAACAAAAGAAACCACGTGACTTACAGCCGTATTCGAACAATAAGATACGGCCAATATTAGATATTGAAACGATATGGATTGGATTTGTCAGTGTCAAACAAGTGTCAAAGTGAAGTTTTTGTTTGAAGAAACGTCACTTTTGATATTTGTTCAGATTTTCCAAATGTCAGTCAATCATCCCAAACCCTAAGGCTAATTGTCTTACGTCAAATATTACAAATTGGTTCAAAGAATATTTGTTAATGCCCCTGAATGTTACAGGAATCACAAATTTACAAAATACGTGTAACAAATTGTGTAATTTAGTCTAAACTGGTCCTTGGTACAGTAAAATAAGATCGATCGAAAGTTGTATGTTTGCGCACAAAGGAAAACATAACTTTGTGTTTTGTACAAGGGAAGTCAATTTAAGTTTGAAGCAAAGTTCTTAATGTTTTCATGAATTAGAAATCAAAAGTTGTGTCGCTCGCGGTACTGTGACTGGATAACAGTGGGAAAATAAATTACTTCAACTTAGGCTGAGTAGAAACTGACTGAGCTTTCAACCATTTAATATTTCAAATATTGAACGTGTATAGGTACCAACTTGACTATAAATTTTATAAGTTAAGGATGACTCACGCTAGACCGGGCCGTGCCCGGACCGGGGCGTCCGACATGTCATTTTCTATGACGGCTGATCGGTGATCACGTGGTGCTTTCCATAGAAAACGAAGCTCCGAAAGCTCCGGCCCGGTCCCGGCCCGGCCTAGCTTTATTTATTCAAGTGATGTTAGAAAGAAATGTATAAAAAGTTTCAATTAACTAATTAATTTACATATGAAAAAACGCAATTAAAATGGTCTTATAATGGGTTGAATTCTGAGCTGAAGCAATACAGATCTAACTTTGTACGATGATATTGTAGGTATATTACGGAAATAGACAAATGTACTAATCAGCCCTAAGCTAACTCCATTGCGTTTACATTTGCGATACGGATATATTAATTTAAGCCAGACGGATGGAATCAAACTAAAATTT
Source organism: Cydia amplana (assembly GCF_948474715.1). Classification (NCBI taxonomy): domain Eukaryota; kingdom Metazoa; phylum Arthropoda; class Insecta; order Lepidoptera; family Tortricidae; genus Cydia; species Cydia amplana. The sequence goes on along the minus strand of NC_086070.1, from coordinate 14,057,595 downwards.
ATCACGTACGTCGGTAATGGGAAATGTAATAATGTTCCGCCTCGACTTGGTATAAGGAGGGTTGTTCACGATATAGTATTTTATACAATCGTGATATAATGGAGAGCTTTTCAGTCGAGTACCGTGTTTAGGCAACGAAGCTTGCTGAGTTGCCTAAGTAAAGGTACGAGATTGAAAAGCTTGATTATATCACTATTGTATACAATACTTTTTCTACGAGTCAACAAAAAAATACTTAAAACTAGTAGAAGAATCATATATGTAGGTAAAAAAACCAATGAAAAAAGAATCATATGGAAGCGACATACCTACAAAAAAAGTGTGGCCGACGCCATATTGCCGAGAACTGAACATGGCGGTCTGTAGTGCTGGGAAGACAAGTTGATATTTGACAAGGATATCGATAAACTAAGTTGTCATCATTTTAAACACATAAACCTATTAGATCCACTTAAAGACAAGAAAAACATAGTGTACAAAAGGCGGAGTTTATACGTCTTATGATATTCTCTACCAGTCCACCTTAACGCAAAGCAGAAAAAATGTTGATGTTGGCCTGTAACTTAAGATAACATATAATTGAGAGAACGCTATTTGTTGGCTTATGAGTCTTTATGACGGCCGTTTGCATTATCGATACCTACTCTAGTTCATAATCGTACTAATTACGATTAATTAAGACGATAGTGCAGATATCACAAAGTTGCAATTTAATTATTAATATAAATGCATAGATGGTCAGGCAAGTCTTGTCGGTAGAAAAAGGCGCAAAATTCAAATTTTCTATGGGACGATATCCCTTCGCGCCTACATTTTTGAAATTTGCCGCCTTTTTTTACTGACAATATCTGCTTGACCATTTATAATTAGCGGTATTGTGAACTAGGGTACCGTTATTAGTTAAATATAACATAAGAAGATTATTCTTCCTATGTAGAATAAAACAACATTCATACACAAAAATATTCTTTATTCATTTCTGATTCGGAATAATACAACTTTGTTCAGGTAGTTCCAGAAAGATTCTTTTTCCGTTTGTTTTTTCTATAATATTGGAAACGTACATGAAGGTAAGTTTGAATTACTTACACTTTTCATCAGCAAGAGTTTGTGTTTTGCCTTATATTTTCTGTTCCAATGGTTTCTAACCATTTTTTTCTCGTACATTCAGTTCAGATTTCGGTAACCTGAAAAAACAAAAATATTATATAATATATGATTACTTACTTTCCCTCAGTACAACCGCTTTCAGGATACAGGTTTTAAGTATATACATACATATATACTTGGTCAACCAGATCTTTTCAGTAGAAAAAGGCGGCAAATTTGAAAAATGTAGGCGCGAAGGGATATCGTCCGTCGTAAAATGAGATTGGTCCAATTTTTGCTAATTAATTGAAAATATAAATGTACATACAAAATCTTTCAAATACATGTTAAGATTCTTCCCCAAACTTTTCTTAAATACGATATAAAAGCACATCACTAGCTGTCAAATGTACTAATTTCTATAGTACGAAAATATCGAAAATAAATCCTTAATTTATTCCAGTATATCGCAAATAGTATTTATTGGCTAGTTATTAACTAAATACACACCATAAGAAGGCAGTCATCTATGAAATAACAAATATTTCAGTTAAAATGTAAACATACCGGTGCAACGACAAACTTTTCCGGTTTTCCTTTTTTCTTGAGCCACATCCAACAAAACTGCACTTAGGCATTATGTCCTTTCTTGTCCTTAACCACTACACCACATTATTAAACAGAAATATTCGCAAAATTTCCAAATATCCAATATTTTATTTTAATAACAGAACACTTTGACGCTTCATGTACCATGGAAAACGTGAACTGAATATGGCGGACCGGCCACAGTAGGCATGTCACGTGACCATCAAATGAAAAATGTTGCCATAGCAGAACGCACTGAAGTATTGTTATCCTTTTCCACATAAGAGAAAATATATTGGTTAGAAAGTGACAACATAATGTTTACTTATTCTGCATCGAAATGCTTGGTATTTGTATAACTGATTGCATGTATAGAACAATATGCCGAGTCCACTCTTTTATACGTCATTGAAAAAAACCAAAAGTATACAGCTAAGATGCGCGAGCAGCCGCGATACCTTCATATGTACTCGTACGCGGCCCGGCCCCCGCGCCCCGCGCCCCCGGCCGGTTGATCAACGACAGCTTCTCGTAACTCATGAGGCCCTGGTACTTGCTCCGCGCTTTCGATTGGTCAATTTCATTATAGTTGATTTTTTGAAGGCGGTTCCCTTTTTTTAAAAAAGAAATAGAATTATAGCCTGACCAGTAATATATGATAATTGTCAAGAGGGCGCTGTTATTCTCATGTATAGGGTGACAATTCAGTGTAGTATGAAAAAAATAGTTCCAGTGAAATTCCGCAACATGGCGCACCCTCAATAGATCCTGGTTCACCTTATAAGTTATTTTGGTTTTGTTTTTTTTTTGAAATCTAAACTAGTTGTTGGTATCTAGTACATATATCGTATCGTTCTCTTCTCTAGAACGGATCTTGTTTTTCGAATACCGCGGCTAGACGTTAAAATTTAACGGGCTGATAACTGTCAATACCTTCGAGTAGACGTTACTTTAAGAGTTTTTAAGAAGAAATCTATTAATTTTGGTTTTATCGGAAGGCTTACTCAGATTGTAATAACAAGTTACCAATGGGATCCGAATTTGTTATGAATATCAGTGTCATTTTTGGTTAAAGAAATATATCGGGAAACGCGTTTAACGCATTCTGGAGTCAATACCCGGCAGCCCACGTGGCTTTTCTGTAGTACGAAAACTTTAGTGTATTGGATAGTCTCCTTAATCTCCCACTCGTCCGCGACGTTCATAATTCGAGCCCCAGTTAAACGTCATCTCGAGCAAATCAAATATTTAGACGAGACGGTATTGCGATGTTGTTGTCTGCCAACATAGGAGTACCTACGACCGTGTCTATATGATAGTATATATTTCTTTGCTTATTTTAGGTGGATCATTAATTAAATTTAATATTTTATCTCACTCGCCTAATGAACAAAGCCACGTTAAAATTAAAATTAATTGTGATATATAACGCATGAATGATACGGGGTTTTAAAAGTATTAATATGTTGCGCATTATGAACAGTGATCGGTTATTTGGATTCTCTCTCGCGGGATATCAAGTAGAAAAGTTAATATAGATACGACAGTTTCGCGCGATACTGAACAAACCGAATATTGAAAAAAATATGATTATATATTTTAATTTTATAATAACCGAACATTAAATTTATATTGTTTTTCTAAATTTTATTGTAAGAATATCAAAGCTAAAGAGTTCACATTTTTTAAATTGTTGGAGAGATTTATAGTGGTTATGAAATCGCATGTTAGTAAGGCCATCTGTTTATGTACTATTTTTAGTTTAAGTTTATAATGTTAATGTTGTTGCTTTATATTTTTGGTGAGCAATAAAACCATTTGACATTGTGGACATTGTTTATCTCATACTACCTCTCAGTTGAAAGAAGTGTAATTCACTTTTTGATAACGAATCATTTATTCAAACAATTAACCCGTAGTAACCATATATTAGCTGATAGACACGCGTACTTACTCGCCGAACTTTTATCCAAACGGTACAAAATGTGCCGCTTTGGAGGCAGCAAATGAGCTGTCAGTGTAAACACTTGTGCTCATTTGTTCGATTTAGACAAAAGAACAGTGAGTAAGTAATCGTCTATCAGCTACTTAGATGTTTTAAAGTGTAATAAAATAAACACATTGTATTTTTTTGCCATTTCTAACAACATAAAGCCCGGATTCCCGGGGCATATCCATACTTACATAATGATTGAGGTCGTTCACCCCATGTCGAATCCAAAAAACCGATCACCGATTATAAATTAACATAAATTTAGGGTAATCCAAATCACACCCGACAGTACGAAAAAGAAGAAGTTTCTGAAGTACGAAAATTTGCCACGTGGGCTGCCGGGTGTTGACTCCAGAATGCGTTAAACGCGTTTCCCGATATATTTCTTCAACCTATTCGTGAAATATGACATGATTTTGACCCATGATATTGCTGGCAACCCCAGTCTAGCATACACAAAAGTACTAGAGCTCTGCAAGTTTTAGTCGAAATTAATATATAATACCGTATTAAAATCTGTGTTCGTGCTTTCAAAAGTTTTAATAACCAATGGACTTCTATATATACGAATAAGACATCTAGCGGAGGCAGATTAACATCGAAATTAGATACCGGTAAGAATAAACATCCGACCGTTTCACTTTGAAGTTTATCTACAAAACTGACGTATATGTTATACGAATCTGTGATTGGACGACACACTTGACAGGCGTGCACTATTACCAACCGCAGAAGCCAAATTAGTGATAACAGAGCAAAAAAAAAAAAACAAACTGAGTACGTTCAGAAACTAAATCGATTATAATTACTTATCGATTTTAACTAGAATCGATTCTTAAATATGGCATCAAAACAAAATATTGTATGTTTCAAATGCAAAAGAGAAGTAAAAGATAAGGGCATCATCAAATGTTCGCAATGTTCAATGACGTTTGACAACGAGTGTGTTAATATGGTTCTCAGCAGATTTAAAGCGATGACTTCTAGACAAAAAGCCAATTATAAGTGCCCAACATGTCAAACCATCAACAGACAGAGTGGAAAGACTGATCGCATTCGCGCTTCGTCCGCAAATAAAGGAAAAACTCAGCCCCGTGCCCAAAATGAAAGTAATACCTTAGCTCAGACAAAACTAAATAATCAAAAGTCCCCCATACGACATGCGGAATTAACAGAACCTGAACAATGCAGTATTAACCAAGAGAACTCAAAGAAGATTACTACTTCACTAAACCATTGTTCCTTAAATTTATCAAATATCTCGAAATCATATAGCGACGCCCTTAAATCTTCATTCTGTAGCGTCAACAGTTTTGAGGCCTTAAATTCTACTCCCAACGAAACGACGACTGAAGACATTGCCTCACTTAGCCTTCCAAATCTGGAATCTCAAAGCTCCACTGTCGAGGAACTTAAAACTAGGATCACACAGCTAGAAGAACACCTTCAAAGTGCCGATGCAGAGGTACAAAAACTTCTAAATGAGAATTACGAGCTTCAGGACGCGCTACGTGATACACGGAAAAAATGCGACTTTTATCGCAATTTATTACAATGTCAAGCGGAAAAATCGCCCATTAAGACCCCCACCAATAAAACTAAGAAGCGCGATAAGGGACCGATTTTAAGCAAAGAGTCATCGTCAGATTCTACAGGAACAACCTCACCTTTGTCTAGGAAGACGACAGTCAATAGATTAACAACTACCGCGATAGAGCCAGCGTCTGCGCAAGTCACAACTAATCAAATCATAGAAGTGGAAAACGAGATCGATACAAACTCAACTAAACCAGTTTCTACCACACAGGCCACTCCAACTCCAGACTTGTCAAAAGTATCCTTGCAAAACAACGAGAGTCAAGCAATGAAATCTAATAACATGCACCAGGATTATACCAAGAATAAAATCTGCATTGTGAGCGCGAATAATACAAATCAAGTGCTCCTTACTGCACAGCGTCACCTGGCTGCGTTTGATCTGTGTCATTTTCTATACCCACGTGTAGGAATAAAGCATTTGTTAAAGGACTTACCGAGTAAGGTCAAAGGCCTTACAAAGCGTGACCATTGCATTATATTAATTGGGGAGGAAGACTTTAAAGAATCATAGAATTATTCGAAGCTAGTTACTGTTGTAAGAAACGGTGTCCAAACCATTGAACATACAAATATCATTATTTGCGTCCCAACCTTCTACTGTGGACATGACGCAAACTTGTTTAACGGAAGAGTGGAAGCTTTTAATAGATTACTATACCTTGACAATGTAAAGCATGAATATGCCTACATTCTAGATAGTAACAGAAATCTGGTTTATGACTATACAATGTTTTATAGGAAGTCTGGCCACATAAATAAGTCTGGTATAGAACAAATCTTCCAGGATTTAAAGTCATTCTTAGACGTCTTAACCTTCCTCAATATGGACACAAATAACACATTGTATCAGTCAAAATCAGTAGACCCTGACGTAGAATCCGTAAAGAACAAATCAAGTAGCTCTACCGTTAATAGAATCACAAACTACTTTAAGCCTAAGAGGAAAAGTGGAGATGGCCGGCTTTTTCGTGAATAATACTAGAGATATATTAATTTTGCACCAAAATATAGCGGGAATAATTAACAAAAAAGATATTTTTGAACTCACACTAGACAATCTATGTAAACAGATAGGGGAAATCGACATTATATGCCTAAGTGAAACATTTATTAAACTTGGATCAGAATCAAACTTGAAAATTAATGATTATAGGGTAGCAGCTTTCTATTCACGTCCCAATCAAAAAAGAGGGGGAACCTGTATTCTGGTTCGCTCTGATATACATTACATTCCCCTAGATGTTAATGAGTTTTCTCAGGATTATGATTTTGAATGCTGTGGTATTGAAATTCCATTTGTAAACCTTTTAGTAATATGTATTTATAGAACACCATCATCTAACGTATATATATTCTTTGAGGCTCTTAACAATCTCTTAAAAAGAGTCTGCCGAGGGAAAAATAAAAAAATCATTTTGTGCGGTGACTGGAATATTGATATGATTAAATGTAACACTCAAAGTAGAGAGTTGAAAAGTATTCTAAGTAACTACAACATAATTAATTACATTACAAAACCAACGAGAAAGACATCATGCATTGACATAATAGCTAGCAATATTCAGAAGGGAATACCTGGTATACACACACTTGGCTTATCTGACCATGATACTGGTCAAACGTTATCGTGTAGTCTTAGCATAAAAAACAACTTTTATAAAAAACCTTTAGTGTGGTATGAAAAGAAAAGAGACTACAGTGATGAAAACATTCAGAAATTTATAAACGCTATTGCTTCGCTTTCGTTCTCCGAGGTCTATGAAAACAATACCACAAATGCGGCCTTCAATGCGTTTCACGACTTATTCATGTTATTCTATAACCTCTGCTTCCCATTTGTCCGAATCAAGCATGTAAGTAAACCCACTGGGAACGCGTGGATAACAAAGGGACTTAAAAAATGTTGCATTAAAAAAAGAATTTTATATTGCAAGTATCAATATTCCAATTCTAATAAAAAAGAAAATCTTAGCCGCTACAAACAATACTGCAAAATTCTTAAAAAATGTATGAATGCAGCACAACAAGCAATTAACCTCAAAAAAATTCGAAATGCCAAAAACGTGTGCAAGACTTCATGGAGCATTATAAAAAAAACTTGTAGCTCCGCCGCAGAACCTTTTGAAATAAAAGAAATTACTCATAACAATATTACATACAACAACCCCTTAGAAATTGCAAAACAATTTAACCAATACCTAATAAAATTAACAAACAACAGTATTAAACACACTTGTAACGTAACATCCTTAATTGATCAAAACAGGCATACTATATTTTTCTTACCTGATGATCACTATGAGATTTTTAAAGCTATAAGGCACCTTAAAAATACCCAGTCTACGGGCTACGACGGCATCAATGCAAAACTCCTGAAATTAACTGCGAATATTATATCATTACCATTATATCATATTATAAATTTGTCATACGCAGAAGGGGTATTTCCGGATAGGCTCAAGATTTCTGTAGTGAAACCGCTATTTAAAAAGGGCGATAAATGTGACATGGCAAACTATCGTCCTATCACTTTAATCCCTGTCCTATCCAAAGTTTTTGAACGATTAGTATTTAGGAAAATAATCGACTTTCTAGCCAAGCATAATTTAATAACCCCTCAGCAATACGGTTTCCAAAAGAATAAATCAACAACACATGCCTGTTTCGAGCTAATACGAAACGTTACTTTAGGTTTAAATGACAAAGCAGCTGTAGTAGCACTTATGCTGGATATGAGTAAGGCGTTTGACTTCGTGTGCCATGAGACCTTACTTGCAAAATTATATAAATTCGGCATAAGGGGACAAGCATATCTGTGGTTGGAAAGCTACCTCAATGGACGGCAACAATGTGTTGAAGTTACGAAAATGGTGAATAATCACAAGGAGTCATATAATTCACCCTATGTGGTAAATAAATGCGGCGTGCCACAGGGCAGCATACTGGGGCCGATATTGTTTCTATTATATATTAACGATTTACCTAGAGCCACACATAATGATACGATACTCTTCGCAGATGATACAACTATCATAATTAAAGAGACGAATGGTGGTTCTCTATGTCATAATATTGCACAGACGCTAACAAATATTACTAAATGGTTAGATGATAATAATCTTAATGTAAATCTAAAAAAAAACACAGCTAATCCAATTTCAAACTTATAAAAGTAAATCATTTGATGTAACTACCGACTTTAATAGCGTGCAACTTAAGGAAACTGATGCTGCAGTTTTCTTAGGTATACATATTGATAAATACTGCAATTGGAAAGCTCATATCAACTACTTATGTAATAAGCTAGATCGTTTTGTTTATGTTTTGTATCGTTTGCGTTCTATTGTCTCTGAAGCGGCAGCAACCGCAGCCTTTCACGGCTATGTATCATCACAAATTCGATACGGGTTAATAATATGGGGCAACTCTACCGAGGCCGATAGAGTTTTCAAAGCGCAAAAAAGATGTGTGAGATCATTATGCGGGGCCCACTACTTAGATAGCTGCAAGCCATTATTTAAAAGAAAAAAAATTCTGCCTTTACCATCCTTGTACGTGTTCGAAATGTGTAAATTTGTTAAAAATAATATAGGTTTGTTTAAAAAAAAGGGCAACGATAAACGGCACAAATACGACCTAGAGATACCGACGCATCAAAGGCTTAAGCTGTTCCAAAATAACTGCTATTGTATGGCTGTAAATTTGTATAATTCTATTCCTGTTGCTATAAGGACACTAGAAGGAAAGGCTTTTCGGAAAAATTTGTATAGTTTACTATTGGAACATTGTTTTTATAACTTAAATGATATAATAATACAACATTTTAAAATTAATAATTTTAGATAGGATTTAGTTAAGTAGGAATTTGATATTGATACACATTAACATTTGTTTTTTTCCGTAAATTTTCTTTTATTGGAAATTTAATTTATACATAATACTATGAATGCTGAAATTTCAGCCGGACATGTGAATAACTGTACAGTTTACTGTCGAAAAATTGATAATGACATTAATGATTTAAATTTAATACAACTATTTATAATTAACAATATTGAGATAATTTAGTTCAGTAATTTGACATTGGTACACATTGTCATTTTTTTTTCTCTTCAACATGATTCTATACTTACTGCTTATTTAATATTTGTAATTTAATTTTGTAATAAATATTTGAATGCTGAAATTCCAGCCAGACATGTAAAGAACTGAATTTGTATATATTGACATCTTATGTATAACTCGTGTTTTATCAAATAAACGATTATCTTATCTATTATCTTATCTTATCATCTTAAGTAAGTATTGCCTGAGACCAACACTGTTCAGAAACTTACAATAGTATGATCTTGACCATATAGGTAAATAATGTGTTACTATTAAAACGTGTTTCTCTTCTGATATTAACAATTATACAATTTATAAATACAAGTATACAATTACAGAAGTAGGTAATACAAATAGACAAAAGGGCGCTGTTTATTTTTAATATATGCCCACATGCTACAAGAACATGCTACAAGAACAAGTTTTTGTCTAGGAGTACAATGCGGGGCATTTGTACTCCTAGACAAAAACTTGGCGATCTTTTTTAGCGACGTCCAGAAGCGTATTTTACATAAATGAGCATGGACGGCGAAGGCGGCAACTTTGATTTGTAATTCATGAATATATTATTAAGTTCACCGCCGCCTGTGCAAATCGAATTTTCGTGTCTGCTTATTACGCGGCGTCGTGCTACATAGTGGACACAATAGCAGCGGAACGCGTTGTATATGTCACCGTAAAATTGTAAACACTCGTCATATTATAATCTCGCTAGATACATTATAAACTGACGGTAGGGAGATTATAATCTAACCTAACCTAATCTACGTTAGATTATAAACTAACGGGTTCACAATCTTACGGTGTCATATACATGATGACATTGATGACTAAACACTATAAGATACCCAAATTACTCATTCCACGCAGAGGAAGTGGCGGGCAAAAGCTAGTATAAATATATGCACGGATATATGATATGATAGTCGTTCTTGTCTACGTGACAACGTGATGAAACGGTATCCGTCACTTTTTATCCCGCGGTGTTAAGAAGTGACAGTTATTTTATTACGCGGAGAAAGCCACCCATAATACGCCTGCTGGTTATGGTATGGTTCGTATTACGATTATAATTACCTATATGACGGTTGAAGCCCGGGGCACCGCAACTATAGTTTGTCAAAGGACTGTCTCATTTCAAACATAAACAGAGAGAATCATACTATCTTTGTCTTACACTAATACTAGCACCCAAAAGAAAAGGATGGGTATATATTTTTTTGTTCTTATTTACTGACAAATGTGGTTTGAATAACTATACATATTTCGTTGTGCCCTTACCCAGAGCCTGACATGTACAAAACTATATTTATTAGATGGCATCAAAAAATATAAATTGATGAATGCGGAATAACTTACCGAAATATTTTCACTGGTTCTGATTCTGGTTTACTCCTTGAGCAACCACTGAGCAGCGACATCTTTGTGTATTGTTTTACTTGAATTATAGGGATTCCTTTTGGTTTTATATTATTTTTATTTTCTTCTACACGCAATATCGTATTAGCGATTTTACTTTATTTGACATTTTACATGACATGTGTCATATACACACTTCTTCGTCCACCTCACAGACCTAGAATCCGCTCGCGCTTGACAGACAGCTTAAGTGTGCGAAAGGGAAGTCATCACGTATATGAACATCTCATTAGTGCGAAAGAGTCGGACTACCAATGAGAAAACGTAACCACTTTTGAGTTTGACGACGGCCGCTGACGGCCAAGAGCGTATCACGGTAATTTTCAAATTGAAAAATATACACGGATTAGGACGAAAAGTATTAAATAAAGTAATTCAGTGAAGATGGTGTCTTGTAGTGTGCTGGGTTGCAGTGTCACAGGGCCAAATAATCCAAGCAAATACTCATTTCAGAGTATTTATGATATTCCGAGCAAAATTTTCATAACGATATTTTGTCAAATTAGCAGCGTAAAAAGTGTAAGAAGCCGGTTTATACAGTTCATTTTAAGTTTTTCTTCCTTTGTGTGCTAATATTTTATCATATTAGTCTATAATTTAAAATATTTTGTGTAAAAACATAATCTGTTACTTTACGCTAGGGCTTGACAAAATGTTCATATGACGGTATCGATAACTTGTCGGTATATCAATAGCTATGTAATTATTTCTTCACAAGACATCATTAAGATATTAGCTTTTATAACCGACTTGAAATAATAACGAATGTTATACCTTTTTGAAGGTGCTCATGTTTAGCAATAAATTTAAACTTCACTTTCCAACACAGTAAGAGTTACATTAAGATAAATCTGCAAGGATTTTGATAGCACACGCAGTGCAAGTGTTATTTATACGTCTTATGTTAAGTCGTAGAATTTTTACGTTAAAAATAACACATTTGAAAAAGTAGTCGATAAAGCAATCAAACATCGACAGATTATTAATATGTTGTAACTTGACATCACTATTTTTGATCTCACATAGACAATTTACGCACACACTTGCATTTCATTTTTGGTCACACTTTTGAAGATTGACAGTTGTTCTTGTTCATCTCACAGACTTGTCATTTTCGCGCTCGCGCTTGACAGACAGCTGAAGTGTGCGAAAGGGAAGCCATCACGTATATGAACATCGCATGAGTGCGAAAGAGTCAGACTACAAATGAGAAAACGTGACCATTTTTGAGTTTGACGACGGCCGCGGACGGCCAAGAGCGTATCACCGTAATTTTCAATTTGAAAAATATACACAAATTCGGAAGAAAACTATTTGATAAAGTAATACAATGAAGATAGTGTCTTGTAGTGTACCGGATTTCAGTGTCACGGGGCCAAATAAACCTAGCAAATACTTATTTCAGAGGAATAATGATATTCCGAGCGAAATTTTCTTAACGATATTTTGTCAAATTAACAGCATAAAAAGTGTAAGAAGCCGGTTTATACAGTTGATTATAAGTTTTTCTTCCTTTGTGTGCTAATATTTTATCATATTACTCAATAATTTAAAATATTTTGTGTAAAAACATAAACTGTTAGTTTACGCTAGGGCTTGACAAAATGTTCAGATGACAGTATCGATAACTTGTCGGTATATTAATAGCTATGTAATCATTTCTTCACAAGACATAATTAAGATATTAACCTTTATAACCGACTTCAAATAATAACGATTGTTATACCTTTTTGAAGGTGCAGATGTTTAGCAGTAAATTTAAACTTCACTTTCCAACACAGTAAGAGTTAGACCAGCCATTCTCAAAGTGTGTTCCGCGGAACCCTAGGGTTCCGCGACACCCCTGCAGGGGTTCCGCAAGAATTTAGAATAATAAAATAAGCATAATTATTATGCTTATTAATAAAAAAATACACTTCTAAAAACTATTGTTTTATTGTAGGGTTCCATCAAGTATTTCGCTTTCCAAAAGGGTTCCGTCAAAAAAAAAAGATTGAGAACCGCTGAGTTAGACTAAGATAAGGCTGTAACGATTTTGATAGCACACGCAGTGCAGGTGTTATTTTATACATCATAATGTCGTAGAATTTTAACGTTTAAAATAACACATTTGAAAAAGTAGTCGATAAAGCAATCAAACACCGACAGATTATTAATATGTTGTAACATGACATCACTATTTTTGATCTCACATAGACAATTTACGCACACACTTGCATTTCATTTTTGGTCGCACTTTTGAAGATTGACAGTTGTTCTTGTCTATTCTAATTCTATGGTTCATCTAATTCTTTGGTCCACCTTGCCGTAAATTTGAAAACCCGACAAGGAGGTCAGAATAGATAATAAATAAAAAAGGTTATTTTTATGTGACGCAAACAATTAAAATAAGTATTTTTATAATGAGAAATCATTTAATACAATTTTAATTTGCCATCATGCTTAATATGCCTTCAGACGCATTGTGCCAGAAACCAAAAATTACCTTATACGCGGATGACCAGATGTGCATTTCGTAAATTACCAAATACGCAGATAACCAGATACGCATATGACCAGATTCTGTTCCGCAAATTACCAGATACGGATATGACATTTAGATTATTACTTAAGTATAAAAAACTTTCCATTTTGTTTGTTACTTATTTTGTTTATCCAGCGTTTCGTTTTTCCCTCACAGCGTTTTTTACCTACATGTTTAACGCATTCACTGCCAGAGGGCGTGGCCTAGCAACAAACTTGTATGACGGTCGACGCACATGTGCGTCGGTGGCAGTGAATGTGTTAACACGAGACACAGTAATTGCAACAACTAAAGGAACAAAATAATTACGTAAATAAAATAAGAATAAACTTCTGCTGGCGCTGGCTTTAGAACATAATTTAATTGAATATTGAAATAATATATCAATTGTGTTTTGTTCAACATATTATGTCCGTATGATTTACGATACGTTTATAATGTATATTGGGGGTAACCAAAAGTACAAGGTATCGTCAAGTAAATATATATACAGCTTGGCAAAAAAGAGTAGACATTAAAAAGCGGCCAAGTGCGAGCCGGACTCGCCCATGAAGGGTTCCGTATTTAGGGGACTTATGACGTATTAAAAAAAAAAACTACTTACTAGATCTCGTTCAAACCAATTTTCGGTGGAAGTTTGCATGGTAATGTACATCATATATTTTTTTTAGTTTTATCGTTCTCTTATTTTAGAAGTTACAGGGGGGGGGGACACATATTTTACCACTTTGGAAGTGTCGCGCTAACTATCCAGTTTAGAAAAAAATGATATTAGAAACCTCAATATCATTTTTGAAGACCTATCCATAGATACCCCATACGTATGGGTTTGATGAAAAAAAATTTTTTGAGTTTCAGTTCACAGTATGGGGAACCCCCAAAATTGTTTGTTTTTTTTTCTATTTTTGTTTGAAAATCTTAATGCGGTTCACAGAGTACATCTACTTACCAAGTTTCAACAGTATAGTTCTTATAGTTTCGGAAAAAAGTGGCTGTGACATACGGACGGACAGACAGACGGACAGACGGACGGACAGACAGACAGACAGACATGACGAATCTATAAGGGTTCCGTTTTTTGCCATTTGGCTACGGAACCCTAAAAAGTGACAACTCTGTAGTGTCGTCCCGTTTACGTATATAAATTGGTTTGAAAATGGTTTGAAAGGGAAGGGCATTTATTTGTGTGATGAACGCAAATATTTGTTCCTGAGTCACGGGTGTTTCATATGTATATAACTGTGTATTTATCTATATAAGTATGTATATCGTCGCCTAGCACCCATAATAAGCTTTGCTTAGTTTCGGGCGGGGTTAATCTGTGATACCCTAATATTTATTTATTTATTTTATTAAGGTTACATAACGCGATTGCTTGATAATTTACATAGTTAATACTAATTACTATTAGTATTAGCAACGCCTGATTTAGTTAAGACGTTGACACATGAAAGGAGCAATTTCGCAAGATTTAATCAAAATACAAACGATGGAATGTGTGTATATAAATGCAAACACTTACGTTTCCAAAGGTTAGGTAGATTAGATTTAGGAGCACGCAAACAGATTTTATTGTACACATCTAACTAAACTGATATTGCTAAAATCTAATTAATAATTCCATGCCAGTATTTGTATCATTATAAATATAACTGTAATAGGTACTTAATTTTTTTCCGGCCTACATTTAGAGTCTGTTCGGAAAGAGAAGAGTCGGGGAATGTATATTAGGCCCCTTATATTAAACGACTCTTCTCTTTCCACATGACTCGATTTTTAAACCTGATATAATTTATGAAGGCGTCCTTTACACTGTCACTTTCGGTCATGTATCGACGACAGCGGTTACAAGATCAAGAAATTCTTCTTTTCTCAAAGAACTTGCTGTCATTTAAGCAACTGATTTACATCCTCGATAGGTAGTCAGCATCAAAAGTAGTGGAACAAACTATGTGTTACAAGTACTTATCTCTTCTTTTAAAAGAATTTGGATTCTTTGAATTACTTACTATTTACTTATCTCAGTTCTCTCTTCATGTTATATCTCATAATTAACTCATAACTTATGATCTCATGATAGCTAGGTAATTGTAAGTTTGTTTCTTCAGTTTAACTTAATACGATCTTCCGCCATTAACTGTATTAATTCTATGGATCGGTAAAGGTTTTACACTAGCAAAAAGCAGAGCTTTGTAAGGGCTCGCGGAGTTTTTCTACCTAAACGTACCGGACCGCGACTTTGATCCAGTTTGAGTCTTGTTCCATGTTCGATCGATAAGTGAGAGCAAATAGAAATATACTTACCTACTATTTGGACCCCGGGCGCTGTCCGGTACGCCTGTCTGTTACAACTTTTACTTTGTCCATTAGAAACCTGTCATCATCTTCCTCGCGTTGTCCCGGCATTTTGCCACGGCTCATGGGAGCCTGGGGTCCGCTTGGCAACTAATCCCAGTAATTGGCGTGGGCACTAGTTTTACGAAAGCGACTGCCATCTGACCTTCCAACCCAGAGGGTAAACTAGGCCCGCATTGGGATTAGTCCGGTTTCCTCACGATGTTTTCCTTCACCGAAAAGCGACTGGTAAATATCAAATGATATTTCGTACATAAGTTCCGAAAAACTCATTGGTACGAGCCGGGGTTCGAACCAGCGACCTCCGGATTGCAAGTCGCACGCTCTTACCGCTAGGCCACCAGCGCTTCCGCGCTTCTAATTGTCCATTAGAAACCTGTGCAGACGAAAAAATCAAATTGCCAATATCATCCACACGTAATATACAATTTCATTAGCGCTTACTACATCGTACACGGTCGCCCAGTACTTTTTGCAAGGAAGCCTTCCTACATAATGTTGGTCAGCGAGCCAATGTCCTTGAATTTATTTATGCGTCCACACCACACAATTGAGCGTAAAACTATCCCGTCTGGACACCTACTGGCGGTAATCATGCTGCTCCGCAGATAAACTTACGTATAATTTGCTCTCTTACGTGCTCATCAAGACGAGTGAGATGTCCAAAACAGCGTGTGCCTATGTTGCAACAAACGTGAGTTCCACTAAATACTGCCAGGGTTCAGCTACAGCTCTATCGTGAGTATCGAAACAGCTCTATCGTGAGAGATTGTGCCTATATTGTATAAAACCCGAGCTCCACTAGGTACTGCCAGAGTTCAGCATCAGCTACCTTGGGTACTACCCTACCAAGTGATCATCATGACGAGTCGGATGTCCAAAACAGCGTGTGCCTATGTTGCACCAAACTCGAGCTGCACTAGGTACTGCCAGGGTGAACCCTGAAGCATCAGCTCTATCTTGGGTACTACTCTCCTAAGTGCTCATCAAGACGAGTGAGATAACCAAAACATCGTGTGCCTATATTGCGACAAACCTGAGTTCCACTAAATACTGCCCGGTTCAGCTACAGCTCTATTATGGGTATCTCCCAAGTGCTCAAAAAAACAAGTCGGATGACCAAAACAGCGTTTGCCTATGTTGCACCAAACCTGAGTTCCAGGTACTGCCAGGGTTCAGCATCAGCTCTATCTTGGGTACTGCTCTCCCAAGTGCTCATTCTGACGAGTCGGATGTCTAAAACAGCGTGTATCTATGTTACACCAAACCTGAGTTCTACTAGGTTTAGCATCAGCTCTATCTTGGGTACTACTCTCCTAAGTGCTCATCAAGACGAGTCGGATGACCAAAACAGCGTGTGCATATGTTGTATTAAACCCGAGCTCCACTCGGTACTGCCAGGGTTCAGCATCAGCTATCTTGTGTACTGCTCTACCAAGTGATCATCATGACGAGTCGGATGTCCAACCCAGTGTGTGTATATGTTGCACCGAACTTGAGTTCCGCTAGGTACAGCCAGGGTTCAGCATCAGCTCTATCGTACTGCTCTCCCAAGTGCTCATCAAGACGTGTCGAATTACTAAAACAGCGTGTGCCTATGTTGCACCAAACCTGAGTTCCACTAGGTACTGCCAGGGTTCTGGGTCATTTTGTTGAACTGCACGCCGACGTTGCAATTGGCGTGCAGTCGGCGTGCAGTTTTCATACAAGTTGCAGTCGGGTTGTAGTCCGTCTGTATCGGCCCTAAATCACGGCCTAATATGCTTATCTTTATTTATAATTTTGGCTGTTCCAAGCAATAGTAACACTAAAACTGTTTCTCGAACTGAAAATACCCGATTTAAGTTTGCTAACACAACATGACTGATCAGTTCATCGGCGTCACAAAACATGCGAGTAAATTGACCTCCGCAGTGAATATACAGCAAGATTGAATGTTCCAGTATTCAGAGAAACTTAATTGCTAAATTGGGAATCAAACCGAGCGGTCGAGATGGGTCAGAAAAGTCAGAATCTAAAATTTTAACCCTATTTTGTATTCATCGTTGTTAGCACATAGTACATTAGCACGAATTTTAATTCATAATTTTTCTAACAGATGGCGCTAGTAGTAATACAAAGTGTTTTTCCTTTATTTTATTTTTTTAGGTTTATAAAATGATATTTTTATGTTTGATAACACATCTAGACATGAATTTAAATTACTATGTTAAATTTCAAACCTATAAGTGCGATAGTTTTTCCGTAAAGTGTACCACAAGAATGCATAGTTTGTCGAATAGTGATAGGGCTCGCTTCGCTCGCCCTAATAAAACCAATCAAAATACAGACGCGTCAGTGCGATTATACAGATTTGCTTAATCTTGATTCATTTCGCACAATTAAGTTCCCTAATTTATTTATTTAAATTGTGTGAACATTTAAAATTACAATGAATGCAAACGCCGTCGCTGTTAAATCTATGGGCCCTACGTCGCCCGCGAGTATCTGTATATGTATAGTGTACTGTATCAGTATTTCAGTATACATTTATTCACTAGAAGGTTCGAAATTGAAGAACAAAACAAACAGAAAGCTAACAAGGAAATATGATGATGGTAATAACGATGATTAGATAAAATTTAGTAAGCCTAATGGTCTCGCATTCATCTCCTGCCATCGTCAACGTTACTTTATAACAAAAAAACCGGCCAAGTGCGAGTCGGACTCGCGCACGGAATGTTCCGCACCATCAACAAAAAATTGAGCAAAACAAGCAAAAAAACTACACTGACCGCGCCCGACGTTGCTTAACTTCGGTCAAAAATCACGTTTGTTGTATGGGAGTCCCACTTAAATCTTTATTTTATTCTGTTTTTAGTATTTGTTGTTATAGCGGCAACAGAAATACATCATCTGTGAAAATTTCAACTTTCTAGCTATCATGGTTCGTGAGATACAGCCTGGTGACAGACGGACGGACGGACGGACGGACGGACGGACGGACGGACAGCGGAGTCTTAGTAATAGGGTCCCGTTTTTACCCTTTGGGTACGGAACCCTAAAAATTAAGTAAATAAGATAGGTAGACCATACAAATGCGATCATCATATTCTGGACATTAGATAAATAGGATATTTGCCAATAACTAGATGTAGGTACATAATTATAAAGTTATATATATATTTATGTTTAACTATGGTGGTCGCTGGGGATGAAAACATTCAAAAATTATTAAATTGTACAACGGGACTTAATCGCGTATCTACTTAAGTTTTAAGATTTACCTCCGACGTTTCGAAGACGGCGTTGTCCCCGTGGTCTCGGAGAAGACTGGCTAAAGTTGACATCAACATCTTCTAACTTACAGTATGCTTGTACCTATATAGGATCAAGCTACATTGCTACTTAAATGAAAACTTGTAAAAATATGTCAAGTTTTAGTTATAATAGACTTAAACAATGGAAATTTCACCTTGCATTCTCTGCCTAAAACTGAAAAAGGATATTTTCTGATAAGCAGGTAAGAGGTTGGTTGAGCCTTACTTCACATTCACAAAGAAGAGATTACAGCTAGGTACGTTTGATCCGAGAGAAATAATATATTTCGACGTCTTTTGCTGTCGCTCAATATTCAACTGACTTTGTTCCTACAGGGAAAGTTTAGGTTGTGCCGTTCTTTCATGCCATATTAATGTGTTGTTTACGTAAAGGTGGATATTGGTTAAACGTAATGTAGGTATGTACGTAGCTACATTTTACTAAAGCCAGCTGTTATACAAAGCTTTAGCTGTAGCTTTTTGTGTCATAAAAATCACGCTACGAGCGATTGACGCTGACAGTTTACTATGACGAGGGGCGACCGCTTAAAGCATTTTTTAAAGGACAGAGTGAGTGGGGTAACGAAGCTGAGACAGTTAATCAAATATTACAAAATTGATTAGCATTCGACTTCTTACCTGTTATTTTTCCGATGTATCTTTATTTGAAAATGTATGTCCCATCTTAAAGGCTGGCAACGCGCGTACAACCGGGTTGCGGGTGTCCATAAGCGACAGTAATCGCTTACCATTAGGTAATTCGTCTGCTCGAGTGCTCCACGTGACAGTGGCAGTACTAGTAGGTCTCGATCTCGACTCGTACAATTTCGCTATATTGCATGTCGCGTCGCAACACAGAACGAAGATCAAAGCTTGACAAGATGACTCCGTGTTACATTGTTGACACAGTTATAGTTTTTTATTATTTTAAACGGGACATACCTAAACGTTACCTGATGTCGGCATTTGAAAAATATTTATGGATTAGCTTTTTAAATGAAGCCGAATTTATGCCCGAAATGGGCAAGCTGATGGACTTCTGTGATAGTTATAAGACCTATGTATCAACACACCTTTGACAATAAAGAAATCTTATCTGAACCCCTAGTGTAAATTTAATTCAATGGCGTTGGACATACGCGTTTTCGATTTCGTTAAGTCTCATTTTTATGGGAATTCGAACAGCGCGCCAAGCGGGCCGTTCTGGAAGCTCAAACCCATACAAAATGAGACTTAACGCAAACGCGTACGTCACGTCACGCTATCCATTGAAATGTACACTCTGGGTACCTACTAATATTTACAATTATGACATAAAAAGTTTTCATAGATATGTAGCTCCTTACCTAGCACCGCCTAAGATACAAAGTATTTACATAGCTATGGAACGTGTATATCTACACCGGCAATATCGGTTCCAAATCACCCGGGACTAGAGACTTGAGCCTTAATCCCCTTCCATCTCGAGTACTCAGGCTCCAATATTTACCTTCTGAAATATTAGACGCAGCAGTTTAAATTTTACTAAGAAAACCAACTGAAAAAAGCGTAATAACTTTGGAAATGTTTGGATATTAAACTGGTTATTTAAATTTTGAATGGGTTATTTAAATTTACAAATTCCTAATAGCGATCTGGTTTTATTTTAAAATCTTGTCGTGTATCTCGAAGAACACAAATACATTCATTTATAAAGTGCATACATTGAATCTAAGTTTACCCAATAAGGTTGCTTTTAATAGTTTTAAATATAAAAAAATACTGAAATTAACAGTCTGACTTAAAAATATAATCGTCACCAGCTGGTCATTGATTAATAAGCTTTTTACATTGTTAGACGCACAGAACATTATTAAAGAGGTTAGAATGGCTATCGCGCGTAGTTAGTATCGGAACCGGTGTCGCCGCTCGTTCCTCTCCACATTTACTAACACTCACGCAACGGTAGTAAAAACTTGTGTGCTTGGTGAATAGATACGCCTCCTTTAGACAGATTTGATGTCTGGCTTCTTAATCTGAAGGTTATTGTGGCGCAAAAAGGCATGTTTACTTCGTTTTCGGTCAGCGCGGGCGAGTAGCATGCGAGCGTTTGCTCAAAACCGGCGGCGACACGTACCCTGCTCGCATCGCCATTCTAACTTGTTCTGTGGTTAGACGACGATTTTTTTTTATTCTATTGAGCTAGTCACGCAATATGAACGCTCATAGGACAAGTTTCGCTCTTACGCTGTCTATTGTCTGTAACAAGAACTAACTTTACTAACGAAACTAAAACCGACGCAGGGAAGCAGACTGGCATTAGGTGTACTCTGCAATCAAATGGTAATACGAATACTCTGCCATTTTAGTGACAACGTTTTAGTTGTCTAGTACCGATTCGTTAAACCTTTATCTATAGTAGATGGCAAATTAGCTATTTGCACGTGTATTGTACAACGTTTTACAGTATTGTTTGAATCACAAGTTTGAAAATATGGCATTGATTTCATCAAAAGCCGACGTTGAACTGATTGCCGACAGCACAAACTAACTTCACAAAAATAGCCGTTTTATTACAAGGACACAATAGTAGATTGTACAACAAGGACATAAAGTGACCCATTTTCACCAGAGGCAATTTTTTGGTCCGAGCGAAGCGAAGACCAAAATAGTAGACGAGGGTAAAAATGGACATTTATGCCCTTGTTGTACACTCTGCTTTTCACTTCGATTGCGAGGAAAATAAAACACATTTTTCACGGCAATTTACACCACGAAATTGTCGTAAAGCGAAAGAACATAATACATAACCAATTCCCGCCAGGTAACTTTTAAAATTTTTTTTAATTTTTAACATGTCATCAGAGTTTCAGACGCTTGGTTTTCTGCCAAGTCAAACATTTCGGAGCATTTTTGAACGATAATCGACTCCTATTTTATGTGATTTACTAAATTTAATGACAGAAAATACGGATTTCTAATAAATTGTAGCAAAAATAAAATAATATAACAAGTTTTATCATCTACACAATTTTATTGCTCAGTAAAATTGTGCAATATGTTTTAACTGTTTGGCTGTTAAGACCGATTACCTTAGTCTTAGAAGAAAATTTTACTTTTATGCTCTAGAGCATAAAATGCGTTTTTATGTCGTCTACGCACGACATAAAGGTGCACTTTTTGAGTATGAGAAGTGAAAACATTGTTTGTTCGTTTTTAAATGCGTAACGAGTGTCTAATCTAACATAAATTGATGTAGTTAATCAATCAACAGAATAAGAATAAGAAGAATAAGAAGGTTTTAACTTAGGTATATAAAAGTTTAAGGCCTCTACTGCCATCAAACATAACTGTTCATTTTAAAAATGTAGCAATAAACGACGCGACTGATATTAAGTACAGCGATAACATGTATGTGTATGCACTTGGCGAGTTGTTGTTTGTATCAACGGTTCAATACATTGTGTGCCGATTTAAATATTATGAAGCACGTTTTCACAAGTTTACCAAGATATTACCTAACATTATATCCATCTGAATGTAAATGATCCCGGTTCAATTTAACTAAACCATTATGTTAAAGCTCACTTGGACTAGTTTGACACATTCACAGTTCCCCTGAGATGGTCCGAGCGAGCCGACACCGGCCGCCGATGAGATCATTTACATGCTCTATCGAAATGTCGATGTCAGTAACTACTTCAATGCCTTTGTTGCCCGTAACGCTACGTCTTACGTAGGCGAACAACGCGCGAACGCGGCGCGCCGCGCCGCGCCGCTTCGCGTCTAAATCGCTCACTCACGAGTAGGACACACCTAAGTATACGTATCAACGGTTTGTTTCATCCTCGCCGCGCCGCGCCGCGTTCGCGCGTTGTTCGCCTACGTAAGCCGTAGCGTAAGACGTTTTAAGACTTTTAAGTTTTGATAGGGGCTCAGCCTATACCTATTATCCATACTAAACACACAAAATGTACACAGACCTACTTTACAATTGTATGGAAAGTAGAGTGAAACAATATTCCGGTCCACATAATAATGAGTAAACACAGAAAACCGTCAAAAAGCCTAAAAATTATCGGTAGTTGAGAATTATTCCGAGTAATCAATAATTGTAATAATTCATGAATCTGAACGTTTTCATCGGACGTCAAACGCGGCCTACTTACTGAAATTTCCATTCGTCGTCCAAATTATGGAGATTACTGTTATTTTGAATGTCCGACGATTTATGAGAGATAGATGGGGCAACGTGTTTAGCATGACAGTTCCGAATTTTCGCAACAAAGCATCATTATTTTGTTAAGGCGGGATTCCACCAGTGTGCGGCACTGTGCAGCACAAGTATATTCAGTTCAAAAATGCTTGTGCCGCACAGTGCCGCACACTGGTGGAATCCCGCCTTAACATCTTTAAAAATGCAGATAGTTTTTCTAGCGGTTGGTCAGTAACTTTTTTAAACCACAAGACATGTTTCCTGTGAAGGTTAGGTAGGGACTTTATTATTTCGACACGGTAAGAGTTTTGAACTGTTAATTGGCACATTGTAAATTGAAGTATTTGAAGGTAGGTACCGAACTTAAAACCAATGTTCAACTTTGTAAACTTAAAGTTTCTTGGAAACTGTGGTACCTTGTTAACAGAGGAGAAAATTAACGTTCTGCTGTTATTTCTTATAATAATTATGTATGTGTCTTTTCTAACCACGGAGACCTGGCGCCGTTAAACTTAGCATTCTTAAAGTGACATTCGGCCCGATTGGAACAGATACGTACGTCTACGATATGGATTAGATATGTCAGTGTCAAAAGTGACGTTTCTTCAAACAAAACCGTATCTAGACGTAATATTTGACGTATCTTAAAGTTCGAATCGGGCCGTATCCCTGGGACATCCTTGCTTTATTAGTTTGTCTGTTTAGATTAGTTTCAAGAAAGACAGATAGTCCTAAATAATATATATACTTACTTGGTTTGGTTGGTGTTACCGGTTTTGACTTTCTCATGATGTTGTTAATATTAGAATTAGGTACGTTTAAACCTGATGTATGCTTTTATTTAATTTATTTTTACTTAATTAACTTTTTATAACTATTGAACATTCTTTTGTCTCATGTAAGACTATAAACAGTGTGAAATTATGTTGTTCAGTGTAGAAAAAAAGCAACAAAATGCAAAAAATGGTTCGTATTTAGCAACTCCTTTTTAAATATTGAAAAGTTGTGTCCACTCTATATCTCTGGCGTGCTTGTCGAAGTGTGAATTGGAAATTAATGGCGTCCCATTTTATGCGATTTGACGGTCGGCCATCGCTTGCATTTCACTCACGCCTGCGCCGCTAAAGGCGCTACAGGCGCGTACGGGCGAGAAAACACCCGATCACCAAAATTCTGATAATTACTTCTATATTATTTCAACACTGGCATCAAAACCCGTTTTGTCATTGCAGAGGACTAAAGAAGTGAAATAAAGCATATACATAAGGGACCTAGTCAATCATTATGGACATTGACATACATTCGTTTTTGGGATTTATTTAAGTTTTATTAATTATTTATTTATTTTATTTTACTGTTATCAGTAAAGTAAACTGACTGATCTAGATAACAATTGAAATACCTTTTAAAGAACAGAAAATTATACCTACTCGTCAATTCCTGTCTTGAGCCGAACTAAGATTTATCTTGTACGCGCCAAAGATGATCCTTCTTATCGACAGCGTTGTCACGCCACTGGATTTTTATTTATTGCGATGGACAACAATAATATTTATGTTCAAAAAGAAACATATAAATACACATAAAAGAAAAATATTATGAGTAAATAAATATTATAAGACATTATTAAACGATTGACTAAGTCCCACAGTAAGCTCAATTAGGCCAGGTCGTTAGTAAATAATAAACTAACATATAATGTATGGCGAATTTATTCTGTAAAGTGTCCTCGCAATTTGAAGACTAGATTATAAGTAGGTATAGTTAGCATCTAAGCGTGCGAGGTGTTCAAAACTACATTGA
Organism: Cydia amplana; assembly: GCF_948474715.1. Lineage (NCBI taxonomy): Eukaryota > Metazoa > Arthropoda > Insecta > Lepidoptera > Tortricidae > Cydia > Cydia amplana. Next base: position 14,032,624 of record NC_086070.1, on the reverse strand, counting down.
CACGTTCTTATTCTCTTGACAATTAAGTCGCGTCAAGATCCTTTTGAACACCCAGCCCTCTTTGCAACTTCTGCTGCTGACTGTACACGTCTAAACTCTCTATTATACAAAATTCAATCATTTAAAATTAATATTAATTTTGGGAAACATCAGGAGTAATTATTACAGTAAATCTTACCAGACAAGAAATTGAATTGGAAACTTGTGAAAATTAATTAAGCAAGACGCCTGCTGGCCTCCTCTGCAGAGAAGCAATCAGATTACTGTACTTCTTGAATACTTATAAATCTTATAATTATTGAAGATTGTTTTAACTGCAAAATTTTGATCGATAACATTTCGAAATGTACTTAATAGATTTCTAAGTATACGAAAATAAACCAATTCTATCCAAAACAAACGGCAATTTGAATTGTATTATTACAAGTAATTTAACCCTTGTTGTCAATTCTCGAATAACATTGGGCGTATTGGTTTTAATATAATTATTATTAGATTCTGGATTCCTAGGACATATATAATATATAAGGCTTGTTAATTTATTAAGCATAGATAAGGTTGACGCCTCACAGACGCAATCCCCTGCCGAGGTTGACACCCTGCACTACATCTCCACAGCGGCCTGACAGAGGCCATCATTTGAAGTAACCAACCTACGAAAACCTTACTATACACCTTATTAATAAGGTGTTAAGTGTTAAACTGTCCTGACGTAGTACAGTTTAAATAGCTAAGGAATTATTAAATTGTTGGCTTTGAATATACAAGGGATCCCGAGGGAGGCTATCGATTTATATTAAATTCAATTATCTTATTAATTAATCTAATTAATATTAATAATTACCTATTCTATTTTATACATACACGTAAACTATGATGCTGAACAAATTATTTGTTTATAGACTGTCAATTGGTAATGTAGCTCAGAACCACTTATTTTTTTTAGGGTTCCGTAGCCAAATGGCAAAAAACGGAACCCTTATGGATTCGTCATGTCTGTCTGTCTGTCCGTCTGTCTGTCTGTCTGTCCGTCCGTATGTCACAGCCACTTTTTTCCGAAACTATAAGAACTATACTGTTGAAACTTGGTAAGTAGATGTATTCTGTGAACCGCATTAAGATTTTCACTCAAAAATAGAAAAAAAAACAATAATTTTTGGGGGTTCCCCATACTTAGAACTGAAACTCAAAAAATTTTTTTTTCATCAAACCCATATCTATGGATAGGTCTTCAAAAATTTTATTGAGGTTTCTAATATAATTTTTTTCTAAACTGAATAGTTTGCGCGAGAGACACTTCCAAAGTGGTAAAATGTGTGTCCCCCCCCCCTGTAACTTCTAAAATAAGAGAATGATAAAACTAAAAAAAATATATGATATACATTACCATGCACACTTCTAAAATTGGTTTGAACGAGATCTAGTAAGTAGTTTTTTTTTAATACGTCATAAATCCCCTAAATACAGAACCCTTCATGGGCGAGTCCGACTCGCACTTGGCCGCTTTTTATTCTGTAGGTTTTGAGAGTACCATACGAAACTCCTTCGAATCATACAAGAATAAAAGTATTCTTGTGTGATCCAAAGGCACGCCTATACTGGTGAAAAATAAACAAAGAGTTTGGCATGACAACAGCGCCGATATATTTATTTTTGTAAAGACAATAAACTAACACTAACTTTTTTTAAACCGACTTGCATATAATCTAACTAATATTTTACCGACTTATTACCACGACTCGCAAATGTGGCCTTGGGCTGTTAGCATTAGTCCGGTTTCCTCACGATGTTTTTCTTCACTAAAAGAGAGGGTAAATAACAAATATTGTTTCATTTTCGTTTCGTTCCGAGAAATTCCATTCGTGTCAAGTGAAGTTCGACATTACAATCTCCTATTTCGAACGCTTTGCCAGTTGGTGACCGCTGCTAATTAAAACATTTTAAGGACTTGATTAGTATATTCCAACATTGATCTTAGACAAAATTAATCATAATAGTTATTTATAATAGACAAAATTAATCATAATAGTTATTTCATTATAATTTCTTAGATATACAATATCTTCCATAGTTTCGGATATCTTGATAGTATCCTGGTTAAAATAAAGTATCTCGAGTAGCAATAGAGGGATAGAAAGTTTCTATACCTAGGTACAAACTGTTTTTTAAATGTGCCATGTTTTCGCAAACGCTTAAGTATTTTAAAAATTAAGTAAATATCATCATCTTCCTCGCGTTGTTCCGGAATTTTGCCTGATCATGGGGTTCGCTTGGCTACTACTCCCAAGAATTAGCGTAGGCACTAGCTTTTACGAAAGCGACTGCCATCTAACGTGCATCTAACCTTGTAATAAGTAAATATATTGTTATAAAATAATAATAGTATTTAATTGTTGTCTTGAATATCATAGTCTAAATTAGAATGAGCACCATAGCAACCGTCAGCCGTACAGGCGTGAGTAATCTCAATGGAGCCCTCAAGTAAGCCGGCTACAGTTTGACAGTTGCGAGCGATAACGCCTGGCAGCGGCTTACGGCCGCATGGGAGAGTTGTCGGCTGATGGGCAAACGGTTTTTACTGGCAGTTTACACTTTGCCTGAGTTTAATTCGTTTAAGGTTTAAGATATTTTCCAGGAGTAAACAAGCGAAATTTAAAAAACCGTTTATAAGGTAGTATGTTTTTATTAACAAGCTAACGTTCTGTTGATTACAACAAATTATATTACGATTTCAATATCCATATCGCATATTTGTTGTTCACTAGGAAGCTTGATTTGACCGCTGGGGACATAGTTAGGGTCTATGGCGGGCATACCGCCTGCCTCACGGCGCCGGAGTTCAAGAAAAGCTTCTCTCTGCGCCCAGTCCCTCAGACATACGTCCGGAGCGTACACCCAAGCAAACCCACCAAAGATTATGCACAAGGTAATAGTAAAGAAGTAAGATGCGTGGTGATAATTGTAATCGTCCTGGCAGTTCTCGTAGTCGAAACCGTAGCTTACCCAGTTTTGACTGATTTGCTTCTTTGCTTCAGGAGGCGGGCATGGAGGCTCGCGAGGTTTGCAAGCTGTTACTGAACGGTAGTTCGTACGATTCCAAAAACGATGCATCATTGAGTATCGTATTTTAGACAAAGTACACATATTAGGTACTTTTAACTCTAAAGGAAATCAGTATTAAAATCTTAAGTGATCTAATCTTTTAAATTAAGGAAGGAAAGGATTAGCGTTTAAATGACAACATACGTCTATTTTTTTACGTCAATCGTAAACATTTTATTGAAAGAGTTTAATCGCAAATAGATCGGATGGAAACTGTGAAAGCTTGGTGAAAACCACGTGAAACTAGGCTACAAACTAGCTGTAGATTTTTTCTAAGCTTTTAGTTCACGCTTGAAGCTTTTGCCTAAAAAAAATATAGTTTCTTGGAATTGTTAGCATATTGCGGATCACAAATCCATGCCAAATCCCAACAAATAACATACTGAAAAAATATTCCGTCATAACAAAACACTTCAAAAAACTATTTTCAAATTAAAACCGAAATAACGAAACCCGCGGACTGTAATCGCGATGTTGTATTCAACTCAAAACGGTGTCGCCCCCCAACTCCAACTCTTTTCAACTACAAGAAAAATAAAAGGAAATGATCGTACCCATAATGCCTAAAGTTCCCTCACTTAGTGCAAAGTGGGACTCAATTTAGATAAAAGGTTTGCGACGTTTGTCTGAGCCCAGTTTTTAGCATTCAACCACTTGGGAGCGATATACAAAATTATCAAGTTGTCGATGTGACCCCTAAGCGAAAGAGATAAGTCTCAATTTTTAATAGACGAAGTACTTTCGAAATTTTGTCACAATTCAACAAATTTATTTGCGATCGAATGGAGCTTAGCGGTAATACAGTAAGGGTTACTTTAAAGCGGCAGATCACTATCCTGTAGTCGGCGAGATCACCTCGGGGATATTGTTTCAATCGCTTTGGCATATTAAACGATGGAAGAATAAGTTGCATTAAAAAAATCTGTGGCGAATCATAGTGGCTTTATAGAAATTGTTTAAATCTCATTAGAATTAATCGTAGATTATGCAGTTATATCTTACGGGGCTATGAAAGTAAATATCCAAGCGTAAAAATATTGTGCATCAATATATATTTATTTTATATTATTATATGAACAATAATTGTATGTTACTTACAACGACATCTAAAAGCTACTTATTACGTATTATTTTACACAGTTTATTGAACATATTGTTCACTTTTCACAGGGTGACCGTGGTTGGCTGGTTGCAACGTACGTGTAAGATAAAGTAAATATACCTACTTAAGTATCAACTGTAGGTAATGCTGATCCGCTTAAATTGTTACGACGATCCAATATAAACAACGGGTTTTGGTGTTGTGTGTCGCAGCTTTTGTAAAATTTGTCAAATGCGTAAAGTTGGCAGGAATTCGACCCAATAGAAGAAGCAACTTAGTTCAGGTTTGCTAGATTCTACTCGTACCTACTCTGAATAATAGGAATTAAAACAACTCGTACTTACTTTTAAGTAGGTTCTACCGTATTTTTGTGGGTTGCGTTGCATCTGTATAAGGTTATTTTAGATATTTGCAAAGGTGCTCTGGGGAGAGGCGCGCGGATTAAAAATATTTTATCTCTACTATCATCTAAATCAGTACCGGTATTACAACAAAATATACAAATATTACCTAATAGGAATAAACAAATATCAACGCCTTTATTACCTTACGTACAAAGTGAAGTTTTGAGTAGCTCATTGTCACTCTTCTTCACCGACATTTACCGTTCTAGGTCTTGAACAAACACTGAAGGATCCATTACAATAATATCTCAGGCGATTAACAATAAAATCCTCGTGTCGGACAAAGCTACGGGACCGCAGAGACAATGGAGGTTGCCCCAAGTTTCCCTTACACAATATAGCTCTTACTAGTCGCTCATTCATTCAAACCCTTGCTGAACCGGTGCAGTACATTCGCATCAATAATGTGCGCCGGTTACAATACATATATACACACACGCACACACTTACACACATACACACACACACACACACACATATGACGACGAGACTACACGAGAGACACTATTACTACGTTTATGTACCTAAACGTAACTAAAAAATAAATTAAATATTAGTATATTCAGTATAGTGTGAGTGCAAGTATGAGAGTAGTATCTTCGGATAGATAATTCCATCTAAACATCCATCATACACTATACTGAATATACTAATACTTAATTTATTTGTTAGTTACGTTTCCTACAACCTATCAGTCGCGAAATTTCCATAAAACTCGATTATCAAAGAATTCAACTAAACATCTATTCCCATAAATCATAAATAATAGACCGGCAAATTTAGGTCCGGGTTGTTTAACGGATTTGTTTGACGCTCCGCCACCAATACAAATAATATTATATACTATTTACATCGCCAGTCTTAATACGAGTATGGTCTTCAGCCGTGCACGCACCGTTACCTAGTGAACGGTGTATAGAGGCAGATGCATTAACTGATATCCTCGCGGCAGAGACAATGGCATTGTTCGCCATTATCGCATCACTCGAGTAATGATGGCTAATCGAATATTGCGGATTTAATCAAGGGTACTTTATAAGATTTAGTTCGCAACAAAAAGGAACGAACTATATCCAAGGAAAATTAAAATAATAAACTGCAGATCATTTTAATATACATTCGCGGACAAAGAATACGAGTCAGTATGAAAAACTAAAATATCTCCTAAAAATAATACAGCTAGGGGCAAGAATGAAACTGTATATTGTAGATCATTACATAGTTAATAAAATAACACCAAAGATTGAGAAAGTAAATATGAAGTAAGTAGGTACTTAGTTTAAAAATTCTTTCTTCTTTTCCACCCAGATGCCTTTATTGAAATTCGGGTATCATGCCATCCCTTACATTTTGAAGACGGTTTTATTTAGTCCTGTATATTTTTATCCAGTAAGGGTGATCGCACATGACCAAGACACTACCTACGCCTTGGTCAAAATTCTAAAAAGTGCCTGTGTAAAAGTACCTTTTCATTAAAAATATATTCAGAGTTAACTATTTCGGATTTATCTCAATCCTAAACGCCGGATTTGAATCTAATAGAAATAATTTTATGGCAAAAAAAAAAAAACATTTTTGGTACAAGCTTTATCGCTGACTGTAGTTTTCTTTCCACATGCAACTAATACTCATTGAGGCCATTCTAACAACCCCAAACACAGTTCGGTTGTGTTGTTTTATCACTGAGTTCGTATGGCCAAATCCTGTCTCCATCATCAGATCAGCTCAATGGTACCATAATATTGCATTGTCACCCGAGTTACATATTATGTAATGTATACAAATTTTCAGCTTCATGGAAACCGGGAAGTGGTTCAAATTTAATTTGCAACATTTGATTACAGACACACACACAGGATAGATGAAACTTAATAAAAGCTTATAAAAAATCATAAGTTTCCATGACTGACCTTTTGGAACACATATACAGGGTGGCCCATTTAGATCGGTCAGTATGGGAAAATCTGAAACTATAAGACATACGACGATCTCTTCTTAGGAACCATGTCATCGATTTTAGTAAGAAGAAAAACTGCATTCATACATTAAAAAAATGTGTACTCAGCTCGGGAATCGAACCCGGACGTTTTGAAAAAAAATATCTAAAATTATTTCTATTTAGATATCGATTGTGTAGGTCTTAAGCAGTAAATGTTACTATGAAACATGATGTCTGAAATGAATAAAATGCATTTTTTTCATATCCTTTAATTTATTTTATATGTTTTCGAAATGGCCACCATTTTTTTCAATACATTTTATATAAAAAAAATTTAAAAGTATGAATGCAGTTTTTCTTGTTACTAAAATCAATGACATGGTTCCTAAGAAGAGATCGTCGTAAAGTCTTATAGTTTCAGATTTTCCCATACTGACCGATCTAAATGGGCCACCCTGTATATGTTACTTGAGATTTATTTATGTTACTTGAGATTTATTTATATTACTTTAATTTATTCAGTGTTACTCCTAGAAAAAAACATAAAAAACCGGCCAAGTGCGAGTCGGACTCGCGCACGGAGGGTTCCGCACCATCAACAAAAAATAGAGCAAAACAAGCAAAAAAACGGTCACCCATCCAAGTACTAACCCCGCCCGACGTTGCTTAACTTCGGTCAAAAATCAGGTTTGTTGTATGGGAGCCCCCGCCCCACTTAAATCTTTATTTTATTCTGTTTTTAGTATTTGTTGTTATAGCGTAACAGAAATACATCATCTGTGAAAATTTCAACTGTCTAGCTATCACGGTTCGTGAGATACAGCCTGGTGACAGACGGATGGACGGACGGACGGACAGCGGAGTCTTAGTAATAGGGTCCCGTTTTTACCCTTTGGGTACGGAACCCTAAAAAACATCTTTTAAAGTAGGACAGTGTTTATAAGTTTTTCTTGTGCGAACGCCCTTCCGGACGCTTGACAGTCACGTCTCAAGTCGCCCCGGTCGTGACTGCGCGCGTAAATGCCCTGATTGCCTGCGACTTCGCACGGCAATCGGGTTACCTGCCAACCTGCACAAAATTCCAGCTATTTTATGAACGCTAAATAAACAACTTTGGCCAAAATTCGCCAAATTCGCGGTACTGGTATTGGTTTGGAATGTCGATTTCGTAGTATCCTTCATATTGGAGATCTTAGATTTTAAAATGACAAAAAATATTTGTAAGTAACAAACGTTACCAATGCGTATTCACAAGCTCGTATTTATTACTGTAAGCTATAATTTAATGAATGCAGATTATATCGCAAAAACCTGAAACATGAACGAAAATTTTCATCAAGAAACATAATTTTTCGTGCGTTGAAGTGAGATGTAGGTATAATTATTAGCCTTCGCCCGCAACATCAATCGCGTACAGATAGAGTACATAATTATTTTCCGTGTCTTGCTATTTCAGTCAGTCTCGGTACAAAAAGTACTGAGGTTGATTGAAATAGCATGACAAATACAAACGTTTCCGAGTAGGTAAGTAATTAAAGTTTTCTAAGAATATAGTTTTGCTGGTAAAATGATGCAGGCAGGTTCGGAACAAATTGCAACTCCCGTAATATAGAGAAAACTTCCGTTCTGAACTAGATTAAACTTGCCGCATACATTATCAATTTTATTTACTTGTGTTTACTTTTTAAGAGTACGTACTTAAACGATTCGTAAATAGGTATAGCGGAGAAAAAAAAATGACTTATTTGAAATATTTTGATAGATAAATACATATTAAAGACTTGATACCCCATATTTTAAAACTGTATGTTATCAACATTATAATTACGTTTTATTTAGGTAATCATCATCAGCATCATGGGCACCTTTGCGCCAGGAATGACTTGAAGCGTTATGTCTTTTTTTAAATTATTTTTTGATTTGTAATTTTAGATATAAATATTTGTACTTTATATACTAGCGACTCGCCCCGGCTTCGCACGGGTTAACAAATTATACATAAACCTTCCTCTTGAAAAAAAAAATAGTTAATATTTATATGTAGAGGAATATTGGGATCCTACATAGGCTTTTTACTCTAACACTCGTAAAAACCGTTCTACATATTAGTAAAATTTATAAGGTTCCAATTATATTCCATTTTAATCTCGTCTTAAAATTAAGAAATTTGACAAACTATTTTCGTAGCTGTTTTTTTTTAATTATTTATTAATTGTAGTATTACATAGAAGCAAAATAATACTATCACTATATTATTATAAAGAATAAGATAACTTAATAGCCAGCTACTAGAGTCGGACCAAAAAAAGTCTGCAGCGGATTTGATAGCCCACGCAGTGCAAGTGTCATTACGTCATAATTTCATAGAAGTTTGACGTTTAAAATAACACTTGCACTAGTTGCACTGCGTGGGCTATCAAATCCGCTGCAGACTATTCTTGGTCTGACTCTAGCAGGTGTTCATCCAATTACACGAAGTATTAAAGATAAATGCAATCGACAAAGCCCGAGTGGAGTGGCGAGAGCGGGTGCAGTTAATTCCCCAGTTCCATAACCTAGTTGCAGTAGTTGTGCGAGTTGTGCGACAGTGTCGGCCGCGTCTGGACGGCGCAAGTTTGCTACAGCTAAAGGCCCAGCGGGAGCGTTGCACTAAATTATTCAATTTAGATTCGTTTTTCAGCTGCAGCTGGGCTAAAGTTGTCTATTTGTTTAGATATACATATTATAAGTACAAGTACATATGACAAAACAATGATCAACTGATACCCCTAGAAAACATACTAGATACTACATTTTTCTTAATTAGCGTACAATTTCGTCGACTTATGGAACTGTATATCAGACGAGATGAGTTGAAAGACTTGAAAGCCCGACCACCAGCAGCTATTAGGTATAATTACAGCAAGGGTGTTCTTACCTGCCCGTTGTGTGCTCGGGCCTCTTAATAAAATCGGCTACGCAATAAGCCACACGCGGGCACATGAACGTCTTCATGTGTCAGAAACCGGCCGGGAAAGTAGGTATAGATCACTATTGAGGGTAAAATTAATAATATTGACCTATCTATTATTTTATGTATGTACAATTCGGTATAACGATATATTTATTTGCAAAGTATAAGTGATAATAATGTTTTTTGGCATGGTATCCTTTTATTCCTTGTGTCATAAACGTAATTACCTATATAGACGCCTTGCTGTATTTATTATTCGAATGTTAGTGTAAAAATATAATTATGATATATTTAAAAGTCATGAATGCAATCAATGTTATAAGATAACAATTTATTTACATAAAACTTATACTTGCCAGCGGCGTACTTCTAACATCGCACTTTGTAATTAGGTATCTGAGAGGCAATCGAAACTTAGCAACCTAGTTACAGCTTGCTGATAGGTTTATTGCAACAGCACTGCAGAGTGCAGATATCGAATATTCAACTTGTCATTAAATTACTGCGTCAAGCCAAACGTATTACGAACTTAATACATTGGTATAAAAAATCAGGCATATTTTGACTTTTTACATAATTTGGCATATTCATTCTCTTTATTATTTTTTGGTCTGTAAACTTATTAGTGCACATTTAACTTCAGAACATTTTTAATACTTAAGTATTATTATAACTTGGCATACCGTTTGAATAGGGATTCAAAATGAGTTATATATTCAGACAAATGAATGTGTTTTTTTAAACATAAAGTCTATTTCTTTATTCGGTAGACTAAAATGACATTTCATAGTATGAACATCATGTGTCATTTTAAACTATGAAATGTCATTTTAGTCTACCGAATAAAAAAATAGACTTTAGGTACTAATTAATATTATGTACTAAGTTTTAGGAAAAATATTGGTAATTAAGTATCTACTCGTATTTCACCAAAGTTACAGTAATCTTTGTTTAACTTAGCACATCTTTTTTCTTTTAACTTAATAAATTATATACCTACCTACATAAACAGAACCCCAGTTCATTGGGTCGCAGTGAAGTTTATTCATAACAGATTGCTAATTTATTCTTGAGTAGATTGCATTTCTCTTAAAAACTCGCCGGAGACGTAATCCTTGTTATAAGTTCACTTCTTGAATATCTAGTTACCAAGTTCCTGTTGAATAGAGCTTCTTTCGAGAGGTTCTCATAGATTTGCCAGCGAGTATGAAAAGAACTGAGCTCGAAAAAAATGCTTCCTTCTCACTGGTCGCATGATCGTCAGTATGCGCAGTACTACAAATACAAATACTTTATTATTTCATAAAATGCACAATGTTTATGATCTAAGCCATCTAAGGGATCATGCCTCCCGGTAAGCAAATTGTTGCCTGTGTTGGGAGACACCGCTCGGCTCTTCCTTAAGAGTTTTATTTACAGATTCATGTTATAAATATTTTTACAGAATTGTGTACAGATTGTGGCGTTGCTTATTTGAGTTAAATTAAATTAAACACTAACATTTATATACACGTTGATTACCATAAACTTCTTCAACATTAGAGCTTGTTGTCATTCTCTATTTCCTGCTCGTGTTCGTCGCCGTCGGTTTATTTTGTTAGGGGATAAAGGGCCGACCGCTGCAAAGCCAGTTCTCACTACAGAGAATTAAAAACGAGTCATGCCTCCTCCAGTGACAACCAGATCCACTGACTTTACAAACTCAAACCCCGTACTGGCAACAAATCGAATAAGCGCGCGCTTGCCGAATACTGAGCGGGATTCAATACGAATTCAATTCAGATTTAAAAGCGGGTTGTCTTCAGCCGCTAAGAAATGACTAAAGGATAAATTCGGTTTGTTTGGAGCTTTCAAGAGTTGCAAGTAGTTTGAACATAGCGCGTTTTGCGAGAAATGTACAGTTTTGTTACAGTTAGCAGTAATACTTAGGTATTGACACAGTTACTAATGGCCTGGACGGCAGCCCTTTAAGAGCCAACAGGAGTGGTAATTTCTCCATACAAACGTACCCGACTGTTTCCTCCGTGGGTTTTGAAGCTAGAGCAATGATTTTTTCAACACAGATTAATATTGTCAATATCTGTGTCGGACAGTTTTGTTTTTTAAATATTTAAATCTCAGCTCCTGTTTCGTCTTAAGCCAAATCTCGTGAAACAAAACTAGAGAAAGGGGCCAGCTATTATGGCGCCATCTATGCACACCTTTGACAGTTGCCAACCCCATTAACGAACGGCTAATTAAAGTCTCAATTATGAAAAAATGTGTGTTTACAAATACTTAATTCATTTGATTTATTTGCAGCAATAGCGAGCCTATTTTAAGGCAGTTGTTTTTTTTTTTTTTCATTTATTACAAAAGAAAGCTTAATTAACTGCTTGTCGCTACTTTACTGATGTATAGCAAGCATGTTTTTTTTAAACGCCACAAAAACTGCGTGTAAACTACTCAGAACGTGGAGTAGCAGTGGCAGACCACGTACACTACTTGAACGTCTAATATTCCGACTAATTAACGCGGAGCGTTCGTGGAGCGACGGCCATAGATTAAATAAAAAAGCAGATATAAAACACTCCCAAAATATATATATTACAAAAGTTCAAAGTAAAGGTAAAGGTTATTTTGAAATTCTCGAGGTAGAACTGAAATATTGAAAAGCAAAAACGATCGCAATAACTTAAAACTGCTTTTTTAAACATAAGGTGTCATGTTCTGTGCCTAACGAAAACCAATGATAGAAAATCTAAAGGAGTTCCCGATTTGACCCCTATATATTATGTTCAGAGAAAATTAATGGTTTTAGGGAAACCTGCCAAAATTTAGCCTCTCGCATTCATTGCATAGGTTTTGTTAAATACGTCATCACAACGTCTACACTTTGACGGATCTAGTAGAAGTAGATTACCTGGCGGTCTAGCATGAGTTGCGTTCTCGTGCGCGACTCCATACATCTTGCGCGACTTCAAGTATGGAGTCGCGCGCGAGAACGCAACTCATGCTAGACCGCCTGATGAGTGATGAGGTCCCTTAGTGGTTTTATTTTTATTAACACTCCAAGTGGCATTCGAATTTTCTTTTCTCTCTTTAAAAATGATATATTTTTTTAGTATAGTGGTAATTCGCGTAAAAGTGTTTTTAACTGAAGTGACGTAGGTACATGTTCGAGTATATGTAGTATGTAGTATATTTATAATTTAATCTGTGGTAGAGCATTCGCAAAGCCCGCGACGGCTGCGAGTGCAATTAGGGCGCCTTGTTAACAGATTACCTATGCCTCCCGTCCTGTTTTCTCTTATACAACTTCTTTAGGAAAAAATGAGATGGTGAAATACATGGTGTCTCTTTTTTATCTGAATAAAACTGGAAACAGAGGAACCGGATTAAGTGTTTATTTTTTTCATGTAGAATTTAATAGACATTACATTAGTAAAGGGTCGCTTTTTATGTAATAATTACTGTCAACTATCTATCTATACTTAAACTAGTACTTAAATACCTATGCATTGTGGATATCATGAAGTGCATTTGTTTTTACAAAATTTGCAAAATATTAAAATAATAAGTAATAATAATTTCAGCCTATATACGTCCCACTGCTGGGCACAGGCCTCCTCTCATGCGCGAGAGGGCTTGGGCTGTAGTCCCCACGCTAGCCCAATGCGGATTGGGGACTTTCACTTCTGCAAAATATTAAAAAAATATAATTATTACCTACCACATGTACAAGGTACAAGTGAAACATGCGTCAATGTTTCAATTTCACGGTAACGTTTAATTTTATTTATATCATAATAATAATCAGAGATGCGATTTATTTGAAATACTTCTATTTAAAATGCAAATACAAAATGCAAAATACCTATTTTGTAATTTGCATTTAAATGCCTTTTAGAAAAAAAACATTTTGTATTTTATTTGAAATACTTTTCGAGATGTATTTTGCATTTTTAATATTCATTTCAAAATGCAAAATACTTTGTGATTAAGTTTAGCCAACATTACCAGTCAAACAATATGAAAAGAACGAATGACGCTTGTATTGCCGAATTTGACCGATAGAGGCATCTGCTATCCATGCGCGCCCTTTTTTTTTCTTTGGTCAGAGTGCGCGCCTTATAGCCGTTTAGACTCGCGGCTCGGCTCGCGGCGCGTCTCGTGGCTCGCCTCGACACACTCGCATTCGGCTTGTCATTCGGTTATAAACCTTATGCCGTGCCGTTAGTGTTTAAATTATATTAGCTCGACGAGCTTGCGAGCCCCGAGAGTCTAAACCGGCTATTATGTCTGACTAGTGTCAATGTGAAACGAAAATGACGAACATTATCTATTCTATGGCTATTCTCATGATAAATACCTAAAATAAATAAAAATATCTGAGATTTGGTCAAAAGGTATTTTATTTTGAAAAAGTATTTAGAAAATACCTATTTTGCATTTAGCATTTGAAATACAAAACGCAAAACTATTTGGTATTTTGCATTTGAAATAGTAAATCTGAAAAGTATTTTGCATTTTGTATTTAAATGCTTTTTTAAAACCATTTTGTACATCTCTGATAATAATATACTTGATGTTTTATTTTAAATAATCCTAATTGCTTCTCTGTCAGTAGTCTGTCTTAACCCATCACGGAATAATGGTGTTCCAGACATTTTGGAGGCGTTCGCTGAGCCGAAGCCAACACGTAGAGCTTTTGGCACTTTAATGAGATGTAAGGGGTACATCGAGCGGATGCTGCCCTTACCCGTGTCATAGAACGGTGTAAGGGCTATTAAGAGTTGATGGAATCTAAAATGAACTAGACTATTGGGTGAAAACGATGGAATAAATACTGGCTATGTGATAAAAAAAACCATACTCCTGCCAATTAAACCGGTATGCAATTTTATTTCCGCCCGACGCTTACTCGCCTCCACAAGATGGGCCCCCACAAAAAGCGACATCTAGGATGGCTCAAGGGACAACACCGGTGTGAGGAGTAGAGAGGTGTCACAGGATTTTAAACATATAACCAACTCGCCACTTACGTTCCTATACATACCCTGGAGTACGCAGCTCTCGTGAATCCGCTCTGGACAGTCGGCTAAGGCAAGCCAGAACCAGAGAAACCTGTCCCATCCACCTACCTTTCGAGTGACAGAGCTCCCCCAAGATCATTATGGTTCCTGGGGTTGCTGTAGTTATTTAGTAAAACTGTCTGGTCCGACTACGATAATAACAATGAGACTAAAACAAAATTGAAAATCAGTACATTAGGCAAAATTCAGTGAAATAATCTCGGTTTTCATTTCTCTCTACTTCCGAATCCAACCAGTCCGCTGAAATTCAAAGGGAAGAGAAATAAACAGCTTCGCTAAGTATAAAGTGCTGTCAACATTAATAGAGAAGTCTGAATATTGCCGATATCGGAATAAGATGTCAGAATTCATCTTATTGACACAACGTCGTGGAAAGCTTATAAATGTCGGTTCACTCCTCGAGCTACATTTTATTTATGTGAGTTGGCAGTGAATGTTAAATCGAACAGTTAAAAATGATATGGCACTTATTGATGCATTTGGTATTAGTATTTATGCTTCGTATGCAGGGGCATGAGGCATCACATCTATCTATCTATCTATCTAATACCTTTAAACGAGCAATTCTTGTTTATTTATTTATACCTATGTATATTTATTTATATATATATTTCGGGGATCTCGGAAACGGCTCTAACGATTTCGATGAAATTTGCTATATGGGGGTTTTTGGGGGCGCTAATCGATCAAACTTGGTCTTATCTCTGGGAAAACGCGCATTTTCGAGTTTTTATATGTTTTCCGAGCAAAGCTCGGTCTCCCAGATATTATTTTATAAATAAGGTCGAAACGGACGAGAAGGTTCTAATGCACCAATTAAAATTGTAACTAATTCCAAACGCCCTCTATAGTGAGCTAATATTGACAGTTTTTATCCCCAGTAGTTTTGTAACCATTTACTAAGCGTTTATATCATTTTGTTCCTGATAGATGTTTAGTGGGTGGCGTCCCTACTCTGGGATGATTTCAGGGTACAAACAGCAACACTCCTATCTGTACATCCACGAGGTCCACCGATGTACAGCTAACAGTGTGGGCGATGGTACGCGGGCGCTAAAAGGCGAATATTATTTAAGAAATATGTAACATAAAATTATGAATTAAAGCTAACAACGAATTATGTCTTGGAAACTGATGCTACATTTGAATCTTCTGACTTTTAAATATAGGCTGTATCCAGCAAAGAAAACTGAATCAAATGTTTACCGAGGAATTTCCTAACAATTTTCTCTGTAAATAAAAACTTTATATTGCTTCCAAACTCAAACAAAAAGTTTTCAGCGTAGTTCAGGTTTTGCAAGCTTCTCTATATGGAAAATTATGTTCATGGAAACAGGTTGGGTTGTAAGTATTAAAATTAGTAGTGCCGGGGTAAGTTAAACAAAGTTTTTGTTAGGGAAACGCTCTAGTATGTAGTTGATATTAAGAAATTGGCAATTTATTTTCATTTCTTTACTTTGAACGTGGGGGTCATTATCCATGAAGCGAGCTGAAAGTGATACATTTCAGCCGTAGGATTGAAAGTGACGTGTTCATCTATGTCCCAGTCTCATGAGCAACTAACTTTTTACGTCATTTGACTAATTCATGTAAACAAAAGAAAATACAAGACAACATTTGGTACTCATTAACTTCGTATTTGATATTTAATTTCTCTACAAGAGTTTCATTAACATGGCCGTATGAGTATATAATATCACTGGCAGCTGTTGAAAGGCAAGGCTTTATTTGGCTTCCTCGTATCCGAAATGAAAAGTAGAGTATTTAATACGAGTAAAAGGCACCTTTTCAGTCTCTTACTCTCTAACTACCTCGACTGAAATGATTGCTGCCTTTCATCCCTTGATTAACAATCTACTTGTTTTACTAAACAAATGAAAACAAAGAATCCTTAAATCAAGTTAAGAAAACAAGCGAATATAAACCATACAATGGCCAAATGTTGTGAACGCTGACAATGTTGTCATGAAAATCAGACGTTTTCCTCACGTCTATTTTCTTTTAGCGTTGTGCTATTAAAATCGGTCTGGTATACAGGAGTTACTGCTATCAGTTAAGTATAATCAGCTAAAAAAGATTTGCCCCTATACTTCTAAGACCAAGCTTTTGTTTTTGTAAGTTCTATATTAATTTTGGAATGTGTGCATAATATATTTCAGACGGTATTTCACAAGACTGTGCGTGCGTGCGTATATTACGTAACAAAAACACAGCGCATCTTCGTCTTTGTACGCAATATCATACAGGCGTCTACTTCTCTTGCTAAAACGTAGTTAATTTCCTTTTGATTTGATGTTATTGTCATTAAATTCTCGACATTCGACCTCGAATCGTTTACCCGGCCTCCGGTGATTGTCATTGGTATTGAGTCCGGGGACGACTCAGGTATCAGGTGTAATGAATTAATGTCAAGGAAATTCATCTTGCTTAATTCCCGGTGGAATATACATTTCTGGGACTAGGAATATTTTACCCAGACTTTTTGTAGGTTTATTATTCCGATTTTAATATTCTGGTTTCACAACGGTAATTATAAGGCATCTTCTTCAGTAGTGACATAAGAAGTCAGAATATTGTGAGAACACACTCCACAAAAAGAGTGAAAAGAGCTCAGCCGTCAGATCAGAGGTTATATAAGTAATACAGTCAGCAGTAGAAGTTGTTAAGCGGGCGAGCTATTCAAAATTACCTTTAAATTTTCGACATCACCAGTCACGTAATGTGCTAATTATCGCACTAAGTAGTGTAAATGTAAAGTACCATAGGCAAATAGGTATGTACATACTGTAAAATAAATAGGTACATTAATGATAGTTTACAAAGCTTACGATATTTTGAAGCCCTTTCAAAAGCTCAATAATTTATACAAAACGTGCTTTCACAAAATCGTTCTGGTAACTTTATTCTTTCCGCTCATTTGCCATTTAAATTTGTCTTGCGATAAGCCCGGACATCTGTCGGGCGGATATTGCCAAGGAATATGGAACTTTACCAGTGTAACTCGAACAAGCCCGTTAGGTTAATCAATTATTTTTTTAATTATCACTTTCTAAGTACCGTAAAATGGGGTGAGTAGGATTCGCGGGGAGAGTTGGGTTATGAATGGGGAGAGAAGGGTTGAAAAGGGGGTGAGATGGATTTTTAAGGCTAGTGCTACAAAAATTATGTATTCCAATTTAAAATGGAGCTATAGTAAACTCATAATAAAAAAAATCGATCAAACAATCTTCCAAAATCACCTTTGTATGAAAACCCAACTAACCCCAAATACGAGGGACTACGGGGTGAGGTGGGTTTTCCTGTTTATCGTCAAAGTTATGAAATGGAACTACCCAAAATAAAATAAAAACTAAAATACAAACGTCCGGAACACTTATTATATACACCATTCAGTTTGCATATGTAAAAATAAAATGTTATCGAGGTTTGAATGTCAGTTTTGCGCCTACTCACCCCATTTTACGGTAATCTTAGACGGTTATCCGGCTAATGTGGATCCGTGTGTGAGCGTGACAGCTTTATCCATGTAGCGATGGCCCGTTCGTACACCGGACATGCGGATCCGTATCCATTATACAAATCTTTTTAGAAAAAGTTCCAACTTTTACTTGATATAGCTTGGTACATCGTTCATGAATCATGATATAAAGTTTTTCTGCACGTAACAAAATAAATATGTTTAAACCTAACAAATACATATAAACAAATAAAAAAAATTAAAACAATGTCCGGATCTAATGGTCAGTCAGTAAATAATGTGACTGGTAAATGACTGATCTACGGTCGTGTAGATTTATAGATTCAATTAGAAATGTCCCTTATCAAGAACCGACAATGCAGCGCCTGCCTTTATATTAAAATAGTCACAAATACCTACTCACATCAAAAACGTTCAGATTAGCCCGAGTCACTGTTGCTGTCGAGAACATGTATTTGGAACCACGAGAATGAGAAATGGAAGGAGCGCGGCAGTTACAATCCCATTATCTCCGCTTGGAATGCATTCGGGAGACCTCGATGCTCTCATGTGAATGATGTTAGCTGAGATAAGCTGCCTCTTAGACACATGTTAATAACTTACTTCCATATAAATCTAACATTTTTATTTGCAAGTATTTGTATAATAGTTTTAACTTCTTGAAAAAATTGTCTTGTCCATGAAAAAAACGTGTTTAAATACTCGTAGTGCTACTGGTACTTATTACTTGCACATAATGTACAACATTTTTTTTATCGATCAATAACTAGTTTCTTAAAAGACACAGTACCTACAATACAAATACAGTTCCCATTTAAAACATTGTTGATGACAACTTTATTTTTAAACATTAGATACTTTGATTCATAAAATATACCCTAATTTATTTGATGTAATGGACAATCTAAACAAATTCTGTCACATTTTGAAATAAATATCCAAGATGTCTGGCGAAAAATTTTAAAGAATAAGCGGTTAAGGAATTTTAATTTTCCCGAATTAATTTCTGTTCATTTTTCATAGGCCTTAATGCTAGGGTTGCCGCGAAACGAAATTGAGTCAGATTGCTAGCATTAATTTTAATGAGCTAATTATTTTAAGAGATGGCCTAACGTTAATTTGGAGAACTAAAATTCAGCTTTGAATATTATGTAAATAAAATATGTTATTAATGGGAGTGGGAATTGTAATTTTAATTTTCTTCATTATACAGGCTGATTCAAGAGACATGACCAGGACTCTACACACTCGTTCATAAAACTTTACACGCCTCAAATAGTTGAGTTATGTTTTATGCAAAAGGGGGTGAGAGGTGAGGGGGGGTCCTGAACATTTTTGCTGAATCAATCTGTACCCTCAAGCTTAATAAGGCTTTGGGTACTAGACATCGATATATATATTATATAGTATAGTTATATCTAGATACACAGATGACATCCATAACTCAGGAACACATATGATATTTGTGATAAACACACCGGAACCCGGGTCCTCCGGCTTCGTAGGCAGGGTCATTACCGACTAGGCTAGGAGACCTTCTAATTAATATTCGTTAAATCTTAAAAAATAAATATTGTTAGTTGACATAACAGCCAACCCTAACTGCGTTGGCAAGGAATTATGAAGGAGGAATCCCAGAGATGGATTACGGCATTATTTTTGGACCGAGTTTATTTAAATTACAGCCTTCGTTCATCTTCTTTGATTTTCTTAGAATTTCGTGGCCACATTCAGTTCAAAACTTGACAGAGTTTTTAAATGAAACCAGAGAACACTTATGACAAAACGTTGTGCGGGATTTTTGTAAGACTTATTTTTTTTTTCCAGAATAAAGAAATAGATTTAAAAACAACGCTTCGAGTTATAAAACATCAAAATTTAATCTGTGAATCTAAAAATACCCCACAATACTGGCAGGACAATGTTCGAAACATTCCTCAATATTCCACTGTTGAATGTTAATTGCTTTTTATTCGTAAAATAGTAAGTTTCTAACCATCATATACCTAAATGTTTCGTGCAAAGGGACAGCCTATATAAAGCAACATCTAGGTACTTATGGAAGCTACAAATTCGAGGCAACTCTCGACGCCGCTGCGGGTAACTCGATTGCGCGGACTCGATCCGCGTCTGCTACCAGTTTGTTTATTTTTAATTCGCCAAACTGCGTTTTCCTAGTTTCGACGAAAGATATTTTTTAGATTTAGATTTTACCAAGAGGACAGCAAAATAAAAATTACTGCGACGAGACTTTGAGTTGTTTTCGTGACAAACAAATATCATTTTTAGTCTCATGTAGCTAATTCGCAGTCGACATTTTTGATATCAAAGTCAAAGTCAAAATATACTTTATTAATGCAGGCCTAGCAACAAGCACTTATCAAAACGGTCTTTCTTTGTAAATTTTGATTGTCGTTATAATTTAACAACACTATCAGCATTGAGATAGAGTAGCAGAGAAGCGAAAACAGCGGAGGTAATTATAACTATTACTATTATTTTGTAGAGTATTTCATTTACAACACTTAATTATATAGTAAGTTAAATTTCCGACATGATTGTAAAATTGTTATGGAATAAACTATCTTATCTTATCTTATCTTATTGTTTTTTTAATAATTTACTTGGGCGAAGTTGGGCACTAACAGTAAAGTTAGGGTTTTGGTTAGTTAGAAAATGAATCTCCGCGAAAGCAATAGTGGTGATATTCTTATACAAGGGAATATATAAAGTACGAATAGATTCCTACTTTGACGTCACTGACTTTGCATTTGCAGAAAAAAATACTTAAAACGAACAAAAAAATAATGCTTTGACGCCTTGTCAACAAATAATGTAGGTATTGTAATTGTAATTGTAATTAGCCTTTATTATTGAAGCTGGTACATAACATATATTAATTTGATTTATCAACTTTAGCTTCAACTCGTCCTTTGACGTAGGCCTCCTCCATAGCTTTCCATTTGTTTCTTTCTTTTGCTGTTTGCATCCATTTACCTCCTATTCTTGTTAAATCATTCGACCATCTAAACTTTTGTGGGCCACTCTTTCTTTTATTATATCTAGGGCACCACTCTACAAGGTCTCTTGTCCACTTATCCAAGGTTTCTCTCATCATATAATGTAGGTATACGCTGCATTAAATGGGGTCGGGACACAGATGGGATCTCAATCAATATCATGTTAGTGATGACAACACGGCACATCGAAAGCAATTAACGATCTCTTGTGAAGAATTGACAAATATGTTGACTAGTAAACATTACCCTTGTTTCACAAAATAATTGTCATTAAATTTAAGATGGACAATTGTACTAAACTACCTGTCATGTTTATATGAAGTTCTATACAAAACAATTTACGAAATTGTCATCTGTCACCTGTCACTTGACAATTGTCACTCGACATATGTCACTGACAAATGTCGGCGTGGTGAAACAAAGGTCTGTCATTTTTTTGACAATTGTCGTACCTGTCAGCTTGGTGAAATAGGGCCAAACAAAGCTCTAGCATGCTCGTTGTGAGTAAATCTAAATACCGTAAAATGGGGTGAGTAGGGTTCGCAGGGAGCGATGGGTTATGAATGGGGAGAGAAGGGATGAAAGGGGGGTGAAATGGAATTTTAAGGCTACTGCTACAAAAATAAGGTATTCCAATTTAAAATTGAGCTATAGTAATACTCATAATAATAAAAAATAGATCCAACAATCTTCCAAAATCACCTTTGTATGAAAACCAAACTCACCCCAAATACGAGGAACTACGGGGTGAGGTGGGATTTCCTGTTTAACGTCAAAGTTATGAAATGGAACTACCCAAAATAAAATATAAACTAAAATACAAACGTCCGGAACACTTATTATGTACACCATTCAGTTTGCATATGTAAAAATAAAATGTTATCGAGGTTTGAATGTCAGTTTTACACCTACTCACCCCATTTTACGGTACATAGGTAACTAATCTAACTTGACCAACTTTATAATGTGTAGGTAGAACAAGAAGCATTGTACATAGTACAATGCACAAGTTCGGTGTAGTGTGCCTGCCGACGACACTAACTCTGCAACTCGCGGCGGCGGTAAATAAGATTATGCACCTGAAAACTTTACAACTACAGAAAATCAGTTTTAAACTGTATAATAAGTGGTACACTACTTGCACCGATGCACTATTTGAAGTTATAATTATGATACTTGATAAAGCCGCGTTGTACAATTTATTTAGGTACTTACACACTTTGTTATACCTGCGGGGCTATAAAGGCACTTGTTAGTATTGTACTTATTTATATACCATTAAATACATTTTGCACTTCAAATAATAATAGAGAAATACATTTTGACCAATATTCTAAAACGAATTTTGTTGTCAAAACCGGAGTTACACCCTAATGTGTATTAGGTAGGTAGTAAAAAAATATTTTGTTAGGTAGGTATGTTATGTACACATTTCTTCCAGAGTAGGTACTTGCCTAATAACTTTGTGATAAGTACTAGGAATGATAAAATAATATAATAGGAAGAATGATTACTATTTATAGATATCATAAGCCAATATATTGAAAGTCCTTTGGGAAACTATATATTCCGTTTATTCGTTCTTATAATATAATATTCTGTCCATACTAAACATGGATCATAACGACCATAAACAATTTATGATAATGCTTCATTACTAGGACAATCTCGGGAGAGAGGAGATTCGTTAAGAATGTAATATCAGAACAGGATAGGTATAAATCCCGACTCATTACCGGCGACATTACAACGAGGTTTAAGCTTGTATCCCAAAATACTTCAACAAAGGAACAGGTATACAATACTCTGTAACATGGTATAATAATATACTCCGCCTGGTACTCTCTTCCGAGATTCGCGAATGACCTAACTGTCACTTGCCTACGTCATCATGCTGTTTACAGGTTCTCAAACTTTAAAATGTGGGAGAATTTTAACCAACGGTGAAAATTATTTTAACGGCATTAATTTTAAGTTATTCATGTAGAAACATAGTAAAATAAAACAAATCTATACTGCCCTTTTCACTCCTACTCTTACAGTTCCGAATAGAACAGCCAACCATTTTCGTAACAAAACATTAATTACCAAGCTTACGACGTGAAAAGTTTGGAAAACACTGCGACTGCTGACACTGAGCGAGAAGGAAATAACAATTAACACGCGTTCGACAAGGATGACGGTCAGGGACAAAATGGCGGATTGTCAAATGTGACAGCGCTATCCTGTGTTGCCAGTAGTGTAAACAGAATTACCCGAACGTCTGAAATTTCTTTCGTGAATCGGAAGATATTGCTAACGAATAATTAAAAATAACGTGTTATTGTAAAATTTAAGATAAAATACATATAAATGAAAATTATAAAATTATAAAGAAATATTTTAACTTATTAACCATAGATATAATGTACCCATGTAACATGTTATGTTGAAATAAAGTGGCAATGTTATTGTGACGTAGGCAAGTGACACTCTGGGAAGAGAAGACCATGTTTTATTAGACCATGCTCTGTAACAGGTTGTTTAGATATAATAAGATACCTACCTGCTAGTATAAATCTTGAGTATGTATTTCTGTAGATGGACCTCTTTAAAAACCAAGACGTGAAATTTCTAGATGTCTAAATGACACGGTAAAAAGTTAATCCCATCAAAAACATTACATGTAAAAAGGTGCAAGTCTCGCAACGCTTCTACTACAAAAAAGTTTTGAGATTATTCTATTGCCTTGGAAGATTATTCTACAACAAGACATAAACTTACTCGTAAGATACTTACAGTTTTTTCGATTTTCCTGAATGAACCGAGTTGTTCACCAAAGCTAGTGTTGCCAAAATACTCGTGTTCATCACTAACGCCTGGCTGAAGCTCGGCAAAAACATCTGCTTTGCAATTCAAAGCAGCGGAATCCGAAGCCGTACACCTCATTTGACTCGCAAATACTTGTCAAGTCAAACTTTGATACAGTTCTTTTGTGATGAGTATTTTGGAGAATATTAGTATTGCATTGTTTATTAATCAATGTGTTGAACATTGTTACTTATATTTCTTTATTCTATCTGTTCGTTAAACAAATGAGACTGTTGGTAATTCCATTAAGAATGAGATTAATCATCATTTATAACTATGTGATATATTTTCTTTTCGATTTCATTAAACTATTCATTTTTTTATTCAAATTACAGTATAATACAGTATAATACAGTATAATAGTTAACATTAAGCACTGTGATGAAATCACAGACAGAGTGACAAATGTTTAGAATTAACCCATGAAATACATACAATACAACGGATACGCCTGATTTACCAAGCTTATTAACAATATAACATTGTGGTGTAGATGCGCTCAAAAGATAGAGCTGGAATAAAATGAAAATACAAACTTTAATTCCCCGCTTGATGACAAGGAGTAAACAAACCGAGCTGCAGTAATCGCCCACGATCGACTCAGCAGCGATCGAGTTAGCGGGACGCCGACACTTTTATTCCTCGACTTTATTAGGAGACAAACTGATTACGTCAGGCAGCGCCGAGCATTCGGATTGTGTAACTTTATTATGTTGTTATTTGGATTTTATAATGAACTCATTTACTTACCGCTGAGCTACAGTCGTAACGCTACGTCGTAATCGTTAACATGGATTTCCCGGTATGTAGCGAAAATGCTTTGTAGAGGCAAAAAGACAACTTGTCGTGATTAGCACTGAATGTGGGTTGGAATGGGTTAAGCGACGTACGGAAAACGTATCAAACTTAGTTAGATCTGAGGTTTTTTTTTTAATTGTTTGATCCATCTATGTTCAGATTAAGATTTTGATGACGATTTTGGTGAAAATGACCTCCGATCTATAAGTATTGTCATGGTGGTATTTCACACAGGTTTAGCGGTATACCTATATAAAACATTATTGTATAATAGAACATTAAAGCGATGTGATTTCTTTGCAGTCTAGGAAAAATACTTGTTTTAATTATAAACCTAATTTTTTGAATAAGTTTACACCATAGAAAACATCATCAGCTAATTCTTGAGGTCTTTCTAATGCAGCAAAATGTCCTCCGAAGTCGTCGTAAGTGGTGTCTATGAGGTTTGGATACTTCCATCGAAGGAAAATTTCAGGGTTGTAAAAGGGTTCGTTCTTTAAACATAAGAACCATGTTGGCACTGATGTTGGGATCCTAAAAAAAAATATTGAGCCGGGCTTAATTCAAATAGAAATATTTATCTGTAAATTAACTATTTTTTGAAGTTTAAATGGGAATATTTTAGAATTTCAAGACATTCCATGATAAATATCTTCGAGAATTCAAGTAATTAAATGTGATAAAAACATATTCCAGTAATAAAACTATTAAAATGGATTATTTCATGAGTAACTATCGCGGTAACCGAAGACAATATTATATTTCAGTAAGTTTTACTATTAAATGTAACTTTTTTAGTAAATATTTCAATACTTACTGCTCTAACGTTAATTCTACATTAGACAACTCTTTGTAGATTCTCATTGAAGTTGTTATACTTTCGCTGACCCAGTACACCATTACATTATCGATCAAATCAGTCATAGTGTCATTGTAATACTTGGCCATACCTCCGTCTTCAAGATACTTATTATTGGCGTCAGTGTATATCATTATTTTATCAAATATGTAAGTTGCCAAGCCAACCGGAGACTCGTTTAATGCGATACCTTAAAGAAAAATAAATTGTACACTATAGGTTCTGCCCATGACTTCGTCTGCGTAGAATTATGTTTCTAGGAATAGAATACCCTACTTCACTTTCTCAGATCTCACTAGCTTCATACTAAATTTTACAAGCCATTCAGAGAGACAAAGAGAGAGATTTACTTTCGCATTTATAGTAGAGATACGTGCATCATTATTACAAAGGTTTAGAAAGTTCATATAACAAGGATATTATAGGTTTATTATATTCTTTCAACGGCTTGGAGGAAGCGTTAATGCTGAGCAAAGTTAAGAGGTCTGAGGTCTCGAAGAAACCCGCCGCTGGGTGGAGCGCCCAAATTACTGCATCCATGCAATTACGACTGCACGAGGGACAGAGCCTGAATATAAGACAATTGCATTCATACTAAGCTTTTTATACAGGTAGCCTATGGGTCCAACTCGATTGTAAATATAGAATAATTCACTACCTAGTACCAGTCTTACCAATTGTATCAGGTTTTGTGCCCTGTAAATGACTGTATCCCGTCTCTTCAATCAAAAACTCTATTTTTTCCTTTAGCGGATACATCCTCTGCCAGTGGTGAGCATCGACAAACGTTGGCCAAACAGCTCCCAGCACCCGTCCAAATACCGCAGGCTTGCCCAATGTTAGCGGCATATTGGAATGGAAGCCTATGACCTCATTGGGGAAGAGAGTAGCCATTATTGAGCCAATCACGTGACCGAAATCCCCACCGTGAACATAGTATTTATTAAAACCCAGGCGGTTCATTAGATTTCTCATTACTATAGCGACTTGAAAAGGACCTAAGCCAGGTCTGACAGCACCCTGCAATTGATAAAAACATAATTCATTCAAAATATAAGTACAATAGGATTTAACTTTATTAAGTTGTTATGCTTAATTATTGAATACAATAGAAAAATAGTGCTCACATATTTCATCTGCCCGTATTCGTGGCTTATACATTAATAAAATCCAAAATATGTAGTTAATTAAGTATAAAGTATTAAACATAATGGTTTTTATTAGTAGGTATTTACTTCCGGTTAGTAAAATCGGAAATACGAAATAGTACCTACTAGGTATTATGTATGATTTTTTTGATTAAGCATTTTCGATTGCCTAATAGTGGTGATTAGATAAATCAATGTAAACCGGTACTTACTTGTGAAAAACCGAATCCCGGCAAACTGGGCACGATAACTTCGAACACAAAATCGTAGTCGGATCGTTGAGTTGTTAACAAAGGCGCGACGTCGTAGAACTCGCGGAACGAGCTCGGCCAGCCGTGCAGCAAGATTATAGGCAGGATCTGAAAGACAGACTTCCCGTCAACCTATATCTTAGTTTAGGGCTGAAAATTACTCATGAACAATTTTTTCTTGTAGATTCTATAAGTAATAATTACATATTACAATTACAAGATAACTAGAAATAAAATAAAAAAACATAAACTACCTATAAACTTACCTACCTATAAACCAATTATAAAAAGAACCCCATCCAACAAATCTGACTGCGAACTAGTTTTTGTTATTTGTGTAAGATTGTCCTATAATATTTTAATTTTATATTTTAACAATATGTATTTCTAGTTAGTCCAAATTATATTGCATCATCGAATCGTTGACATCTGTGCGAAGATAAGTAGTTACCTAAGTAAAATTATACCTAAATATTGTTGATATCTGTACAAGGAAACTAAATAACATAAAATGTACATCATGTTTGTATTTATACCCCGGGGTATAAATACAAACATGGGTAATATAAAACATTCCGCCGCCCAATCCCCGAAGCATGCATATGATTGTATTTTTTATCACCTTAACATTTTCAACCTCAGGTCTAACGCGCATAAAATGGAGGTCCAAGCCTTGCACGTTAGTTTTAAAGTGCTGAAACTGGTTAAAAAAACGCTCTCGCTCCTTTATCTTGTACTTGTACTGCCAAAAGGAGAAAATTTGTTCCCGCGCTGAGGAATGCACTCCGTACGTCCACGCGGTGTCGTCAAAAGATTTATGTTTCTCTGAGCGTCGGTGGTGATCAAATTTCTTCACAAGCTGTTCTTGCATCTGTTGAAAGATATTTTACGTAACATATCATACATACACGAAACCTCTGCAATTCGCGAGTACAAATATACAGGGTGACATTTGAGTCGTGATCAGTAATATGTTTTTCTAACTCCACAAACAACGAGCAATTTAATGCCCCTACTCTTACTAAAATCAGACAAGATTTTTTTTTATTTTTTGTCATTTATTTTACTTTTATAAGCGGATTTAGGATATTACAACGGCTTATTAAGATATTTAAATTAGTAAATTGAATCGCCTCTTTGAATCGGAACTGCCATTGACATCAATTTTGTCATTTGTCCCAGTTAGAAATAAAATTTACTTAATTTTTTATTTGAAATATCTTACAAAGCTGTTTAAATACTACATTGCCACTTGTAAAAGTAAAATAAATGACAAAAATAAACAAAAAAATAAATAAATAATCTTGTCTGATTTTAGTAAGAGTAGGGGCATTAAATTTCTCGTTGTTTAGGGAGTTAGAAAAACATATTACTGATCACAACTCAAATGGCACCCTGTATATGTAGGTACTTATTTCTTTTATTTTTGTGATGTGTTAAATAGGACATAGTATATACAGCATAATTTATTTCAATAATATATGAAGATTTATTTCAATCTATCTTAAACTTGAATTATTAAACAAATCTATTGTCAGACTAAAGTAAATTAGGCAGTCAGTTACCTCGACGAACATTGCACCTACCTACTTTACCAGTCCTTAGGCTCCGTGTAATAAAATTAAACGTAATACATATTCAACTTACAGCATCACTAAACACAATCCTGAACGGTCTAACCGCTGTATCTTGGCTAAGTTTCGTGTTGTTTGGGCCCCACCACACGTCTAGATCAACTGCGGGCAGCGTTGGGATATGAAAAACGTCTGTGTATACATGATATGCCACTCCTGCTACGATTATGAAGTTCACCGTTAGAGTAACCTGAAAATACACGGTAACGTGTAGCGCTTCCGATAAATTCAGCTATGTCGGAGCCCCCCGTCAGCTGTCGGACCGATAATATTTGTTTGTGTGCGTATGTGTACGCATAATGTTTATTGTAGTGTTCGTGACCGCTAAAAGACGGCGCCCTCGCGGCGGCTCGCGGCCTGATTCAAGCGTCAAGCATTTCGCAAAAAAGTAACATTATTAGTATTACCATTTTTGGGACTTTCCGTTGGTTTCGCACAGGGGGCCGATTTTTGAATTTCGATCGATCGATTTCGTGTATTTCGTTCAGTAATATCTCCACTACTACGCATATAAATTCTACTAATAGAATTGAAAACGAGTGGTCAATACCACTCGATTCCAAATTTCTATCACTCGTATTTCAAAAATTAGCATTTCGCCGTTTTCCACCGATTTTCGAGTGACCAAATCGAGCGATCGAAATTCAAAAATCGGCCCCCAGATATTATACATAGGTCTTAGTTTTTCCGTAAAATTCTAAGATATCAGCAAATGCATTTGTACATTGGAAAAGACAGTTAAAATACAGCAGCATATTGCTGTATTATTGTATTCTAAACTAGACATGTTTGCTAGCACCGACAAATGTTTAATCACATACTCGTAGCCTAATGCAATATACAAATCCAATTTAACATGATATTTGACGAGGTGGCGTACAGTGCGTTAATAATTAGATAAAATAAGGCTCTCAGAAATTCTGACTTTGCTTTATATTTTATTTCATGGAAAAAATCTAATAAGTAAATAAATTGTACATATAAAAAAAGAATTCAGACGATTTACTATGTACGAATAGGTACTAGAGTAATTCTTTAGTGTACTATTTAAAAATAATACTCACAGCACAACGACTTGCCGTTTTAATATTCTTATTCTTTTTTTCATTGGAAATTGCAACTTTATCGTCTTTTTTCTTTGTTTTCTTTCGTTTATTGACTTCCATTGTGCACGTCTTTCGAACTTAATTAATAAATTTTAACTACAATAATATCTACCTAACTGTTATCATTTTGTACCAATCATTATGAAAGAAGCGCTACATGAACTAACTTATCTAATCTTTATCAGTTTTGTTTGGATTCGTAATCACTAATCAGAGATTTTTTTTTAATATAGAATAATTAGAGAGTTCTTTTTTCTGGCCACTTTGTTAAAAGTACATTGAAGCGCTAATTAAACTCATATTTTATCATAGCAGTAATCAAATCTTCTGTAATTGGGCATTTCTACTGACTTATAGTTGTACCTACTTCTAACTTGCGTTTTAAATTTTGGATTGTTTATTTATTTCCATACAGAATCACAGCTTTTAAGATTTCGAGACAAAAAAAGTGTCATACATTTTAAAACTATAACTTTAACAGAAATGCTCTAGTACGCGTAAATTTTCAATAGTTTTAAGTAAATTATAAAAACTAATTCCAGTGCTCGGAATAGGTAGTGCCTATTTACCTAAACTTCAGATGCGGACCTAACTAAGAGTGGTTACAACCACCAAAAAATATTATTTATTAATATTGTTCGCGGGATTTCCCGGGATTCATAAGAGTACCTAATCGACATATAATCAGACTCGGCGTCAAATTATTAGTAAAATTCAATAGTTTAATTCAGAAAAATGCGTGTCGTGACATATAACGTACTGTGTAGAAAATCGATCAAAAATGTAATGTGTATGTGTGTAACGAGGTAATTGAAATAAAAACTGGTTATCATATGTTTCAAACATTTAATGTATACAAATTTGTACTAAATAAACAAATCAACGTAACCATTCAAACTATCGGCATTAAACAATTGCATTTAGTTAATAATTTGACCCCGAGTCTGAGTATATGTCGATTAGGTACTCTTATGAATCCCGGGAAATCCCGCGAACAATAATAATAAATAATATTTTTTGGTGGTTGTAACCACTCTTAGTTAGGTCCTCCTCTGAAGTTTAGGTAAATAGGCACTACCTATTCCGAGCACTGCGTAATTACCTTTTCATTGCCAAATTATTAGATTCAAAATTGCACTAGGTATCACTATATTTTATGACACAGACACCGTAAACTAAAAATAAACATATCGACGTAATATAGGATAAGATTTTATTAATAACAGAGATGAAATAACAAAATAAATCAAAAATCTAACCCTAAATTGGCCTGAGGCATTTTTCCCAGGACACTGGCCGCGTTCCCCCTCTGCACAATGAGGCTGAGTTTTTACATAAGTATCACGACATACAACTCGATTAAATATTCGAGGAATAAACTTAAATATCTTCCTGCGAGCATTACTTTCGCCTCATCTGCTTGCATTCATGCATGTCTTTACACCGTACTTCACTTTCTAAATGCTCGCCTTGCTTACAACACTTTACTCCCGTCAGTGCCACCGACGCCCTAAGGAGATCAACACCTCACTGTGTGGAGCCCTCGGGCGCTCCACTGGTTAATGCAGGCTTCATCAAGGAGAAACGTTGTTTCTAGGTCATCTGTGCTCAAAAGAAGCGCCTTGGCTTTGCCTACGAAATTTGAAATTGTGGTTATGATATACGGCTTTGTATTTTGGATGGAATATTTGTATGCAAGAATACGAAGGCTCAAAGATAAAGACAGGGTACAACACCTTGTACGAGTAAACATTAAGAACGGAATCGGTTTATTAAGAGATATAAAAATATCAGAATTTGATACAACTTGTCCACATATTCGTTACGTAAAAAAGAATTAGGCGCCTAAATCGCTTTTTCAAAATACATAATATCCATACTAATATTATAAATGCGAAAGTGTGTCTGTCTGTTACCTCTTCACGCTTAAACCGCTGAACCGATTTAGTTGAAATTTGGCATAGAGATATAGACCTCCGGATTGACAGTCGCACACGCTCTTATCGCTAGGCTGCCAACGCTTACAAACGAAAAACAAAACCACAAAAACCCGGGATAACTAATCCACGCTACATGCATATCATAGCAGAGAATTATTTTGTTTTGTCTCGCTGTTAAACAGTGTGAAGCAAAAACGCGTGGCGTTATCAACGTATCGCGCATGACACATGGCACAGAGCTCACCTCGAAATGCCAGAAAAATGCACCGCTTTTTACACATTTCGTAAACCGTACTCGCGGTGCTATTTTTGGATTTTGTAGGACACATCACAGTTGTAGATTACTGCTACAAACAGATTGAATGTAGTACGAATGAGTTATCAAAATAACTATTTTGTATTTGTATTAGTGGATGGATAAATATCGAAGGGCAATGGGTAAAATCATTTCTTTTCAAACTGCATTAAAAGCTTACTATTATAAACTACTATTTCTGAAAAGATATACAACGATATATATTTAGGATATATGAGTGGTATAGATCTTTTATAATAGTAGAGCCCAATCAAGTAGGAACGAATAGTCGGCAATTGCGAATCTCTTTTTATGCAAAGCCCCTTTTGAAGTTTATTTTCATTTTTGACGGTGATCCTTAGAGAGATTAGATCGTGAACTAATTCATATACCAATCTATATCATCAATATCTAAGTGAAGGTAATGTATGAAATTAGGAGAATGAATTTACAAAGTGAAGCAACAATGTGATTTTTATAAATTTTATCGAAATAAATAAGCATTTCAGATCTCTAACCAATCAACACTATCGTGCATTTATAAGTAACGCTTTGTTTGTTGCCTATTGATTCGTCGCGTTCGAAAATGTCTCATGAAAACAGTATCAACCCAATCAATACAACGTACAAAGTGGCATACAATTTACATTACTATTTTATTTAATGTACATGAAATTCTGTACCGAATCTGCATACAATTTATAATTCACAAGCTATATTTCCGAACATACTCTTTCGTTGCTACAATAATAATTTTAATTTAATAATGGAACTTGCGGGCCTTAACTCATGGCCCATTTCGGCGTGCGTTAATTTTCGCGCACGTTCGAAACACATCGCTCTGCGGGCAGAAATAATTATGTGTGGAATTCAACCTGACACAATAAGAGCACTGTGAGGTATGAAACATGTGACAGGGCAACGGAAAATGAACAAAACCTTTGACGCGAAACTTGCTGCACCCACTTTAATATTCGCTGCCATAATTACCTACTGGAAGACGAGTTTTGTCAATTTCGTATTACAGAGTACGGGACAATTTAGGTATATATGTACCCATACCCAGTTTCTATTTGAACCGCACTAAATCAAACAATAACTATGCAAACAATAACATGATGCATTCAATCAAATTTCATACAGACGGTTACAGTAAAATATTTTATAAGTACATAGAAATCAGCAAAAACTATCTAACTGAGAGATTATGATTGTGACTACGATACACTGATAAGGAGTAGAATTATATTTATGCGATAATATTAGTGAATACAGTCGTTATCCTTTTAAAAATGTGTTGCATGTTTTTATTTTAACCGAGAGAGTCGTTTTATAAACAAGTTTAACTTTGACAGCAAATGGAATGCGTGATGCGATGACATAATAAAATATTATTACATAATTTATTATTTTATTCCGTTACTCATGAAATAAAACTATTAAAACGGATATTTCCAATAAATTACTGAAAACCAAAGGTTGTCTGTAAGAGATCGCTCTTTAACAATAGACAACCTACCGTAGTTTAATTTATATACTGTTTCTTTTGTTATTGTTGTGTAATAAAGTATTATATAATGTCCCTATGGTATAAATTAGTTATTAAATGACGTAATGCCATATCAACGAATTACCGCTCCTCGCACGATATGCCTGCATGTGACGTCACAAATTGTCCTCTATTCAGTTGCGAAATTACAGGCGCCGTGTCGAACTAATTTCACACTGATTCACAAAATTCTGGAATAATTTATTTGGGATGCTGAACCATAGGAATTCATAGTGCTTATGATACGAATATAATAACATGCAGCCATTTTTAACCGACTCCATACTTATTTAAAAGGAGTAGGTTCACAATTCAGTTTGTATCATCGTCAACAAAATCAAGCATTTACATTCAGAAAATGACATTTGATGAAGTGGAACTCCTGCTGAAGAGCAGAACGGTTGTTAGTGCTATATAGTTTAAGTTTTTCACCTTTAGAGTCATTTGTAATAATTATAAATTGATCGTTATAATGTCTGCGATATACAATGCCTCTTTGCGTGTTGGGGTCAACTAAATAAAAAAGACACTGTCATTTTATATTAAACACTGTTATGTCTATGTCCGATTCAACCAAAAATCTTTCTTAGAGCTTACGGACTAATAACCTGTAACTTTAACTCTCCTCGGCTTCTGGGTTTCATATTTATCTCCAAATGAAAAGAAAACTAACAACGAGATATAATAGTTATACTTAGTTACAAATTACATTAACCATTGTTTAGATAAACGGCAACGTCGAGGTGCTTTATAATTATCGTATGTTACTTTGCATCAATAGGAAATTATGCTTTATTATGTGCTTGCTACAAATCCTTTTTGACTGTACAATTACAAAGATACGAGGGTCTAACAGTACACAATTCATGTTCCATACTAGTAAATAGGCAAACTTGTCTGAATTATGGGACTTG
This sequence comes from Cydia amplana, assembly GCF_948474715.1. Classification (NCBI taxonomy): domain Eukaryota; kingdom Metazoa; phylum Arthropoda; class Insecta; order Lepidoptera; family Tortricidae; genus Cydia; species Cydia amplana. Next base: position 13,998,207 of record NC_086070.1, on the reverse strand, counting down.
TTATATAGTAATATCTACCGCCTATTCCCACAACAAATTCAACTTTATTGTTATCATAACAAAGTTCAATTTAAATAGGTTCTGAATAATAGCAGGTTTGAATAATGGTCGTTAACTGACCAATAATAATGAACATTGTATTAATGGAGTTAGGATTAAATTTATTACAGAGTTTGCTGTCCAAATATCAATTTTGATTGCATCATTTAAACGATATAAAGTATTTTTATACTAGAATAGGAAACTTTTTTTTTATTTTAGACAAATTTTCAAATGCGAATTGAATAAGTACCTACAAAATATTTAGTGCCTAAGCATGAGATTAAGCTGACTGGTAAATAAAAAAATCACCAAAGGGAACTTCAGCCAAGGGTTAACTAACAAATCAATGGACCCTTCCAATACGATACTAATAAAGTACCTCCATAATTATCAACCAAAACAAGTGTAACAACACAGAAACCATAAAGGAAACTACTCGACTCTCTCAATAGTCAATACCCTCCTCTATTAATTGGAGAGGTTATTTCGACCAAATCCGAAAGATAGGAAACACTATTGAAGCTGAATATACTTACTACTTTTCGGATCCAACTGTATTGGAATCCACTAATGACGTCACAGCGATCCTTTGAAAGCTGTTTTTCCCTTATGCAGTACATTAGGGTTGGCACGTGACGAGAAAACTGAGCGAGAATAGTCCTGGAAAAAAGCATTTGGAAACTGATTCGATAGAATACGATTTCTTTATTCTTATTGTTTGAGCCAATAAGGTGTAAAAGACGTGGAATGGCGGAGACATACTCTCTCGCAGGTAGTATGACATCATGGACATGTCCACTGAAATATAGGATATTTAAATTCTATTGCGACTTCAAAGTGCCAGTGATACCTATTTTGTAACAACTTTGTGTAAATCATGGTTACGTTCTTATATTCATAGGAAAAATAAAGCACACTGTTTTGATCGCTGTTAAAAAAACATGTACCTACATGTAAAAAACCGGGCAAGTGCGTGTCGGTGTCGGGCCAAGCAAAGCATGTCAAAGAGTGTACTGGGACGCAATGTTTTAGAGAATGACCAGCCAGCGAGAGAGAGAGAGAGAGAGAGGGATGAAGAAAGAATAACATTGTTATACCTACCTATGTTTTTGCCGACTATAATAGCGAGACAATAAATAATGAGGGTTATGATTCGTTTAAAAAAAAGTACTTACTTTAAAGTATTATTAGCCCTTTATCTTAAATCCAATCCGAAGTATTAGGGGTCAAATCCAATACGTAATGCTATACATAGGATGCAGGTAGTTACTAAGTATGTATGCGGTGGCACTAAAATTCCTTTTTAGGAATTATGACAGAAGTACTAAAAATAGAAAAAAGTTTGCTGATAAAGAATCTATATTAAGAAAAGAAATCCAGATCATTTATTTACCTACAAAGGAAATAGTGACTTCCATTCAATTTGCAACTTTTGAATACTGAATAGAAATGTAAAAATGTAAATTGAGTCGGTGCAACCCTAGAAATGACTGGGCTGTATTTGTGTTACATTTTTTTGGCTTCAGTCGTAGCTGCTCCTGTACGTACTATACTGATATCCAAAACTAAAGTTTATCGTTTGTTTTGACGTATATTTATTTGACAAAAATAAACAAAAACAGAAAATATGAAGTTACCTTTACTCAGATCCGGGGGCCTATAGTAATACTAAAGCCTCCCTCTCTCCATCGCATAAAATAACAAAAAAAAATCATGGCCTAAAATGATCTGCATTTTTGATGGTTAAATAACAGACCGATGTTGATAAACAATATTTAAAACAATACACCAACCAAGTGAGTCATGCCCGAAAATAGAACCTTTTTCTTTTTTGACGTCGGTTAAAAGAGTGCTAACGAGACTCGTAATAAACAAGGTAGAGAGTTATACAATATCTAGAACTGATATTGCTTTAGAAACTATACATATATGTATGTACACTGTGAGTTCTCTTTTTGCCAAATTGTCAGCACGTTTCAAACAAGACCCGAGTCGTACCCAATAGCTGTAAATCAATGTTTGTCACATTACTTCAACACGTTTGAAAGAATAAAAGAAACGTTGGCCGAGCAGAAGCGATCCTTAACAGTAAATAAGATTTCTGAAAAGAATTTTCGCTTTCATTCCTTGCTGACTTTAAGCAGAATGTATTTTACCAATGCAAACGTTTGCGAATATATTGTAGGTGAAAATGACGTTAGATGCATGTCTTTGTCTGCTACACAGTTCCGAAATAAGTTGCAGCTGAACTGCATTCGGTCTGTTTTGTGATGTTTGAAAGTTTAATAATTCCATCTGGAATAACTGTCTCAAACTGTAGGTACAGTGAATAGGATTGCCAACAATTATTAAGAATTCCCGGATTAATTTTCGCATGAAATAAATTTTGATGTAGCTCGAAGTTATAACATTTTTAGATTAATTAAATATTTATAACAATGATAAATTTACTTTACTTTCTTCCTATTCGAAATGTTCAACTCGGGTAAAACGCACTCATTAAAACTCTAACTACCTAATGGATAAAATATTTCGTCCTGTCATCCTTTGGTCAGAAATAGGTGCCTGTCATCCTTTGGTTAACAATCTACTATTCTTAAGTAGATGCTGGTGCTCTCGCTTCCGCACGTTTTTATTCTTCGTGAGCGTCCATGCCACGCGCGGGAATCGAATCAGCGAACCGCTCTGTGATAAATCTAATTTGCCAGGAATCTGGAACTTCGCTAGTTTCAAGTGAGGCTGGGTTTTATTTGTATTTAAGTGAGTTAGGGCGAATCGCATTTTTGTGAAGGTCGAGTCGAGGCACAAAATATTGTCACACGTGTTCGAGTATAAGTACAGCCGGCAGAAAAGTTGAGGTGGATGACACAATCTACATAGAGTAGGTACTACTTCAAAAAGGGAAGTGAATGAACAAAGGCGTTAACGTGATTTAAGTTCACGATATTTAAGGTGAAGGAACTTTTTGGTCAATCTTGGAGTTGGCTGTTCAGCGTGCTATTGATAGAAATAAATAACTAGGTATATATTGACAATTGACCATAAATTCCAGGTTAATGGTACCAAAAAGCCATATTACATATAATAATCCAAATATGGTGATAGTATTGAGGCCGTTGTTATAATGCTATGAATTGTTTAATGTTTACGTTTCGTCCGTCCGAACGATGGCGTAATAATAATTATTATAGGGCAGACGAGCTGTTGGGGAGTAGCAACCCCAGGTACCCGAGTGCTCGTTGGGAGTTCTGTCACCCGAAGGTGGTGTGACGGGAAAGACGTACAAATAAATAAAGAGAAAAATAATTCATGAAGTATCAAATATGATCTATTAATACCTCGGAGTAATAATCCAATATGGAGTGGTGACACAAACTAATTTCTATGTGAAAAATTCTGCAGTTTTCGGCGCGGGGGGCGAGGAACGCACACAAATAATGTAAACACTAATGCATTTTTTGCATGCGTCGCTACACACGCACACGACAAAATTATCAAACACTAGCATAAACTATATTCACACAAATACAAGAACAAACACAGACAACCCTGTCCGTGAACGACATGATGTCAGTTTTAAGTAAACGTAGAAGTGCGAGGGACTTGTCGATAATATTGTCGATATTTTATTGACTGAATTATAACTGTCTGCTTTAGTCAATTATAACCATCAAAAACATTACCTACATGTAAAAAGGTGCAAGTATCGCAACGCTTCTACTACAATAAAGTTTTGAAATGTAATGCTAATGTGAAACCAAGTCGGTTATTTTAATCAGTGCCAGGGGGTGTTAAAACCGTATCAATAAGATATCTTTAATTTGTAATACGTATAATGACTTGGCCATCGCACGGCTGCATAATGACATAAGGATCATCGTCACCTATTAAAAATAATTCTAATTGAACATAACGCTAGCACTAATTGCAGTTTGAGCATTACACGTATTTACGAGTACGGTACGAGTAAAGCATTATGTGCGATTGCCAAGTCAGTATATGTATTACAAATTAAATATATCTTATTGATACGGTTTTAACACCCCCTGGCACTGATTAAAATAACCGACTTGGTTTCACATTAGCATTACATGTCAAAACTTTTTTGTAGTAGAAGCGTTGCGAGACTTGCACCTTTTACATGTAATGTTTTTGATGGGATCTCATCTCTTTTTGTAGAGTCCTTCTTTTCGGGTACTCATACCCACACTATGTATACACATATCATAACTAAACACATCTTTAGTCGTACTCACATCGTACATACATCGTAGTGTACCTTTACTTTACCTACTATTTGTAGGAACTGCAACAGTAACTCTGTAATAGCATATATTTATATGGAATTACAAACTTACTTATGCAGTTCTTAGATCTTTAAAACGTGACTGATCTTGCAATATTTTTAGGTTTTGGATGGCTTGATAAGCTGAAAACTACTTATGTTTAAAATTTATTGCATCTTTTGGAAATCTAAAAAAATAAATCAAAATAACAATATATTTATAATGTTCATATAGATTTTATCGATATTGGTTTTTATGGTGTCCCATCACTAACTATGGTAGAGTGATACCAGAGTAATAAATTAAAAGTGCCTATTTATGGAAAATGACGGCAGTAAAATACCTTAAAATAAATAAATTACAATACTTACAAACATTGAACATGTCAAATAAAAAATATACGATAGAAACTAAGAGAAAAATGAATTTTCAAGCAGTAGTAGGGTAGGTGCGTTAGTTTTCGTCCAGCTCTAGTTTTCGTCCACTTGACGAAATTGAATATAAATCTACATTGCTGCACAAATTTGGACTTAATGCAATCCTTAATGTCGAGACAATATATCTATCTACATAAAAAATGTATTTGGCAAGTAGCAAATTAAATATCAAATATGTTATTTGCTAATCTGTCATGTGGACGAAAACTAGAGACTAGAGCATGGACGGAAACTAGTACAATGACCCTATATCGGTAATATCACGTTATTTATGATTTATACTATTTATTTCATTGAATGGATTATGTTGATATAAAAATAAGGTGTTATAGAAAAATAAGGTGTTATATAAATTATATAACAATAAGCAACGCAAATTGGAAGTTAGGTATACCTAATGAATATTTAGAAAGTCTTCTTTAAATTTTACCCTAAATTAGATCTAGTACCATGAAGTGGTATCACTTTCAGATTGACAATGTTTCTTAGTTTTTTGCTAAATTAGTGCACTATTTGATAATATTTACATGTAATAGTACTTACATATGAAAAGAAACGTGTTCTTTAAGTACGCTAGATGTGTCCGATCGGTTTTTACAGGAGAAAACGCTACAATTCGGCATTTTCTGCTCCTAACATTCCGCTTAGACTGACGTTTGCTGAATGGCGTATGACGTATGGCAACTAGTTTTATATAACCTCCTTGACCGGTGGCCGCCGACTTTTGGCAGAGGGGAACGCCTGTTAATGGCGGTTCCTGTTGGTTTATTATTCCGAGATTAATACCGACATATTTAGTATTGCTGCTATTTACTAGTAAAATATGAATACATTTTCCGAAACATATCGAGGCCGAATGCAAGGTCAAGCTATATCAGAATATTGGCGCAATGCACGCCAGTGTATCCGTCAGTCGCCCGCAGTGTAATTTCTCCAGGGAGAACGCGGCTGCACATCACGGAGCTGACTACTTTTGATATTATACTTGTTTAAGTACTTGCTTATTTTAGTAACCAACCAAATTTAGGGTAAAAGGTTGTTTCTAAGAGGAATCACGATGGAGTAATTAAAACATATTTTTTGTAAAGAAGTGTTCCTTTTTGCTTAGGTTTAGTAACCTAAACATTTAGTACAAAAAAATGTAACTGCAGATATTCTTCACTGGAAAAGTAAAGGGCCGAACACATTCTTCCACACTGTATATTGCTCTAACCAAAGCAATTATCGGCTGAAAACGTCATCATCAAACCATGAAACTGTCGCACGCATAAATTATTGACACTAACCGAACACTGTTTAATATTTAATGAGGGAATTCGGTACAAGTAGCACACATTAAATATGAGCGCTATTGTTCGTGACAAAAAAATTTAGCCCATTTCGTGTTTGGTCGCCAATTGGGTACTTAATAACATTGAGTGTTATATATTTTCAGAAACCAGAATAACGTTTTATTTTTCATTTGGCTATCACAAGACAAGACCAGGAAAACATTTGGCTGTATGTTCGCGTAATGTTAGACTTCTTTAATTTTACCTACTAAAAAAAATGGTTACTAATCAATCAATCAATCGCTTATTTGCATTTTAAAACATTACATTTATGAAGTGTTTCCTAAATACACCTATGTTCAGAATTTCGTTGAAATATACTTACCTTATAACTTTGAGATAAAAAGCTGTGACATACTAAAGAAGAACGGATAGACTGACATGACGAAACCATACCTAAGGATTCCGTTTCTACCATTTTAGCTACATAACACTAAAAAGGGAATGAAATATAATGCTTTGCTTGATGTGACATGTACCATGGACTGCCAATCAAGCTACTTTATTCTTACTTAACGGATTATTGATAATGTACCTATTGGACTTAATCACGTATAAAAGTAAACTTGAAAATTACCTCCGACGTCGTATCGAGCAACTCTTGTACCATTGCAGCTCGTGGTCCTGGAGAAAGAATCGCTGAAGTAGACGCCTAGCTGCGCGAGGTTTTCGAACTACCCGCACTTAATCTTCGTTTGTCAACTGCAACAACTTTCAACTAGGGTTGCCACTAGTTCGGTATATAACGCTCACGGTGTTCGTTCACGTGTAGGTATCCCATATAGAGAAGAACCATAAAACATAATTTTCATTGTAAATGAAATGTGTTTTGATTAGAATAATTGAAAAAGATGAAACTATAATATCTGTCTATGAATAGAAATGTAAGTAGGTAATGTACGTAAATTAAGTACCTAGTTAAGTTAGTTCATTTGTACGCGATTAATTCCCGTTTTAGTAAGTAATATATGTAGGTATGTATACTATGAATGTAAAAAATTTAAAAGTTAAAATCACTATAATTTTCGCATCAACGATTATAATTATATATGCATTACTTAATAAAAATGATTATTCGCTTGCGCGTAGTCAAACTGTCGATCACGTTTTATGTCAAAACTAGCTTTTGCCCGCGGCTTCGCACGCGCAAGAGATTTTTTTTTAATTTTGGACCCCATTTCACCCCTTTAGGGAACGAATTTTGAAAAATTATTTCTTAGTGGACCCCTAGACCTTATAATGAACCTAATTGCCAAATTTGGATTTTCTAGTCCCAGCGGTTTGGGCTGTGCATTGATTTAAGTCAGTCAGTCAGGTCTTTCACGTTTATATATATAGATTAGGTCAGAACTCCTAACAACTCAAATATTGTGAATTATAGTATCATCCATAACGTTGCATTCATTTATTCTCGTCAAATTGTCTACTTCCCCGCCTGACTTCGTTGAAATTATGCTATTCCAATTGGTTCGATTCTGAAAGGCAATATAGCGTGGCAAATATGAGCGTGTCACGCTTGAGAAAATGTAGTTTGTGTGCGTTTGACATGCCGCGCGGAGTGTGACGTTGATTCAAATTGCCGAGCGACCTACATAGCCAAGTTTGAATGGCGAAAATTTTACGTACCACGGATACATTGCCGCTCTTGATTATTAGTACACTATTTAAAATACTGGCATTATTATAATGAGTTACTAAATACTAGTATTATACTAAATATAAATACTAGCACCTGTACAAGTGTACATCTCCTACTTGTACTTACTTACCTATTTCATTATAGTTATGCAAATTTCAATTTCTTCATCCAATAATTACTTCTTAAATGTCAAGTATCCTATATTGTAATCCATATTATACCTGTGATATTGCAGACATTTTCAGTACCTACCCCTTCAAGAATGATGTATATTGGCAACCCTTAATTTAATTAAAACTATAAGCTAAGCTTATTTCTAATTAAACCTTATTACTTATTGCTTATTGCTCATTGGTAAGCTTATTGATGCTTATTGTTATATTTAATTGCTATAAAATTTCATATTCACCTACGATAAAATTGCAACTCACAACCCGCAGTGTGATTCGAACATCATTATGTATTCACATCGAATCACTCCGCTGTCTGATTACCGCTCCTGATTTTGAAACTGAAATATTGCAAACTCGAAATCAAAATGACACAAGTATAGGTTCGCCGTAGATGGATGTTTCGTTTTGGGATACGGAATAAATAATTTCTAAATAGTAACAAAAAAGGTTTAGGCAACGTTTGTTGAACTAATTTCAATAGGGGTGTAAGGGGTTCAACTAACATCTTGCGAATCCAAGCCAACCTCTCCTGCTCGTGGTGCACCCTGCTGGACTACAAACGAGGCTCTGGCAAACGTAGTTCCCTTCGGGGTTTTGGAGGTCAGACGGCAGTCGCTTCATGTAATACTACAAACCTGTCAATTACTATGGAAATGTCGGATAAAGTTTTGGGTACTATGGCTAGGGCGTCGCCGCATAACGACGCGCAGGCACATCGCCCTATACCTGCGACAAGTGGACTAGGGCTACCGTGTCAAGTACGGGCACGGCTAAAGACGCTAGTACCTAAAGTGAAACTCCGCTTTGCCACGTGGAATATAGGTTCTCTAACAGGCCGCTGCCGAGAACTAGCAGATGTGCTGATGAAACGCAGGGTGCATATGCAGCATTTCTGCAAGAGACTCGTTGGAAGGGGAACAAGTCACGTGAAATCGGTCAGGGGTACAAGCTGATTTACACCGGGTCTCCTTCAGGGAAGAATGGCGTAGCGGTAGTACTGTCTGAAGAGTTCCAGAAAGGTCTCCTTGAAGTCGATAGGGTGAGCGATCGACTCATTCGGGTGAAGCTACTGATAGAAGGTGTTGTCACACATCTTATCAGTGCTTATACTCCCCAAGTCGGTTGCCAGCAATCAGAGAAAGAGGCCTTCTGGGATAAGTTCGAAGACGTCCTGCGTTGCATTCCGAACTCGGAGAGCATAATCGTGGATGGAGACTTGAACGGGCATGTAGGTGAGGACTCACGGGGGTTTGAACGTGTCCACGGTGGCTACGGCTATGGTCGTACAAATGCGGAGGGAGATTCAATTCTCAGCACCTGCCTTGTATCAGATCTAGCTGTCGTGAACACTTTCTTCCAAAAGAAACCTGAGCACCTCATAACCTACAAAATTGGGTCACATTCCACCCAGATAGACTACCTGCTTATAAGAAGGAGCCAAATCGAAAAGTGTCAAACTGCAAAGTAATTCCTGGCGAAAGCCTCACATCGCAACACCGCATCCTTGTCATGGACCTGCTGGTAATACCGAAGAAGAAAGTACCCGAGCGACGTAGGCCCAGAACTAAGTGGTGGCTGCTGAATGGATCAAAAGGGGATGACTTCCACGAAGCCGCTATAAGTTTAGATTTATGCCCAAGCGAGGAAGAGTCCGCTGATAGTCAGTGCTCTAAGATTCAGTCAGCAGTCAGCGCGCTGGGTAAACGGGTGCTCTGCACTTCCAAGGGAGGCCGCGTCATCGACAAGGACACGTGGTGGTGGAATGACTCAGTGCAGGAGGCAGTTCGGGAGAAGAAGACACTTTTTAAAAAGTGGCAAGAGACCGAGTCTCCTGAAGACCGTGAATCTTATAAAGCAGCCAAATGTGCCGCAAAACGAGCCGTTGCCAAAGCCCGGCAGGACCAATTGTCACCATTGTATGACACATTGGAGACCAAAGAGGGCCAAAAATCCATCTTTCGTCTGGCAAAGGCTCGGGAGAAGTCAACACAAGACATTACCAAATGTCTGTGTATCACAGACTCCCACGGCACCTTGGTTTGCGACGTATTCCGAGTGAAGGAGAGGTGACGTAGCTACTTTAACGAGTTGCTGAACACGCAACACGCAAATGTGTCTCCTCCGGAACTGCCCCCTAATCTTGGACTTGTTGCCCCTATTACACCAGACGAGGTGCGAAATTGCCTTCGCAACATGAAAAACCGAAAGGCTGTGGGTCCTGACGACATACCGATTGAAGCGTGGAAATCGATGGGTCCTCATGGTGTGAACATACTTCCTGACCTTTTTAACCGCATCCTCACCAGCCGCAAAATGCCCAACTCATGGAGATTGAGCATTATAACGCCAATTTATAAAGGCAAAGGTAGTGTACAGGACTATAGAAGCTACCGAGGTATTAAGGTCATGTGTCACACCATGAAACTCTTCGAGCGCGTTATCAACTCAAGGCTCCGGCAAGAGTGCACGGTCTCGGAATGTCAGTATGGGTTTCGTCCTGGCTATGGCACTATAGATCCCATTTTTGCCCTAAGAATGCTAGTCGAGGCCTACAGGGAAAAGAAAACGCCATTGCATATGGCTTTTCTGGACCTACAGAAGGCTTTCGACTGCGTACCGCGCCAGGTAATCTGGTGGGCTTTGAAGGAGAAGAATGTGCCACAAACCTATATTGACATTATCCGAGACATGTACCACAACTCGGAATCCATAGTAAGGACCGCCGTTGGCGATACTCACCCATTCCCGATCACAGTTGGTGTTCACCAAGGCTCAGCCCTGAGTCCTTTTCTGTTCAGCGTAGTGCTAGACGTAGTTTCAGCAAAAGTCCACGAACCATCTCCATGGCTTATGATGTACGCTGACGACATTGCACTGACAGATGAGGACAAACTGAAACTGGAGCATAAAGTGAACCAATGGAAGGGTGCACTAGAGAACGGCGGTCTGAAACTAAATGTTGCGAAGACCGAGTACATGGCATGTGGCGGCACGGACCCCGACCCCATAAAGGTAGGAGACGAATTTGTCGTGAAAACGAATAAATACAAATACCTTGGGTCCGTACTGCACGAATCGGGTGAAATCGATCACGACGTCCAAGCCCGAATTAGCGCTGCATGGGCAAAATAGCGAGAAGTAACCGGTGTCCTCTGCGACCCCGGTGAAGCTAAAGGGCCTTGTGTACAAGAGCATCATCCGACCAGTCCTTCTATATGGTAGCGAGACCTGGCCTGTCCTCGGAAGGCATGTCCAGCAGCTTCACGTCACGGAGATGAAGATGTTGCGATGGATGTGTGGCGTTACGCGACTAGATCGCATACGTAACGAACACATCCGTGGCAGCCTCGGAATCCGTGACGTAGCGGATAAGCTGCAGGAAAGTCGCCTCCGATGGTATGGCCATATACGCCGCAGACCGGTAGACTACGTCGGAAATAGATGCCTGAATCTCACTGTCCAAGGCCCTAGATCACGCGGCCGCGGTAGGCCTAAGAAGCGCTGGCTGGACGTCGTGACAGCGGACATGCAAGAGAACAATCTCACACATGAGGATGCCGAAGACCGGGCAAAGTGGAGAAGACTAAGCAGGAAAGAGGACCCTGGCGCTAGGCGGCGAAAACGCTAGGTTGAAGAAGAAGAAGAATGTAATAGTGGGCACTGCTGTATTTAATAATGGACATGAAAAAACAGAATTTCACTGACAATGAAATACCGCAGCTAGATTTTTCCCGTTTCTAAACCCTTAACAAATTAATTATTGTGTTAACAAAGTTGCATTGGTACGTAAACAATTATTTCAATGAATATCGTCGACAAAAGACGTCATAGACAGGATCATAACTGTGTGGTTCGGTGGGCCGGTTGTCTTTCTTCCACCGGCGAAAATAACAAATTAAAGTGCACCTTAGAAAATATGATGTTCCGCCATAATGTAAATTGAATTAGACGTCACGTAGGTGTAGCAGATGGAAGCAAGCTAAGTATATACTCGTATTCTCTGCTGGCTGAATTTACCATGTCAAATTATTATTTTAGAAATAAAGAGAATACTTATAGAAGTACCTTAACAAAATAATCAAATATAAGACAGTGATTAAATTTAGATACACATTCCCATCTGATTATTTATTTAGGTCGGCGTTAGTATTTGTTGTTATTATTTATTTAGGTAAAGTATCTCGGTATCCGAATTGTTCCACAAACCGCTTCGCGCCCGTCCAAATTCAATGCGAATGTAATTTATTCTGTAAACAGAGAGGTTTTCTAGTGGCGGATTTGGCTTTAGGAAATTGGACTGTCGTTTAGAGAGTACACAAGCGCTGTGTGATTTGTAACCGATATAATTCGAATTAAGTCACGCCTTGAGAGCTAGGTAGCCTTAATTCGCATTAGACGTAACGCAATTTAAGAAACTAATTGTAAGAGTTTCTAGACATGTTGTGCTTTGTTGGTAGTGTCGTTCGTGGCAATGCCCTAACATACCTATATCTGTGTGTTGAGCACTTATTCTGTTTTGAGCCATTGACATTTTCTGTGTAACTATTTATAACCTTAAGTACATATTGAGCTTACGTGTGATAGGTATTTAAGTATTATTAAATTTATATAGCTTATCTTTAAAAGTAAAACCTAATAGGTTCTTACAACAACTACGATATAATAACGAAATATAACGAAATACGTACATAGATACAGCTATGTCTATAAATATAAGTATACTCTGTTCTGTAATGTGACGTGCATAATAGAGCAAAGCTAATGTATGGCAGTTTCAGTTTCCTAGTAACAGTTTGTCTGCCAGCATGCAAGTTATAGTTGCATGGTGTAAGCTGTCACGTTCACCTGGCATCTCTCCCGCAAACAAACTTGCGTGTTGGTCAAGCGCGATACCTAACTTACTACGGAGTTCCGTAAATCATACATCGTCATAGCCTGGCGGATCAGTTCGTACTATAGATCAGAATGGAACTTCTAAATGAGGTGTATTCCGTGCTTTAGTCGTTTGCAATGGAAGCTATCCAGCATAAGGATGAGTTAATCTAACATTCTCGGGTTGGTATTTCATGAATTTTCCACTTAATGGTAGGCATTTCATTGTTTGTGCTAACTAAGCTACTTTTATTTTCTTTGTTCTACTATTTTACTTGTAAATATGCTTGATTAAAAATGCCTGAAATTGAAAATGTTGTCCCATGATATTTGTTTGTTTTAAGTACTAGAATGGCATATTTATCAGCTTAATATTAGCCAATGTATGTCTGCAATTGCGGTGGATGTCAGGCACGGTAGGTACGATAAAAGTATGCCAAAGCCGATTTATAGTAGGTACACATATTGCTGCGTTACCAAATAAAGCTGAATCCATCAAACAACAAGCCTTATCCTCAAGATATCTTACTTTTCTCCAAGCCACTTTACGCATTGTGTGTTATTGTGTGGTACAAGACACCCATTACTTAGACTTTTAGAAAGTACTAGCCATCCTCGAGGGATTTCCAATCGCTCTGAGTAACGCTAAAAGTACTATCGCAACACAAGCAACTCAGGGAAATTGAATACCACGAGCCGAAGTCACGCCCGCGATATTGAAAATTGGATCGTGACCCGCCTTATGGACATTCGGATGCCAAATCTCCTTAGAAATACATACAGAATCAAGGAATAAAGTGCACATTCTTGTGCACACTCTTCTAATCCAAAGTGCATACTCTTCAAATCCTTAGGGTCAACTTTAAACAGTCTAAATTACTTAGATGGACACATTTTTGAAGAATTAAGAGGAAGATTTTGTAATAATTATTGTTAGTCCTAACGTCCAAAATATAAGGATACATAAGTCCGACATCATAATTTAATTTAAAGTCATGTAGGTAATTATCCAAATTGTCATACCTAATGTTCAAATTCGAGGTTCTATGGCCTATGACATTTCATAATTGCAGGAAGAATACCTTCTATTAATTAATTATAATAACAACTAGCTTTTGCCCGCAGCTTCGCACGCGCAGGAGAGTTTTTTTATTTATTTATTTTTTTATGAATTTTGAAAAATCCTTTCTTAGTGGACCCCTAGACCTTATAAGGAACCTACTTGCCAAATTTGGACTTTCTAGTCCCAGCGGTTTGGGCTGTGCGTTGATTTAAGTCAGTCAGTCAGGTCTTTCACGTTTATATATATATATATATTAGAAGGTAAAATAATCAATTGATATAGTAAGTGGTTGTTACCTCTACTTTCCCCCACTTTTGTGTCCATACTTAGATTTTTATATTAATTTTAGAAAAACTTACAAGATACCATCCAATGAATAATAAAGGGTTATCTTAAGGCAGCGGTGGCTATTTCCGGAACTCATCAATGAGTTAAAGCCCCTATAATCCCTTAGTTATGCTCATGACCTTATTCGCAACTAATAATCCACCGCCCTAATTACTTAAGTACAAGACGCCATTCGGTTTAACTATTCAGATTGGAGCAATTTTCCCGGACGCTAATTGCATGAATAATTCTCGGGATGAACAAACATCGAGAGCTGTCCGTAATCCCTGCAGGGCCACAGATTCTCTTAACTTTGTCCAAACGTCAGTTTTCTTCGAATTATTCAGCAGCTGCTGTGCCGCGGGAAAGCGTGTTAAGGACGCATTATTGCAGAAAAGTTAGCGATTTTAAAGCAAGAGCAGCATTCCCAAATTTCCCAGTCTACTTCTTATCGACGGATCTTTGGAAACTTCAGTGAAAAAAAGCTCGTCATGGTTATCGGAGAACATTAAATTTGGCTATTTGTAATGCGTTACTCATAAAATGTCGAAGAGGATGTGGAATGATGTGGAAGCAGATTAGAAGGGATATGGCCATGTGAGATTTACTATTAAATGGGTATGGTTGCTTACAGAGTAAATTATGCATTGAATGTGTAATGAAAATGGGAGATAAATAGTAAGGCAGAAAATATTTTTCTCCTCAGTAGCCGGGATATGGATACTTTGCGAGAAAATGTAGTTATAATTAAGATGACGCAAAAAATTGCTCTGTTGTTGTACAAATAACTATTTCAATTACTTATACCTACTTAAAAGTTAAGAGTTAACCCAAAAAACTAAAAATAGATGTAGGTAATATAAATAGAGAAGGCAATTAAAATATATAATAATATGAACAGAAACTACAACATTAGGTTAATGTCTAAGAGTGGAAAGAGTCAGCAATTTATAACAGTAACCAGCAGATT
This sequence comes from Cydia amplana, assembly GCF_948474715.1. Lineage (NCBI taxonomy): Eukaryota > Metazoa > Arthropoda > Insecta > Lepidoptera > Tortricidae > Cydia > Cydia amplana. The sequence continues at coordinate 13,983,067 of NC_086070.1, read as the reverse complement.
ACCTGAATATTCAAGGAACAAAAAAAAAATCCAGACTTCTCCATCCGCTCCTCTTTAAAAATACTGAAACCTTATTTTAACCACGCTAGGTAGTAGTAGGTACTCGTACTCGTATCTTAACGCAAAATGAACTTAAACGGTTACAATGAAATGCTACATTGTTTTAACAATTGAAGACTCTCCAGGGAACGATATTTCACCCCTACAATGTTGCCGTTTAATTTTACTTGGTATCTTACGTTTACTGATAGTAATACCTTTTCTTAGTACATATTTGGATTTACTTTGTTTGAAAAATACGATTTAGCTATCTAAATCGTATTTCCTATGTATATCGCGTATTCACAATTAGATAGTGTTAAAAGTTCTTACGAATACTTTAGAGGTTTTTGTCCCCGTGGTCTCAGAGAAGACTGGCTAAAGTTGACATTAACATCTTCTGACCGCGCGAGTTTTTCGAACTTCCCGCACTTGGTCTTGTTTATCAGACTATGTCCGGTGTCAGCCAGGGTTCCATTCTGGGGCCATTGCTGTTTGGAATCATGATCGATGACTTACCATCTGTTCTTAGATCTGCTAGATGCTTGCTGTACGCCGATGACCTCAAAATTATTTACGGTATCCAGGACATATCAGACTGTTTATCTCTCCAAGAAGACGTAGACAGAGTTCACCGGTGGAGTATCAAAAATAGGTTGACTTTTAATACAACAAAGTGTGCGGTCATGACATTTAGTAGAGCTCGCAATCCACTTTTCTACGAGTACATCCTGGATTTGGAGACTATATCCCGTGCTAATTCCGTTCGGGATCTAGGCGTTATCCTTGACTCCCACCTCAACTTTCATGACCACATGTTGTCATTGGCGCGTGACTGCTACAAGAGGTTAGGGTTTGTAGTCAGGAATTCTAGGGATTTTCATGACACTGGTACTATAAAGCTCCTGTACAGTGCCCTAGTAAGAAGCAAACTCGAGTCCGCCTCCGTTGTTTGGAATCCTTATGAGGCATCTTATGTCTTGCTTCTGGAGAGAGTGCAAAAGGTATTCTTACGGTTCCTCTATAAAAAAATGAATGGGTACTATCCGTTCCTATACCCAACCAAATTTTTGCTAGGAATGCTGGGTTTCAACTCTCTGGAGGTAAGACGTAATTTTGGACTTCTCACTACTGCTTGCGGTATCCTGCGCGGAGAGTCGGACTGTACTGAGCTGGCGGGGCAACTAGTACGTCTGTACGTTCCCTCACGGACCAGAATCGAGTTCAGACCTCGTGACCGTTGTCTCCTGGCAGTCCCGTCTTCGCGTACTGTAGCACGTAGGAATTCCCCTCTGGTTCGTTCTTTGCTCCTTTTGAATGCGCTCCTTGCATCAGCCTCTCAGTGTTTGCAGGCAGACAGGTGGTTGTGCGTGATGAATGTTTGAGGTTTTGTGAGAAGATGGATGCACGTCCTTCTACAGTTTAAAATGGTACATTATCGTGTGTAATTTGTGATTAATTGTATACTGTTTTCTTTTTCTTATAATATTCTGTGTAAGTTAGCAGTGGTTTGGTATTTATACTGTTATGCTGTATAACTTGTTTTGAAATAAAATAAAAATAAATCAGCTTGAACGTTTTGCGCACTAGGGATGTCACTCTGTCTCGCAAAAAACTATCGTCGTGTCCGTCTGAAAAACTCGCGCGGTTAGAGTCTGTTCGGAAAGAGAAGAGTCGTGGAATGTATTAAGCCCCATACATTCCACGACTCTTCTCTTTCCGCACAGACTCTAGAAGATGTTGATGTCAACTTTAGCCAGTCTTCTCTGCGACCACGGGGACAACGCAGTCCTCGAAACGTCGGAGGTAAATCTTAAAACTTAGATACGCGATTAAGTCCCGTTGTACAATTTAAATAACAATAACAATAACCTACCTACAGCGTAAGTCGCAGTGCTAGGGTCTGTGGCCTTCCGTACGGTGGCTACTTTGAGTACGTAGAGTTGAGCTGATCCAGATTCGTGCAATAACATTTTGCCCGGTTCCAAATTGCTAGAGGAATAAATATATGTGACGCTTAAACTTCTTCCTATTCCTACTCGCTGAAATAGTTTAATTAGACATGTACTTAAAAAATAAGTATCTTACTCAAAACTGCCCCAGTACCTACCTAATGCCACAAAAAACCCTAGGAGTTATCGCTCTACAAGGCAGCTCATAATGAAATTCTAAAGATTCTCTAATATACTCGTAAAGCTCAGATAGCTTGTAGTTACATTTTTTTTATAAACGGTAAATGTTGTGTGCGTGTTCTACGGAGTTTAGTAGGGTTGTCAACTTTTACAAGTCATACTCGCCTAGTCGGTAGTCACTCCGCCTTAGAAGCTGGAGGTCCCGGGGTTCAAATTCTGGTAAGCTCATTTATTTGTGTGTTCTTGAGTTACGGATATTTTCTCTGTATTTCAGTATTTATGCCTGTTACTCTGTGTCGCCTGGTACCCACAACACAAGTCTTATTGAGCTTACTATGGGGCTAGGTCGATTGGTGTAAGATTAATATTTATTTGCCTATCTGTACCGATATTGCGTAGGTATTTTTTATTCAATGGAGACTATGTACCGTACCTATATATTTAAGCAACTTATGTAAAAAACAGCAATTTCATTGGCAAACTGTAAATTATTTAGGGTTCCGTTCTCTAACCGTGTCAATCGGAACCTTATTACAATTGCCAAGCTTTTACGCTGTCCGTCCGTCGAGCTGTCTGTCTGCTGGCTATAAGAATATGTACAGAAAAAAATAGTAAAATATTTTACGATGGTACGAAACCTTCGGGCGTGAATCCAACTCTCTGTTGACTGTTTTTTTTTTATTCGAAATGCGGCCTCGAATATACTCGTATCGACGTCGAGAAGACAATATCTGGAATGTGAAGAGCTGTCAAAATTTAATGCGGAATTTGCTTTCTATGCCTTTTTTTCAACGGCGTCATCCCTGCCTATAAATTATCCTTAGATACGTTACGTACTACGAGGCTGATGTACACGGTTATGTAGCTACGACGGTGTTGTAATAAGCTGAAAACCGGGTGATAACGACTTCGCGGCGTGTTCGTGAAACGGGTGTTCGAAAGAATTCGGAGGCCAAATACAAACCATTATTCAGGTTTATTAAGTAATAAACATAATTAACAACTAAAATTATATTACCAAATAAAAATTGATTAGGTAATCTATTTTTATGTCAAACTCTTTAATAAATCAGGTGCAGTGTCAGCCCTAGCATATAGCAATATGAAAAGTATCCTCACTACCGGTACATCCTTTTTCAATTACTAAAAGGTACCTATCAACTTACTGTATGTACGAACATATCCCTAAAAATCAATATTATGTAACCGTAGAGTTTCGTATCTTTGCCTGGGCTCCCTATTTTCGCCTACTTTGACAAAAGTTGCCATTAACAAAATGTTTCTAATGTAAGCCTTACATAAAACTACTAAATACAAAGTATTTTTTACGGGTGTCAACATTCTTCGAACAATCTGCGGCTAACTTCACACAGTTTACGTTCAGTGAGGTTTTTTCGCGACGCCGACCACACGTTTTTTTAAGCCAGTGTTTGAACTTCGGTTTTTAACAGTGATACAGACCAGGTAATGTTAAACTCTTTACATGATTATATACTATAACTATTTCTTTTTCATATGAAACTATTATTTAATGGCTAGTTTACGTTTAGAAGTCACAATTGGATAAAACATTGGTGAAGGTACTTTGCGTCCATCTTGTTGCCAAATTTCGCCTACCCCTAGGGTTGTCAAATTTGTTTTACCACATTAATAGGGTATTTGACTGTAAGTATTTCAAATAAATTATTTTACACCATGCATGAAATAAAGCATCATAAGGTTAATAGAGAAACGTAGACAGCAGTTATTTTTTAGACACAATTTATATTTTAAAACCGGTATAAAACTATAAACAATAGGCAACTTGATTGTGACGTCACATGCTAATGTTACATAATAAACCCCATAGTAGCAAAATCGTTTTGACAGTTCGAAAAAAGAAACTGATTTGACTAGTAGTCAAATACCCTATTGGTGGTGGATGGCATTACTTGTTTCCAAATTTAAATATTTTTGTACATTCAGCAACAGAAGTTGCTCAGCGAGCCAGGTTTAAATATTAAATATTTTTGTTAAAAATTATAATTTTTTTACTTATAAACCATTACTCTCCTTTATTTGGCATGTTGGTTAATTTTTGGCAGCCCTAGCTTCGTTATAGAAAATGTATGAAACCAACTTCAGACTGTTACCAAACTTCGCCTACTACACCGTTTTTAGGGTTCCGTAGCCAAATGGCAAAAAACGGAACCCTTATAGATTCGTCATGTCTGTCTGTCTGTCCGTCTGTCCGTCTGTCCGTCCGTATGTCACAGCCACTTTTCTCCGAAACTATAAGAACTATACTGTTGAAACTTGGTAAGTAGATGTATTCTGTGAACCGCATTAAGATTTTCACACAAAAATAGAAAAAAAAAACAATAAATTTTTGGGGTTCCCCATACTTCGAACTGAAACTCAAAAATTTTTTTTTCATCAAACCCATACGTGTGGGGTATCTATGGATAGGTCTTCAAAAATGATATTGAGGTTTCTAATATCATTTTTTTCTAAACTGAATAGTTTGCGCGAGAGACACTTCCAAAGTGGTAAAATGTGTGTCCCCCCCCCTGTAACTTCTAAAATAAGAGAATGATAAAACTAAAAAAAATATATGATGTACATTACCATGTAAACTTCCACCGAAAATTGGTTTGAACGAGATCTAGTAAGTAGTTTTTTTTTTATACGTCATAAATCGCCTAAATACGGAACCCTTCATGGGCGAGTCCGACTCGCACTTGGCCGCTTTTTTTAAAATATGGCTAGTCTGGTGTAATTAAGGTTCATAGTATAGTAGCACATTCCAAATAGATACGACTTAACATGTGTTAGTCACAGAAAAGTGTATTATTAGCGGTAAAGCATGCCGTAGGCGAAGATTGGGAAAAATACCCAAACATTGCCTTGCCTTTGAGGCCATTTTTTACCAACTTAACCAATGAAATTCAAAGTTTCAATTGTGAATACTGATAGTTAGGAACACTAAAAAACGTTTTTTCGCCTTAACGGATTAAAATGTTTTCAAATTTTAGAGATTTTTTAGGAAAAGTGTCAAAACCCAGGTGAAGATAGGAAACTCTACGGTACCTATGTCAATAACTCAACCAAAGTATTTTGCGAACTCAGATATAACAAGACCAGTGCAGCCAAGTCTCAAAGGATCAAATGTAATTTCCAATTGGAAATGTAATATCTCACGGGTTATTTGGCCCGCATTCAACACATCCATGGCTTGCACGCAAACTATCTAGACAGCCCAGTGGATTTAACAACAGATTAATGGGTTGCAGGGCATCTTGCTACTTAAAATAAGTCATATTCTTTGTTATTGTCAATATAATTAATGTCAAGTGAGATAAGAGGAACACGTAGGTAGCAAGGAAACACAAATATAGGTAACAGTAGAAGAAAAATATTTTTCTTCAACTTAATATATAAAATGCACGTAAACATTTGAGTACCTAATGATTTCCACAAGCGATATGTTATATGGTAAACTGTGCTTTATAGAGCGAGACTCTGAAATAATGATTACTTACCTAGTATGTTTTTTTCATGAGACTACAGTTTGGGGTTCTAAAAAAAAGAGAATACAGGCTTGAAAAGCTCAGCAACACGCATGTGATGCTCTCGAAATTTGCATGTATCCAATAGGCTACGGTATAGGGCTTTATGCTTGTTTGCCACCGGCGTGGTATTGAAATATTAGATTGTTAACCAAGGGGTTAATTGCACTCATTTCTGCCGAGGTAGTTTGGTACTCGAACGCAGTGAGAGCGCCAATTGTCCGAGGCTGAAATGATGCCTTTCACCCGAGTTAAGCACTCTACTTTTCATTTCGAATGCGAGGGAAGTAAAATGCATGTGATTTAAAAAACATGACTGAATATAAATTTTTATACTGTTTCTCGAGGGTACTTTCAATTAACAATTTAGGTAAATAAATCGTTATTTATGGAATTTGGAGTTAAAAATCTGAATGGAAATTGATTAACAAATCCATTTAAAATCAAATTTCAAATATTTATGTTTAAAAAGTGAAAAAAATCGTATTTGGAACGTTAAATGCTCTAGTGTAGAAACGTATCACTTTATGCACACCTTTTAGAACAACAATGACCCTCTTTTCAGAGCATGAGAAATGAAAACATAATTACTGCGTTACTGCAGCTGTACCGATATTTGTTAGCTGGCGCCAAGTTAAGCCCACCCGCGGGCCCTAGCTGTGACAAATTGCGCAAATGCTGGTTTGTCTACCCTTGTTTCATTAAAAAGTTTCAGTTTAAGAGTACTGATGAGAGTGATGAGGCTGGGATAATCCTCATTTATAGAAGCTTGTGTCATTTAATAGGGTTGTTGACACATGTTGAATTTATTTTACAACTTTCAACTACTTAACATGTTAATGTGGGCATTCAAAATTAATACATATATTTCAAAATAATTGAATTTGTTTAGGTAAATTTAAAATATTAATAAATATAAAATTATTTATCATGGATTCTTAAAAACGATCTCCAGTAAAACGCTTCTAAATAATTCCCAAAATTCCATGTAAATAACAGCAACTCATACATCAACCATATCGCCTCCCTTGGCAGCATCGCTATTTAACCACCTTTATTCTAGGACCGACCAAGCTACGCTAGTCTCCCCCGACCCTCTTCCATACTGCATCGGCACGGGTTACAGCGATAGCAGGCCCCGTAGACAACATGCTAAACGCTAACGCTCCGTAGCGAACGAAACGCAACTGTCACTGTCGCACTAATATGGAAGAGTGATAGAGAGACAAAAAGCGATTCGATGGCGAAGCGATAGCGACTGTCACCTTGGCTAGGCCGCATCTAACTGCGGAGTTCTGCGTCAGTTGGTTGATCGTGGGAAAGATTCCTTTGAGTTTTCATAGGAAGTGACGATAATCAAAAAGGAACTTTATGTTTAAGGGAAAACGTTTGAATTGTTTTGTGAAATGGGCGTCTTAAGATTTATGCGGCATACAGTACAAAAAACACAAGGGTGTTGGGTTGGGTGCTGTGGTTAGATATTATGCTTTTAAGCGAGTAATGGGTAAACGTTGTCAGTTGTACTCAAATAAAGTTAATGTGTGTTTTCTGTTAAACAGCTTACTAATACTCGCATTGATAAAAACATATTAGTAGTAAACTAGTAGTAGTAAACTCTTTATTGTACAAAAAGACATATTAAAAATAACATACAATTAGTAAGAAGTACAAAGGCGAACTTATCCCTTTGGGGGATCTCTTCCAGTTAACCTTTGAGTAGATGAGAGGAGAAAGTGAAAAGAGGATGACAAATGCAGCAAAATGTACAACAAGGTACCAGAAAGATAAAGGATATAAATACATACAAAATGTATAGGATAATCATACATATATTACACAAAAAGGAATGGGGAAAATACACTAAAAATTGGAAAGAATTAGAAAGATATAAAGCATCTCAAGCAATCATCATATACAATAGAAATATAGACAAATTAATCTGTCAGATCAGATAGCCATAGCTTCTTTAACCTCTCCTTGAACGACGCAACCGATTGTGCCTGCCTGAGCGAAACAGGCAGCTCATTCCACAGCTTCACTGGACGCACTGCGAAGGACTTGTTGTATCCTCGAGATTTGTGAGGAGGGATGGCAAGTGATAAATTCGCGCTCGAACGCAGACGGTGGCCACTGCCTTCAGCCAGAAATTGAAAATTTTGAGAGAGGTATAAAGGAGAAGAAGGTGTAAAAAGAACATTAAAGAGAAGAGAAAGAGTGTGAAGATCTCTACGGCGGCGGATTGGAAGCCAATTGAGTTTTTGACGATAGTAAGACACATGATCGTACTTCCGTAGGCCGAAAATGAATCTTATACAGACATTCTGTAAGCGCTCTAACTTGTCCAGGAGTTCTTCTGTCATGTCAAGATTCACAGCGTCGCCGTAGTCGAGTAGAGGCAGTAACAGAGACCGGGCCAGCATGGCTTTGGTATCCAGTGGAAGAAAGTTCTGAAGACGCCTTAAAGAATGGAGAGATCCAAACAGCTTTTTGCTCGATTCAGTAACATGAGGCGCCCAGGAGAGTGTCTGATCCATGGTGACCCCTAGATTTTTAACAGTGGATGAGAAAGGAATTGGTGTACCATCAAAGAAAATTCTAGGTGCCGCCTGGTCAGACAATATGGAGATGTAATGAGGACTTCCCAAAACGATCGCTTGCGACTTCATGGCGTTGACTTTTAAACCGAAAGATGAAGCCCACAAACAGACGGAATCTAAATCGGCGTTAATTTGGCTTACGAGGGAATCGAAATCATCAAGGTGAATAAATTTGCAGATCGTCAGCGTAAAGGTGGTAAGAAGATTTTAATGACTTTGTAATGTTATTTATAAAAATGGAGAAAAGCAATGGAAAGAGAATACCCCCCTGAGGGACGCCAGAAGAAAGTTCACACCAATCAGAAAGATTATCATCAACTCGAACCCTCTGACGCCTCCCAAAGAGGTAGCTGCGAAACCAGGACAATGAAGTGGGTGCAACATTAAAAAGATTTAAAAAGGCTAGAAGGATGTCGAAATCAACTGTATTGAACGCGCTGCTAAAGTCTAAGAGAACCAAAACTGTAATCTTTTTATTTTCTATATTAAAGCGAATGTCGTCGGTGACTTTAACAAGAGCAGTGGTGGTGCTATGCCCGGGGCGGAACCCAGATTGGAAAGGGTTAAAAAGGTTGTGTCTGTTGAGATGAGAAGAGAGACGTCTATTAGCAAAGTGTTCAATTATCTTGGAAAGGACTGGTAAGATGGAAATAGGTCGATATTGGGAAAACGAGGAAGGATTAGACACTTTAGGAAGTGGAATTATGTGAGCATTTTTCCAGCATGAGGGAAAGACACCAGCCAGCCTATTATGGATAGCTTTATCCATCTTTATCCACGTGATAAAATAACTGTCACTGTTTAACACCGTGGGAAAGAAAGTGACGGACACCGTTTTATCACGCTGTCACGTAGACAAGAACGACCATCATATCCGTACAGAGGAGAAAGAAAAATTTATTATATGCGACAGTATGGGAGCAATTGAGTCCGCCACGAGCATAAGCATATCCAAGCTCAGATTCTCATCACCGACGGCTTTAGTTTTAATAGACTTGAGAATTGAGATAACTTCTTGCGAGGTAATGGGACGAAAACCAAAAAGAGAAATATCTGGGAGTGGAGAATTGGCTAAAAGGGCCAAAGAACTTTGCTTGACGCTCGGATCAAGGCAAACAGGGGAGGCGCTGAAATATTGATTAAGAGCGCATATTAATTATTTTTGTTCTACATTTCATACAATTAGACTTCATTCATCATACACTTGGTACTGAAACACAATAAACCGACGTACCCTCCATTTTAACAGCTCTAGCGTTTCTACGCGTGTATAATTTGAATGACAACTAAAAGTATGTACACAGAAAATTACCGTTTAAAACAAGATGCGAAACGTGCAGTTTTCAGAGAAGCGTTTCATAATTGTGAAGCCAAACGAATATCGACAGTTCACAGTCGCACCTTCGTAAACAGTCTTACGCATCAGTTCAGTTTTGAACTTTAGTTAGCCCCTTTAAGGTTGCTTTTGCGGCTAAAAAGCGCAGCAGGATACGAGGTTGATGAAGAACGGCCTACATTCGGAAGATAGCTAAATGCGCTGTGAATTTGTTGTCAGTTGAAAGATAAGCACGAGCTCTTCCTGGCTTGCCTGTTAAAACACAGAGTAGGAACCAATCAGAAACTAACAAGGCGGATTTATTAGGGCGAGCGAAGCGAGCCCTATCACTATTCGACAAACTATGCATTCTTGTGGTACACTTTACGGAAAAACTACTGCACTGTTAGGTTTGAGATTTAACATAGTAATTTAAATTCATGTCTAGATGTGTTATCAAACATAAAAATATCATTTTATAAACCTAAAAAAATAAAATAATGTAATAACATTTTGTATTACTACTAGCGCCATCTGTTGACTTTCGTGCTAATGTTAATTATTTATTTCTCTAACAGATGGCGTGTAAATAAATAAATAAATATTGGTATTGTTATACAAATTGACTAAGCCCCAGAAAAGCCCAAGAAGGCTTGTGTTATGGGTACTCAGACAACGATACCTTGTGGTGTTTTCAATTTCAATAATGTCGATGGCGCTTACGCTATTAACAACGATGAATACAAAAGTGGGTTAAAATTTTGGATTCACACCCACCTCGCTTCGCTTGGTTTGATTCCCAATTTAGCAATTAAGTTTCTGTGAATACCTACTAGAACAATCAATTTTGCTGTATATTCATTGCGGAGGTCAATTTACTCGTATGTTTTGTGGCGCTGATGAACTGATCAGTCATGTTGTGTTAGCAAACATAAATCGGGTATTTTCAGTTCGAGAAACAGTTTTGGCGCCATTCATTTATTACGTAAGACGATTTTGGGGGGAGGGGGGGTCGAACATATCTTATTTTTTCCAATTTTTTCTTACTAGGGTGTGGGAGGGGGTTTTTATAGTTCTTACGTAAGTAAGATCACAAAGATGCGATATTTTTTAATTTCTACGAAATTATGACGTTTAAAAAAATAATAATACTTCCACACTCTATGCTATCAAACACGGTGCAGAGTTAGCTTAAACGAGCTCAAGTACCTTTGTCCTGTACAAATGTACGTACAAATAAACATTTTTTGAAGTTTTTTTTTTTTTTAAATAAACACAAAAACAAACCAAACGTGTACTCATTTTTTCCTTTAGATTCTTACGTAATATATGGTAATATAGGAGTGGGAGGGGGAGGGGGTCAGCCTATTATTATTATTTCTTACATAGGGGAGGGGGTCAAAAACTCGCAAAAATTGTCTTACGTAATTAATGAATGGCGCCTTTAGTGTTACTATTGCTTGGAACTGCTAAAATATTATTAATAAAGATCATATTAATACAAACTTCAGTGACTTAGGGCCGATACACGACTGCAACTTGTATAGGAACTACCTACACGCCGACTGCACGCCAATTGCAACGTCGGCGTGCAGTTCAACAAAATGACCCAGAACCCTGGCAGTTCCTAGTGGAACTCAGGTTTGGTGCAATAAAGGCACACGCTGTCTTAGTCAATTGACACGTCTTGATGAGCACTTGGAAGAGCAGTACCCAAGATAGAGCTGATGCTGAACCTTGGCTGTACCTAATGGAACTCAGGTTTGGTGTAACATAGACACACGATGTTTCGGACATCCGACTCGTCATGATGAGCACTTGGGAGAGCAGTACCCAAGATAGAGCTGATGCTGAACCCTGGCAGTACCTAGTGGAACTCAGGTTTGTTGCAACATAGGCACACGCTGCTTTGGTCATCCGACTCGTCTCGATGATCACTCAGGAGAGTAGTACCCAAGATAGAGCTGATGCTGAACCCTGGCAGTACCTAGTGGAACTCAGGTTTGTTGCAACATGGACACACGCTGTTTTGGTTATCCGACTCGTCTTGATGAGCACTTAGGAGATTAGTACCCAAGATAGGTTTGGTGCAACATAAGCACACGCTGTTTTGGTCATCTGACACGTCTTAATGAGCACTTAGAAAAGCAGTACCCAAGATAGAGCTGATGTTGAACCCTGGCTGTACCTAGTGGAACTGTGTGTGTGTGTGTGTGTGTGTGTGTGTGTGTGTGTGTGTGTGTGTGTGTGTGTGTGTGTGTGTGTTTATGTGCGGAGCAGCGTGATTACCGCCAGTAGGTGTCCAGATGGGATAGTTTTTCGCTCAATTGTGTGGTGTGGATGTGGACGCAAAAATTAAATTCAAGGACATTGGCTCGCTGACTTAACATTATGTAGGAAAGCCAGTTGGCTTCCTTACAAAAAGTACTGGGCGACCGTATAGGATATAATAATAAGCGCTTATGAAATTGTATATTACATGTGGATGATATTGGCAATTTGATTTTGTCGTCTGGACACGTTTTTAATGGACAAAGTAAAAGCTATAACAGACAGGCGTACCAGACAGCAACCGGGGTCCGGTTAGTATATTTCTTTCTTGCTCTCACTTAAAGCTGCGTTCTTAACGGACTTATTACGTACCCACTCGATCGATCATGGAACAAGCCTCGGACTGGATCAAAGTCGCGGTCCGGTACGTTTAGGTAGGAAAACTCCGCGAGCCCTTACAAAGCTCTGCTTTTTGCTAGTATTAGACTTTGTAGTTTTTTTTTTTAACTAAGTAATTACATACTTCGATTATTTTGAGTTTGAGTAAGAGAGTAAAGTGAGTAAATAAAGGAAAATACCATTCTTGAAACAAATTGAAATACGCCACACTGTACTACCAAAAAATACTTCTCAGATCCGTTTATAGTAGTATCGAACACTATTTAATTAGGGTTCCGTACCCAAAGGGTAAAAAAACGGGACGGGCTAAGACTCCGCTGTCCGTCCCTCCGTCTGTCACCAGGCTGTATCTCATGAACCGCGATAATTTCACAAATGATGTATCTCTGTTGCCGCTATAACAACAAATACTAAAAATAAAATAAATATTTAAGGGAGGCTCCCATACAACAAACGCGATTTTTTTTGCTCTATTTTTTGTTGATGGTGCGGAATCCTCCGTGCGCGAGGCCAACTCGCACTTGGCCGGTTTTTTTATATCCATTTAGCACAACATGGCTTCCAATAACGCGTGTTTCAGATCTCTTGGATAAATATTATTATGTTCAGGATAGCTCTGACGATGAGGAGCTCTGGTGTTATTTCGGATGCCGTATGAGTGAAATGTGTTAACATAATAAACAATATAAAATCGGCCCAGGTGCGGTATCTACTCTATGGCGGCACACCAGCTATCTACATCGCGCTACAGGCGCAGCAGTGTTAAACGTGACGTGACATCTTTGTCGACCGTAATGGAGGGAGTTACGTCTAATGACAGATCTACCTAAACTTCAGTTCAACGCGTGCATGAGTAATAATGCATGGATGAGTTAGACGAACAAATCAAGTAGTTTTGAACTAAAGTCACATCGTCAAAACCACAACCAAAAGTTCGTACCACTTCATTTTGCTTCGTGCAGAACTCGCTCAAAGGCCGCCTCGCTTTCTTGGCTCCCCAACTTATTTGAGCGATGCATGAAACATGATTGTTACTTAACCAATGCATACGTGAAAGCGCGCAACGCTCAAGTTGACTTAGCAGAATGATAACAAAGCACGCTGTAATATTAATTAACATTAAATTAAGCAACGTGTGCTGCGATAACAACCCGGCGGGGATTCCTGTTACGCCCCTCTAGTGCTACTTGAAAAAGGGTGAGGCAAACGCAAACGGCAAAGCATAGCTATGTTCTGTATGGGTGTCTAAGACATGGTTAATACATAATGTATATCAGTAAGTATATACCGTAATGTTTTGTTTACGAATTGACTGTGCTGAATTCGGATTTTTTTCATTACAACAGCCATCGGTTCTCTAACGATAATTACTATATCTATCTATCTAATAATTTAATAATACCTTTAAACGAGCAATTCTTGTTTATTTATTTATTTATATATATATTTCGGGGATCTCGGAAACGTCTCTAACGATTTCGATGTAATTTGATATATGGGGGTTTTTGGGGGCGAAAAATCGATCTAGCCAGGTCTTATCCCTGGGGAAACGCGCATTTTCGAGTTTTTATATGTTTTCCGAGTCTTTGCCCGGTCTCCCAGATATTCTTTAATAATACGAAGTGCTACCAAAATTCATTACACCCCTAAATTAAGTATCTTCGCCGCTACGTCCTTACTTGCTTAAAACACGTCCTTTTAAAAACTAGCTTCTTTTGAAAACTCAAAGACGGCTCAACCAATCATATTTATATTTTATCACTTTGTCAGCGTGATTGACAATATATCCCTGCCAAAATGCAACTTTCTAGTACAAACGATCACCTACCTAAGAGGCGGACGGACAGACAGACAGACGGACATGACGAAACTATAAGGAATCCTAATTGAATACGAAACTTTAGGGTTTCAACCAAAATGTCATACTCAATTATTAACTTGTTGCACATTTGGCTCGTACACCTCGTAAGTATATATGTAGGTAGGTACAATGAATAATTAAGTATAGTTTGTAGCTTTCTAATAGACCCCGAAGGCTAATCCTATTGTCTATTGTTAAGAAAAACCGCTCGTGCCACGTGCCACAACCACCTGCATAAAAAATCGGTACTTCGGTTACTGAGTGCCGGCGAGTCGAACGCTACAGAACCAGTCTAAAATGTGTCATCGAGATGCGTAACAAAGGCGCGTTATCGGAGAGCGCACCCACACTGGTTTTTTGAGCGTTGGACTAGCCCGCGCTCAGGTGCCAAATAGAATAATTAGGACCCTTTTTTGCAGGTAAGTAGCACGTGCGGTTTTACTGAACAATAGACAATAGGATAAGCCTTCGGGGTCTACTAGAAAGCTACAAACTATACACCACGTAAATTTTCACACTTCACGCTGGGTAAAATAATGTTTCACGTCACGGTTATTAAAGAAAGTGCGGAAGTTTAAGTTAACACGGCAACATAATCTTGTTTCATAAACTTAGAGGACACAAGCAAACTTATTGATAAGATAAGTCACATTACCTACTCATATTAAAACTAAATTGTCGAGCAAATTTCGTCAGTTTGTTTCAAACCAATTTAGTTAGGTTTAAAGAACTTTATTTCTCAAAGAAATTTACATTTCGCTTAATGAGAAAAATTACATAAAATACAAGTATTTATCTTGAATTACAAGAGCATCAAAAGAGCAGTTTACATTAGTAGGTACTCACTATTTTATCTATAAAATTAAAACTAATATTAGATACATATTATAACTATGTATTAACTATTAACTAATAGTAACTAAGGTAATCATTCCTATAATGATGTTTAAATGGGTATTTTGCAAAACGTTAAAGTTAACTTAAAATATTTAGATGACCACTGTTGCTAATCTAAAGTTGATTTGTGTTATCGCCTATTCGAACGAGCGAGCGAAGCGAAGCGAAGTTCTTACATTCGACTTTGAACACGCGGCTGGCTAGCGGCACGTCTCGGCATTTCGATGTTTTTAAGCTGAACTGTCAGAAGATAGTTTGATACTCAATAACTTAAGTAAATTTGTTCTAATTTAAATGAAATTGGGTAAATGTGTAGTCGAGGGCATTATATTTTAGTCATTAAATTATGAGCAGGCCCGATCAAGAGGTTATTGAGCTAGAAGAGCTTAGAAGGCCAAAAAGCTGTTTGTGAGAGGTCTTGTTATTCTGGTCATTTTTTTGCAAGAAACATGGTCGAGTTTAGTATCAAATGAAAGTGCTCGACTTACACTTTTATAATATCGTTTTTAAATTTACCATTTTGAAATAATTAGCAAGATAAAAATAAATTAGAATAAACATAACATATGTATTTGACATTTGACAGGAAATATTTCGGCTTAGCACAGATACAGTTTATTTTAATCTCTATGGTGGTGACTTAAATCCAGGGGAGGGACAGCCGTATACGAAGTCCTTTATTCGAAAAAATAGCGCCATCTATATTACTTAACGCTAAACTTGTAAATGGCGTTTCAAAATTGATGCAAAAAAGCAAATCTTGTCAGTAGAAAAAGGCGCGAAACTCAAATTTTCTATGCGACCATATCCCTTCGCGTCTACATTTTTTCTACTGACAAGATCTGCTTGGCCAACTATATTATACATACTACTCTTTGCTTAAATCAATCAGTTAAGGGCTCCACAGACCTTGCAATAAATCCACGCGATCTTTGATCCATTGCCGCCTATAGAGCGACATAAAATAGTTGAAATTAAATAAAATGGAACTCAAAAATGTCCATAGTAAATTGTTGCCATGTATAAGCATTTTACGTCAAAAATGTGACAGTTACGTAGAAAGTGGCGTCCTCATTTATTTTCTATTATTTTATGTCGCACTATACGAGTATGGTAACGGCACCAGTCATGGGACATTTAAGAGCAAATTTGGAGTATTTGTGATATTTCCCTGATACATGTAAAAGTTCTACCGCTTAGCTTGTTAAAAGATGAATATCCTATCCTTCTTTCATGTTTCAGGCGTGTTGTATCAAAGATACTGCAATTATTTTCCGCATAATTGATAAATTAAAAGTATATTTTTTCTCCAGTCATGGACACCAAAGCTCCAGTAATGGAACCCCGGTAATGGACTATAATGGACATACCCTATCAGTATAAGATATTGGAATAGGGAATAAATTTTTGGCAAAAAACTAGTTATTAGTAATTTTTGGTATAAGCTTTTATGTAACAATGTATTTTTCTTTCGACAGCCAACTAATAATACTCATCGAGACAATTCTAACAAACCCAAACACAATTAGGTTGCGTTTATCACAGAGTTCCTATGGCCACCTCCTGTCTCCACCATGAGATCAATTCCATGTTATCATAATATTGCATTGTCATCCGATTTGCATACGTATCCAAAATTTTAACTCAATCGGAAATCCGAAAGTGGCTCAAATGCCATTTCCAAGATTTGAGCCACACTAACTAACATACAAACTAACAGGGCAAGTTAAATAAAATTTTGTACCTAAAAACGATATTAAATTATCCGAAGTCCGAGGAGACCTCCTGACATAGTTCGTAACTACATTATACTTCTGTATTGTTTAAACATGAAATTACGCCATGGCAAGCATCATTATGTAAATTGTCCCATCATAGGAGGTATACAGTTTTACAGCTCCTATAATGGGATTGGGCAAAATACCACTATTTTTTATACATCTCTAGAGTCACAACATAGTGTGTTGTATACCTTATCTCATGGTAAATGCAATTAACAAAACACATTCTAGTTTACACCGAGTAATAATTAATTACAATTTAATATATGGACTCACCTCTCTTAGCGAAGTTGTTAAGAATTCTTACTGGTTATTTTTTCCAGTGACACGACAACTTTTGGGTTGGCGCCAATTTCTTAAAAAGTAACCGAAATTAATAAAAAGTCAAACTTAAACAGCTCTATGACTCTTATTTATGGTAAAATATTGCCAGTGTTTATAAACTACTTTTACATACTTATTTTAGAGGATTTGTGGTTTTATGTCCCATTACCGGTTCCACGTCCATTATAGGGTCCATTACCATACCTAAGTAGGTGCAACAAAGTCAATCGCTATATAATTTTTGGTTAACCGCGAGTTCTCAGTTCGGGGCGAACTACTAGTTAATTAAATCTGTGCAACAACCAACAACGCTTTCGTTGTAGTTTCGTGCCAATGGCAGCGGTCAGTCATGTTATAAATAAAAGTAAAATTATATTTTTATACGCACAAAGATAAAATGCAAAAATATACTTAATTAACCGATTTAATTATATTTTTTCTCTGGTAATGAAATTTTTTACAGGAAAGTAAGTTGTATAAAACCGTGTAAAAATGTGTACCAACAATTATTACGCTTCCGTGTTTTATATCAAAGACGGTAACTTTTGATGATGATAAGTTAAAAGAGGAAACACCCTTAGTATTTTCTCGCTTCAATTTATTACATTCAATTAATTTAAATTTTTAATTTTATGTTATATTTATTGCCAACAAGAAAACATAGAGCTCTGCTACCGGAACACACCCAAAATGGCCGGCGGATGCGGAAGCGGCGTACAATTAATTATGCTGCCGCCATAATAACTCGCTTCATTAAACAGAAACCTGAAACAAAGCGCTGACACTACAAAATGGCACACTATTTTGCTGGAAATAATAATTGGTAAACATTTCTATAAATAAATAGGAACTAAAACTAGTTTTCATCACAAACGTATCTATCAAAATAACAATAGCTGGGTAATTTTATGTATGTACATATATACTTACATACCTACTTATATTAAACTCTACGTAAAGAACTCAATTGGAGCATGCATAACGATGAGTTAATTTTGTAAAGACTCTACATATGTCGATTGCTAATAAGTAGACAGTAATCTATTAACCATAGCCGCGCGTGGGCGTGTAGTTAAGCCACGTTAAGCACAGAATATAAGTAATAGTATTTCTTACAGGCGGGTAAACGGACACGCTCCACCACACCCCAACTCCGTACCGCATTTCCGCCCAGTGACTTATGCTTTTCCAATCCTCTACAAAGTTGACAAGTTTGGCATTGAAGGCGTTGCCAAAACGAAACGATATAAATGCATCGCCTGACCCGCAGAGAAGGGCATGATAATGATAATGTCGGCGGCCGATCGTAAGATCAGGCAGATCGTAATGTTCCTGTGTAATGTTTTGACGATAGTGACATTAGATAGGGCTCCGTCGACTCAGGGAACGGGTTAAAGATTTTCACGTTTCACGATATGTCTAGGAATTTCACGATATGCCTGATCTTACGATCGGCCGCCGACAATAATACCAAGATAATGCAGCTCAGCTCATTCAATCGAAGAAGAAAAGTAGGGTAATACCCCTGGTAGTTATAAGAAGTCACGACTGTAAGCTCTAAAGCCTTGGCTCTTACTGCTACTGCTTATATAGAGCTACAACTACCCTGCCACTATGGCAAGACGCCTCTTTATACGAGTACAAATACTGGTACCTACATTATCAGCGCTTATTCCAGTTCAACCTCAGCTTCGAAGCCCAGGGTCCGCATTCCGGTTTTTCCTCCCCTCTTCGTACGGTCTT
This sequence comes from Cydia amplana, assembly GCF_948474715.1. NCBI lineage: Eukaryota > Metazoa > Arthropoda > Insecta > Lepidoptera > Tortricidae > Cydia > Cydia amplana. Next base: position 13,964,160 of record NC_086070.1, on the reverse strand, counting down.
GGCACGGTCTTCACAACATCTAGCCAGCAGCAGTTCTTGGGCTTCCTCTTACCGAGACCAAATTAACGGAGGCGGCATTATCAGACATATTTTGTTAATCTCGTAACTTGCCGGTATTAAACATACAAATTACAAACGTGGCAGACGTGATGGAAACAGCTTCCATTATACATATTATATTGCACGTCTGCATAGCTTTTAAACAACTAAACCACGAGTGTTTTACGGGGCAAAATACCAAGGCAAAGCACCCAAACTGGAAACTCCATTTTTTATTGCAAAGGTGTATTATATCTTTGCTGACGAGTACCTATCCATTTTTTATCAATTGGATACCATAAGCGTCTGATCTTACAAATGATAGGCTAGGGTCGGGTACAAAGCCCGTCTAGTGATAATAAAATTCTTGCCTGTGGCCGCGGGCAATTTCTCGGAAATCACCTGGCTGATTCACACGGCTCGCGATACCACGGTCTTTTGAAAATTGTGTAAATAACTTAATGAACTTTTACTACTTAATACACAAAATAAACCGCAATCTAGGGAAATGCTTACAGGACTGTCAATGCCACAACCCACAACTAGTCGCGTTAGACTCATGACGTCCTCATAGTACCTACTGGAGCCACGGGATGTTTTAAATAAGCAAAGTCTAACCTTTGTTACATATGTTACCGTTAAAATCCATTTTAAGGAAATAGTAGGTACATTGTACATTAAGGAAGGTATGTACAAAATTGTTCAGACAAAACTTAGGTTCGCAAAGTTGCCAATGTAAAAACTAGTTTTGGCTGATTGTTTAAAAAATTATTTCGATGGAAACTAATTTAAACAAGCATATTATAACATCCGTCTCATTCTGACAATAAGACGAATGTATGCAATCAGTCAGGCTTGATTCTATAAAGATAATGAATATAGAATACTGGACGCATAGGAGCTTTAACCAAAAATAGGTACATACCCACCTATTATATACCTATGTACATTATATAGGTACCACTAGGCACCTAGTCATAGTAATAATACTAACAAGCTGTCACAAGCACTACTGTACTGTGGTTAATTAAGCAATATTATTGGGCGAACAGTCCTAACATCGAATATCAAATATCATTCAAACACGTACCCGGGTCATATGTTCATATTAGAAAATCAACCTTGTTTGAGACAGGAAAAGATAAAAATTGCGTGGCAACACGCAGACAAATATGACGTTTCTAAATTTAACTTTGGGAAATTGTAGCTGAATTAGACGCATTTATCGCTTTTCGATCAAACGATAAGATTCTCTAATAAATAGTACATAAGATTCAAATAAGCAGTCATATTGTTATATCACTGTTAGGTTGTTAATTAATTCATGACCTCGTAGATATAATACCTACACGGAGTATACATGCAGTAATGTAATTTGGTAAATCAGGAATAATAATTAATTAATTTATGATTTACGATCGTATTATCTAGTTTACAATGTAAGTATATTGTTTCTGCGCACGGCTTGAATGATAATTTCTGTGATATAAACTAACAAGTTATTCCCGGTGACTCAAATTATCTACATGTCTTTACTTAGAAATTCCAATGGTACCTAACTAATACGAGACCGAAGTGATCCCATAAGTGTTCCGTGAACAAAGTTTTGTACGGTCCTCTGTAGCACTCAAATATGCAATGAGTGTCAGATAACGAATTTTCTATTTTCGCGGTAAAGCCTGGCAGGTCACGTAACCCAGATAGAGAAGCAGTTGCGGGGCTTGCAAAGCCTCAATAAATAGAAAACAGTAACCACTAAGTAAAGGCACGGGGCCGCGAAGATTTTTCCACGCTATCATGATTCATAACTATAAAAGGTTAAAGGACAGGCGGACATGAGGAAACTATACGGATTCCGTTTCTGCCATTTTGTCTACGGAACCCTAAAAGAATGCTGACGTACACGAAACCATAGAGAAAAAAATACATAGAGTGCTCACTCCATACATCAGGTTTAGTACCAAAAAGACTATTAGCATCTAGCATCGAGTAGCGGAACTATCAGTACTGCTACTTGACAATAGATGTAGCACCGACCGGAAAGTCTTATGCTGTTGAGATAAGACTTTCCGGTCGGTGCTACATCTATTGTCAAATAGCAGTAATGATAGTTCCGCTACTCGATGCTAGATGTAGACACTGAAATTAATAGTCTGAACTGATGTATGGAGTGAGCACTCTATGTATTTTTTTCTCTATGACGAAACAATGTTCAAGTAATTATTTGACCTGCACGCCCTCTCTCGATGAAGGCATACATTATTTGGTAGACTGGAGCGTCAACGTTATGGTACTACGATTCTACGACCCAGCATGCCGAGGTTTTTACGACATTGGATAGATGGCAGTATTTTAACAGTTATTTATAATTTTATATCCCGCAAAATTAATTAATTACCTAACAAATTAAACCTCGCACCGGTGAATTGCCGGTCAAGTTAGTAATTAAAGCTAATAATAAAAAGGGGCCCCTAATGGCCAAGTAAAGTTTGGTATTTGTTGTTTTTTACGGAAGTTAAAACATAAACATCAAACTTGGTGTTATTATATTATTAAACATCTATGTACAAAACAAAACTTGAGAATTAAAAACAACCCCTTACTGCATGTAGGGAAAGTCTGGGAGACTTGCCAGGTGGGAGATTTAAAACATTTTATTTAAAAAAAGTTATAAAATCTAATTATTTATTTTATGGCACATGCATGCTAAAAAAATCTATTTTGACACTTTTCTTTATATACTCGTACCTAATGGTTCATCAAGTCTGCTTAATAAAAAATATTTGTTTAATAGCTGCTGTCAATAGAGTTGAACGGTACATTACAGCCGCCATAATGTGGCTTCGTATGCGGTAAAGGGTTAAAAAAAGTATTTGTTCGAATTCTTTGCATCGGTGAACGTATTCGACTCGCACTTGGCCGAATTATTTGTTTCTTGCGTAAAATTCCTCGCACGATTGACAATAGGGGCTGATGTGCGTACTACCATACAATTTGTTGAAATCTAAATTATGCCTATTCCTGTTCGAACAATTTCAGACTATAAAAAGTACCTAATAAGGAACTACCTATTTTGTAAGTTAATATTACATTACTGTCAACTTCCTTCGTAGGTACTGAGAGAGACAGGGAAATAATATACCTATAGGTACCTTTTTCTTCGCGCCTGAAAGTATCCGATGAATAATTTGTGCTTTATTAATTAAACAAGTCGGATGCCTCAGTCCGGGCCCGGTGCTGTCAGGCGTGAGTCATCCTAATTCCAATGATAAACTGTTTCGATACTTTTTTATCCTAAGTTCCAACTTTTCCTAAGTACCGTGATATCCGTGATGACATCATTAAGGATACTTAATTTTATTAGATTTCACAAGGCAACTCTGCCAATTATACTGATTTAGACAGAAACAGGAATTAGCATCGTGCTTAACCAAAAAACATCAACCAATATTACAATATTACATGAATTATGTACCAGCAGCATCAACAAGAAGATTCATTTTTTACCAACACTCATCCAATCAAATGCGTGCTAAATTCTCGGCAGTCATAGATGCCATAATTGTATGTGCAAACAATTTGTTATTTTAAGATGTGTCCATGTCACAATTCTACGTCATCATTATTATTACCTACTTTTATATTCTATCACATTATTTGTCTTTAACATCGTCCGTCCAATCTGTCACGAGCGCGTAATTTAATAAAGATGCAACTGAGTGCGTCGCGTGCATTGTAATTAAAACACCTATCTTAAAAACTTGTAAATCTCAGTGTTCGTTGTGTAAGTAATACTTTCCATGTAGTTATGTGATCATTGTTAGCTTGTCTTTTTACTATAGGTAATGAAATAATGTCACAGGTAGGCATTTTAGTGTAAAAAAAAACACAAGCGTAATTTTTCTACACGCTTATAATTAAAACTTCTCATGCTCAACTAAACAACGAAATCGCTAAATAATGTTACAGGATGGCCCAAAAATACGTTGAAATGCAATTTTTAGGATTTTTTATTTTTTTACTTAGGTACTTATAGCTGCTATTTTACAAAATGTAATTAAAACTTAAAACTACAATTATTTAACAAAACGTAATACATATCTTCAAAATAGGTATTCTAACTTTGATACACAATCGCAAACGTTTGTTAAAATTATGAACAATATGCCGCGGTAAAAATCTTTGTTAACTTATTTTTGGGCCAACTTGTCATACAAAGTTTGCTAGTCGATCTGCATATACCAGATACTTAGTCATATAAGTTTATGAAACCTGTACGGATATGATGGTCGTTCTTGTCTACGTGACAGCGTGATAAAACGGTGTCCGTCACTTTCTTTCCCACGGTGTTAAACAGTAACAGTTATTTTATCACGTGGATAAAGATGGATAAAGCTATCCATAATAGGCTGGCTGTGCAATCCAGATTAGACGACAAAACAATATGTGAGTATATTGGTATAATCGAGCTGATTTCAAAAATAAAGGGCACTTTGATGCTTAAAATTTAAATAAAAAAATCTGGTACACACTGGGACGCAACTGACGTACCTACAATTCAATGTGACGTAGAAAATCGATAGCAAATAGACTCTTAAAATGCCTTTACATTACTAGAATTTCGAAACAAGCGCCTCCCGATAGCATCGTATAAATAGTACTCTTAAATCACACACGTTGTATTACCTAACCACTTAAACGATATTCATTGTGGGCGCCGCACGTGAGAAACCTCCCATTGAAATTGATAGAATCGCGTACGGCCTAACAGTATTGCGGTAAGCATCGTGGCGTTAAGCCGCATGAAATGTGGAAGGTCATAATAGCCGCGTGCTCGAGCCTGGTGGTCACCGCTCCGGTCGACGATCGGGTCGACTTCTCGCCCGTCAATCAATTCGCTCTCAGACTCTTAGACAACGCATATGCTTTCCAAGAGAACTTTGGGCGGCAAAATTTTGCTGTTTCTCCATTATCAGTATGGAGCGTCTTCTCGCTACTTGCCGAAGGATCGGCAGGGGACACCTTCCAGGAACTAATGAAGGAGCTTCAACTACCTCAGGATTTGAGGGCAACTCAGGAGTTACATCTTGCGGCGGAAAGCATATTAAGAAGCAACGACCCCGATGTCGCGATTCACAAACAAGCAGCCTTGTTCCCTGAATGTTCATTAGAGATACACCAAGAGTTTTGTCAATCAGCTAACATGTACAGAACAGGCGTATATTCTGTTGATATTACTAACACTACCAGACTGGCTGATGATATAAATTACTATATTTGTATTGCTACAGAGGGACAAATAAGAAACGCAGTGAAGGAAGAATTTCTTAGAGATTTAAGGCTGCTTATAGTAGACGCTTTGTACTTTAAAGCCAATTGGACATATCCTTTCGACCCAACCGCAACAAGAGAAGAAGATTTTTACAATGGACAAGGGAAAACAATAGGACGAGTAAACATGATGTTTCACAAAGCATCTCACAATGTAGGAGATTCAAACTCTATAGGTGCACAGATCCTTGAAATGACATATGGGAATCACGAAGAATTCTCAATGTTGATCCTCTTACCTTTCGAAGGCATGCCACTGAAAACATTAATTAGCAATTTAGTTAAGTCTCCATTAGACTGGATAACGGACTTTAAAAGAGACGACAAACGGCCGGAAATTGATGTGTTTATTCCCCGTTTCAAAGTATCTTCTCAAATTGATTTAATTCCTGCATTAAAGTACACCGGGATTCATACAATTTTCGACAGTGAGAAGGCGCAGTTGCCTGGTATTTCTGACAGTCCTTTATTTGTGTCAAAAACAATTCAAAATGTAGAAATAGATGTAAGAGAAGAAGGTACAGTTGCCGCCGCAGCTACAGTGGTTGGTTTAGAGAATCGGTTTCTTTCCCAGCGGTTTGAGGCTAACAAAGAGTTTGTTTTCATGATCACACATAGGAAATCAAATGTTATCTTGTTTGCCGGTGTGTATAGTGACCCTGCTGTTGTGTGAATTAAAGTAATTTAATATAATTGTGTTTTAATTGGTTGAGAACAATGGTGATAAAAGTGGGGAATTCCACAATTGAAACATATTTTGATTACCTACGACTTAGAAAGAAGTGTGTCACATATCATATATTAATAATTGATATTAGGTAATATGACTAAGTGGGTGGTTCCGGACTGCATGTCATTGTAATATAAAAATGGTACATAGAAAATAACCTATTTTCCCGGCAAATACGAACGTAGGTACTTTTCTTAAAAAGTTAATTAAGCACTTTTATCTTAATTTGTTTAGTTTTGTTCCAAGCGATTAAGCGATTATTTCTAAAAATTATGTCTTCATCATTTTTATTTGACAAGGCGAGCGCGAAGCGCAAGCGAAGTGTGTTTGTTTCAGGTTGGCTTTGGTTTTATTAGCTTTCGTTGTTTTGGTCTACAAGTCGCATTTCTTGTGAGATCTTGTGAGCAGGGTCGATAATTATTGTTTTTTGTCGATTAATATTTTGGTATTTTTATGCCGGAGAGCCTGAGCTGGGGGTTCACGAGGTCTACAGCTCACACAGCCACTAGTACCGAATTTATAATTATTTTATTTTTAAGACCGGTCGAATAATGTGCAAAAAGATTATTTGAGTGCTCACAACCTAAAAATATATATTTTAACAATTCCAATAAGTCCATTAAGTAACTAATTAGTGGCACATACAACACTCCTACATTTCAAATTTCATTTTAATAATTTAGTTAATAATTAATCTTGGTTTCCGAGTAAAATGACTGTGAAACGGTCAGAGACACGGGCGGACTGACAGAACAACATGACGAGGCATTCCGTTTTTTGGATTTTTTTACAGAACCCTAAATTACTGCATGCCTTATAAAGTGATATTATGTATGTACGTGTTAATAAGAATAACTGTCATCTAGAGCCGGTCAGAAAGCAGAATTTGAATACCAAGATTCGGTACCATAAGTATATTTGTCAACGTCTTATCATCTTATCTTTTATGACTGGTTGTGGGGTCAAAACGTTATCTTTAAAAATATTACCTATTTAAATTCTGAGTATAAATGACGCGAGCAGACATAGCTACGAATATAAGTATGTGTTATCTATTTTATTATTATTCACTTTATTTATTTCTGATCTTAGGTTAGGTTATTTTATAATATGGATATAAAAATAAAATACAAAAACACTTACAAAAACAATACAAAATACATATAAACACATTATAAAAAACCTAACCTAGGGTGCCGCCAGCAGCGGGGCAAGGCCCAAGCTACCGGTGGTCAGGGCTGCAGAGACAGGAACCGGCGGACTATCCGCGCCGTGTCCAAGATCACCGCCTTCTGCATCTGGCCCTTGATCCAACCACCTAGCGAGAGTCTCTCAAGATGTTGGTCGAGACTCTTCGCTATTAGACCGTTCGCTGAAACAACTATGGGAACAATGATCGTCGAATCAACATCCCACATGGCGGTTATCTCGTGAGCCAAGTCTAGGTACTTACTGGACTTGTCCTTCTCGGCTTTCACGAGATTCTCATCATGGGGGATGGTGATGTCAACGAGCACGGCCCGGCGTTGCGCTCGATCTATTATCACAATGTCAGGCTTATTGGCTACAATAGTCCTGTCAGTGATGATAGATCGATCCCAATAGAGCGTGGCACGACCATTCTCGAGAACTGGCGCAGGTGAATACTTGTAGTACGGTACTTCGCGGTCCACAAGGCCGTATAGGAGAGCAAGCTGCTGGTGAATAATCCTGGCTACGAGATTATGTCTGTGCAAGTACTCGCCGTTAGCAAGATGAGAACAACCGGAAATGATATGCCTGAGTGACTCTCCGGGACGGCGGCATGCCCGACAAATGTCGACCGTACCGTCCTTCAGGATATATTTCCGATAGTTGTTCGTCATCATTACTTCGTCCGCAATTGCACAGGCAAAACCCTCGGTTTCTCCGAAGAGGTCCCCGAATCGTAACCAGTTCACCGACGCGAGCAGGTCCACATCGGGTCCCGTGAGGGCCTTGTAGAACCGCCCGTGTAGCACCTTACTCTCCCATGCCGCCTTGCGATCCGCAGTACTTAGTACCACAGGTTTGCGCCAGTTCTCGTTTGCCAAGGAGAGCGGCGTGAGGTTCCTGTCTACTGCCACCACATCACGATGCATCCCACACTCGTTGTTAAGGAAATAATTCCTGAGATTGTACACCTCGCGGTTGTGGAGATCCTTGGCGTTTAGGAAGCCTCGGCCTCCACATTTCCGTGGAATGTACAATCTCATAACTGACGAGCGTGGGTGTAGCATGCGATGTGCGGTGAGCAGTGATCGGACTCTCCGATCCAGGGCATCCAACTCGGTCTGAGTCCACCTTAGTATGCCAAAGGAGTATGTGAGTAGGGGCATTACCCAGGCGTTGAAGGCGCGCACTTTGTTGCCTCCTGACAAAAGACTGTTAAGGACTTTTGTGAGCCGACTGAAAAAGCGCTCCTTCACCGACCGTCTAATACCCTCGTCCTCAAAACCCAATTATTATTATTATTATTATCTACATGTAGATTGATTTGTATACTAGATATTCGGTGCCATTTGAGTCTTGTAAATATTTCATTTGATTTTCGATACTCGTATAATGAGAAAAGCATTTAACATATTATCTGCGTTAATTTGGGGACAACGCAATGAAATCTTCAAGATGGTCCGATGATGGAGATCGAAGGTAGCTATAGTAACTCTGGCAATCAAAGCTTATGTTGATAATTATTATTTTACACAAAAAAATGTAGAAAAAATATTTAGACTGCTATTATAGGTAGTTTTTAAAAGTAATGAGTTAATGAAATGAAATTAAATAGATGTATAATGAAAGACTGCCAACCTAGCCCACAATATATACATAACATAACCAAGATGTAATTACTGTAACATTATATACCTAAAAACATAAAAGTTCCACTTGATTTATTTCAAAGGATCCTGCTGCCGTTTATAAATTACTGAAATAAATGCATACTTAGTGAAGCGCATTCCAACATCTAATATCTGGGAGACCGAGCAAAGCTCGGAAAACATATAAAAACTCGAAAATGCGTTTTCCTAGAGATAAGACCAAGCTAGATCGATTTTTCGCCCCCGAAAACCGCCATATAGCAAATTTCATCGAAATCGTTAGAGCCTTTTCCGAGATCCCTGAAATATATGTATATATATACATATAAATAAATAAATAAATAAATATACAAGAATTGCTCGTTTAAAGGTATTAGATAGATAGATAGATAGATTAGATATAGCTCCTCTACACGATGGGCCAGCGCCGGCCACTTTAAGGGACGCATTTATGCGTTAGAGGGAGCAAGTGATATTGCTATCTCATTCTACCGCATGGCTGCGTCCCTTGGAGTGGCCGGCGCTGGCCCATCGTGTAGAGGAGCCATTAGATGTAACTAGGTACCAGTGGCGGCGCGTCAAACATATCCATACCATAGGCAAGGCCGGGGCTAATTTGGCTTACATAATATTTCCTTTACAACTCTGCTCAAACGTCCAAAAACAGGCAAGCCTGTGGGAATCGGCTTTTATGGACGCGCCGCCACTGCTAGGTACTACGACTAAAATTGTGACATAATAGGAGTAATAAATTGTTTGCGTGGAAAATTATGTACAACCGACTGAAACATGCAATACTTATTAGTATTGTGGCGGAAATTCACTAAGTACTCGTAAATAAAAGCCGGCCAAGTGGAAGTCGGACTCGCGCACGAAGAGTTCCGCACTATTACGCAAAAAACGGCAAAAAAATCGCGTTTGTTGTATGGGATCCCTACTTAAATATTTATTATATTCTGTTTTTAGTATTTGTTATTAATTATTATAGCGGCAACATAAATATGTAGGTACCTACATCATCTTGAAAATTTCAACTTCCTCGCTAGCTATCACGGTTCATGAGATTCAACCAGGTTACAGACAGACAGACAGACGGACAGTGGAGTCTTAGTAATAGGGTCCCGCTTTTACCCTTTGGGTACGGAACCCTAAAAAAGTAATAACGGCGGAGTCACAAACATTCTATTAGTATTTATATACGTTATTAATGTTAACTAGTATTTATAAAATAAAATATTCGTTTTGTGATGTGATTTTGTTTAAATACAGGCTAGATTTTTTTAAATCTATATTCTTGTATACATGATTTACTTACAGAGAAAGATGAGAAACCTAATTTGACCTAGACCTAAAATGATTATTTTGTTTGTACCTAATCCTATGGGATTTTTTATTAAAGTAGGTAATCAGAATACGACAAAAATACCGTGCACCTTGTAAAATACCCGTGTTATAAAAACCTTGTAACAGGTAATAATAAACATTATTTTATGCACCACAAAGAAAACAAAAATTTAAAAACAAATACAATGTAAATAACGGTAGCAACAGGCGGTCTTATCTGTACAGGTTTTAAGTTTTATAAAGCACTTAGTTTATAAGGAAATATCTAAATGTACTCATCATTGACACTGTATGTATAGCGAGCCTATAAGATGGCATTGGAACCGGTTATTATAGTAATTAAAAACTTCAATGACATTTGTACCACTTAGGCATTCCTAGATGATATGTCATGTTCTTGCTTCCTTATGATTCGGTCAAGTTACGTTCCAATGTATGTGAAAGACAAACTAATTAATACCGTTTTGAAACTAAGTAGGTAATGTAGTATGAAACTCCCTCTTAATATCAAATTCTCAGGTCTGTTTGTTCTTAAAGCTGTAAAAAAATAATTCTTCATTCTAAATCCAGACAAAAATACGTCTGTTTATGTCGCATATTTCTCCTTTCGTCGAATTAAAAACATGAAATTTGGCAAAACGATTGTCTCATAGCTCTAGTAAAAGAATTAATAATTCCGAAACCTGTACATAACTTCTTGATGACAAAAAAAATGTATTTGCTGATGGTATGGTAGTCATGTCGGTATAGGTAGGTCGTATGCACGGGGTAAAATTGCAAGATTAGGTACATTTGTACCTCAAGCATAGTTGCTATTCGTATTCGTAAAATTCTGAAAGTGATTCGTAAAAGTAGGTACTATTCGAGCATCTGTTACTACTCAGTAGATACCTAAGAACTCATATTTTATGATTTATCTTGTATTTTCTCTATTTAAGTGAAATGTTAAATTTCTTTTTGAGAAAATAAAGTTTCTTTAACCACAATTTATTGAGTCATAAATTACCCAAGGAAGAACCCGTCCACAGCTATTAGTGTAATTGTATTAACCACTACAAACGTTACAATTACAAATTGCTTCTCATCAGGTTAGGTAATTTGCGTAAATCATGGTCTCACATTAAGAGCAAATGACTGTCAGTAAAAAATGTTTATTGATTCTAGTGGGGTTCAGTATTTTCCATAAGCTCATAATAATCTATATATATAAACGTGAAAGACCTGACTGACTGACTGACTGACTTAAATCAACGCATAGCCCAAACCGCTGGGACTAGAAAGTCCAAATTTGGCAAGTAGGTTCCTTATAAGGTCCACTAAGAAAGGATTTTTCAAAATTCTTCCCCTAAAGGGGTGAAATGGAGGTCCAAAATTTGTATGGGGAAACAAGATTAGTTAGACTATTTTATTCCAAATTTCACAGGAGTATTCCTAAAGATAAATGAGTAAACACGTGTTTTAGGTTTTTTGAAAATTCAACCCCTAAGAGGGGGAAAAGTCCCCAATAGGGATGATATCTCAAAATATCAATATGGGTATCGTTTTCATAGTATTTTGAGACGCTAATTACAAAAAAAGCGGCCAAGTGCGAGTCGGACTCGCCCATGAAGGGTTCCGTATTTAGGCGATTTATGACGTATAAAAAAAACTACTTACTAGATCTCGTTCAAACCAATTTTTGGTGGAAGTTTACATGGTAATTTACATCATATATTTTTTTTAGTTTTATCATTCTCTTATTTTAGAAGTTACAGGGGGGGGGGGACACATTTTACCACTTTGGAAGTGTCTCTCGCGCAAACTATTCAGTTTAGAAAAAAATAATATTAGAAACCTCAATATTATTTTTGAAGACCTATCCATAGATATCCCACACGTATGGGTTTGATGAAAAAAAAATTTTTGAGTTTCAGTTCGAAGTATGGGGAACCCCAAAAATTTATTGTTTTTTTTCTATTTTTGTGTGAAAATCTTAATGCGGTTTACAGAATACATCTACTTACCAAGTTTCAACAGTATAGTTCTTATAGTTTCGGAGAAAAGTGGCTGTGACATACGGACGGACAGACAGACGGACAGACGGACAGACGGACAGACAGACAGACAGACATGACGAATCTATAAGGGTTCCGTTTTTTGCCATTTGGCTACGGAACCCTAAAAATGGCATCAAAATTAAAATATAACGTAGCCGAAGTGAACAATCATCCCCCTGGTGGGGGTGCAATGGGGTTAAAATCTCATAATATCAATATGGGTATCGTTTCCATGGTTTTGTGGGACGCTAATTACAAAAATGGGGCTAATTCCAAATTAAAATATAACGTGTATATATAAATTTATGCACGTGTCCTGACTGATTGACTGACTGACTCATCAACGCAGAGCCGAAACTACAAATGCTAGAAAGTTGAAATTTGAACACTAGGTTGCATTTATAAAGTGTACAAGAGCTAAGAAGCGATTTTGAGAAATTCAACCCCTAAGGGGATTAAGAAGGGGATGAAAATTTGAATTGGGTTCAAGTTTTATTTTGAGCTAGGAAATTTAAACTTCGTAAAAAGATATATTATTAAAATACAAGAAAACTAATTTCAGCGTTTTTGTAAATTCATCCCTTAAGGTGGTGAAAAAGGGGTTGAAAGATTGTATGGAAATAAAAATTATTTTCGAGCGCGGAACTTGTTACTTTGTTTATGGGGATATTATTAAAAGACAAGAATAGTAAATTCAGCGTTTTTGAAAATTCATCCCCTAACAGGGTTAAAAAGGGGTTGAAAGTTTGAATCCATCACAAATACTTCGAAACTTCTTAGAAAGGCATAATAGCCGATTATAAAAAAAGTGATTGCAACGTTTTAGGAAATTCAACCCCTAAGGGGGTTAAAAAGGGGATGAAAATATGTTTTGGGGTGCAAATTTTATTTTAACCTTGAAACTTCGCAAAAATGTATTAAATTAAAATACAACTAAACTAATTTCAGCATTTTTAAAAATTTATCCCCCGACGTGGTGAAAAAGGGGTTGAAAGTCTGTACGGAGATCAAATATTTTTGAGAGTGCGGGACTTGAATCTTTGTATAAAGCCATTTTATTAGAACTCGAGAAAAGTAAATTCAGCTTTTTAAAAATTCATCCCTTAAAAGGGTTAAAAAGGGGTTGAAATATTGTTTAGGATTTAAATTTTATTTAAAGCTAAGAATTTGTAACTTCGTAAAAAGTTATTTCATTAAAAGAGAAGAATACTAATTTCAGCGTTTTTCAAAATTCATCCTTTAAGGTGGTGAAAAAGGGGTTGACAATTTGTATGGAGGTCAAACATTTTTTTAAGTGCGGGACTTGAATCTTTGTATAATGACATATTATTAGAATACGATAAAAGTAATTTCAGCGTTTTTAAATAATCATCCCCTAAAAGGGTCCAAAAGGGGTTGAAATTTTCTATGGAGGTTAAATATTTTTTTAAGTGCGGGACTTGAATCTTTGTATAATGGCATGTTATTAGAATACGAGAAAAGTAATTTCAGCGTTTTAAAAAATTCATCCCTTATAAGGTTTAAAAAGGGGTTGAAAGTTGGTAGAGGGTTCAAATTTTATTTAAAGCTAGGAACTTCAAACTTCGTAAATAGGTAGTTAGGTAGTAGGATTTTATTAAATAGTGGACTTGAAAATCTTCTGGGGGTTGAAAGGGAAAACAATCGAGAACAATTTTATTCAGTTTGGGGCTTGAAACTTCGTAGCCAGGTTATAAAAGGCGAATCATGAGCTTTGTGTTGTATGATAATTAACAAATGATTAACCGTCCCTCCTGCTATCTTTTGCTGCATAATGTTCTAAGCTAATGTAGAATATATAACCACCAATATACAAATCCACGCGTACGAAGTCGCTAGTAAAGAACAGCTAGTAAACAATGTACCTTTGTACCTACTGGAAAACTATGTATTTAGGCATTGGAAAACCATACCTAGTTACATGCTTAAGATAATAGGCTAAACGATTGAATTACTTTTCTGATGTCACTTCCGCTTGTTATGCATTGTTGGGCACTGAAAGTTAACTGTTAAGTTATTACAAGGCTTGAACTGAAGAACCATCCCAGCTTTTACGAGTATCTATTGTGATGATATTGTGAGTGAACCAATAATAAATGCCAATAAAAACTATGATTTTGTTAACAGAATGCAGACACACTACCTACTACTCGTACGAGTAGGTAGGTAATATACATTATTTAGTTAAGCCAGAATATGAAATGCTAGCCATGTTTATAAAGTTAGACCAAGCTAAGTTGGCAGTGATTTTTTATAGCCCAGACTGTGCAAGTGTTATTTAAACCTTAAAATTTCATAGAAGTTTGACGTTTAAAATAACACTAATGCTATCAAAATCGCCATCTTAGCTTGGTCTAATTATATAACACTAGTATGGCATTTCCCTATTTTCCAGCTATTTAATGTACTATTAAATGCAGGTACCTACATACTTACCTACATAAACATGTTTTCGAATATACTTCCGAAAAATACATACATAATGTACATATTATAAAACCTTGTCACGAAGTAAACAGTTAACAGCCATGTTAGCCTTACGAGTATGCTCTTGACTTTTAAAATTTAATTAAAATAAAAGCAATAACACTTGCATGCAGGAATATTGCTGTCATATTTTGATACTGTTTGTAAATTTAGCTCAATGACGTGACGTCATCTTCATTATAATAATAGATTGATAGCTTTGTAATAACATACTTATAACGGATTTAATTGAACAGTCATGTTTTTCGAGGGTAAAATGTCGGGAGGGGACCGACTGTACAAGAGCAATACGAATGAGAGAAAATTTGAGCTGGAGGTGTCAGTTAAAATAAAATGTAGTATAGGTACGTTTATGCCATAACGATGGGAAAAATGTATTGGTTCCTAGTAATCCTAGTGAACAAGCAGCGAGAGGCGGCGAGCGTCTGTTTTGTCGCTGGACCATCGCTGGACTATAAACTGCAAGTACATATACCAGTACATACATGTAGCAGTATCGAGTACTTACGATCAAACGAATCTCTGTCGTCGCTAGTGATCCGCGGCCGCGTAGTCACATTGGAGGCACTTGAGAGGGAAATATCCTCAACCCACTTCACATTCATGCCAAGATGTCAACGTGTCGTGCCGTGAGAGATTAATCTTCTGATAAGCAAGTCTTAAAAGGACTTTGCATTTTGAATGCGTTATTTTTATCTACTGTGCTTGTTTATTCGATTGTTTTTTATTGGGACTTTAATGGAAGTATGGTGTTTATACACAGCGTTTTTTTAAATCGCATATAAATCAAAAGATTAAACGCTTGATTTATAGTGGAGTCAATATAAAGTTAAAGTTACATTAATTGCACAGTCAAATGTTTCTACACGGGTGAATTATATATCATATTGAATACCCGGCTGCGAATTAACAACTTGATATCTGTTCCCGTTTTTGAGAAATAACATTTTTTTTATTTTATATTTTATACTACCTAAACAGTAATTTCACACTAGAGATTTTTTGAAGAATGGGCTATGAAGCTTACACGACTACACGGTCAGAATTTCTCCCGACAATAATATTAATTATAGATTTAATGAAAAAAACAATAACTTTGTAAGTTTTTCATGACCGAGAATATCCCACACTGAGAGAAAAGTTTACTATTGTGGTTAATAGTATTTGTTTCGATCATGTTTAATTTATCTGCCTGAGGAACTGCTATATTCGCAGAATAGCAGCATGATATTGGAAACAAACAGCAAATAATGTTCTACACAATTAATGGACACTTCTAGTTTTTTGACAGTAACTGTACAAGTTATTGAAGAATAACATACTTATTTTTCTCGCAATTATTAAATCAATTTCCAGCATAAAAAGTCAATGAAGTATGCTGTATTTCCAGGCTTCCACAGAGGCCAAGTCAAACTTTGTTTAAGATGTCAAAAAGATATCATTTTGTTATCATTCGCCCAACCGTCTCGCTCGCACCAATACATATTTCATCTAGTACGAGTGAAATGCACGCGCGAATGATATAAAATGACATCTTTTATAACAAAGTTCGAATTAGCATCAAGGTATATTAGAAAAATATACCTTATGACTTATGGCATTGCGTTAAGGTTTAATAATTCAATGCATAAAGTGTCTGTGTTTATGTGAAAAATGATAGGTGTCAATTTTTATATCTATTCACAAAACGTTTAGAATACAGGATGCACAGTCAGATATAAATAGACCCTTGAAGTCTTACAACTATCTATGATACTGGATCTCAAGCTTATTTGGTTAGTAAGTACCGTCCACCAAGTTATACTTCGAATAGCCACCCGGACAAATTCCAAAGCTAATTTCGAATTTTTTAAATTTGACAATTCACGAGAAGAGTAACGTAACGTCAAAGGATATGTTTGTCCCTTTTCAACGATCCTGTCATCCGATGCTTGAGTAGAGTGAAACTAAAAGAAGCAAATGTCAGCAATTCGTAACGCTTAGTTTTTGTTAGCGTTAGCGCATCGCGACATGAGAACTAGTATGAGCCTGGCCCTCGATTACGTATAATTGCAAGGAAACTTGGGATCAAGTTATCTTAGTCAATTTAGAGCAGTTGGAATTCAACTCATTGTGAAATTTTTGAACGTTTTCAAATAATTTGTTGGATTAAGTAGTAAAAGTGTTACAGTGTGTTATATTATATATTTGTGATCTACTCACAAGGCCCTTTCATTTGGTACCCCACATGGTATGTTTAAAAGAAAAATGGTAAAAACTTTGCGTCATAGCAACTACCCTCACCACTTTCGCGCTTGTCATCTCATATATTTGTGTTCAGGATATTATACTGAATGCACTGATACCAAATATACTCATATCCGAGACGACATGAGCGTAAATTTTTCTAGAAGACTTTTCGAGAAAAGGCCAGGCTACAATATCTTTACAGGTTGATTGATACTGAGTGTATTAACACCATGTTCACCCATATCCAAGACGATATGAACGAAAAGTAACCTAAAGCCACCCTACCAACATTTTCGTAACAATGAGAGATTATTTCTTGGAAATAATGTTGTAATATAAACTCCTTGTAGAGCACCTACCTGCGAAGAGATCGTGCTGTCAAAGTTGTTAATGATTTAATATAATATTGTTAATTAACTAAAGTTTTATTAATGCATCATTTCATTTTACACACCGCGGGATTTAATAACCCGAAAGATTTAAATCACGTATTTTTGACGACAGTACGAGTAAATAATGTTATATCAACATGGGTCCAATTATATATTTTAATTAAACTACTATTTCAGTACAAATTAAATCATATTAATTTACCGCTTCTTTGTGAACAAACCTTTATTCAGAGAGTGAGCGAGTTTAATTAATCTCAAGTAGAGAAACAGAGAGCGAGCATGACATTTCATGAATCACTCCGATATCATACGATGCACGGCGAATGCAGTGACATGTGTTCCATGACAAGAAGTGTCAAGTTATGTCTAGGATCATGTTTACGTTGAAATTATTTCAATTGATTGGCACCTCAAAATACCACAAATTGTATCAAAACTTTATTAATTACTACAACAGTAGGTATAGTGCAGTTATTATTGTTGAAACTTTGCGATAAAATCTTTTCCTTTGAGTGAGGTAACCAAAGCCATTAACCATGATTATATCCGAAAGAAATCATGCCTCTTATTGTTTTAACTCATACTACAGCTGGAAAGGGATGATTACTTGAATGACCTTTTGTTAAAATATCGATCATGCTTATCAGTACGTATTTTAAATTCTCGATGTGTTGATTTATACTGAGTAAAGTAAAATAAACAACTATGTTAAACAATTACGCTTTTTTATTAATTTAATGAATTAGGTTTTCGAAGTGTGTACCACCGTTTTCAGCACAAAGATTTAATTTTAAACGGATTTCATTATTTAGGTTTACAAAAGTGTTCTTTATTTCTTCGGAAGCCGTTCGAATTTTTATTAATAATTCTTCTCCAGAGTTCACTGGTGTTGAGTATTCCTTCCTTATCTTAATGGCGTTAAGTCGGGTGACCGGGCGGGCCAGGTTAGGACGTTGCTTCCACGGCCAATCCACCTCTCAGGGTATTGTTCGTCTAGCCAATTTACGAACTTCTAGGCTGAAGTGGGTCCGTCGTGCCGGAAGCACATAGTTCTTCGGGTTTCCAAATCCGTACACAAAGTGAATATCCGCTAAATGAATTTTATTTATTACAGTCAATCAAATTTAAAGATGTTATCTTGCGCATATCTTGTGTGACATATGAAATATGTCATTTTATTGACATCAATTTCGTCATTTTCGTCAAACTATCAGCCAGTTATCGTAAAGGTAAATAGTTTGTACTCTCGTGATTGAGAACAGAACAAAATTTCGGTAGTGAAACCTTTTTGTAGGATATCAAACTTAATTAAGTGAAACTGGCTAATAACCATGTAGTTAGTGCGTCTGCGTGTAAAATTAGTTGGTGGCTACGTCACGCATAAGGGTGTGTTAGAATTGAGATTTTTTTACTTGTGATTTGTTTTAAATAATTAATATCTCTTAAATTAAGGGTTTTTGGACTATGTGTTATATAACTTTATATACTCTAATTAGGCTCTAAAATCGTTGGTTTAAATCTTTCGGGTTATTAAATCCCGCGGTGTATATAACCCTATTACCCTTTGAATGACCTTTTTCACGTTTTCTACAGCAATGCAGTCGACTGCAGCAATTTTGAAGCGCGACATTGCTACCGACTGCATTACTGTGGTAAATGTCAAAATCGAAGTTCCTGTCTGGATTTTGGCGTCCATTAAAAATAAATAATCAAAGGAGGTCATCGATCAAATGGGCCGGAGGACAAGCCATCGTTAACTGGTAGAGAATGCCTTATGGCATTAAGTCCGCCTCTTGTACTATAAGGTTTTTCTTTTGTGCAATAAAGATTAACCACTTTATTCATAAACTTCACGGGCCTGATTTAGTTCAATTATGTTTATCCCTTACTTACAAATACATAAGTTAAAGTGACAGATAAGGACAAACGATTATTACTATTATTAGCTAATTGAGGTTTGTAGCGCGTTTATGAATAACGGGGGTTAAAGAAATAAAATAAATACAGATGATGACAGTAATTATATACGCATTTTATTACGGAAAAAGATTTAATATTGGGTGTAAATGAAACGGGAATTGGAAATATAAAATAAAATGATATTATATTATTCATTTCCGTAAGTCAAACCATCATCTTTATTAGCATTGACATAACGCTCAACTTCGCACAAACCGTATGGTTTTTCACTAAGGAGTGATATATTCTCTTTACGCTAAACTTTATGGTGGGTAGACAAGTCTGTATACTTGTTTGGAACTAACTGCCACAGTCTGTCATAGCCATGTAGCCTCATAGCTGACATATGTGACGTATAGGAGATACCGCAATGCATGCATGCATTGCGCGTTTTATAGGAGCTTGGCCTGAGGTGTGTTAAGTAAGCGCGCAACGCATACCGATGAAACTGGGTAAGATAGTCATGGGAGAATTAACGGTCGACCGGATCGCGAACTCTCGGCTGTTGAAGCGGAACAATCGTCTGCCGCGAACATTGAAGTGAGACGGAGATATGGAAGTCGATAAAACGTTCTCTACAGTGAATCAGTACCCGCCATTTAGGGTAATTTAAATAGCTTGGATGATTTAATAATGGTTTTATTCCATACAATATTACATATACGTGGGAGATTTTTTGTTGTTACACTAACATGAGAAAGAGATTTGAGAAAGTGAAAAACAAACCCACTGTCCATTTTCTCGAAGCAACGAAAACATTTTCAAAACAAAAATGGTTAATAGTAATTAAATGGATTAATTTACGTGAGAGATTTTTTTGTAGGATATAGTAAATATACAGAGCTTAATTAACATGTAATTGTTATGTACACATAGTTGTTATTTTTATATAAAAAAATATTTTTAATAAAGAAAATTATTGGGAGCTGGTTTTGGTGTCAAGCTGGGAGAAAATATAAATACATAATGAGTATATGTTTGAGAACTGCATATTAAAAAATCTCGAGTGTCGGATTCATGTTTTGATATATTTTTTCTATTTTAATAATAGTTTGGATTTATTAAAACCATGTGACATATTTTGTGGAGATTTTTTTTTAAATATAGTATTTGCAACATAGGTTATCACATCTCAAAAAATCTCTAGTGTGAGAATTCATGTAGAGCTCTCATACATTATGAACTGTGCTGACCCGCCTATTATGTGTCAACGTACAAATAAATCACTAAAATCAGTTTTTAAAAAGATTGGCGAAAGTCGAAGAATTTTGGTGTTTTAACCGTTGTACCACAGGGGGACCACGGGTAATTTTTTCCCCGTAGACCCACTGCTCCAGTTTTAAGTTATCTTTTTGAATAGGTACGAAACTTTCCGTGGGCTCACGGGTCATTCCTCAGATAATTTATTTCCCCATAGACCCACTTCAATTTAAGCGTAGGTAGGTAGGTACAAGTAGGTAGGTTAGGTTCGTTAGGTAGCTTCAGATGCCCGAAGGGCAAACCGCCCAGAAATAGGAGCCCCGCGAAGCGGGGCTCCGTCTAGTTACGTTGTGAAGCAAATGTTTTTGGAGAAGAAACACTAAATTTGCAATTTGCTTTCGGCAATTTACATAACGTTTCACGTTTGTAAAATGACGACGCCGTTTGTAATAATTAAATGTAAGAGAATGTAATAATTAATCCTACCTATATAACCTTCCAAATATGACAACGGTGGTCCACGGGTAAAAGACAGTTCTTTTCAATTACCCGTAGTCCCATTTTGGTGCAGTGAGTCTACGGGGAAAAGAAATTACCCGTGGTCCCCTGTGGTACAAAAGCCGTGGTACCACGGTTAAAACACGAGAATTTTAGCATTATTCCCTCTTCTTTTCAAAATGTTCTGAATATAATCGTCAAACTAAAACAGTTTGATCTGGCGAGTAGTTGTACCTAATAGTTGCGCCTACCATTTCCCCATCGCCATTACACCAGAGAGGTTAAGTGCCATTACTTTAGCAAGTTTAGCATTACAAGACGATGGTACAGTGGGCCAAGAAAGTGGTCTACCAGTTTTGAGTTTGACAAAAGTTTCTGCGAGATCTAACGATCACTAAGGTTGACAACTGTCACTGACATTCATGTCAAATCGACCTTGTTGTCTCATGACGTTCAAACGAACCTCAACCACATTGGTAGACCACATTTTTGGCCGACTGTACGACAACCACAAAGTTAAATTTGTCAGGAGCGACCAAAAGTAGCTACTGAAAAACGCTTTAAGTTTCAATAAAATCACTGCTACTTAGAAATATTAATTGGTATTCGTTTTTAACCCTGTAATTAAAAATATAAAACCGGAATTGACCATTAACCTCAGTAAAAAGTTCAATTAGTATGGAGATAGTTTAAGGCCCGGAAATAAATAGGGTAGTTTCATTCTACGCAGACGAAGTCACGGGCAGAAGCTCGTATTTTATAATGACCGTTTTGTTATTATTACCAGATTTATGGCGAGTTGCACACCAACCACAATTAGCGAACTGATCAACGTCACTCAGCAGTGAGCTACGAATCATTCCATACAATTAAAATTTCCGAACGCTTTAACGGTGACAGACTGTTTGGTGCAACCGCCTTCTGCTTATTCTGTTAATCTGTTATCAAAAGTTGAGAATACAAATACCTATAATATAATAATTTAGGGATGTAAATGTAACCCACAAGCCGATCTTACGTTCCACCATGATCAGTATCTCCGGGTACAGAATAGATTTTCTATTATTCTGACGTTCATATACGCATCCCTGATACCAATCAATATCTGCTAAATCTATTGCGACAGTTAGATACACGCAACCAAAGCCATTAATAAGATGTCATTCAATTGACCGGCCATTTTACAAACAGATCAACAAAGCTGTTGCTTCATCATCGCCGTCCCATGTTGCCTAGCTCGCATGTCGTGAAACTTGGAGCTGGTGCAATGTTGGCTTTATTAAACAGAGGATTAGATAGGTACCTACCTTACCTTTGACTAGTTTCAACTGAGTACCTACGTAATGTCTGTACCAAACATCGCTGCATTTAAAAAAAGTAATTTTAAAGACGTCCTTTTTCCGGCCGCAGTTTTGATAAATATACTTAAATATTATATGCCCTCACTGACCCAAAAAGAAAATCCACCTGTATTAGACGTACCTATCTACTCCACTGCATCGGGGCTATTTAAATATACAGATAAAGATACAGTACAGATAAAGGGTGCAAGACAATATAAAAGTATCTTACCTAGGTTATACTTATTATTGCCCTGCACTCTGTTAAGTATTATATTGATGTGGTCAGTACGAGAAAGCATAGTTAATTTTAGTAATAATTATTGAAGCTATAATAGGTATATTTCATTTAGAGGAAAAAGGGGCTAATCCTAATGCAGTTGCACATCACTGTCGTGGCATTGGCCACATATTATCATAGAATAGCATTCAATGACTAATGTAGGCAATGGTTATTCGTAAAGGGTAATCAGAATGCCTTTTGTACCTATCGATGCAATTTAGCGATGACTATTAAGTAGGTAGGTAGTTAGTGATCATTTGAACCTAAGTCTTAGTGTCGACTTTAAGATGATGTATTGTATAAAGATTATTATAGCCTATTTATAATTCATACACTTGTAAGTACATGTCATATAATGTAATAAGGGAATATAAGTATTTAGAAATTGCAACCATTGTGTTGCTAAATGAAGTAGGTACGTTGGTGCCAAGTAAAGGAATAGGATCACACGAGTGTTTTAAATGGCTAATTATGTACAGATACATATACTGTTCCACATATTATAAGCTCTCTATTATGTGTTCAAGAACCGCATGTTATGATCAGCGTTGCGGCATCGATTCTCTGTCGCTAATAGCACGTAGCGTCTCCGAAATATCTTGATCGCTCATTTTACCAGAAAGTGATATAATTAGTTTATAAACAAGATTACAAACAAATTTTATACTAATTAGGTAAATAAAAAATAAACAAATGCCAAAATCATCAAATAGCAGTAAATGAAAACGTTTCTTAAGTATGCATGTCACGCCAACGTATATATAGGTATTTTTTATCTACTTGTAAGAACAAACTATACCTCGATTTTTAGCATTAGAAAAAGTGTAAAAAAATCTTGAGGTGTCTTTTTTAAAAACACTTTAAAACAATAAAATACTGGAAATACCTATGTAACAATAATATAGCAAGAATATTATAGTTGGTCAAACCAATTTGTCAGTCAGTAAGAACGAGGACAAGGATTGGATGTCGTTTCGTGTAATGTCGTGTAAACGTAATATTATGTACCTATAGTATTTTTCAAACTCAAAGGGTCTTGACATATGTCAAAAATAAATTATAGGGTTGTAGCAATGCAAATTAAAAACGTTATTTTGCGATTCTTGATTAAATCTGCAAAGGGCATATAATCGATTTTATTGTTGATGATTTCTATTTTTTATTATAATAGGTATATACCTTCACAATTGGACGCGACTGAAACGATTTGACACGAGCGGAATCGATTCGGTCGATAAGAAGAGTCAAAGTCTATTGCAATAAAGTAATTTTAATAAATGCAATAAATGCTTTTGACTTTTGAGTTCTTTTTCCCAGAGATAAGACCTAGCTAGATCGATTTTTCACCCCCGAAAACCCCCATATAGTAAATTTCATCGAAATCGTTAGAGCCGTTTCCGAGATCCCCGAAATATATATATATATATATATATATATCGGAGAAGGATGGTCCTAATGACGGTGGGCGCGTGGGGGTAGTACCTAGATGTATTACTTCACAGCCAAAATAGTAGGTATGCTACCAACGCATGAAATAAACATTCAGACTCGTTACCCATACTAGTGCCTACTATATTTTAGTACTAAATAATCAAAAAAACCAATCACTATTCCAAAATGATTTGATTTAAAATAAAAAGATCACTTGAAATCGTTCAAATCTTTATTGTAAGCTTCTAATGGCACATAAGAAATCAAAATAACACTTGGAAATAAACACTTAGCTAAACGGTTAAAGAACGTCAGAATCTATAAGCTTTCAGAATAATCCTTCAGGTATAAGCCTTCAGGAACGTAGCGAATTAGGCACGAGCTTGGCTAACGTCTGATCTCTAGCGCGGTCCGATCAAGAAGAAGGAAGCCAGTTCCAGCGGCGGAGCCAACCGCTCCCGCCTCTAATTCAAGTTGGTAAACCTGCCTGACCAGTCTACCAACATAACGACAAAATTGCCTGCTCGTGCCTACGTTCACTCAAGATACACATCTTGACGTTCCAAAGCCTTCTACCTGTCATTTTAGTTCAACAATACGCCAATAGATGGTGGCGTTATTCACTACGCAACTTTATTATTTCGTTACAAGCAAATAATACGTAGCCAAACATTGCTAATCGACTTTATACAGGCGTCTAACTATGAACTATAGTGCTGCAATATGTCCTTCTAGTGTCTCGCTCCGACATATATATAAATAAACAAAAATTGCTCGTTTAAAGGTATTAGATATATATAGATAGATAGATAACATAATAAGTATTATATTTTGGAGATTTGTGTCTATTATAATGGAATACTTTAAGCTACAAAGATGTGTATTTTTGTCCTATTGCTATTGGGATTCAAGTTATTTTTGTTAAAAAAAGGATTGGTCTTAAAAGTCAATGGCATGGAATGAAAAAAAAGTCACCATATTCTTCGCGTTTGAAAAAGACAATGCGAGACTACTAACATGCGAGATTTGTCGCAATGGCAATTGCATAGAATTAGAATAGACAAGAACAACTGTCAATCTTCAAAAGTGCGACCAAAAATGAAATGCAAGTGTGTGCGTAAATTGTCTATGTGAGATCAAAAATAGTGATGTCATGTTACAACATATTAATAATCTGTCGGTGTTTGATTGCTTTATCGACTACTTTTTCAAATGTGTTATTTTAAACGTTAAAATTCTACGACATTATGATGTATAAAATAACACCTGCACTGCGTGTGCTATCAAAATCGTTACAGCCTTATCTTAGTCTAACTCAGCGGTTCTCAATCTTTTTTTTTGACGGAACCCTTTTGGAAAGCGAAATACTTGATGGAACCCTACAATAAAACAATAGTTTTTAGAAGTGTATTTTTTTATTAATAAGCATAATAATTATGCTTATTTTATTATTCTAAATTTTGCGGAACCCCTGCAGGGGTGTCGCGGAACCCTAGGGTTCCGCGGAACACACTTTGAGAATGGCTGGTCTAACTCTTACTGTGTTGGAAAGTGAAGTTTAAATTTACTGCTAAACATCTGTACCTTCAAAAAGGTATAACAATCGTTATTATTTGAAGTCGGTTATAAAGGTTAATATCTTAATTATGTCTTGTGAAGAAATGATTACATAGCTATTAATATACCGACAAGTTATCGATACTGTCATCTGAACATTTTGTCAAGCCCTAGCGTAAAGTAACAGTTTATGTTTTTACACAAAATATTTTAAATTATTGAGTAATATGATAAAATATTAGCACACAAAGGAAGAAAAACTTATAATCAACTGTATAAACCGGCTTCTTACACTTTTTATGCTGTTAATTTGACAAAATATCGTTAGTAAAATTTCGCTCGGAATATCATTATTCCTCTGAAATAAGTATTTGCTAGGTTTATTTGGCCCCGTGACACTGAAATCCGGTACACTACAAGACACTATCTTCATTGTATTACTTTATCAAATAGTTTTCTTCCGAATTTGTGTATATTTTTCAAATTGAAAATTACGGTGATACGCTCTTGGCCGTCCGCGGCCGTCGTCAAACTCAAAAATGGTCACGTTTTCTCATTTGTAGTCTGACTCTTTCGCACTCATGCGATGTTCATATACGTGATGGCTTCCCTTTCGCACACTTCAGCTGTCTGTCAAGCGCGAGCGCGAAAATGACAAGTCTGTGGGCAATTGACACTTCATTTTGAATTAAACGTCAGAGTACTCGTAAAGTGTATTTTTTTATTCCGTAGACTGAAATGACAGTTAATTGTATGAACATGAAATGTCATTTCATACTATTAACTGTCATTTCAGTCTACCGAATAAAAAAATAGACTTAGTTAAAATAAGGACAATAGGTATATATTACTAACCTAACGGACCACTTAGTATCGAAGTGGAAGAAATACCGCTATTAGGATGTGAATGTGACTCAACGTCCTTTTGTGTTGCTAAATCTGGCACAACTCAGTGTGTGTGACAAATGAGTCAAGAAAATATGTTAAACGTTTAGGTACCTGATATGCAGATCTACGTGAAAAAAAACTACCTGTTGGATCTTTTTATTTCAGAACGTCATATCTTTTTCTTTAAAAGATAATTGTTGTAATTGTATATATGTAATTGAAATTAGTGATATAAATTTTCCCATAAATACTATTTGAAAACCCGAAAATTTTATTAACGTGTCAATAGCTGAACAAGTACCTGTCATGGATCTTTTGTCATTTTACCATTTATCCCCAAAAATTGCACTATGCTATGACAGGCCCTTTTTGGTAGTAGGCATGACGTTAATAGGAATTTTAAACCCCCATGACAAAAGTAGTGCGTAGTGCCCGCAGCTTCAGCTTAATTGTTTACAATGTTAATGTGGCGTATTTTCCGATCCTCGCGTGAGTCAATGATCAGTGTCCAGTGATACTCAAACTTTGCACAACTGCTCAAAAACTTAGAACGATCATATTTTTTTGAGACAAATAAATAGTCCAACGAATGAAGCACCCATGGAAACTTAAATCAGACCAAGCAAATCGACCTTGCGATTCTTAAATAAGTACAAAATGTGATTGTTTCTTTAACAAAAGAACCATTTAGATCCATATACAGTTACAGTTATCTGGAGACAAAATAATACCATTGTTGCTCGTCCTTGGACGTAACTGTGTGAAATTGAATAACACAATGTGTTACATTGTTTTGTTGGATACCTTCTTTCAAATGTCGGGCTGAAGGGTCCATTGGAGGGTCTTAAGGAGTGCCAAGGGGTCAAACTGTTTGTTGTTAACTAATCGATTGATCTTACTCATACTATTCCACTCACATTGCCAATAAAAGATACCTACATAAATAATTAGATACATACCTACGAGTACGCAGTAATACTAAACAAAAAACAACTCAATAACTGGCGGTAATAGGTAAGGTAATAAGAACCTAAATAAAAAACTGTACGAATATGACTTAAAAAAGTTAGAAGAAAGTAGATCATGGACCATAGGTAACCATGGGGTATTTTTAACATAATTATAGGAAAGCCTGTAATATCTGCCTAAAATTTGCATTTTGCAAATGAAATATTAGACACAAATTTTCGGAAATATCTAAGAAGCTTTTGATCTTGGATATAAATGGAATTGATTGGCAACAAGAAAAAAAAATTGACGATTTATATGTCTCTAAATTTTTTCCACAGTCTGTAAATCTCAATTAAAACGGTAATTAAAACGTTATTAGGAAAGGTGTCCTAACACAATTTTGGCGTTAGCAGCACGGGATATATGTATTAACTGCCCTCAGTGCCCATTTAAATAATCGACCCTGTATTTATAAACACTGTTTTTGACCGATCTCGAGTAGAGTCGTCTCGTTGATTTATCAGAACCCAGTACGTCAGAGTAATTGTCTATAATTTATATAAAGTCACGATTCTCATATGATTATAATTACCGCACGAAACGTTTATGGGGAAACCCGTGGCGTAGTTACGATCGTGGCGTGATATTGGCGTGGACATGATTGACAGAAAACTAATACAATACCAAAACTTATAAAATAATAAAACCTACGTTACTTAAAAATTATAAAATCCTTTTGATACGCGATACCAATATATTATATGCTTTAAGTCGGTGCTAAGCCAAAAACTGCATTAATAATCCCTTATAGTTACACTATCTTCGGCAAGCTTTCTTGGCTTCATCCAAGCCCGCAGTCTCATAGTTTGAATGAAGACCCCGTAGGGTTTTACGTATAAGACTTTCCTGAACTTTACGTACTTATTGAGTTGTGAACTGAAGATGTAAAAGGTGGCAAGGAGACACTAGAACTTTCTCGGTGGCCTAGCCCACCGTGTCGGAGGGATGCTTGGGGTCCGGGGAATGGTCGTATATAGACCAGAATGTTGAGAATAATTCCAAAGTTGACTTGTTAAAGTCATCTAAAGGTAGGTGATACTTATAATATTTTTGAACTTCCTTCGGAACAAAATTTTAGTATAGTTTGGAAAGCCATTTCCGTGAGTAGAAAAAGGCAGCAAATGTTGAAAAATTGGCACGAAGGGTTGTCCTTCCATTAAAAAGTTACAATGCATTTACTTATTTCATTACTTTTTTACAGCTGTAGAAAGTAGAATTTCGTGCCTTTTCTACTGTCAAAATGGGTTTGCCAGAGGACATTAAGTCAGTTTTTTTATTTGTTTATATTATGCGTTGTGCCTCTAATTGGTTGTTTATGTATAGAATGACATTGATAGTACCTACCTCTTAAATAGTTATTTTCGATACAAGTGCGAAAAAGAGGAATTACCTATTCGCACGTGTATCAAACAACGTTTTACAGTACATATGGCACTTTAAAGTTTTGACATACGCACAAAAAGTGCTATTTTACGCACTAGTGCGGAAAAGTAGCCCCATATGTACATACATATGTAAAATAATTTTAGTTTGTTACTTATAATTAGGGTTGCCAACTATTTTTTGGTGGAATATAGTATTTTCCAGAATAAGGCATCAAAAATATTGTACATTTCAAAAAAATATAGTACTTTTAGATAAAATACTAAACATTACGTAAGTGTAGGTAATATACGTTTAATTGGAGATACAGTATCTTAGCGTACTATATATTTTCCCAAAAATATATAGTACAGACTTACAGAGAGCCAAAATATAGTACAATACTATATATAATATAGTACGGTTGGCAACCCTACTTATAATACAAACTTTGGAAAACAACGACTCTCCTGGCATCAAACAATTATTTACGTCTTCTGATAAAACAACTAAATATATGTACGGTCTAGTTTATGGAAAAAGACGATCATTTCGTTCCATCTGCCGACGACCCAAGTCAAGTTCATATTATCAAAAACATTACGTAAATCAAACAAAATAATAACTTATTTCTATAACTGTAAGGCATATAATCCATCAACAGGGTTCGTTAAGCACAAATTATATTGCCGGAAACCTGCTTTAGACACTACCTTGACATTAGCAAGTTAATCGCCGCCAGTACATAGACGACCGCGCTCGAGGCCACACGCAATGAAGACCATAGTTTTCCTACTATTTGTCGCGACATGTTATGCCGAGGAGTTTAGTGCGCGATCAAGAAACTTCAGCATCGAACTTGTGCACCATACACAGAAACAAACTGGTGGACATGTAGTAATATCGCCTTTTGGAATATGGACCCTAATGACCGGAGTTGCACTCGGTGCAACGGGCAACAGTTTCGCGGAGTTGCAACGCGCTTTCATCCTCCCAAGGAACAAGAAAACCGTTATTGCCGGCTACAAAGAATTGACAAAAGCTGTTCTAAATCCGTCCACAAACGGAGTATCACTAGCGAGCAAAAACTTTGTATTCATCGACGACGATTTCACTTTGAATCCGGACTTTCGGAAAACGATTAGCACAGATTTTGACGCAACAATAAAAGTACTCGATTTTAAGAATCCTGACCTGGCGGCAGGCAAAGCGAACAATTTTATCCAAAATTCCGGAGGGCGAGTCTCTAACGTGCTAACGTCAGATGACTTTGCGGAGTCTAGGATGATTTTAACTAATGTGATATCCTTTAAAGGGTTATGGTCATCCCCTTTCAACGCGAGCGAAACAACAGTTGAGAACTTTTACAACGAAAATAATGAGGTCGTAGGGCAAGTCAACATGATGTATCAGAGAGCGGAGTTTCCATTCTCCAATATCGTTGACTTAAAAGCGTTTGTGGTCGAATTGCCTTATGGAAGTGATGGAAAATATTCTATGCTGTTAATTCTGCCACATCCTCGTGTAAAGTTGGACGATGTTTATAGAAGGCTCGAAAATGTGACTCTTACAGAAATAACAAAGAAGCTGCAGAGCGATATAGAAGAATACGGGTCGACTGACGTTGACATCAAACTTCCCAGATTCAAGATTAGTACGAATGTCGTAATGAACAAGCCACTAAATGACATGGGTGTTTACGACATTTTTCAACCAGATGTGGCTAGTTTTAAACGTGTCACGAATGAGAATATTTATGTCTCGGCCATTGTACACAAAGCTGACATTGAAGTCACTGAAACTGGGACGGTAGCCTCTGCTTCGACTTCCGCCAATTTCGCCGATAGGATATCGACGCCACTTATGAGGGCTAATAAGCCTTTTGCGTACTTTATTATTGAGAAAACTACTACGACTGTTATATTTGGTGGCATCTATTCGAAACCTACTGTTTATTAATGTTGTTTGTAGAAAAACTCGTGATTTCAGTACGTTCTTTTTTAACATTAGGTAGCTACATAAATTTTACCAATCAAGTGCCAGAAAGTGTCATAAACATATATGTTATAGGTACTTACCTAACGCTCGAGATTACATATATACCTACCTAGTTAGGAAAGCGAATTTAAGTGATCTAAGTCCTAGGTACCTACTTGCCTACTTATTTGTAACTTATTATCAAAATCTAGCCGCGTTTAACTTACATAAAATAACACATTTTACATAAAATAGTTTAATCAGGTAGGTACCTAGTTTTAAGTTAAAAGGTAGACTGAATTTAAATGTTTACACTGTTTTATTATAATTAAAATATTCTCTTACATTAAAATGTTCCTTTTACATTTTGCTTTATTTTTATTCCTGCAATTTGTTGATTTTATCTACATTTCCTGTACCTATATACCAATTGTGTTAATTAATGTACAATTTATGTGTGAGATACACAAACCATATATACAATATCGCCTATTTTATTTGCTGTTAAGTATACACTCTTTACTGACGAAATTTAAAAAATAAGTAAATAAAATTTGTAGGCAATGAAGAACCTTTTACACTGGTTCAGCAATTAAATGTATTTATTGAATATTTCAAAAACCATAAGAGTTAAAACACTATAGTTTCTTAGAGAAATTAACTTTATTTAACCTGAAGAATCTCACTTTGAAATTAAAGGAAAACAAAAATAACACGGTGTATCATGGACCTAGATAGGTTCATGCGGTGTATAGGTAAAACCTATAAAGTTGTTGACGGCGTCTTTATTCGGAGGCTCCAGTCTTTTTGAGTTAATAAAAATAATAATAATAAATTGAGCCTATATACGTCCCACTGCTGGGCACAGGCCTCCTCTCATGCGCGAGTTAATTCCTTAAAAAATACTCGACTCAGGACTTTTTTAAGTGCTGAGCCTCTTAAAACGGAGGGGAGACTCAAAAGACTCGAATTGTGTTACATTAACCAACACTAGTTAAGTTTCATTCCACAGAAGAAATATGAATTTTTACCGCAAAAAAAAATATATTAAAAATAAGGAAAATTTATGTAGGTACTCTACCTAAATTGCCTGAAGAATAGTAGACGAATCAATCGAATCATTCTTCGAGTCTTTCCTTCTTTTCAACATCGTGTCGTCGCCGATAGTAGGTACTACAGTCGTCAGATATATCTGAGCGGTCACGGTGCTCATAAATATCTGAACACGCCTCTATTCTCAAGGCACTAGCGTGCGTGTTTAGATTTTTTGAGCACCTCGGCCGCTCCCATATATCTGATGGCGACTGTACCTACTTCCGATATCGTCAGCAGTGTTGGCCGAAACGTTAATGCAATTGAAAATTTTGGCCATTAACCATTATAAATTGAACCGTAAACTGTAATCGTCCGTTACGGTTTAAGGTTCAATTTATACTGGTTAATGGTAAATGCAATTAACGTTCGGCCAACACTGATCGTCAGCCATTTCGTACTTCTGTCAGCTACAAACAAATTATTAGAAAATACATAGGTACATACATATTTTATTTGAATCTTGGAAATGTTGGAATACTCGGAATCTGTAAAATGATTCCTGATTTGTAAGCAAAAATCGTGAAAATTTGCATTAAAAGTGTTAATTCAATTGGTGTTAAATTAACACACTTCTAATAAAAAATGTGTTGATGAAGTCTTACTATTGTTAACACAGCCACGTCAATTGTTTAAGTAGTCTATTAAGCAACACCGAACAATAACAATAAACTTTATTGCTAATTTTCACAATACGTTGGCCTTGGCAGTCAAGCCGGATAGACGCTCAGATCCCATTGTGTTTTTTGTATGTCATTCACATTGTTTTTCACATGACAGCATAATTTTAGCATATGATTTTTTTTTGTATACGGTATGTATGACAGATATACAAACTTGTACCTATGTATGTATAGTACACATGGTCACTACTTAGGGCAAAGAGTAAAGTAAGTAACTTTTGAATGTAGGTAAGAACATACCTATATAATTTTATATTGTAAGTATATATTAATTATATTATGTAGTCTGGCAATAGTGCCAGATTAATTAACCGTCTCTCCCGTATATATATGGTGCGGATAGCCGCACCATATATATACGGGAGAGACGGTTACAAGCAGTGTTACAAGTGTTGCGACACGACATAACAGTCAGTAAGTACACTGATTTCACGATTGTTGTGTGTCGACAGGGTAATATAATATTATATCCCTAGTGCGCAAAACGTTAAAAAAGCGTTTGAATGACACAAGTGGTTAATGGTTATATTCTCTTGGCATGAAGTAGACGAGACAATTTTTCGCCAATCTGATGAAATTGTCCGATCGAATCATGCCGTGTGGACGCAAAAGCCAATTTGATTCTCCGATCAAATCGACAGGTGCGGACACAAAAATGACAATTTTCGAAGTTAGTATCTATGGAATGCAAATTGGTGATTAAATTGTGTACGTGTGGACGCTAGATGAGATTGGCGCAATTATTTTCCTGATCAAATCGGTCGATTTGCCCAGCTCGTCTGGATACGGCTTTTTTTTTTTTTTCGATGTGGCGCGCGCACTGCTCTTGTGAGCAAGGACCCCGCTAAGGATACGGGCGAGCCTTGCTCATATGCATATCCAGTGTTGCCAGATCGTACCTTTTAGTACGGTTTTGCGTACTATTTTGGATCCTTGCGTACCTTTTTTGTACGCAGCGTACATCGTACTAAATTCGTACCTTTTGAAGTACGATAGTTTAAAAAAAAATCGGTATGTTGGTTAATTCGGGGCAAAATTTCTAATTTCAAAATAATGGCCAACATAAAAAAGTACCATGTACATGTAGGTACTATAAGGAAATTAAAATTAAGAACAATATATGTCCAAACAATGTACTTACGTAATTACAAATAGCAGTTGCAGTCGGCAGTTGTGTCTTAACAAAACTCTGATAGTCAAAATTCGGTCGGCCATAATTTTTCATGTATATCAATTTTACTTTGTTAGGGCGAGCGAAGCGAGCCCTATCACTATTCGACAAACTATGCATTCTTGTGGTACACTTTACGGAAAAACTACTGCACTGTTAGGTTTGAGATTTAACATAATAATTTAAATTCATGTCTAGATGTGTTATCAAACATAAAAATATCATTTTATAAGCCTAAAAAAATAAAATAAAGTAATAACACTTTGTATTACAACTAGCGCCATCTGTTGGCAAAATAATGAATTAATATTGGTGCTAATGTTAATTATTTATTTCTCTAACAGATGGCGTTAGTAGTAAATAAATAAATAAATATTAAACATTCGTATACAAATTGACTAAGCCCCACAGTAAGCTTGTGGCTGGCTTAAGGCTTGTGTTGTGGGTACTCAGACAACGATACCTTTTTTTTACCTATACGAAATACAAAAGTGGGTTAAAATCGCTTCGCTTGGTTTGATTCCCAATTTAGCAATTAAGTTTCTGTGAATACCTACTAGAACAATCAATCTTGCTGTATATTCACTGCGGAGGTCAATTTACTCGTATGTTTTGTGACGCTGATGAACTGATCAGTCATGTTGTGTTAGCAAACTTAAATCGGGTATTTTCAGTTCGAGAAACCGTTTTGACGCCATTCATTTATTACGTAAGACGATTTTGGGGTGGAGGGGGATCGAACAATATCTTATTTTTTCTTACAAGGGGGCGGGAGGGGGTTTTTATAGTTCTTACGTAAGATCACAAAGATGCGATGTTTTGTAATTTCTATGAAGTTATAACGTTTAAAATAATAATAATACTTCCACACTATGCTATCAAACACGGTGCAGAGACTGCAGAGTTAGCGTAAATGAGCGCAAGTAGGTACCTAGGTACAGGTACAAATAAACATTCATAAAAATATATTTTTGAAAAATAAACACTAAAACAAACCCAACGTGTACTCCTTTTTAGGGTTCCGTAGCCAAATGGCAAAAAACGGAACCCTTATAGATTCGTCATGTCTGTCTGTCTGTCCGTCTGTCTGTCCGTCTGTCTGTCCGTCCGTATGTCACAGCCACTTTTCTCCGAAACTATAAGAACTATACTGTTGAAACTTGGTAAGTAGATGTATTCTGTGAACCGCATTAAGATTTTCACACAAAAATAGAAAAAAAACAATAAATTTTTGGGGTTCCCCATACTTTGAACTGAAACTCAAAATTTTTTTTTCATCAAACCCATACGTGTGGGGTATCTATGGATAGGTCTTCAAAAATGATATTGAGGTTTCTAATATCATTTTTTTCTAAACTGAATAGTTTGCGCGAGAGACACTTCCAAAGTGGTAAAATGTGTCCCCCCCCCCCCCCCCTCCGTAACTTCTAAAATAAGAGAATGATAAAACTAAAAAAAATATATGATGTATTTTACCATGTAAACTTCCACCGAAAATTGGTTTGAACGAGATCTAGTAAGTAGTTTTTTTTTATACGTCATAAATCGCCTAAATACGGAACCCTTCATGGGCGAGTCCGACTCGCACTTGGCCGCTTTTTCATTTAGATTAATATAGGGGGGACGGAGGGTGAGGGGGTCAGCCTATTCTTATTATTTCTTACATAGGGGAGGGAGGGGCTCAAAAACTGGCAAAAATTGTCTTACGTAATTAATGAATGGCGTCTTTAGTGTTACTATTGCTTGGAACTGCTAAAATTATAAATAAAGATAAGCGTATTAATACAAAGTTAGTCGTTAAGTCGTTAGTTAAGTCGTGTATCGGCCCTAAGTCACTGAACATAGTTATAGTTCAGTGACTTAGGGCTGATACACGACTGCAACTTGTATGGAAACTGCACGCCGACTGCACGCCAATTGCAACGTCGGCGTGCAGTTCAACAAAATGACCCAGAACCCTGGCAGTTCCTAGTGGAACTCAGGTTTGGTGCAACAACACAAGGTGCAAGGTGTTTGGTGCAAGGCACATTATGTTTTAGTCATCCGACTCATCTTGATGAGCACTTAGGAGAGTAGTACCCAAGATAGAGCTGATGCTGAAACCTGACAGTACCTAGTGGAGCTCGGGTTTGGTGCAACATATATAGGCACACGCTGTTTTGGATATCCGACTCGTCATGTGATCACTGGGTATACCGTCCAGTACCCAAGATAGCTTATGCTGAACCCTGACAGTACCTAGTGGAGCTCGGGTTTTATACAACATATAGGCACACGCTGTTTTGGTCATGCAACTCGTTTTGATGAGTACTCCTAGGAAAGTAGTACCCAAGATAGAGCTGATGCTGAACCTTGGCTGTACCTAGTGAAACTCAGGTTTGGTGCAACACAGGCACACGCTGTTTAGTCAATCGACACGTCTTGATGAGCACTTGGAAGAGCAGTACAGAAGATAGAGCGAATGCTGAACCTTGGCTGTACGCTGTACCTAGTGGAACTCAGGTTTGATGCAACATAGACACACGCTGTTTTGGACATCCGACTCGTTATGATGAGTACTTGGGATAGCAGTACCCAAGATAGAGCTGATGCTGAACCCTCGCTGTACCTAGTGGAACGTGGAACCCAGGTTCGGTGCAACATAGGCACACGCTCGTTTTGGTCATCTGACACGTCTTAATGAACACTTAGAAGAGCAGTACCCAAGATAGAGCTGATGCTGAACCCTGGCTGTACCTAGTGGAACTGTGTTTGTGTGTTTATGTGCGGAGCAGCGTGATTACCGCCAGTAGGTGTCCAGACTTTTCGGTCAATTGTGTGGTGTAGACGGAAAAATAAATTCAAGGACATTGGCTCGCTGACCCAACATTATGTAGGAAAGCAAGTTGGCTTCCTTGCAAAAAGTAAGTACTGGGCAACCGTGTAGGATGTAATAAGCGCTTATGAAATTGTATAATTACGTGTGGATGATTTTTTCGTCTGGACACATTTTTAATGGCCAAAGCAAAAGCTGTAACAGACAGGCGTACCGGACAGCAACCGGGGTCCGGTTAGTATATTTCTTTCTTGTTCTCACTTATAGCTGCATTCTTAACGGACTTATTACGTAGGTACCCACTCGATCGAACATGAAACAAGCCTTGGATTGGATCAAATTCGCGGTCCGGTACGTTTAGGTAACTCCGCGAGCCCTTACAAAGCTCTGCTTTTTGCTAGTTTATGTTAAAATGTATTTACTGAGAGAAATACTTAAAACAAATGAGTTGTATTGTGTACTTTAAAATACTTAGTTCTTTTTTTAATTGCAAATTGCAATCGCAAAATGATAGCAAAATGTAGGCAAACGCTGATGCTGTTTTATAATATAACCTTTTTGAATCTGAGGGCCTACCGCGAAAACCGAAATAAGCAAATTGCGGGGTTCTTTCTTTTTTACTCCAATGAAGGCGTAATTAGAGTGACAGACAAAGATGCCCGCAATTTGCGAACTTTGATTTTCGCGGTTATAGCCCTGAGGGTCAACCGCGAACCACTTTTGACTTGTGGCCTCTCTGTCTCACTTATGAATTCGTACGTAAGTGTGACAGGGAGGCAGGCAACACGTCGAAGGTGGTTCGCGGTAGGCCCTCTGGACTATTCAAGTTATTTTTTTTCCAAACAGGGCTATAACCGCGAAAATAGATGTTCACAAATTGCGGGCATCTGTCTCTGTCACTCTAATTACGCCTTCATTGGA
The DNA here is from genome assembly GCF_948474715.1 of Cydia amplana. Taxonomy (NCBI): domain Eukaryota; kingdom Metazoa; phylum Arthropoda; class Insecta; order Lepidoptera; family Tortricidae; genus Cydia; species Cydia amplana. The sequence continues at coordinate 13,926,526 of NC_086070.1, read as the reverse complement.
GTAAAAGAGAAAGATCCCCGCATTTTGCGAATTTAGGAATTCGCGGTAGACCCCCAGATTCTTCAGAAATATTATTTCTGTAAGAAATTTATCCTAAAAAAAAATCGGTACTTTTTTTACCCAAATCGTACCTTTTTTGACGTACCTACGTACAAAAGCTGGGAGCGCTCTGGCAACACTGTGCATATCTGTCGCCAGTTTTCCCTCAGTCGCCTTATACGACACCCACGGGACGAGATGGGGTGGTGCTATTCTTTTCTGATGCCGGCACCACACGGCACCGTCTGGATACGGCTATAGATCACCACCACCAGTGATTTGAACTTGAACATAATGAGCGCTTACGGTCGTAGCCTGACCTAATGGACAAATAAAAAAAAGTAACTACTGTCATCTGTCACGACGTCACGACAGTGACACTGACTGACAGCTGGCAGCTACAGCTTCTCAATTTTGGCTTTACTGTTTACATTTATTTTAGACTTGAAACGTGATAAAACTTTAATTTACAAAAAGAAACCTGGCAACTAGCTGCTTGTAACAATCTCAGGAATAATTAGTTAAGACAGCGGCTTTTTTGTTGATTATTTAACTTAAAACCAAATAACGATGATTTTAAAGCGGTTTTGCGCAAGTGTGCAGGTTTATAAGAAATATTTAATTGCAGCGGCAAATAATGCCCATACTTCATATAAATTTACTTCAATTACGAATTACGGACGTAAGTGTTAGTAGGTATTACTGGTATTAGTAGTATCATAATCATAACATTTATAACCTACTACCAGCTTCTTTTTGTTTATTAAATTTCCTTAAATAATATCTTCTAGTCGCCCAAAGGCTTTCGAGTCCATCAATCAAATCTAAATTGCATTTGTTTTGATTAACACAAACACTATCACTACATAGTATAAAACAAAGTCGCTTCCCGCTGTCTGTCTGTCTGTCTGTATGTATGCTTAGATCTTTAAAACTACGCAATAGATTTTGATGGGGTTTTTTTTAATAGATAGACTGATTCAAGAGATTCTTGTATAATTTGTTAACCCGTGTAAAGCCGGGGTGGGTCGCTAGTAAGGTATAATTAAACAGCGTTCTTTGTTTTATGTGTTTTTCCTAATTTATTACACACTAGCATGTAGGCTAAACTAACTTTTTCTAGTAGAACACTTAACCAATACAAGCAAATGAGTTTCTTAAAAATAAATTGCAAGTTTATTCTTAATAATTCTGTAAACTTTTTCAGATTGCAGTATAATAAGTAAACATAAATTGCAAGCACAGTTTATTTTACCTCACATTGCTTGTCGCAAATGTCAAGTGCAAAGGCATTACTCAAGAGGCCTATTGGATGGTGACACATCGGACTTGCAGAATGCAATAAAAGAGAGAGGTGAGTGACATGACATTGATGACAAAAAACCGGCCAAGTGCGAGTCGGACTCGCGCACAGAGAAAAATAGAGCAAAACAAGCAAAAAAACGGTCACCCATCCATCCAAGTACTGACCCCGCCCGACGTTGCTTAACTTTGGTCAAAAATCACGTTTGTTGTATGGGAGTCCCACTTAAATCTTTATTTTATTCTGTTTTTAGTATTTGTTGTCATAGCGGCAACAGAAATACATCATCTGTGAAAATTTCAACTGTCTAGCTATCACGGTTCGTGAGATACAGCCTGGTGACAGAAGGACGGACGGACGGACAGCGGAGTCTTAGTAATAGGGTCCCGTTTTTATCCTTTGGGTACGGAACCCTATAAATGAAGTTGAGTAATTACTGTAGGTATATGACGAGGCCATGATGATATAGTTTTGCTGTATGTATAAAAATGTGCTGCCTAACTATCATATCTCTACCAGATGACTAAAGAGATAAATTAAGATAATCATAGTGTTCCCAAAAATGTTAAATAACTACCATTCATTTCATAAAGGGGCCCACTGATTACCAGTCAGCCAGACGGTATCGGCCTGTCAGTTGTTCGGAGCTGTCAACTTTTTGTTCTAACTGACAGGCCGTTATCGTCCAGCGGACTGGTAATCAGTGGGCTCCTTTACTGGACTCGGTGGCAAGTACCCCATTTCCAATACAAAATAAACCCACATGGTGAGTTCTGGGCAGTGAATATGTTAAAATTAAAATTATCATCACTTATTATTTGAAATAAGACGGCCTCCATTTGCATTGTATTTTAATTAGACAAATCCAAAAAAGGTAATAACATAGATAAGTGTTTATATCTTGCAGAACTAAAAAATCTGTCTGCCATATTCCCGAACCCGCGGGTCACACTTAACGAACTAGCAGCCAAATGCCCCGACAGTGTGTTTGATATCCACTACAAGCAGACCTCTATAGCCCCAAAGGGCGTTAGGAAGAAGTCTGTGCAAAATGAGTGGACCTGTACATATTCTTTTGTGTGGCCTCAGAAAATCAAGTTTGAAAGGTAACTTTTTTGTATTACTTTAGTACTAAATAAAAGCAATTAAAATCCTGCTTGAGGCAAACAATTTGCCAAACATGTAATCCTTTTATACTTTAATTTACTTATAGTTTATTGTAATGTGTAATTACATGTATTTCAGTGTGTAATTGTTATTATAGTCAAGTTTCTTGGCAACAGTTTTAGACATTGATTAATAAGTTCACACATCATTCATTTACATTACAGTTAAATAACACATTTTATTAGAGAAATGAGCTGATAATGCTGATGTTTAAATTATTTAAATTTACCATAAGAATTGCCATTGTAATATTGCTGAGACTACAGTTTTCATTTTCTCTAAGATAATTAAAATGGATAGGTACAATACATAGGTATAATAATGTAGCGTATGAAATTCAGCAGTTAATATTGTTAAAACCATTATGTGCTTCAAAATTCAATTTATATATTCCAGCACAGCAAAGTCAAAACGCCTAGCCGCAGAGAAAGCAGCATTTCAAGCTCTCCACTGGCTACAAGTAAACAAGAGAATGGACAATAAAGGTCAACCGGTATTTGACAAAACTGTTCTAGAGGAACTAAACAATTCATTAAAAGAACCAATCAGAGCCAGTATCAGTGAGAACTCTATGGAAAGAATTAGCAGGATATGGGAAGACTTCGAAAATGGAATAAGTGAGTTAAGCGCCATCTATGAAAGATTTGCAAAAGTAAATTTGTTTGTGAGAAGCTCATTCCATATGCTCATTAGTCATTGCATTTTAGATGTTTATAAAAAAACAGCTGTTAGGTGTTTCACTACATCATTTGTCGACTTAAGTAATAGGTACTATTCAAATTGTTGCTGCAGGACTAATATTCTCACATCTAGCCGTTTATTGTATGTAATAGTTCCAAAGAACAGATAGAGATGGCGTGGATATAAAGTATATAATTAACAGCTCTCTTAATCGTGTTAATAATAAATAATAGTGTTTTTATATTTTTCCTTCAGAGGACATATATACGGCAACAATTGAGGCAGCATCAAAAAGAGTTATTGAGACACCAGCAGTTTTAACAAAAGATTCTACCATTGACGAAGAAGGTAATCAATTATACTTCTTTAACAAAATTTGCTTACTTTTTTTAAATAAATATTACAGTACAGTAGAATCCGCTTATAATGACATCGAAGGGAAGTGACAAATACGTCATACTATGCGGATGTCATATACTTAAAGCATAGTTGATAACCTCTTATTATTGTTATTTTTTCCAAAATAATCTCAAATTCCCTTGTGAGAGATGAGTTATATAACTTTGTACCAATTATCAACTTGTCACCGAAAATCAAAACTAAACAACTTTTTAAAAGCCACGCACGCACCAACCGTCCTCGGAGGGAAAGACGTGGGGACGGCCACGAAAACCAGCAAATGTCAGTATAACCGGACATAATTTCATGAAAATAGGATTTTTAGGTCGTATAGTAAGCAATTTGTCACTATAAGCGAAGTCATCTTATCCGAATTTCTCACAAATAATTTTATATGAAAACTAAACTTCGCACAGTAATTACGTCATAGTAAGCGGTTGGTCAGTATAAGCGGAGTCATAATAAACGGATTCTACTGTACAAGTACATTATTACGCAAATTGACTTCTTCCATTGTAAGCTAAGGCTTGTGTTGTGGATACTTAGACATCAATATACATTACATATATAATAAATAAATAATTATGAATATTTAAATACATTGAAAACACCCACAACTCAGAAAGAAACAAATATCCGTACTCATCACACAAATAAATACCCTTACCAGGGTTTGAACCTGAGACCATCGGCTTCATAGGCAGGGTCACTACCTACTAGGTCAAACAGGTCGTCACTAGTAGTTGGAGTAACGTAAGAAATTAAGAATTTTTGAAAGTTAATATTGACACTTATATATCAGTATATGAATCTCGGCCGCGCCCTCTGTGTTGAGACTTTTATAATTGTAACTACATTATCGCCATTTCCCAGCAAATGTAATTTCCTGTTCTCGTATGAATGCATGTCTTTATTTTATTTACCTATTGTTACAGACGAACAACCACAAAACACTGATTTGGCGAATGAACCTGATGTTTTATCAGGTAAAAAGTACCTCAACGGATTAATTAATTAGAACTCAGGACGTTGGTATAAATACCTGTCGCGTCGAATGATTATCCCTATGACAGTTAATTTTTTATCTGATATTTATATTTGTAGCGGACACGTATTACACATTTAGCACATTCATTTATTTAGAAATGTTTCATTCTCGTAATAAAAATACGGTTAAAATATATTTATTCAATATTTTGTAAATTAAGCCTAAGCATCAGAGATTTGAAAGAACCTCATTAGACACGAGAGGTGAAATGAATCTCATGCTGTGCTCTGTTTTTTAATGACAAAATAGGAAATAGGGAGGTGTTAATATTTAAAATTGGTCTATTTTCTGAATCCTTGAAATGGATATACCTTGAATGGAATGCAGCCAGCCTATTATGGATAGCTTTATCCATCTTTATCCACGTGATAAAATAACTGTCACTGTTTAACACCGTGGGAAAGAAAGTGACGGACACCGTTTTATCACGCTGTCACGTAGACAAGAACGACCATCATATCCGTACAGGTACCTAAAGATCTAAATAATGTAATTTTATGGGTCTTGTTTTGATCTATACTGTGTTGTTTTGACCTATATATATTGTTTATGGTAATGATCCTTAAATTGCATTTTGTCCATTAACAGAATCGAAAATCCCCGTGCATCCTGTGTACGGCAGGCACATATCTCCGCCGACAGAGACGGCGCTCGACAGAAGAAAGAGGCAGCTGATGAAATCGTTTCAAGTGTACGACGAAGAACACACACCATTACCTATTGATGAACACAGGTAAGTTATAGCTGTTTAAACCAATCAGGTAGGTGAAAGGTATGCATGGTGCTACAAAGAGTTCCTTATGTATTAAGGCATAAGGTATCAATTTGATTGACAACCTACCTATTATGACGCGATACCTTTCCATCTCTGTCTTTTATACTAAACTAAAAAGGCTGTACAAATGTGACGTTTCTATCCGCTTACGGCGTGTGACGTCAAGAAATGAAACCGAAAGTTAATGCTACGTAGCATAACACTTACTTTTGCGGTTGATGAAAGTTTGGCTTTTTTCTTCCAGAAGTTTGGATATACTGCTCAATTGTCTTAGGTATAGTAGGAGAGCTGGAAATCGAGTTCCATGGATGCCTCGCCAAGTGTAGCATGTTATTCGAAAAAGTTTGTAAGTGTGTGTAGCATTTTATTATAACTTACAATTGCTGACGGCAGCAGCTGCCTTACAATGAATGAATTTAACCACCGGTAAAATTAATTTTGTGGGCGGTGTTATACGTCAGCTGAATAAAAGTGAACGCGTTTACGTCAGAGCAGCTGATCGGACCAATTTCACTAGTTTCTCTTCGTCGTAAGGAGGTTACGGTGTCAGCTCGCCCGGGATTGGGGTCGTGCGGCCGTTCTCTTTTGACGTTTTGGCGCGAAACTTTGGCGGGAAAGTATTGAACTGTCAACGCTGGAACGCCACTTCTTAGTTTTTTTTTCTTTAAGCCATGTGGTTTTTTATTATTAGCACCTGTGTTGTTTTAATTTGTTTAGCTTCGTATAGGTACCTACCTTACATACCGTACATACCTTTTATTTACTAGCGCCCGCCCCGTCTTCGCACGGGTTACACAAAACCTTAACAAAATATACATCTAAACCTTCCTCACGAATCACTATATTGATAGGTGAAAACCGCATGAAAATCCGTTTAGTACTTTTTGAGTTTATCGCGAACATACAGATAAACAGACGCGGTGGGGGACTTAAAAAACGGGACCCTATTACTAAGACTTCGCTGTCCGTCCGTCCGTCCGTCCGTCCGTCCGTCCGTCTGTCACCAGGCTGTATCTCATAAACCGCGATAGCTAGACAGTTGGAATTTTCACAAATGCATGATGTATCTCTGTTGCCGCTATAACAACAAATACTATTAAAAATAAAATAAGTAAAATAAATATTTAAGGGGGGCTCCCATACAACAAACACGATTTTTTGCTCTATTTTTTGTTGATGGTGCGGAACCCTCCGTGCGCGAGTCCGACTCGCACTTGGCCGGTTTTTTTTATTAAACCGCGTCTAGACGGCTGAAACGTGTACTTAATATTACACGACTGACGTGTGGTAATAGGCTACATGACTAATTTTTTTTATGGTATCAATCGTTCGGGTTTGTTTTTAGGATCAAATGTCTATATGGGACCCATTGCATTAAAGTAACACAAAAGTCAGAAATTGTAGTCAAAGTCCGACAGTCGCACTTCACTCGCGAAACGCCCTATACAAAACGGCCAGAGGCCGTGACGTCATCGCCCACGTTGTAGTATGGACAAAACAAGAAAATTGCGTTTTTGTCGGTGAAATATTGCGTTTATGTATATAGTTGCTATACAATATTTTTTTTTGGTGAAATGTAAGGAATCGAATGGTACCCTTACTTTTATCGTTTTTGGAAGTTAAAAAAAAACTTAAATTTTGAAACTTTCAGGTCCTGTATTTTTGTAATTTTTCAATATTTTATTTTAATATCCACATTATTGTGATAAATTGCTCGTTTGCTATCTATTTTACTAGATTTTGTTATAAAATTCAACATGTGTCAACATCCCTATTGGGCATTCCGTGGCAGGACTCCTAGTTCCCGTAACCCCGTTTCGCGCCCCCGATTCAGCCGCGGCGGCCCACTTGCCCGACCCCGTTTGCGCGCTCGCGGCCCGTGACCTTGTCTAGGTCACCCCGATCCGACACCTCTGCGATTTGACCTTGACTGTTTAGGCACATTTTTGGTGTCATCTCATCTCATGTTGAGACGCAGCTGTTTTATTTGGCTCCTTATCTGACCTTGAAATGACACCTGGTATCGCGATCGCGATAGATGAAATTAGGGAATAATTTATGGAATACATTCATATTTGCTATATTAACTTGTACAGCACCATAATTTTCTGATAAATGATTGATCTAAAAAAATCGACATATTGTGTGATGTATTAATCGATGAACCCTTTTATAACCAGGGTTCCATTAGGTCAAGTAAGAGTTAAAGCGCGGATAAACCTTTAAGTAACCCATGATAAATATTGACACTATTATGGTTTTTTTTTCTTCAAATGCCTACGAAACTTTATTTTGATCAATAAATCTGTGCTAAACTCCGGCGCATCTAAATTCTTCAACTCTAGTACTACTATCAACACTATAGGTACAATACTGAGACTAAAGGTGAACCTAGAAACAAAAATTAGTAGTAATGTAATGACAGATAGACTTACATAGTTTACACAATTGTTAAAATTAGAATTAGGTATCTTTCTCCTCTTAAGTTAACTTGCATGACATACAATGTACATCTGGTCTCCCGCGATACAGGCCTAGCCTAGTGCGGGGACTCCTGGAATTTCGGCATGTCAATTTAGTTATGCACAACTCTTACCAGTAACTCGTGTTGTAACCACTGTTGTAATATCCTTTCCGTGCAATAAAATATATTTTTATCTTATCTTATCTTAATACACGCTTCTACACTGATACGGTAGTGAATGACGAATTTGACGTAGGAGCTATACCTACGTCATCAAGTGATAGTGTTCATAGAAATTGAAAGTGCTCTCGCTTTCAAGTACTTTCAATTGCCGAAAAAGTACTACACGTCACATCGTTCACTTTCCCACTTTTAAATGTAGGTTTTTAGAACATGACGCTAACACACTCAGATATTGTGCTGTGTTGTGCTAAAACTCGTGTTTTTTTTACTTTAATTTTTTTTTATGTCACGTGTTGCAAAAGCACAACAATGAAGACATTTGAGACGAGATAATCTAGTACCTAAACCTCATTAAATTTAAGACAACTACCTAATTAGGTCGTATTTGTGCATACAGCTATGAAGGTACATACATCTCTTTTTCTTGCTCTATCCTATATCCGTTTTCTCACGTTTTGGTTTCTTACTGCTCTACATAACTTTCTTTTGATATACGTAGGAGACCGATATTTAGGTAAATTGACAACAATTGATACATATCTGGAATAACACTAGGTATACTTAGAGAATTGCTCGTGACTATGTCACTTTGCGAATTGGGAGGGAAATAAAACCGATGATCTTTCGTAGGCCCAAATTTGAAAACCATTGGACATTCTGTCAACCATAAGTAATGTGCCCTGTAGCCGCCAGGCGAATCTCATTGTCACGCACGCAGCCTACGATAAACTTTATGCACCGCATTCTATGGATGTCGACGATTTTGACGTCAAGCCTAGATATAAATACGTCATAAAGTGAAATGTGCATAGAAATTGAAAGTACTCTCATTTTTAACCGCGGAAACTATCGCTATGTCACTCTGTTCACTTTCTCACTTTTGATAAAGTAAGTTTTAAATTCAAGTATAACTTTAGTATAAAAACAAGAGTTTAAAATAATCCCTAAAACATGCCCAGGCTGGAATTTGAAGTCCTCTAATAATAATACAGGGGGCTTTAGAAGAACCTAAAGGATTTTAACGGGGGTTTTCCTAACAAATTTCAATACTACAATGTATTTCATACGTGGACAATTGCGGATCGTTTTTCGTAGGGGTTTTACGTTGCTGGCAAAGTGTTCGTGTATATTTTTAATCGACTATTACGACAAGGGATACCTTAATAGTATATGTATGTATATGGGTATATTTCTATTAACGAATGAAACCGTAATTGGGTTAACGACTAGTACGACTACCTACAAAATAAGTATGTAATTAGGTACGTTTGATAAACAACGCTCTCAATTTCTTATCTATACTTAATGTAAATAAGGGGAATGAAAATTCACTAAGGAAATTAAATAATAACATTAAAGTAAAACACAAAAGAGGTGCACCAATCTGTTATGGAGTCAATTACGATTATATCCTAAAGATGGCACTTTTTATTTTTTTATACTTTGTTAATCTAATAATAGTTTCCTATTTCTTTCTCTTTAGCCTACCTATTCTTTAACTGCTGGCAAAACGAGTAAAAGCAAACCGCTTTTTGTTTTTAGCCGACTTCATAAAAGAAAGGAGGTTCAATTAAATTCAAATGAGGAATTGAGGGAACTCCTCAATTTTTGATGGATTCAGATTCAGACATTTCAGACCTTGAAACTTGAAACGTCGGGTATTTTTCAAGTTTCAAGGTCTGGATCTGCGCGAAACTTTTTAGTGACATGACCGTTTGGTTAGACAGGAACGAGTGCGTCTGCAGATTGCTGCGTCTTCCATAACAAAAACTTAAATCTATGTAAATACATAATGGAAATATAAAAACTTCAAAAAAAGAAAACCTATTTAGGATAACATAAAATATTTTCCCTTTTGTATGCGCTAGCAGCTGATATATTTGAAGTCAGTGCCAAACCAAATCTTGATGAGACAGGAGGTACCTAACCAAGAGGTTTGACCCCTACTGAGTATCTGACTAAATAAAGCAGCGAGTCGCTCGGATCGACCGGCGTAATGGAACAACTATTTTAAAGATTTTGAGTCGACTTATTGCCTCCCACAGTCTCCAGTTCTCCGCGGCCATTTGCGCTCGCGTCGTATTTCATACGTACCTTTCTTATTTATAGACCAGTTTGTCAACCTATCCTATAACCTTACCTATTCTATCCTATAGGTTCAACTTATTCACTAACTTCAGTTTGAGGAACGTCAGTTTAAAAAAAACGCCATGGACGAACTTGTAATTGAAACTAGAAATGATAACCAAGAAAACGAAAAATTTAAATATAAAGAGGTACATATAGTCACATTTTATTCTAAAAAAACTTGTTGTAGTCTGTACTGAAACTATTTTTAACTATTTAAATGTTATGAGACCCCTGATGTGCAATGTCCATTTCTGTTACATTACATAGTTTATAGTTTGTCGTTGTTGCGGATATCATCATTGCCATCATTGGTATGTTTGGGACGAAGCATGTTGCTGTTTGCATGTGTGACCGCCTGACGAAGCCTGCGTTACGGATATCTTATATATAAACTAGATTATTTTTTTAAGGTTTTGTTTTGGTCAACAATAAACCTGAGGTTAAGTGGGTAAGTAGGTAATTTGTGATACCTATACTGAACTACTTGCTTGAAATCATATTTTTGTTTCATGGTGGCATTTATTATTTTTGATTTCTTGTTCAAACGTCAACAAAATCAAGTAGCGAAAACAATAACATAATACATAGGTACTTTTATGATACTAAGAACCAATCCGGTTCTTATATGCATATTTACATGATGTACGCTGCGTAGTGTGTATATGTATTTTTCCTCATCTCACATCTCTTGGGAGAAACCATCGACCGGTTTGAACGGCAAAGTATAATTCAATTATTTCACGCTGTGCGGAATCGAGATCGTGGTGGAGATCAAAATATAATTTCTTAAAACTGTTTTTAAGACTAAATATTATTAATACTGGGCTCCTTTTTATCTACAGTGATAAAATTATCACCTACTTATATGTATTGTAATATGAATTAATTCATAAGAAAGTCACGAGCCATCACAACATGAGTATTGTCCCAGTGATTATGTATGAAGTGGCCCAGAAAACAAATTGATTGTCTATTCGATATTAATCGATATTAAACTTTCGTGAGACATATTTTAAACTGTTTAGACGATAACGGTTTCACTCACTTGAAATGATTGTCTATTAGGTACTGCACAGACCACAGCCTCTGCAGAAACAGCTATAGTAACTCATAGGCATAATTTGTTGTCTTGTTTCAGCCTATTGTACTTGTACCGATTATCTGTCTATCGTTGTTGCGAGGAATTTCATCCACCGTTGATCGCTCAATACTTTTTACTCGTGTAAAAAGTGACTATTCCTGGAATGCACTCGAATATTATGGTAAGTTTACTTTGTTTACATAGTTCATATAGATGATAAATTAATAATACATAATATACAAAACTACCTACTAACATACTATTTATATTTACTACATATTATTTTTTTAAACTAGGTTCTTAACTTATTATATTCACAAATCTTTGTCGGTTACGTTTGGAGATGCCATTATGCTTTGATCTTAAAATGTTGCCATTACCATTACACGATCACATTGACACTATAATATAAAAAGATACCTATTTTTGTTTCAGGAATATTACATACAATAGGTTTAATACCAGGACTACTCCTAGTACCGTTCATGATAGACGTCCACGGACGCAAACCTGCCTTCGCACTGCTATTTTTTCTCAGCCTACTGTATTTCATTATAAATTACTTTCCATATCAAGTTCCATTGTTTGTAGTAGGCAGTTGTATCGTAGCCATAATTAAAGGAGGAGTAAGGACAATAACTACTTTAGCTATCTGTGAATACTGTGGCCCGAAACACAGGTTCGCTTACCTTGTTGCCGATCAGACTGTAAAAATGTTAAGTGCTAAAGTAATAGATATATTACATACTACAGGAGTTTTGAATGAAGCATTACCATACGTGTCATCGGTTGCAGCTGTGGTAGCAGTGACGTGCATGGTATCGGTGTACTGGTGGCCGGAATCTCCATACTGGTTGGCTAGCCAAGGGCGAGTAGAGGAAAGTAGAGGCTCGCTGCTGTGGCTGCGGGCGGAGAGCGACGCGGCGCGTGCCGAGTTCCAAGCCCTCGGAACCGCGCGCCGCGCAAAACTCTTCCTTCTCGCTCTTTTTGTCGCAGTTCTCTCTTTCACTGTGGCCCAGTGTTCTTCTTCGTCAAAATCAATCTTAATCACTTTAGAATCCGATAATGAAGCTGTAAAACGCCAATCTTCACACAACCAAGCACAATTATGTGGTAACATAGCTATTTCGCTTCTATTAGTTCTTATTTCGTATAAAATAAAACGTAAGGTCGTTTATTTTTTCGCTTCAGTTATACCTTTGGTTCTGGTTTTAATTTTAACTATTTGGGCTCATATAGCAAAGTTGAATAATAACACCGTTGCATTTTATGTGACAGTCTTGATCTGTAACTGCTTTATTGATTGCGGTCCATTTGGTCTCAGTCTCGCATTATCTATTGAGGTCATACCTCAAAAATACTACACGTACATTTCTTGTATTTGTTCCCTCTGTTTTTACCTGTCCGCCCTTTATTTCCCTTTACTATCTTTACAGTATCGTTATAGTTTTCCTCTATATATTTCATTGTACTTATTTACCGGTATGGCGCTACTGGCGATGATGTTAATACACCGGTTGTCACCAGAAACTCGAGGCAAGCACTTATTAGAAATAGAAAATCAATATTTAGATCGACATATTTCGAGATTATAATTTAAATACTGTATAGTTAAGGTTCAATACTGTAATCTGTTAGAGCGAGGTGTCCTGACACAATACACAATACCTACTTACTAGGCGGCTCGACCACTAACTATGTAGGTACTTACCATCTAAGGTTGAAATGGAATTATAAAATTATTAAAACAGAAAATAAGCAACAAATCATATGGGATATTTTATTTCTAAACCCTTTCTGACCCCAAAGTAAAGCCATGAAGATACACCTGCCTCACATATAGGTTAAAACCAATAACAGCCACTGCAAAACCAGTGTGAATTTTTTGAGTTCGGAATTGATTGGTAAACAATTGAATGAGTCTCCCACTTCATACGATTTATATTCAAATCTAGATCGAACTTTTAAAGTTTGTACGCCACTCTTATGCTTTGTCTATACGAATCTGCCCTCGAAATACTGCCTGCCTCAAATTTAACTTGGAAGATTTATTAGTGATTACATTTTGACATCCGTGTGACATCTCTGACTGCCACTGCTATGCTCCGACTGTCATAATCATAAACTTGGGCCCTGGCAAGGCAAGTGCGTGAGTTTGTTCGTTATTTTCTCTAAAAAACAACCCCAGTAGTTAGTTTGAATTGGGAGTATTTTGCGAACAGGCCACTTTATACCAGAGACTTTTTGCGATTGATTAAATATGCGCTAACCTGTTTATTGAAACTTAGGTACAGGCAGGGCCCCCGGTAAATAATGGACAAGCTTCTTTACCACCGACAGGCTGGTTCTGAAAATCGGTTAATAGGTTTAGTAAAAGTTCCGTGGTAGGTATAACATCCTACCTACCTATGCATATGTTTTATTGCTTCAATAGCAACTTGAAAGTCACTGATAGCGCTTGGTTCTGAATTCTCGTAATAGGTACCTACTTTTCATCTTTACAGCGATGAAATAACTTCAGCGATTTCCCAATCCCGAGTTGTGGTGATCGTTGGGGCCGCGGGATGCGGCAAGTCGACTCGGGCACCTCTCGCCGTGTTGCGGAGTAGGCCCGACGCGACGGTGATAGTGTCGGGCCCGCGACGGGTCGCCGCGGTTGGACTCGCGAGGCGGGTTGCCGGCGAGCTGGGAGAGAAGGTTTGTTGGCATACCGTTTAGCCATACCCCGAAGCTTCTAGATATTATAATGGGACAAGTAACTCAGAATCCTTCCGCGTTGTTACGTAATAGTCTCTTCGCAACATTGCCGCTTTCGCCGGGGAACTGATGGAGGTTTGTCGTCATACCATTTAGACACAACCTGAAGTATTTAGATATTATAATGGGATAAGTGACACGGCATATTTCGCCTTGTTTTATAGTAGTAGTAGTAGTAGTAGTAGTAATCACTTTATTGTACACAACACAGGTTTACATAATGTTTACAGAAATAAAGGTACAAAGGCGAACTTATCCCTGTAAGGGATCTCTTCTAGTAACCTCTACACATGGAGTTTGGCCTATCGGGATTTCGCTTTTACATCCTCCTCCTTCTTTTATTCTATGAAAATTGTCACAATATCCTTCACCCCCTAGACATACTACAAAGAAATGGCATAAGTATTATTTTTATGAATATTTTAGGTGGGCGATACAGTAGGCTACCAAGTGCGCCTGGACTCGAAGCCACCCCGACCTCCTGCGGGCTCTATACTCTACTGCACGTCCGGAGTTTTGCTTCGCAGGCTGCATGCTAATCCTGGTAAGTTCAATGCCTACGTTCATTGCGTCAGTTTGTTGATAATACTATAAGTATTATTTTCTTGTCATTAGAGCCTCTTTTTTGACTGAGTGGGAATGCGTTTATGCACGGTGTGCGGGACTCGCCGATCCTTTCCCGTCTCCTGGCGAGAGAGGGGGAGAATTTGGCCCTACCCACTAAACCCGCTCCGGCGTTTCACCCTCTCTGGCGTTCATGAGGGCGCACTGGGATCGATGACATTCCACCACGGCGCCCTCCGTTAGAGCTGGCCTGCCAAAGCCGACAGAGCACAAGATTTTTTATTAACCATTAAGCTTTGGTTTCCTCCGATAGCGGTGCCGTCATATAGCGGCCGTCTCCATACAAATACTACGACATCCATATTTAGCCGTATTATTTAGTATGGAGACGGCCGCTATATGACGGCATCGCTATCCTAGGAAAACCGATCTTTACACTACGGGTACGTTTGTACAATGTAGAATGTTGCTATAAATATAAAAGTTATTGTAAAGTAGCCTTAAATATAGTCATGATCCTGTGGGCCTAGCCAAGATGACAGTCGTTGATATGAAACGCCAATAGAATCTTAAATAATGTATGGAAATAGTCACGTGACTTTTCTATACATTTGTCATTCCGGTACATTTTTTCTATTCGTCTGGCGTTTGTCTTTGTACGATTGTTATGTTGGCTAGGCCCTCTGGTATTATAAACGAAATTGACAGGTCTTCACGGATGCAGCCATGTGTTTATCGACGAGGCTCACGAACGCGACGTGAACACCGACATAACACTGCTTCTGCTGAAGCGAGCGGTGACCCTCAACCCAGACCTACGCGTGGTCGTCATGAGCGCCACGCTCGACGCAGACGCATTTACGAGGTAAGCTGAAATTAATAATACTGATACGATGTTGCTTGTGCAAGAAGCAAGCGGTGATCTTCAATGCAGATCTATCGTGATCGTCATGACTCATGAGCGTCACGCTCGACGCAGTCGTATTCACGATGCAAGGCGACGTGAACACCAACAACGCTGCTTTTTCTGAAACGGGCGGTGGATCTGGAATGAAATAAAATGAAATGAATGAAATGAAAATATGTTACATATAGATTCAGCTTCATCTCACTTTTTTTTAAAGAGCAAGTTCAATTTGTAATACACATGCCTCTCCGGCTGCTCTCCTCTAACTTGCAATAATCAATCATCAAAATTGTAACAACTCGCATTCTCAACCAATTTTCGTAATTTTTTGGTTTTTGTTTCTCGTGATTTACTTGTAATAATTGTACGTACAGGAAAAATATAATATCTGACCAATGTATTCCTATTCCGCGTCGATTAATAAAGGGGTGAGACCTTTTCTCTACATAGCTTCTGTCTCATTTTGACGAGGTTTGGTGTTCCAAACATATGTAATGTAACTCCAACGTGTAACTCCTAATGTATACATTTGCAGATATTTCGATTCGTGTCCAGTCGTTGAGGTGCCTGGGCGAACATTTCCTGTGGAGACCTTATATCTGGAGGACATCAAACAGAAATACAATTTGGAACTTTGCAGCACATTCAAAAACTGCAAAAAAGAAGACGGGAAGCCACATGTTAACTGTCAAGAGGTTTGTTTATATAATACATCCTTGTACAGCTGGTCGCTAGCATCACTAGAGACGGTGTTTATATGTGGTGATATGTTTATCTAGATCAGGGATGTCGCGAATATCCGCATCCGCAACCGCGGAACTTCCGTATTATTTTCAACATCCGCATCCACATAAAATCGATGCGGAGTTTAATGCGGATGCGGATGTGGAACAGGTCGGTACAGGAACGTCTTAGCATCGGCGTAAGTGCTAGACTACTAGGTAAGTAATTTAGTCATTAGCCAAAAAAACCTATTAGAAATGAGCAGTCAAGCGTGAGTGGGACTTAAGGTACGGAACCCTTGGACCGCGAGACTGACTCGCACTCTCGAAATAAAAATGACTAAAATGTAATATTTGACGTTTTTTATGTACCTATCTTGACATCCGCATCCGCGGATGTGAGCCTTTAAATATCCGCATCCGCGGATGTCAAAAAATCGTCATCCGCAACATCCCTGATCTAGATCAATGTGACTAAATAAGATCTCTATTATAAGAGCATATTTGAAATAGTAAAACAGGCATATTTGTGTTACTATTGATGATAGCCCTGATGATGATGCCAGATGAATAAAATTCTCTTGCCGGTTCTTATGAATTCTCCCACCTATTAATTTTCACTTAGACATTTTTATCACCCAGGTTGTGGATGTCGTAAAAGCTGTGGACCGAACGGAACTGGAAGGCGCCATTTTAGTTTTCCTGCCCGGTTGGGCCGAGATCAAACAGGCGAAACTTTTGCTCGACCGGTGCTGCGGTGATAGCACGCATCTAGTATTGCCGGTTCATTCTAGGTTGGTGCACAATCAGTTTTCTGGCATTAAGTGACTACATTTTACAATTTTAGTTTATGATTTCATTGCGTATACATAAATATTATGTGCAAGTTATTAACTTCATGGAAGAGGAATCGCAAAACGTAAGCCGCATGGCTCTTTTAAAATTACTGTTACCTAGGAATTGATATTTAGACATATGTAAACAATATTCGACGTTCTTTTCCGTAATGGAATATGTGTACCTAAGTATTCTAATTATTAGGTGTTCAAAAAAGTATGAATCTAAATAAGTAGCTGGCTCTAGATATTTTTGCCGTAGATTTAATTTTGGATATTATGTCGTTTCGAAATATTATGTGCCCTTAAGTCCATATTAACTAACATATCACATGCAGCTAAAGTATATCAATTAAATTAACGGCTCATCATAAAATGTTTCCTTTTCATAAACTAATAAAGTTTTACATAAAATATTTTGTTTTGTTTCCAGGTTGTCTACAACGGACCAAGCCCGCATGTTCTCCAAACCCCTGCCAGGCGTCCGCAAGATAGTGCTGGCTACTAATATCGCAGAAACCTCCATCACCATACCCGACGTCGTGTACGTGGTCGACTCGGGCGCACACAAGGAGAACACACTCAAACAGGGCACCGGTAGGCATTTGTTTATGGACATTTGTACTTACCAAGATAGTGCTAGTTAACATCGGTGAGACCTCCATCACCGTCCCCGACGTCGTGTACGTGGTCGACTCGGGCGCACACAAGGAGAACACACTCAAACAGGGCACCGGTAGGCAGTTGTTTATGGACATTTGTACTTACCAAGATAGTGCTAGTTAACATCGGTGAGACCTCCATCACCGTCCCCGACGTCGTGTACGTGGTCGACTCGGGCGCACACAAGGAAAACACACTCAAACAGGGCACCGGTAGGCATTTGTTTATAGACATTTATACTTAGGCCAACTTGCACCATTCCACTACGGGGTTAACCGGTTAAACCTGGAGTTACCATGGTTACCAGTACAATTTGACACTAGGTTAACGGTTTAAACGTTTAAACCCGGGTTAGTGGGATGGTGCAAGTGGGCCTTAGCAAGATAGTACTAGTTAACATTGGTAAGACCTCCATCACCATCGCCGACGTCGTGTCTAGTAGACTTCTACTGCTTAAGGGCATTTTTATTTAATTAATAACCTATTTACCACTTTACCTATGACTATGGAGTGAAGTTAGCGCTATGCGGTCTTATTGTCGTACATTCTGCAGTTTGTCAACCTAGGTAAGGTTGTCAAACTTACTAACGATTGATAATGCAAATATCTTACAAAATGTAAACCGCCGTACATTGTCAATCTGCAGTATACACCGTGTTTTTTTTTATTTCCGTTAATTTCAAGGGTGCATTCCTGCTTAAATCAAGTAACTTTCTCAAAGACACCGATATTCTAATTAATAATTTCGGAGATAATCAATAATTTATTTTTTTGCTATAAGGCCTCTACAAGCGTGTACACTTGCCTTAGGGCCGGTTTACATATTGATTAGTGTTTAGAATGAGTTCATACATTTGCTACTAAACTTAAGTACAATCTCGGTCGATCGATATTCGAAATGACATTGATATGTCACAGATTTCAATTGTTTGGTTGAGTTAAATGTAATGCCCGTGTTACAACAACGCTATATGCTACATTTAATTAGTTTTTAAACATATTTTTTTTTTGTAAAAAAAGCAAAAAAAAATTTTTTTTTTTAAATTAACTGTGCCATTTAGTTCTCTTAAACGTACTTAACCATACCCCGAAGTTAACGGAATTCAATAAAAACACGGTGTATAACGTTGTACGGTGCTCTGAGTTCTAACTCGGCTGTCGTTAATGAATGAATGAATGAATGAAATCGTTTATTTCAGGCAACTAGTGGCCCATACATAAATACCTTAAAACTAGCATACATATTATAAAAATATAACTAAACACTAAAAAACACATTATGATTGCGATGATTACGCAACCCCGCAGTGTCAGGGAACCGGCCGCGGAACCGCCGAAACTTGACACCCTTCGGCCAAAACTCCTCCTTGGTGAAGGTCGCTAGATGTTCAGTCGGAACGGTCACCACAAACGAATTAAAATTCGCATTGTGTCGAGATTCCAACTTCGCGACCCTCAGGATGAATCCGGTTTTTACTTTCACATACTTTACGATATCATCGACCTTCGTAAGGTAGTGTAGACGGGACACATACAGCAGCGTCGACGGTGTTGCAGGACGCAGCAAATGATTGGGTCCGGTCGGTGCGGTACCGCACTGGTTCTGACGAGCTGGTTTCCTTCTCTTCTCCACCTTTTTAAAACCATCTTCGTCGTTAATGTGGCTAGGGCTACAATGTTTTGTCTACACGGTACTCGCGGCTTAGTATTTCCTTGTGTAGGGTGTTGAGTGTGAGTAAGGTTGTATGTGTTGTGTGTTCGCAGGCACGGCGAGCCTGGACACGGTGTGGGTGTCGGGCGCGGGCGCGAGGCAGCGCGCAGGCCGCGCGGGCCGCGTGCAACCCGGTCAGTACAGTACCCAACCAACCCTGCTTATACGCTACGCTACCCACTATCCTCAGGGGTCGGAAAACTCGAATAAAAACCGGCCAAGTGCGAGTCGGACTCGCGCACGGAGGGTTCCGCACCATCAACAAAAAATAGAGCAAAACAAGCAAAAAAACGGTCACCCATCCAAGTACTGACCCCGCCCGACGTTGCTTAACTTCGGTCAAAAATCACGTTTGTTGTATGGGAGCCCCACTTAAATCTTTATTTTATTCTGTTTTTAGTATTTGTTGTTATAGCGGCAACAGAAATACATCATCTGTGAAAATTTCAACTGTCTAGCTATCACGGTTCGTGAGATACAGCCTGGTGACAGACGGACGGACGGACGAACGGACGGACAGCGGAGTCTTAGTAATAGGGTCCCGTTTTTACCCTTTGGGTACGGAACCCTAAAAAAATAAACAACGGGTTGCACTCAGGGAGTGCCGGCAGAAGTGAAAACTCAATCACTATTGCAAAATGTCTGCAGCACTATGTATAATTGAGGTTAACGCCATCTAGCGTTATTTAGTCGCATTACTTGAAACCCCTAAGCACATCACTGTTAGTACTCGAGTTATATTAATACCAGTTGTGTCCGTCTTACGTCTTACGGTCACGTGACACCTCTCGCGAGTTTAACATTTTTTCCCCATCACAAAAAGTGCACAGCGCCGCTAAAGAAGTTTTCACTTCAAAAATTGGTGACCCAGCGAGTACAGCTATTCTTAATGAAACGTCAGTATAGTTATCGGCAGGAGAGTTGAGGTGAATGATTACACCCCACCTACACTCCTACAGCTTCATAGAGACCTAATGCAAAAACGGAAGTGTTTGAATTAATGAGTGAATAAGACTGGAGTACAAGATATTTACCCCTAGAGTCACACGGACGCGCTATCGCGTCGGAGGAAAACAATGCAAAAGTCTGGTATTTTTGGCTACATATTTTAATCTACCTACTTACTGTACTATATTTCTGAATCAATGTTATTTTTTAGGGTATTGTTACAAACTCTACACGAAAGAAAAGGAAAATGATTTTACGCCGTTTTCTACTCCCGAAATACTAAGGTAAGCCAACTTTCATCCTATAGTAAATCATGAATTTGTACGGAATCTCATTTGATATTCACCCATCTCTTCTCGATGAAGGAAAAATCGTGTAGAAACCGAGCTATTCCCGATAAGGCCTAGTTGCTCTCTGGGTAAGAAGATTAAATGGCAGTTGCTTTCGTAAAAACTAGAGCCTGTGACAATTGGGATTAGGTTAATGAGTGAACCCCAGGTTCTCCAAGTAAGCGTGGCAAATTTCCGGGACAAGGGCATCGCAGTTGATTTATACCATACAATAAATAGGTATTAATCTCTGCTGGCCAAATGGATATAATTTTCTACTTCAAGCAACGAAAATCGAACTGTTTACAAAAAATAGTGTGTAACTAGTGGCGATAAATTAAAACAGGACCGAAGGGAGTGTTTTAAATCGACACGAGTTGCGAATTACCTTTTCGCACGTGTGTCGTACAACGTTTTACAGTACATATGGCCCTTTAAACTTTTGACATCGCACGAAAAGTGCTATTTTACGCACTAGTGCGGGAAAATAGGACCATATGTACTGTAAAATATATTTTACATTTACCAAATTAAAAACGGAACATAACTATGACGCTGATATTTATTCCCATTACAGGGTACCTTTAGAGCAAACGGTGTTGGATTGCAAGTCGTATGCTCCAGACGATAAGGTAGAAGATTTCTTGTCGCAGCTGCCCGAGCCGCCCTCATCTAAAGCTATACAGTTTGCAGTAAATGACCTTATTGATTTAGGTAAACCATTCTGATTATATTTAATAATTCATTTAATACTCGTAATTGCATAGGTAATTCGTGAACAACAACAGTAACAGTAGTTTGTCACTATATGTAGTTATCCATACTAATATTATAAATGCGAAAGTGTGTCTGTCTGTCTGTTACCTCTTCACGCTTAAACCGCTGAACCGATTTAGTTGTAATTTGGTATGGAGATAGAGTCCCGGGGAAGGACATACGGTAGTTTTTATCCCAGAAATCACCCTTTAAGGGGGTGAGAAGGGGGGTGGAAATTTGTATGGGAAATCGATAAAAAGCAGATTGGGTAAAAATAAGCTATCCCAATTACTAACTCCACGCAGACGAAATCGCGGGCAAAAGCTAGTAGACTGAAGTTAAAGTAAACGCAAATGACACTCGTTCTTTAGTAGACCAGCTGGTAGAAGCTAATTTTTTTTTTTTTTTTTTTTTTTTTTTTTTTTTTTATTTACATGGAGAACCAACAGCTATAACTATGCTAATAACAACATCAATAGTGACACAGAGCCAATTGTAGGATCTCACATATAGCAACATGTTAACATTTAACATTAAGTTAAATAGCACGCACAATGTTACATGGGCACATGCAATAATATGTTGGCAACATTATGTATTAAATACTAAAACTAATTACTTAAGTTGGATCAAGTTTTACAATCAATAATTCAATTACTACCTAACAATTTATACTTATACATACGAGTAGCAAACAGCAACTGCAGTTACTATGACCAATTAAACAACTTATAGTGAGTATGTTGGACTTAAAAACTAGCACTTGGAATATAATATCAATATAAACTACATCTACTTCGGGCTCGGGCATACGTACCTACCACCTGTCAGTCATTTCACTTAAAGCAACTTGTCATCAATTTACGCCTCACAGAAGGAATGGAACAGTTGAATATGTCAATATCTAGCTCTCTTGTCACATTATTTAAGCAACGACTGGCTCGAATCAGAAAACTATTTTGCCTATATTTGGATGAAACACATTTAACTGAAAGAGGGGGGAAATGACGTTTAGTCCGAGTAGGCGTATTAAATGAAAGCTTGTGAAGCAGTTCGGGGCAATCCAGATTACCACTCGTGATATTGAGAATGAAGGTGATGTCAGCTATCTCACGACGCTTATGTAACGGTATTAAATGATGTTTTTTACAGATATTATAGTAGTAAGTCGAGTTATAGGGGCATTTAAGTTTAAAGCTAAGAAATTTTAGAAACTTTTTTTGAACGCGTTCAATTCTATCAATGTAAGTTCTATAGCAGGGATTCCAAATTTGAGAAGCGTATTCCAGTTTACTTCTGACTAGGGAGCAATAGAGAACTTTCAGCGTCTTAGCTTGAGTAAAATGGGCAGAGTTGCGCATTAGGAACCCCAATGATTTTAGGGCACTACTTACAATGTTCTCAATATGGATATCGAAAAGAAGTTTTGAGTCATGTATTACACCTAAGTCTCTCATGAAGCTAACCTTATTTAATACTTGGTCTCTGAGCGTATAAGTAGTAGGGATCTGGTTACGCTGACGTGTGAAAGTTAATGAGAAGCATTTAGATGGATTTAAGTCAAGCTTATTAGCTTTACAATAATCATCAAGCCGCACCAGATCTGCCTGAATAAGTAAAGAATCATTATTTGATTTTATTTTGCTGAAAATTTTCATGTCATCTGCGAAGCATAGGACTTTGGAGTGCATAAAGCAATCGCTGATGTCGTTAACAAATATATTGAACAACAACGGTCCGAGCAGCGACCCCTGAGGGACTCCGCTCGGTACCGTTACCCATCCAGACATATAATTGTTAACGACAACAGCCTGTGATCTGTTATCTATATAAGATGAGAACCATCTTAGTAAGTCACCATGAATCCCTATGTCGCACAGCTTTGATAATAATATGGAATGATCAATTCTGTCAAAACACTTACTGTAATCGGTATAAATTACATCTACTTGAAAGCCACTATCCATTGCTTCAGTGACATAATCATTTAGAATAATTAGATTGGATACAGTGGATCTACGCTGAAGGAACCCATGTTGGTTAAGGTTAAAAGAGTTCTTTAGTGTTTCATATACCTGATTATAAACAACTTTTTCCAATACCTTAGATAATATGCATAGTTTAGAAATAGGCCTGTAGTTTACTATGTCCGTTTTAGCCCCCTTTTTATGGACTGGGGTAATGTAAGCCGACTTCCATAATGAAGGAACAGTGCATTCTGAAAAAGAACGTTTAAAAAGTAACACAATGGGTACAACAACAGTTTTAGCACAATTGATTAAAAACTGCGCTGGTAGGTCGTCTGGACCAGCTGACTTGGAAGGGTCTAATTTTAATAAAATATTACTAAGTACCTCTGGGTTAACTTCAAGGTGAGACAAGGTAGCTGTGGAGTTGACTCTAGGGTTACTAGTCTTTGGAATTAGGTTACTAACATTTGTATCACTTGCTGACGAAAACGTGGTTAGAAAATAGTCAGAAAATGCAGTGCATATCTCGGCACCAGTGTTAACAACTTTATTATCATATTTTAAGCTATTAGGGATACCATGGGAACCAGAGCGCGATCTAATAAATGACCAAAACTGCTTTGGGTTTTTTACAATGTTTTCCTCCACCCGACTTATATACGCATCAAAACACTCCTTTTCAAGTTTACGAACTCTGTCTCTTAAAACGTTGTAGGAAAGTAGGTCTGATTTGTTTTTATATATCTTGTATTTTTTTGAATATTTATACTTTTCTTTTATAGCCTTTTTAAGTGGAAATGAAAACCAGTCAGGGTATGAGTCTGAATGTATTTTTTTACTAGGAATGAACTTACTTCTTAGCCGTTTATAGGTTTCATAAAAGAAATCTATGCATTCAACAAAATCGCGTTTGGAAAACTCACACTCCCAATTAATGGATGCCAATTCATTATTTATAGAACAGTAATCGCCCTTATTATAATAATATTTTTTACGCGGAGCAGGCGGCAAGGTGTCAATAACTACGTATTTAATACATATAACTAAAGCTTTATGATATGGGTCAATAGGTACCAGGGGTTCGGAACATTCACATACGCTAACAATGTCATTAGATAACACCAGGTCCAACAACTTACCATGTTGATTTAAAATCCCATTATATTGACATAAATTATGCATATTAATGTCGTCTATGAAAGTACACTCATCACCACTTGCGTAACTAGATGGAACCATTAAAGTACCGCTCGCCCTCCATAATATACTACTCATATTAAAATCACCAATTAATAAAAATTTATCGTTAAGATTATTTATAACGGCATAATTTAACTTATCTAAATAATACGTTAGTTGTTGCGAGAATGTGTTACCCTGGTTTTGTTTGCATAGATATAAAACACATAAGTGAACTGTGACCGACCTTTTATTGATATCCTTAAGTGACAATGTAACCCACAGGTCCTCAGCTGAAGAGTTATAAGCTGGTTGGGGGATTACCGCCAACTCCTTGCGAGTGGCGATAATCACACCGCCACCCCGGGTTTGTCCCGTCAAGGATAGATCCCGGTCCCGGCGCCAGACCACATAGCGATCGTCGAATAGTTCCGCGTCCCGTATCCCGTCCACAAGCCATGTTTCGGTCAATACCACTATATCATAAGCAGCTAAACTTAAATTGCGATAGAATGTTAACGTTTTAGATCGAAGTCCCCGCACATTCTGATAGTAAATTGTAGGAAAATTATTTATATTAGTATGATTCACCGTCGAAAATATTATTGTTGTAAACAGAATAGTTGAATGATAAGTTAAATGTGACATTATCCAATAAATATGACAATGCAGTTAGGCAAATAATAAACAATATCTCAATATCGCATAACAGCCAGTTCCGTAAAAATAATTTACAAGGAGCCATAAAATCTGCATTCCGAGTGCGAATGAATAACAAGTTAAGCATATGAACCTGCAAAGGCGAAGAAAAGAGACAAGCGTACGTTACTAAGTACTCATCGAGCGCATAGTGACTGCAGGTAGCGACAGTAGCGATAAGCCCGAGCGCTAAACAAAAGCGGTGAACTGACCAGGTGAACCGGTCAGCGGCGTTCAAACTTTTGTGTTCCCGCTTAATGTGAATATTAATGAATATTGACACAAGCGCGAACACAATATACACACCAAATATAGACATAAATTTCACTATATAGTTACAATTTATACTAATTTGTTTAAATCACGCTCACATTGAATAATATAAACGTTTGATGAGTCGTCTTTGCGAGCGTGTATTTTGCAGTATTTCACCCATACATACTGGTAACCTTTTTGTTTTAAAGTAGTTTTAGTGATTGTCAAAAGTTTCTTATTTTCGGGAGTTAAGTGGTCATTTATAAATACACTTTGTGTACGGGTTGCTTCTCGTACAGTCTTGAGATGATAGTTGATAATGATAATACTGCAGTTTCCACCGAAATAACGATTTATTGATAATATGATAAAATGATACAATTAGCGGCTTAATGAATACACTCCGCGGCGGTCGGGCATGTACTGTCTTAAAATAGGTAATAAGTATATGCTATGTGACGGAAAGTGCTGACGGGCGAAATGTTATCCTTTGTACGGACCGTACATGCTCCCGGGCGCGAGATGAAAAAAGATAAAAAATTACAAAAAAGATAAGACTTATAAAATTATGCAATAAGATGATAAAACTTATAAAATAAACACAATATTAAATCATTCACTCGCTGCGAAGCGTCCTCCAACGATGGGTGACGTGGCCTTGTCGAGTCCCCGTGCTCTTGAAAGGTGAGTCCTCGAGTTGGTTTTGGGTTGAACATTGATCTTAGGCGTGAGTTGCGGGTTGGCTTCCTCTCGGTTGTCATCTCTGGCAACGTACTGAATTCTGATATTCGCAGATGCGTCGCTGGGGGGCACAGGAGGTATCCGCGCCGAACAGCGAAGACGCAAGCGTTTCCATAGATACACGCTGAGTACTACTATGGCGGCGCCTAGTAGTAAGTATACAAGGACGTACTGGTGGACGTCATGGGTTGATAATCGGGTGGCTAAGATACTAGCTTCACTAGCCTTCATTTGTTCGACTTGTCGATCGATATCCAAAAACTGCTTCTTGAAATCCATGCTAATAGACGTAGAAACGTTGTCTTCATGTATAGGTATTGATAAGTTTATGATATTATTAATAGGAGGCATAACTATCTTCACTAAATCTGGCTGGATGTTAAGGTTGTTCATGTGATATTTATGGGCGAATATTGTGAGAGATTCGCTTTTAATGACACAGCCATCTCCTAGAGAAATAATGCCTGCTCCGCTTATTTGCTCGGCGGTAACTTGAGATTCACATATGATTCTTATGGTTCGATGACCGCAGGTAAAGAATAGATAATTGTTTTGTTTATTCAACCTTTCCCATTTGTCTATGCAAGGTTGCTTGATACTCCTGCATTTTGCCTCATTTTTATCCTTGATACATAAGTTGTCGTCTTCGTTCATGTGATATATTGGCCTTTGTAAAGGGCATATGTGATTTGATATATCATATTGTATACATTCATCGGCTTCTTTTTCTGAGAGTGGTATGAAAGAGTCCTTTTGTATGTTCATGGCAACATACTCGGAAATAGGTATAATACTGATCATTGCTTGACTTTGCTGTTGAGGTACAGGTATCAGGTGGTAGATTTCGTAGTCGTCCCGGCTGGCTAACGGAATCCTGATTTCAAATATGAGGTACTTGGTCGTCATCCTTGTCTTGACCTTGAGCAATTGATAGATGTCTTGTAGATCTGTTTGTATATTTTCAATTGGAATAGTTAAGTCCTTTGATAACTGGCCGGAAATTATGCTTAACTCTTTCCTTAGCTGAGCTGGAGTCAGTAAGTGAAAATTAAACTGCCCATGGTGAACGTCGGTGATAGTATCTAATAATGTTTCTTGAATGCCTTTTAGATTCACCAATATTGAGTTAGTGATAATCGATGATAACATAAATTCACTTGTGTTTTCGACAGCGACAACTTCCTTTGCCAAAACATTGGTCGCCTTTTCAAGATTGATAAAGTTGCGGTTGAGGATTTTATGTTGCTTGTCCATGGCCTCTTCCACTCTTTTTAGTAAATTATATTCAGCCTCAACCACTGAAGTCTGATTTTTCCACAGCAACGCTAGGTGTTTCTCATTATCTCTGATAAGATTGATATCCTTCTCGTATTGTTGAGCGAAACGTTCGTCCAGTATTCCAAACAAACTGTTCGCGACATATCCGACTCCGTTGGCAAGGCCGCGCCGGCGGCGAGCCGGGCGCGTGAGCTGCTGAGCTTGCATTATACTGTTGTAATACTCTAATTCTGCGAATCCGTGCCTTAGTTGTATGAGAATAACGTCGCATTTTGATTGCTTGTCTGCCTTGATACACATGTTTTCTAATGAGTGCAGATATTCTTTCAATAATTTTTGTCCTTGCCAATAAGGTCCCATGTTGTAATAAGCAATAAGCTTCCATTCGTCGCGAATAAGATGCATATTTGATATCTTGTCGAAATAAATTCCTTGATGTTTATTTATGTTCGTAAGGCTGTGCTCACACTGGACGGGTGATATGATTGCGAATAATAGCATGAGCGCAAGTGTCAGTAAATTTCCCGTTCTCTTAGGACGTCGTTTTTTAACGTCGGGCTCTGCTTTTTTCGGTTCGGGGTCGGATTTCAAATCTTCTTTCGTTTCTTGATTAACAGGCAGTTTTGATAATTTGGTAATGGGTCTCTTGAGCAATCCGTTCCTTGTTTTGATTGACACTACACGTACATATCCGTCGTGACCTTGATGAACGGTCACAACCTTGCCGAGTGCCCACTTAGAAGGTCGTCCATGTAAAAATCTTGATCCAATATTTTTGCTGCTTCAGGATATTGATGACCTTCGTCGAGAGCCAGCTGTTTTAAAGTCATCATTGCTAAAAATGGTGCGGCCTTTGTGCCATAAGTCACCGTCGTTAAGGCATATTCTCGTAGTGCTTGTTTTGGATGATCTCTCCAAATAATTTTCTGATAAAGTTGATCTTTTTCGTGACACAATATCTGGCGAAACATTTTTTCTATGTCCGCGAGAAAGACAATTTTATATTGCCTCCATCTTAAAATCAATTTAAATAAATCTGATTGTAAATTGGGCCCACTGTACATTTCATCATTCAAGCTGTAACCCGACGATGTAGGTGCTGACGCGTTATAAACAACTCGAAGAGCTGTAGTTGATGATTCAGCGCGTTGCACACAGTGATGTGGTAAGTAGTTGCTAGGTTTTGTGTCTCTTTCGCACTCGCGCATATGTCCCAGGTCGTAGTATTCGTTGATAAATGATTTGTAACCTTCCGATATTTTTTCATTTTTCATAAGTTTTCTCTCAAGTTGATAAAATTGTGCCACAGCCTTGTTTCTTGACTCCCCCAATTTTTCTTCAATGTCAGGTTTTAGGGGTAATCGTACCACATAGCGTCCGTCGCCTCGGCGCGTGGTTTCTGATTTGTATTGATTGATACAATATTGATCTTCTGTTGATAAGTTGTCCGAATTTTCGGCAATGTCTTCTATTGCCCAAAATCTGCTGATATCTTCAATGTTGTTTAGAACCATATTGCAATGATAAGACTTCATGTCACCGCAGAGAAGCCACCCAAGATGAGAGTCCAGGGCTATGGGGGTTACGTCATCTACCCTGAGGATAGAGCCCAAAATGAGTCTTGCGTAAACACCTGCGCCCAATAAAATGTCAATGGGGTTGCTGACATTGAATTCGGGGTCTGCCAGCTTTAAGCCTTCAAGATGCGGCCATAAAGGCTTGATAAATGATTCATTTGGTAAATCTATGGTAAGACGGTTCATTATGTAAACTTTTGTGATAAATGTGTAATCCGTATGCATAGATTCGGCCTTGATAATAGTATATCCTTTGCAGCTACTCTCCTTTTTTCCGATTCCAAAGACCGTACCACTGTAATTTTGGCGTGGTAGGCCTAGTAATTGGGCAGCATTTTCTGATATGAGGTTTAGCTGGCTTCCTGGGTCGATTAAGGCTCTAAACTTGATATAAGATCCATCTTTTGTCTGCACCTTAATTTGGGCAGTCGATAATAGAGTGTCCAAATCTTCATCTTGAAACACGTGTACCACGTTTTTTGATGTACTTTGTTCATTTGTGGCCCCCTTTTTCTTGCTGACAAAGGCCTCGTGGAGTATCGTATTATGTTCGCCACTGCATTGCTTGCAACGTTTTTCCGACAAACATGGATTGCCGTAATGTTTGTATAAGCAGTTCGGACATATTTCCTTTGTTGTTATTGTAGCAAGTTTCGTCTCGGGTGTCATGCCTAGAAACTTCGAGCATCGAAATAGATCATGATTATAAGTGCAACAAGGACACTTGAAATTGTTGCTTGAAAATGATTGATGATTTTTTGCTTGATTTTCTTGATAATTCTTGTTTGGCGAATAATGATAATTGCGGTTTTCTTTGATATAACCTTCGGAGCGGGGGCTTTGATATGACGAAGGCTTGCCGCCAAACCTTTTTTCATAGTTGGTATGTTGAACAGGTTTCGTTTGCTCTTGTTTTCGCCGAGATGATTCTAGCGCAGTAAATTTTGCTTCTAAGAATGATAAAAATTCAGCCAGTGTAGGTAGCTCCCTCGGGTCCGCTACATGCTCGACGTAGTCGTGATGAGAGTCGGCATCTAATTTTTGTGCTAGTAGATGTACAATTAACGGGTCCCACGTAGATGTGTCAACGCCCAAATTCTGTATGGCGTGAAGGCATTCTTTAGTATTGTCGTGTAGCCTTTTTATTGCTACGGCAGTCTGCTGTTGCATAGTGGGTAGTCCAAGAAGGATGTTGACGTGGGAACTGAATATTAATTTGGTGTTGTTGTAGCGATGATTTAAAATTTCCCAGCAAACTTGATAATTGTCGGTACTGATTTTTAAATGCTGGATAAGCTTCTCCGCTTCGCCCTTGACCTTACTTTTTAAGAACTGCATTTTTTGCGCGTTTGATATAGAGTTGTTCTTGTGTATAGTTTCTGTGAACAAATCCTTAAATGATGTCCATTGATGATAGTTTCCATTGAATATGGGTATTTCTATTTTTGGAGTTGATTTTTCTCGGTGCGAAGAGTCCCACATCTTGATATTGATACGTTTTTTGATATCGTTGTATTTTTGTTCGCATTGGTTGTAGGTTTCTTCGTATTCCGGCTTTTCGTTGATTTGTTCACTGTCGATTTCCCAATGTAAGGTGTCGATGGCGGTCCACCGAGCCTGCACGGTTTTTAAAGCATCTTCGAATTCCCACCGTTCGGTGAGTAATTCTAATCTAGTGTTGTTGATAGCGCGTTGGAAGGCCTTGAAGTTACTTTGTTGTTTTCGGTACATCTCTTCCAACTTACTTTGATTACCGCGTTCAGCCGTTTGAGCGTTAGATTTGGGTACCGAAGGTTGCGAGGTTGAGGGACCGGCTTGCTCTTCCGGTGGCTGATTCCAGTCCATTTTTAAGTTAAACTGGGGAGTAGCGGGCCTGATGATAGACTTTGTCTCTATAGCTAGAGACTGTTGCAAAAGTTTGCGAGTTTCGTGATAAATGTTTGACACTCGATCATGATGATTTTCGGCAAAGTAAATAAAATCTTGATTTTCAAACTCGCAGAGAGCAACATGATTTGTCTGGAACTCTCTCCAATATTGCTCTAGAGTTTCTGAACGTCTCTGGATATGTTGAGGAGTCTTACGTTCAGCGCCGTCCTTTTTAAAATTGATAAGGAGCTTTTCAATAGCAATGGCAAGTTGACCTTGTTTATTTAGTAGTCCCTCCATTTTAGAAGTTTTGCCAATAACTTGATATGATAACTAAACAACCGATGATAATGATGATACAACTCCGTACGAAGACCGACGGAAATTTGTGTTTAAGTGTCCTTCGTGGATATATGCGCCTTCTCAATCAGACGGTGAGACCCGCTTGTGGGAAGCCGCCTAACCGATTCGCTATCGCACAAAGTTCACAGTTCACACAAACTTGCTTAAAATTTGATCTTGATAATCTTGATATATTGTTTGATCTTGATACTTAATGCTGATACTGATGGCTTTGATATTTCACACGGCGATGGTGTCACAGCTCCTGGTCACGTTGCGTCGACACGTGGCGTGCTCCAGGTATAAGTTGTGCACTGATCCAAATCTTCGAAGGACCAAAAAGATGTACGGGTTGCTTCTCGTACAGTCTTGAGATGATAGTTGATAATGATAATACTGCAGTTTCCACCGAAATAACGATTTATTGATAATATGATAAAATGATACAATTAGCGGCTTAATGAATACACTCCGCGGCGGTCGGGCATGTACTGTCTTAAAATAGGTAATAAGTATATGCTATGTGACGGAAAGTGCTGACGGGCGAAATGTTATCCTTTGTACGGACCGTACACTTTGCTTATTATCCTTAAAACCGATTTCTTCTGCAGAGATTTTTTTCTTTAATCTTGCCGACGCTATAAAATCTTCTTTTATGTACCGGTTCGTGAAGCTAATTATAATCAATTTTTCCTTTGATTTATGCATTGGAACTCTCGATATGTAATTGATACTATTTTTCTCAACTTGGTAGCCAATCGCAGCGCCGATATCCTTTAGAATTGTAAAGAGGTTTTCATTCTTTTTTACCGGGACACCTTTGACCTCAACATTATTTAAACGCTGTTGTTGATCGTTGCGCGACATTTCATTTCTTATAAAGGACGACTCATTGCTCTGGAGTACAACTTTTTCCTGTAGTGCTTCCAACTCTGAGACTTTCCGCTCAACTTCTACGAGGCGAGAAGAATGCTCCTCTAGTTCAGCACTGCTGAAGTTACATGATTCTTTGACCTCCGACAGCTCAGTTTTAATGGCGGTAATGTCTTGCACCATACCGGGGAGGCATAACAATTGTTTCTTCATCTCCCGCAATTCTAGTAAAACAGTCTCAATATCAGCTGGTTTTGCACGCGCCGGTGAGGCATCTCTTTTACATTTGTGGCACTTCCATGTTGTTCTGCGGTCTGGACCGAGTTTTCTATAGCCCTGTTCCGTTATACCAGCACAGCAGAATCCAACTTCGTTCTTACACGATGAGCACTGAGCACCATCCCCAACTTGGTTATCACAGTAGGCACACTTCATATTATTATTATTTTTTAGTAACAATCTAAAGGCTTTATTGTATTATAAAAAAGGTTAATTGAGGTTTAGTTGAATTAACTTTCGATAAAATAGGAAACTTTGAGAACCTGTGGAATTTACGGACGTTAAGGTAAAACTTTTTGCATGTGCGATCGTAACGAGTGCGCGATCGAGACTGTGTGGCAAATATGTGGCAAATACGACCTTATTGTCTTCAGGTTGATAACTAGAATATCAAAGGTAAACCGTAGACATTAGGCAACTTGAAGCTATAATTCGTTTAAATTGCAGGTGCTCTGTCTAGAAGTGGGCAGCTGACCCGCCTCGGGAGCCTCCTGTCCTCGTTCACGGTGCACCCGCGGCTGGCGCGCGGCCTGCTGGTGGCCGCGGTGCTGGGGAACAGCGCGGCCGCCGCCAACGTGCTCGCGCACTGCGCCGACAACGTCGAGGTGTTCGCTGACGCTGCCGACAGGAAGGAAGGTATAGCAGAGTTCCGTTTAAACTCCAGGTGCTCTGTCTGGAAGTTGGCAGCTGACCCGCCTCGGGAGCCTCCTGTCCTCGTTCACGGTGCACCCGCGGCTGGCGCGCGGCCTGCTGGTGGCCGCGGTGCTGGGGAACAGCACGGCCGCCGCCAACGTGCTCGCGCACTGCGCCGACAACGTCGAGGTGTTCGCTGACGCTGCCGACAGGAAGGAAGGTATAGCAGAGTTCCGTTTAAACTCCAGGTGCTCTGTCTGGAAGTTGGCAGCTGACCCGCCTCGGGAGCCTCATATCCTCGTTCACGGTGCACCCGCGGCTGGCGCGCGGCCTGCTGGTGGCCGCGGTGCTGGGGAACAGCACGGCCGCCGCCAACGTGCTCGCGCACTGCGCCGATAACGTCGAGGTGTTCGCTGACGCTGCCGACAGGAAGGAAGGTATAGCAGAGTTCCGTTTAAACTCCAGGTGCTCTGTCTGGAAGTTGGCAGCTGACCCGCCTCGGGAGCCTCATATCCTCGTTCACGGTGCACCCGCGGCTGGCGCGCGGCCTGCTGGTGGCCGCGGTGCTGGGGAACAGCGCGGCCGCCGCCAACGTGCTCGCGCACTGCGCCGACAACGTCGAGGTGTTCGCTGACGCTGCCGACAGGAAGGAAGGTATAGCAGAGTTCCGTTTAAACTCCAGGTGCTCTGTCTGGAAGTTGGCAGCTGACCCGCCTCGGGAGCCTCATATCCTCGTTCACGGTGCACCCGCGGCTGGCGCGCGGCCTGCTGGTGGCCGCGGTGCTGGGGAACAGCACGGCCGCCGCCAACGTGCTCGCGCACTGCGCCGATAACGTCGAGGTGTTCGCTGACGCTGCCGACAGGAAGGAAGGTATAGCAGAGTTCCGTTTAAACTCCAGGTGCTCTGTCTGGAAGTTGGCAGCTGACCCGCCTCGGGAGCCTCATATCCTCGTTCACGGTGCACCCGCGGCTGGCGCGCGGCCTGCTGGTGGCCGCGGTGCTGGGGAACAGCGCGGCCGCCGCCAACGTGCTCGCGCACTGCGCCGACAACGTCGAGGTGTTCGCTGACGCTGCCGACAGGAAGGAAGGTATAGCAGAGTTCCGTTTAAACTCCAGGTGCTCTGTCTGGAAGTTGGCAGCTGACCCGCCTCGGGAGCCTCATATCCTCGTTCACGGTGCACCCGCGGCTGGCGCGCGGCCTGCTGGTGGCCGCGGTGCTGGGGAACAGCACGGCCGCCGCCAACGTGCTCGCGCACTGCGCCGATAACGTCGAGGTGTTCGCTGACGCTGCCGACAGGAAGGAAGGTATAGCAGAGTTCCGTTTAAACTCCAGGTGCTCTGTCTGGAAGTTGGCAGCTGACCCGCCTCGGGAGCCTCATATCCTCGTTCACGGTGCACCCGCGGCTGGCGCGCGGCCTGCTGGTGGCCGCGGTGCTGGGGAACAGCACGGCCGCCGCCAACGTGCTCGCGCACTGCGCCGACAACGTCGAGGTGTTCGCTGACGCTGCCGACAGGAAGGAAGGTATAGCAGAGCTCCGTTTAGTTTTTTAGTATAGTCTAGTTTTTTTTATGGGTAGTTACGTCAATGTACATATTCATAATTACGAGATATGGTACCTATGGTGTGGACAAAAAACAAACTTATACCTTTAAACGAGCAATTTTTGTATATTTATTTATATGATCCCCGAAATATATATATATTCACGGATCACGGAAACGGCTCTAACGATCTCGATGAAATTTGCTATA
Organism: Cydia amplana; assembly: GCF_948474715.1. Lineage (NCBI taxonomy): Eukaryota > Metazoa > Arthropoda > Insecta > Lepidoptera > Tortricidae > Cydia > Cydia amplana. The sequence continues at coordinate 13,891,616 of NC_086070.1, read as the reverse complement.
TAGGGGTTTTCAGGGGCGAAAAATCGATCTAGCAAGGTCTTATCTCTGGGAAAACGCGCATTTTTGAGTTTTTATGTTTTCCGAGCAAATGATAATACTACCTAGTATTTATATACTTACATAAACTCGCCGTCATTAGAACTTGCGAACTATGTAAACAAACCGCCATATTGAAATTGTCTCTGAATGATGAATTTACTAGTGATGGGCAAGACTCTTACTTACTACTTTACTAATGTCAAACCATATCGAGTAATAAAATACCAAAATTAAAAAACAAGTAGTTACTTATTTTTAATTTGTTTAATCACGATCAGAAGACAAATTAGTACTTAAGAATGATGTATTGATGTATTTTACAACCGCGGCGGTAGGTACAGAGCGTGAGTTGGGTAGTGTGTAACGGGTTTATATCACAAACTTTAGTCACAACACTACCCATCATAGACAATTGTAGAATTTAAAAGAAACAAAAACGTCATTCCATCAGGTCCTAATAACCTAACTTATGAAACCATTTTAAACTTTTAATTAAATATCCAAGATACAGTTATATATTTATGTATTTTACGGAACGGACCGTTTCAATAGTGTATATGTGTATAGTTTGAATTGTGTTTGATGGGGTAGTGTGAAAATTCAAGGAGAAACAGTCACAAAACAAAGTTACATTGTTTGTTTACATAGTTCGCAAGTTCTAATGACGGCAACTTTAGGTATGTGTATTTCAGAGATCCGTGAGATAAAACGCGAGTTTAGCGCGACGTCGGACCACGTGGCCCTGCACTGGATCCAAGAGGAGTTCGAACGCGAGCGCGCGAGGGGCGATAAAGCAGTCGAAGCGTGGTGTGGGCGCTATGGACTGAGGAGGGATCGCCTAGCCTACGTCACTTGTAAGTTGCTACACATTCATTCTGATTTAAATCCTTACCTACGAGAACAAGCATTATCTTTGGAAGGGCGTTTTTAGTATCGACCAAAGAGTCTATGACAGGTGTCACCAAATGGCGGACGTGGTCCGCATCCGGACCGCCGACCTATTTTATTTTTTGGCTGATTTAATAAACTCAAGGAGAAACGGACCGCGATTGGTCATTTTATTTTAAGAACCGGACCCCTGAAGAAACTAAATTGGTAACCCCTGCTCTATGGCACCCACATACCGGAAGCCACAACGTAGGAAGGCCCGCAATAAAGTTAACGACGATCGAAGTATAGTGGTCATTTGGGGAAGTCCTTATCTATTAATGGACCCTGAAAATGCTCCTATGATAAAAATCAGACGGCACAAATTTTCACCTTTATAACCTGGATATTAGATATTTAGCTTTATTTGCTATAGCAGTGCATTACGTTCACACTTATTTATTTCTGCGTGCGTGTCAAAAAGAGGTTGAAAATAGATCACTGCACTATTCCCATACGACAATATTATTATAATTTCCAACCATACATAGGTTATACTCATACTGGAGGAGCACAAAAAATACTTCCATATTTATTTCTGTGCCGACGTTTTCTCATTCTATCCATCATTGTCACACTCGTTGTTAAACATAAGGTCGTCTCTATCTCTTTCGGTGTGCGGGAGCTTGTTAGCACGTGCACATTTCTCGCTTGTCCAGCCGCGTCTAAAGGCAACTTGTCCAATTTGTCACAAGGTAAGCGCTTCAATTTTGGAACGCCTATAACCTATCTTGAGTTATAAATCATTGTTTCCAGCTATCACCAACCTGTACCTAGAGCAGCTCTTGAGAAGCCCAATAGTGCAGCCGCTCCTCGACGTGGAGGAGCTGTCCCGGTTGTCGGGCGTCGACGAGCTGACGCCCGCCGCGCTGCTGTGCGGACCCGACGCGCTGCTGCTCGCCAGCGCGCGGCTGCGGACACACGGCAAGCTGAAGCCTGAAGCCAGGCTGATCACCAGGTGGGCAGACTATCAATAATAGCACGGCACTAGACCCAAGTGTAGGTGCAGTCGCTCCTGAACGTGGAGCTGTCCCGGTTGTCGGGCGTGGACGAGCTGACGGCCGCCGCGCTGCTGTGCGGACCCGACGCGCTGCTGCTCGCCAGCGCGCGGCTGCGGACACACGGCTTGCCGCAAATATATGGCGCATAGATGGCGCCATCATAGCTTGCCCCTTTTTCTATGAGATTTGGCTTAAAGGGCTGGCATCCAGGGCGTTAAAAAAAACAAAAAAATTACTCAATTCAGCTTGTTGAAGCCTGAAGCCAGGCTGATCACCAGGTGGGCAGACGATCAATAATAGCACGGCACTAGATCCAAGTAACTCTGTAGTGCAGGTGTGGGACGTGGATTAATGGGGTTGGCCGGTCGAAGTATTTAGCAAATGGCGCCATCATAGCTTGCCCTGTCAATACCTAGAATTTTGTCAATTTTTTTTAATGCCCTAGATGCCAGCCCTTTAAGCCAAATCTCATAGAAAAAGGGGCAAGCTATGATGGCGCCATCTATGCAAACCTTTGACAGTTGACAACCCCATTGTCGCATTATATTACTATCGAGGATATAATCAAGCAGTAATAATGTGACATGACTGACATGAGCATGTGGTTTCAAACTCTTAATTGAAAGTTAAGATTGTTTTCATTTAAGATTGTCTCGAATCCAGCTCATGTGAAACCTCTATTAACGCACACTCACCCAGTTCCACTAAATAGTGACATTAGTACTAGGTCACAGGTATACCAAATTACTGGCTAACGTATTCTCGATAAACTTTCTGTATCGGAGCTCGGAGGTTATGTAAAAAAAACCGGCCAAGTGCGAGTCGGACTCGCGCACGGAGGGTTCCGCACCATCAACAAAAAATAGAGCAAAACAAGCAAAAAAACGGTCACCCATCCAAGTACTGACCCCGCCCGACGTTGCTTAACTTCGGTCAAAAATCACGTTAGTTGTATGGGAGCCCCACTTAAATCTTTATTTTATTCTGTTTTTAGTATTTTGTTGTTATAGCTGCAACAGAAATACATCATCTGTGAAAATTTCAACTGTCTAGCTATCACGGTTCGTGAGATACAGCCTGGTGACAGACGGACGGACGGACAGCGGAGTCTTAGTAATAGGGTCCCGTTTTTACCCTTTGGGTACGGAACCCTAAAAAATTGCAACTTTTGTTTTTGATTTCCAGCAAAGGCGACCGCGCCCACATCGGCAGCGAAAGCGTGAACCACGACGCAAAGAGGAAACGTGGCGCGCTTATTGCGTACTTCGGCGGTTTCCACTCGCTCGAGCGGCGCGCCCTCGTCGTGCACAAGACTTCCCGCGTCAGCCCGCAGGCGGCGCTCGCGCTGTGCCAGGGAGACGTGTCTGTAGTACGTATACATACGAGCACCGACAGGAAACTCTTATCTCAACAGCACAAAACTTCCCGCGTCAGCCCGCAGGCGGCGCTCGCGCTGTGCCAGGGAGACGTGTCTGTAGTACGTATACATACGAGCACCGACAGGAAAGTCTTATCTCAACAGCACAAGACTTCCCGCGTCAGCCCGCAGGCGGTGCTCGCGCTGTGCCAGGGAGACGTGTCTGTAGTACGTATACATACGAGCACCGACAGGAAAGTCTTATCTCAACAGCACAAGACTTCCCGCGTCAGCCCGCAGGCGGCGCTCGCGCTGTGCCAGGGAGACGTGTCTGTAGTACGTATACATACGAGCACCGACAGGAAACTCTTATCTCAACAGCACAAAACTTCCCGCGTCAGCCCGCAGGCGGCGCTCGCGCTGTGCCAGGGAGACGTGTCTGTAGTACGTATACATACGAGCACCGACAGGAAAGTCTTATCTCAACAGCACAAGACTTCCCGCGTCAGCCCGCAGGCGGTGCTCGCGCTGTGCCAGGGAGACGTGTCTGTAGTACGTATACATACGAGCACCGACAGGAAAGTCTTATCTCAACAGCACAAGACTTCCCGCGTCAGCCCGCAGGCGGCGCTCGCGCTGTGCCAGGGAGACGTGTCTGTAGTACGTATACATACGAGCACCGACAGGAAACTCTTATCTCAACAGCACAAAACTTCCCGCGTCAGCCCGCAGGCGGCGCTCGCGCTGTGCCAGGGAGACGTGTCTGTAGTACGTATACATATACATACGAGCACCGACAGGAAAGTCTTATCTCAACAGCACAAGACTTCCCGCGTCAGCCCGCAGGCGGCGCTCGCGCTGTTCCAGGGAGACGTGTCTGTAGTACGTATCAGGGATGTTGCGAACATCCGCATCCGCATCCGCGGAACTTCCGCATTATTTTCAACATCCGCATCCGCATCCGCATAAAATCGATGCGGAGCTTATGCGGATGCGGATGTCGAACCAGTCGGTACAGGAACGTCTTCGCGGCGGCGTAAGTGCTAGGTAATTTCGTCATTACCTATAACGTAATCGTCTAGATCCAGAAAAGTCGGCCAAGTTACTGTTTATTAAATATAACGCACCTATATTCTTGCTCAAATACTAAACATTTCGTTTATTTTTAAATAAAAAAATACAAAAAATGTAATATTTGACGTTTTCTAAGTACCTAATCTTGACATCCGCATCCGCATCCGCATCCGCGGATGTGAGCCTTTAAATATCCGCATCCGCATCCGCGGATGTCAATAAATCTGCATCCGCAACATCCCTGGTACGTATACATGCGGGTCGCGTTTACAAGACAACTGAAGGCATTGTAGGTACAATACAAGAGTCGTTATGTACAATACAGCAACTCTAGTAAAGTTAAGTCAGTAGGTAGGTGTTATCATAGAGAAATATAGTAAGACAAGAGTGCTCACTCCATACATCAGTTCAGACAATTAAATTCAGTGTCTACATCTAGCATCGAGTAGCGAAACTATCAGTACTGCTACTTGACAATAGATGTAGCACCGACAGGAAAGTCTTATCTCAACAGCATAAGACTTCCCGCGTCAGCCCGCAGGCGGTGCTCGCGCTGTGCCAGGGAGGCGTGTCTGTAGTACGTATACATGCGGGTCGCGTTTACAAGACAACTGAAGGCATTATTGGTACAATACAAGAGTCGTTATGTACAATACAGCAACTCTAGTAAAGTTAAGTCAGTAGGTAGGTGTTGTACACACATTGTAGGCACTAACTTAGTCTGGACATAGAGAAAAAAATACAGATTGCTCACTTGGTACCAAAAATACTATTATTTTCAGTGTCGACGTCTAGAATCGAGTAGCGGAATTATCAGTACTGCTACTTGACAATAGCTGTAGCACCGACCGGAAAGTGTATGTACCAAAACTGATGTATGGAGTGAGCACTCTTGTCTTACTATATTTCTCTATGTTCTGGATAAGGAGCGTAAGAGCTACTATTCGAAGGATCTAAATGATCATGATAAGCAGGCACTTTTCTATCCTAAGCATTCCTACGCGCTTTAGGCGTGACGACCTTCTATACTTCCTTTCAAACTACTATCAACCCACAGTTTATTAGTGTAGGTTACACGCAGCAAACCAATTAATTCGTCTATAGCCTACCCATTTTTTTGCAGCGTGACACATACGATGACACTACAGTACTGAGACTCGCCTGACACAAACTCGACGTACATGTACCAACTAGGTAAGTTTTAGAACGTAAGATTCAATTCAATATACCTAATGTGTATGCTACATGTATTATTAACCTTTTCGACGCCGTGTCAAACACAAAAGCTGTCACACTAACGCCACGTCACCGAAGTATCAAAACTGAAATTGAACTTTGTGCATATGCACGTAGGTCTATGTTGCTCTGTGGTCTGTGACCGATTAATCGGCCTTTGGCGTTGAACCTACGGTGCGGATATATAGGTCATTGGCGTCCAAAAGGTTAAGGGCCAGTTACACCAAACACTTAACAGAACGATCAACGTCACGCAGCACTGAACTATGAAACTTCCCATACAACAAAATGTTGCGAAGGTTTGGTGATAGACGGTTTGCTACTGACAGTATTTCACTGCTTAAGTACACACTTCCCTGCTTGCCAATTACCAATTTTCTCAGTCTTAAGCAGAATATACATCATTGCGAGATTTTTAAAGTAAAGGTTTTGTATAACATAAATATGTAACATTACAGCCAAGTTGAGCACATATTGAAAGCGAGGGAGATGCTATCCAGAACTATCGACTATTACATCGAACGCGACTCAAACGCCATCTCTTACGAGGAGAACACAACCGTATCCAGGTTCAAAGTGAGATTAGTCAAGGCTATCGGCAGGATACTAGTGGAAGCACACAAGCAATTTGAAGATAAACGCACTGGAATCACGGAAGAATTTAGATAAATAAATACCTATGTTTGTATTGGAATTTTTCATTCGACAACCTATTCCTACTTTACTGTTTAGTTTGAATCGCGCTGTATCGGTTTCAGAAATGTATAATTATGATAGTCTGGTAAACCAATTTCTCAGTAGAAAAACACGCGAGATTTTAAATTTGTAGACTAGTTTGTTCTGTGGTTCGACTCATCGTATGTACCCTACCTTTATCTAGTGATTTCCTACCATTCGCTTATTAGCCTATTACTCTCGAGCAGGGATGTTGCGAACATCCGCAACCGCGGAACTTCCGCATTATTTTCAACATCCGCATCCGCATAAAATCGATGCGGAGCTTATGCGGATGCGGATGTCGAACAAGTCGGTACAGAAACGTCTTAGCGGGGGCGTTATAGTGCTAGGTAATTTCGTCATTACCTATAACGAAATCGTCTAGATCCAAAAAAGTCGGCGAAGTTACTGTTTATTAAATATAACGCACCTATATTCTTGCTCAAATACTAAACATTTTTTTTTTGTAAATAAATACTGAAAATGTAATATTTGACGTTTTCTAAGTACCTAACCTGACATCCGCATCCGCGGATGTGAGCCCTTAAATATCCGCATCCGCATCCGCGGATGTCAAAAAATCTGCATCCGCAACATCCCTGCTCTCGAGTCTCGAGCTATCGCTGGAGTCGCTTGACACATTTTGGGGATGTGAGAGCAGTCTACTTTATATAGTTTAACCACTTTGTCCGTAGAAAAGGCACATGAATCTAGTATTTTAACTGGATCAGGCATGAGGGGTGGCGGGAAGGGGGAAATGACCGAACGGAATAATCTTATGTATCGTGTATGTATCTTTCAGTAGGAGTAGCAGCGAAAGCGATATTATTGTTTGTCCTTGTCACAGTCTCACTTTTTAGGGTTCCGTACCCAAAGCTATTGCTAAGACTTCGCTGTCCGTCCGTCCGTCTGTCACCAGGCTGTATCTCATGAACCGCGATAGCTAGACAGTTGAAATTTTCACAAATGATGTATCTCTGTTGCCGCTATAACAACAAATACTAAAAATAAAATCTAATACCTTTAAACGAGCAATTCTTGTTTATTTATATATATATATTTCGGGGATCTCGGAAACGGCTCTAACGATTTCGATGAAATTTGCTATATGGGGGTTTTCGGGGGCGAAAAATCGATCTAGCTAGGTCTTATCTCTGGGAAAACGCGCATTTTCGAGTTTTTATATGTTTTCCGAGCGAAGCTCGGTCACCCAGATATTAAATATTTAAGGGGGGCTCCCATACAACAAACATTTATTTACTCTATTTTTTGTTGATGGTGCGGAACCCTCCGTGCGCAAGTCCGACTCGCACTTGGCCGGTTTTTTTTATATTCCCCACCATAAATTCTGTACACTCCGGAAGAAGCTGATAACTCATTGAAGAAATTTGAACTCAAATGAAATCAGCAGGTGCGAACACAAAAATGCCAATTTTCGAAGTTGGTATCTATGGAATGCAGATTGGTGATTAAATTGTGTACGTGTGGACGTGTGGACGCTAGATGAGATTGGCGCCAATTATTTTCCTGATCAAATCGCTCGATTTGCCCAGCTCGTCTAGATACGGCTTATTCCACCTATCCAATTTCTTGGTCCAATGTGCATTTCATCTCACTAAGCAAAATGAGAGATGAAATACAGATCGGACAGGTGGAATACCACACTATAAGTAATGTCTAAGCTTGAGCCTAGCTTTAACCGACTTGACGGGTGTACCGAACCGTGACCATGGTCGTAAGCTAAGCCTAGGGGTATTTGTATTTTGTTAATATATGAAAAACGCGTATGGCTTAAGCTTCATGAGCCGTGTTAAACCACACAAGCGTTCAGTTCGAATCACGGATTTAGAGTTAATAAACTGGATCGAGTACATTGACCAAAAAGTGTGTCCACATGAGAAGTCAAACTAGAGCCCTGCATCTCGTTCTAATTAGGGTGACCATAAGACATCTGTATGTGGGATATTAGGATAACATGGAATATATCAGTAGGGTGTGTCATTTTCTAAATAAAGTGAAATTTTAAGTGGTCAGGTTTTTTTTCATTTGTAGTCGGCCTCTTTCGCACTCACTCATGGTATGTTCATAAAGGTAGGCTTCCCTTTTGTCCACTTCAGTTTTTTTTAAGTATAAGCGTCATTAAAGATCTGTTTAGCAAATATGACGTTTTTTTAAAAGTTGGTGCCTTTTTTCTATTGACGGAAATGTGTCCTACCTATAAAGAATCGATGTCATATATAAACAGTTTAACACACCTAACAAAATATTATGTATAAATGAGAGTCTGTAATGTTTAAGGAGTTAAGCACTTTGGTTTTAAATTTTGGCAATTGAAGGGATGTTTACAAAAACAACATACCTGACTACACTGGTTGACACCTGAAACGATTAACAATGTTCTTAAAAAAGTGTCAACCGATCTAAGCAGTTATGTTGTTTTTGTAAACATCCCTTCAATTGTTCTACAACAAATCTTAAATTAAACATGCCGAAATAAAGACATAAGGTACCTATTATGTTAAACTTACTTTTACATTACCTACGTTAATAATAAGAATTCTGTGAGACCGATTCAAAACGTGCCGACATCATAGTCACCCTAATGAGTTTGACAATGTTGTCTTGTATTTTTATAGTAAAATGTAATAATTGTGGCTTTCTTGTGAAACAATATTCCACAATTAGCAATTATTTCACTCCAACAACCTTTAACACAACATTTCTTCACAATTTTTAAGAAATTTCGCATTCACGTGTTTTGAAGAAATGTCATCAAGTTGGGGATACCAATTAATATTTTAAGTTACTACAACTTCTACCATACTAAAATTTAGTTTTTTTTTGCTGTGTATGCGCTTGGTTTAATCAGTTAATAATATTGGCATCATAATTATTTACAAATTACTTAAAAGATATCAGAACTGTAGTCTGAATATAGCACTAAAATTGTATAAGAAGGTAATTAAATTCAGTAGTTTATTGATATAATTTCTACCATAATGGTATCTTTTTAACATTGGCAACATGTGCGAGTGAGACACAGGGCTCGGGTTTTTCTATCTCAAGTGGACCGTTTTCTCTAGTCTGGTACGAACAACTTTCTATCTCGGTGATAAGGTTCAAATTAGTATGGCAAAAAAAGTGACAACTCGCTCCAGTTTAAAAAATATAACTTCATGGTTCGAATATGGTGCTCGTAAGCCCCCTCCAGACTATGGGCGTGAATCGCGGGCGAAGCTGCGAACGCGAGTGTGAAGTCGATTTTGCTGTCTGCAAAAATCGACTCCACACTCGCGTTCGCGGCTTCGCGCACGAGTGTGGAGGGGGCTGTAGAAGCAGGCCTCCGTGCATGCGTCGTGGGCACAATAAAATATAGCAGCTATATTTTTTTTTAAAGTTGTTTGACCAGCAGCAAAAAAAAACTAAATTTTAGTATGGTAGAAGTTGTAGTAACTTAAAATATTAATTGGTATCCCCAACTTGATGACATTTCTTCAAAACACGTGAATGCGAAATTTCTTAAAAATTGTGAAGAAATGTTGTGTTAAAGGTTGTTGGAGTGAAATAATTGCTAATTGTGGAATATTGTTTCACAAGAAAGCCACAATTATTACATTTTACTATAAAAATACAAGACAACATTGTCAAACTCATTAGGGTGACTATGATGTCGGCACGTTTTGAATCGGTCTCACAGAATTCTTATTATTAACGTAGGTAATGTAAAAGTAAGTTTAACATAATAGGTACCTTATGTCTTTATTTCGGCATGTTTAATTTAAGATTTGTTGTAGAACAATTGAAGGGATGTTTACAAAAACAACATAACTGCTTAGATCGGTTGACACTTTTTTAAGAACATTGTTAATCGTTTCAGGTGTCAACCAGTGTAGTCAGGTATGTTGTTTTTGTAAACATCCCTTCAATTGCCAAAATTTAAAACCAAAGTGCTTAACTCCTTAAACATTACAGACTCTCATTTATACATAATATTTTGTTAGGTGTGTTAAACTGTTTATATATGACATCGATTCTTTATAGGTAGGACACATTTCCGTCAATAGAAAAAAGGCACCAACTTTTAAAAAAACGTCATATTTGCTAAACAGATCTTTAATGACGCTTATACTTAAAAAAAACTGAAGTGGACAAAAGGGAAGCCTACCTTTATGAACATACCATGAGTGAGTGCGAAAGAGGCCGACTACAAATGAAAAAAAACCTGACCACTTAAAATTTCACTTTATTTAGAAAATGACACACCCTACTGATATATTCCATGTTATCCTAATATCCCACATACAGATGTCTTATGGTCACCCTAATTAGAACGAGATGCAGGGCTCTAGTTTGACTTCTCATGTGGACACACTTTTTGGTCAATGTACTCGATCCAGTTTATTAACTCTAAATCCGTGATTCGAACTGAACGCTTGTGTGGTTTAACACGGCTCATGAAGCTTAAGCCATACGCGTTTTTCATATATTAACAAAATACAAATACCCCTAGGCTTAGCTTACGACCATGGTCACGGTTCGGTACACCCGTCAAGTCGGTTAAAGCTAGGCTCAAGCTTAGACATTACTTATAGTGTGGTATTCCACCTGTCCGATCTGTATTTCATCTCTCATTTTGCTTAGTGAGATGAAATGCACATTGGACCAAGAAATTGGATAGGTGGAATAAGCCGTATCTAGACGAGCTGGGCAAATCGAGCGATTTGATCAGGAAAATAATTGGCGCCAATCTCATCTAGCGTCCACACGTCCACACGTACACAATTTAATCACCAATCTGCATTCCATAGATACCAACTTCGAAAATTGGCATTTTTGTGTTCGCACCTGCTGATTTCATTTGAGTTCAAATTTCTTCAATGAGTTATCAGCTTCTTCCGGAGTGTACAGAATTTATGGTGGGGAATATAAAAAAAACCGGCCAAGTGCGAGTCGGACTTGCGCACGGAGGGTTCCGCACCATCAACAAAAAATAGAGTAAATAAATGTTTGTTGTATGGGAGCCCCCCTTAAATATTTAATATCTGGGTGACCGAGCTTCGCTCGGAAAACATATAAAAACTCGAAAATGCGCGTTTTCCCAGAGATAAGACCTAGCTAGATCGATTTTTCGCCCCCGAAAACCCCCATATAGCAAATTTCATCGAAATCGTTAGAGCCGTTTCCGAGATCCCCGAAATATATATATATAAATAAACAAGAATTGCTCGTTTAAAGGTATTAGATTTTATTTTTAGTATTTGTTGTTATAGCGGCAACAGAGATACATCATTTGTGAAAATTTCAACTGTCTAGCTATCGCGGTTCATGAGATACAGCCTGGTGACAGACGGACGGACGGACAGCGAAGTCTTAGCAATAGCTTTGGGTACGGAACCCTAAAAAGTGAGACTGTGACAAGGACAAACAATAATATCGCTTTCGCTGCTACTCCTACTGAAAGATACATACACGATACATAAGATTATTCCGTTCGGTCATTTCCCCCTTCCCGCCACCCCTCATGCCTGATCCAGTTAAAATACTAGATTCATGTGCCTTTTCTACGGACAAAGTGGTTAAACTATATAAAGTAGACTGCTCTCACATCCCCAAAATGTGTCAAGCGACTCCAGCGATAGCTCGAGACTCGAGAGCAGGGATGTTGCGGATGCAGATTTTTTGACATCCGCGGATGCGGATGCGGATATTTAAGGGCTCACATCCGCGGATGCGGATGTCAGGTTAGGTACTTAGAAAACGTCAAATATTACATTTTCAGTATTTATTTACAAAAAAAAAATGTTTAGTATTTGAGCAAGAATATAGGTGCGTTATATTTAATAAACAGTAACTTCGCCGACTTTTTTGGATCTAGACGATTTCGTTATAGGTAATGACGAAATTACCTAGCACTATAACGCCCCCGCTAAGACGTTTCTGTACCGACTTGTTCGACATCCGCATCCGCATAAGCTCCGCATCGATTTTATGCGGATGCGGATGTTGAAAATAATGCGGAAGTTCCGCGGTTGCGGATGTTCGCAACATCCCTGCTCGAGAGTAATAGGCTAATAAGCGAATGGTAGGAAATCACTAGATAAAGGTAGGGTACATACGATGAGTCGAACCACAGAACAAACTAGTCTACAAATTTAAAATCTCGCGTGTTTTTCTACTGAGAAATTGGTTTACCAGACTATCATAATTATACATTTCTGAAACCGATACAGCGCGATTCAAACTAAACAGTAAAGTAGGAATAGGTTGTCGAATGAAAAATTCCAATACAAACATAGGTATTTATTTATCTAAATTCTTCCGTGATTCCAGTGCGTTTATCTTCAAATTGCTTGTGTGCTTCCACTAGTATCCTGCCGATAGCCTTGACTAATCTCACTTTGAACCTGGATACGGTTGTGTTCTCCTCGTAAGAGATGGCGTTTGAGTCGCGTTCGATGTAATAGTCGATAGTTCTGGATAGCATCTCCCTCGCTTTCAATATGTGCTCAACTTGGCTGTAATGTTACATATTTATGTTATACAAAACCTTTACTTTAAAAATCTCGCAATGATGTATATTCTGCTTAAGACTGAGAAAATTGGTAATTGGCAAGCAGGGAAGTGTGTACTTAAGCAGTGAAATACTGTCAGTAGCAAACCGTCTATCACCAAACCTTCGCAACATTTTGTTGTATGGGAAGTTTCATAGTTCAGTGCTGCGTGACGTTGATCGTTCTGTTAAGTGTTTGGTGTAACTGGCCCTTAACCTTTTGGACGCCAATGACCTATATATCCGCACCGTAGGTTCAACGCCAAAGGCCGATTAATCGGTCACAGACCACAGAGCAACATAGACCTACGTGCATATGCACAAAGTTCAATTTCAGTTTTGATACTTCGGTGACGTGGCGTTAGTGTGACAGCTTTTGTGTTTGACACGGCGTCGAAAAGGTTAATAATACATGTAGCATACACATTAGGTATATTGAATTGAATCTTACGTTCTAAAACTTACCTAGTTGGTACATGTACGTCGAGTTTGTGTCAGGCGAGTCTCAGTACTGTAGTGTCATCGTATGTGTCACGCTGCAAAAAAATGGGTAGGCTATAGACGAATTAATTGGTTTGCTGCGTGTAACCTACACTAATAAACTGTGGGTTGATAGTAGTTTGAAAGGAAGTATAGAAGGTCGTCACGCCTAAAGCGCGTAGGAATGCTTAGGATAGAAAAGTGCCTGCTTATCATGATCATTTAGATCCTTCGAATAGTAGCTCTTACGCTCCTTATCCAGAACATAGAGAAATATAGTAAGACAAGAGTGCTCACTCCATACATCAGTTTTGGTACATACACTTTCCGGTCGGTGCTACAGCTATTGTCAAGTAGCAGTACTGATAATTCCGCTACTCGATTCTAGACGTCGACACTGAAAATAATAGTATTTTTGGTACCAAGTGAGCAATCTGTATTTTTTTCTCTATGTCCAGACTAAGTTAGTGCCTACAATGTGTGTACAACACCTACCTACTGACTTAACTTTACTAGAGTTGCTGTATTGTACATAACGACTCTTGTATTGTACCAATAATGCCTTCAGTTGTCTTGTAAACGCGACCCGCATGTATACGTACTACAGACACGCCTCCCTGGCACAGCGCGAGCACCGCCTGCGGGCTGACGCGGGAAGTCTTATCATAATTATTTACAAATTACTTAAAAGATATCAGAACTGTAGTCTGAATATAGCACTAAAATTGTATAAGAAGGTAATTAAATTCAGTAGTTTATTGATATAATTTCTACCATAATGGTATCTTTTTAACATTGGCAACATGTGCGAGTGAGACACAGGGCTCGGGTTTTTCTATCTCAAGTGGACCGTTTTCTCTAGTCTGGTACGAACAACTTTCTATCTCGGTGATAAGGTTCAAATTAGTATGGCAAAAAAAGTGACAACTCGCTCCAGTTTAAAAAATATAACTTCATGGTTCGAATATGGTGCTCGTAAGCCCCCTCCAGACTATGGGCGTGAATCGCGGGCGAAGCTGCGAACGCGAGTGTGAAGTCGATTTTGCTGTCTGCAAAAATCGACTCCACACTCGCGTTCGCGGCTTCGCGCACGAGTGTGGAGGGGGCTGTAGAAGCAGGCCTCCGTGCATGCGTCGTGGGCACAATAAAATATAGCAGCTATATTTTTTTTTAAAGTTGTTTGACCAGCTGCTGGTCAAACAACTTTTTCAGTAGAAAAAGCCACGAAATGCAAATTTTCAATGGGACGGTTACTCTTTACGCGCTTTACGCCTACATTTTTTAGATTTCCTGCTTTTTTCTACTGACGGAAAGGGCTTGACAGACTAATAGACTTTTTAATAGAAATTCTCGGGAAAATCCTAAAATGTCAATTATTATATAGCAACATCGCCTTTCGTATGTTAAACGTCATTGTCAAAAAAATCAACTGATTCCGCGAGTCCATCCATCCAATCTTTTGAAACCGGTTTTAGTTGGTATGTTTGTTCATTACATTTTAATGTAAACACTAAACACAGTAGATAACGAGGCGTCGGCAACCGGTCATTTTCCTCATACTCGATGTACGAGTAGTCATCGTCAGTCAGTCGCCGCTAGGCTAGCGCTACGCCGCGGCAAATACTTTATGTGCAAATTGTGTGCGGTACATAAAAAACTAAAGGAAATTACTGTCTATTCGTCTACGTAGTGTTTTATACTGATAGTCATTATGTTTATATTTGTGCTCGAATTATGTGCGTGTTTTGTGTTGTGTTTCGGGCAGAATCATGGAGTTAAAGGACACAATGAACCGGAATATCCCACGAACTTGCATAACGGCCTCAGCGAAGCGACGGGGAATTTCTCAGTGGAGCTATTATATCATGCAGCAAAAAGGCAAGGGAAACAGAATCTCATATTGTCGCCGATTACAGCGTGGACGGTGTTGGCAGTGACGTCGGAAGGCGCACTTGGCAATACACGGACTCAACTGGTCTCAGCCTTACGAATCGAAAGAAACCGGACGGTTGCCAGGCATAACTTCCAAGAAATCGCGCGATGGCTTCTCGTAAACACAACTACAGTGCATCTTGCGAAATTCAACGGAATATTTGTAGACAAGTCTAAATCTCTGGAAGATGACTTCCGTCAATCTTCGAAAGAATTTTATGATACGCAAACCGTCGATTTAGACTTCAGAAACAGCGCAGCAACCGCCGCAACCATCAATGGAGCCGTGTCATCAGCAACCAAAGGCAGAATTCCTAAATTAATTGATGAAAATAGTTTGAGTGATGCACAGATGATCATCACTAGTGCAGTATATTTTAAAGGGCAATGGACTGCGCCTTTTAATGTCTCCTCTACAACTAAACAAAATTTCTATAACAGTAATGGGACAAAAATAGGTGAAGTAAACATGATGTACAATAGATACACATACCCATTTGCTAATATTAAGGAGATTCAAGCAAGAGTTATTGAGTTACCTTATGGTGTTGAAAATCGTCTGTCCATGCTATTAATGCTGCCAAATCCTGGCGTTACTCTAGAAGATATGTTCTTGAACTTCAAAAAAGTACCTCTAGATACTGTATTTCAAGAGCTGAAACTTTCTCAAGAAGAGTATAGTGAAGATGAAATAGATTGTTTCATTCCTCGCTTCAAAATTGAATCAAGCATTGAACTGAATGAAATTTTGAAAGTGGGATTGGGAATATATGACCTGTTTGACCCAGTGAAAGCTAATTTGGGCCGCTTGGCTCGGAGACCCATGTATGTGAGTAGGGTTGTCCATAAAGCTGAAATTGAGGTTACAGAAGAAGGCACCACAGCATCTGGGGCGACAGCTGCAGAGTTTGCAAACCGAATTGGAGTTATAAGATTTGAAGCCAACAGGCCTTTTAGTTACCTTATTGTGGAGAAAGTCACAAACACTATTGTTTTTGGAGGAGTCTACCAACAGCCGATTTTGTACTGATCTTTATAGCTATAATTGAAAACTAAAATAACTGTAATTAAATTCTATAACTTTTGTGTACACAAATCCAGAGATATGATCTAATATTTTGTAAAATATTCTTTAGTAGTCTGCATAGAAATTTGTTTGCAGGTGGGGTTCACTTATCTCTGCAGCTGTACATGAAATGGATTCACTACAATTAGGTAGAATCCCTGAGGATAGATGCAATTTCAATTATTCATTTCATAACATTGAAAACTACCTTGGTATGCCATTCACTAACAATTTAGCTTAAAAATAACTTTTTCTCCTATATTTTTCTGTTGTTATTTTATTTTCACTTGCACTTTGATGATCTAAACGTCCTAATAGCAAGGGCATCTCTCTGTCTTTTGGTCTATTTCTTACCTTAATACTTACAAGTGATTTTCATTGTCCATTCTTGATCTTTATTTGAATTTGCCATGACATCTAATAGCCCAAGCCTTAATGGGCAACAAACAAGTGAGTAGAATTGCTTAAATCATATTATAATAACGTATATATGTTAAAATATATAACAACGAGAGATAAAATTAAAGATAACTTGGCAAGGCCATGTTCAATGTAATCAAGGCATTTAAAATGCTCATGAACCGAGAACTGGTTGCAAAACTGTCATTTTAAAAAATAATTTGCTCTTAATAAACAGGTAAATTGTACAAATAAAATACTTATTTGTAGGTAGGTAGTCATAGTTCCGTGTTCTATTATACTGTTGGTGTTTCTGCTCATTGATGTTTACTGAAATGAATATTGAATTGTTGCAATTCAAAATTGTTTGAAGGTTATTCTGCACTAGATATGATGCAAATGTTATGCCATTGATGTTTATAAAATTATGTACATAGAATCAGAGCAGCTAAGAACTTTCCGAACAACACTGTCTCAATTAATAAGTGCAAAATGGCAAATTTAATATATTACTTATGTTATAAAATAGTACCAGTTTGAAATTTTAGTTTTTTTATCTATGTACATTCGTTAAATTAGGATCAATAACCTTTCAATTTAAAGAAATATTTTTCTGAATATGTAGGTATATGATATGATGTTCCGTCATAGTCCAGGGTATTTAGCCAACAAGCTAATCGTTAACGCTTCGTAGCGTAACGTAATCATCTCTCTCTATCACTCTTCTATATTTGTGCGACAGTGACAGTTGCGTTTCGTTCGCTTCGGAGCGTAAACGAGCACGTTGGCTACGCACTCAGGGCTCTTGTCGATCATGCTTATAGGTACCTATACAAGTTCTCATACTAAAACTCGTTATTTTAAGCAGCTGTCTCAACACTCTTAACAGCCATATTATACCGTTTTCTCGTGCAACAAAGTACTCAATTTAAACACAGTACATATGTACTTATATCCTAGTTTTTCGATGTATAGGTACCTACTTGCTTAATAAAGTTTTAATGTGTGGTGGGACACAGTAGTCCAGTCCTATTGTTTTCTGATCGATACAATGAATTATTTTGCCTTTAGAGCTTAGTTAGGCCATTGATGGCTCTTACAGCAATTCGAACCACCCTTGAGCCTACTAGAACTGTGGACTGCCATTATAAACGTCATAATTATTTTTATAGAAATTGAGACGTTTTCCCAAACACCACCACACTTTGTCATTACAAAGTCTATCATTTAATATATGTATATTAAATTAAATGATTGTATGAAACTCTGCTGGCCAGTTAACGTGGTAATAAGGAATAAAATAACAACACGATTTTCCCTGATTTCGTCATTGTTGTGGTTTTAGTTGCTAATGGCTTCTGAAACGCATTGCAATGCATTTGTGGAATATTTATCAACTTTGACTAACAGCGTTAAAACATTTGGATTTGCCTTTTTGGTTCTGAAACCCTGTAAGTAAGCGCGACATTCATATTATTATATCTAAAATTATATTGTTTGTGATATGAACATAGTCCTTCCCTAAGTTTTATTACAGACATGTCATGTTTATCAGAGGACCTAATGCCGCGAATCCCGAAATTTCGTTATCTTCCTTTTTGTCACTCTTGCATATTCGGACGAAAGAGAGGCAATGAATTAAATTTCGATTTTCGTGTTTCCCGGTAAGCTCTCAACCGTGGCGGGCATTGAGCGGAATGAGCGGTGCTAACTCACCAGGCGCCGTCCACTGGGCACCGATCCTCCCTGGTTAAGTACTAGGTACTCTACCTAATTAATTATCACCCTGGGACCGCCACTGCTGGTGCTGGCCAGTTACTCTTAAAAATAGTAGGGAATACCATTACTCACTTTGTAATTTAATGGTTTCTGTATTAAGAAACCAAAGTAAACTAATGGTTCTTTATAGACGGCACCTAATGCGTTAAATATGTACTATAGTTCGTTTTTTTTAGCATTAGAAAGAAGGTAAACAATCTTGACGTGTCTTTTTATTAAAAAATATTGAAAAACGCTTTAAAAAAATAGTTTATATTATGAAAGTAAAAGAATATGAAAGATCGTATATGATTTATAATTCTAACATATTTGCTGTGACTTATTTTTCAATGGTGATTTTTAATAAAAAGACATGTCAACATCGCTTACTTACCTTCTTTCTAATGCAAAAAAAAACGAACTATATGTGATGTAAAAAAATAATTGCTTGTGAATAGCATCGCTCAAAACCGGCCCTGACGTATTTTTTGGGAGTATCAATATTGTGATCATTTATATCCATGCTTAGAAAGAAGCATAAACAGGTTTTGTATGTAGCAAAAACGTCGTTGGCCGATGTTGCTTAATGCAAAAATCCAAAATGTATCACTGTTTTTTTAACTTTCCGGTACAGAACAGTCAAATGACACAAATTAATTATATGATGTGAACGTAGGTAATTAACTAATTAAGTGTTTGACGTGTGAAGCATACTTATGATTGTAATGTAGATATAAATTGTAACTATAAGACGTAACTTTTGTGATAAAGTAAAAATTGTATAAAGAAGACGAAGATCTGCTCTAATATCCAATTAAATGTTGTATACTCAGAAAGCTTCAAACGAAGTGCGATTTAATTTCGTAATCCATGTAAGGTATTATAATTGCGGCCAGATCTGTCTGCGAGATATTCATACACGAGCGCTTCTTTTAAAGTTTAAACAAAAGTACCTACACTTGGTCGGTAAAGCATTTAGTTTCAGCAATCAAAAGCAGATGTGCTCTATTTCCACGTTAAAAAATAAGAAAACACGGTCGTGTACGGAATTTCCAGCAGATGGATTTGGCTGCACCGATCTCACCTATGAGTCCAATGACAACCTTAAGACGAAAGGGGACGACCTACATATTTGAATATGATCGGTTGAGCCATTATAACGTTTCCAAAAACTTCTCTTTTTATTAAAAGGACGTAAATGCCGCGATGGTACGCCCTTTTACTTATAAGGCTTCTATTATGCGTGGGCCGACACGCACTTGGCCTTATTTTTTTTATCAATCATGAAAGAGATATTGGTCAAATTAGTCAGCATCAAAAGTAGCGTATCGGACTATGCGTCAAAAGTTCAATTCTCCGATTAGCTTTACGTAAAGAGGTAGGTACCTAAGTTTGTCTGTCTGTATAGGTAGGTATGTAAGTTTGTAAGAAAAAATCGACTTGTATGCGCCTGGGCTTTACCTTAATGCTAATAAAACAAAACCAATATTTCACATTTATTTATTACAGTAGGAATTCTATTCGTTATATTTTTGGTTATTTTTTGGCAGTAGGCATAGGTATTGTATTGACATAATTTCACGATTCACATCAGTTAATAAACAAGCTAAACATTATGAGACATCTAAATTACTTACGTATCAGCATAATTTATTTTATTTACAAAGCAGTGCATAATATGTATAATTCAATGTATAATAGGTATTTACGTCGGTTAGTAATAAATGTATGTACATTTAAATTACAATAACATTCGTTATTATTTACACATATTTACAAAATTAGGTCGCTTTAAAAAAAATTAGGTAGAAGATTAGTTAGATACATAGAGTCATAGATACTCGTGCTTACATATTCAAAAATTAACCCGATTCTTAAAAATGGCGACAAGAATAAGTAGAGACAATAAGAGCCTATTATAGAATTATGACTGAAACGCTTTATTTCTTGTTTATTTATTTTTATTTATCACTTCCGCAGTATTGACCGAACCTACTAGAAAATTGACACAATACATAGTTATGTTAGTTTGCAGGGTAACAGAATTAACCGATGATTTCTGCGAAATGCGGTATCAAGTGTAGAGCTTTGTTTTTGTGTTGTGTACTTACCCAGGTAATTCCCCATTGAATAGGTATGGGTAAGTATAGAATGGTATAGATACTTTTCACATACTTACAGGATAAGAATACTTGATCGTTGACCTTAGTTCCACAGGTTACAATAATAGGCTTATATTATTATGTCTATACTCATACGAGTTTAGACATATATAGGTATACACCTATCCTCATTCTCAGTAATCTCAGTCGATCTCTCAATCTCACTATGAGACGGTATAAGATAAAATGAGATGAGTATTCGCGCGTTTGTGGCCATGCCATTGCCATTTAAAAACAAGGAAAACTGCGTATTTTTATCAAGAACCGTGAGCATTACTTAAGTGGCAGTACCTGATTACTAGGTAGGTACATTGGATGTTATTTGGAGGCGTAGGTAACGTGTTTATTCAAAACTTGTCCATGGTGATACAGTTTGGAAAACAGAGTTTTCCCAGACTTTATAGGATCGCGTTCATTTGAAACCTATTAAAGTATTCGTCTTATTATATGAAACAATGACAGGAAACTGCTGGCTGTGGTCTTCGTAAACTGGTACATTAAATTCATATTATCTGCCTATTAATACTTCCCTACTTATAACCGTAACACTCACACGACGTGGTTTACAAAGTGAGGCTGTGCAGTGCAAGGTCTTTGTATATAGATAGTAAACCAGTCTTGCAACCCGATGTTCACCGTTGATTGGGTTTTTGTATGTTGTTCTTACGAGTTTTACGTCACAGACTTATATAATGAGGGACTAGCGTCGTGGAATGGCCAAGTTCAGTTTTCGTTTTAATGATCTACTTAGTGTCAAATGTTACGTTACCTATGATTAAGACAATTAGTTTTTGGCAAAAATGAATTCCTTGTACCTACATGCTTTTATAGCTGACTGTACTTTTCTTTCCACAGACAACTAATACCTACTCATTGAGACAATTCTAAAAACCCCAAACACAAGGTTGCGTTATTGTTTTAACACAGAGTTCCTATGGCCACCTACTGTCTCCATCATCAGATCAGCTCCATGGTACCATAATATTGCATTGTCACCCGACTTACACACGTATGCAAATTTTCAGCTTCATCGGAAACCGGGAAGTGGGTCAAATTTAACTTGCAAGATTTGACCCTAACATACATTAGGTAGGTAGGTACCTACATATTTATTTACTCGTCTAGGATCGTAGAATTCTGCGTATCAATAACGTCAGTAGTAAAATTCGCAGTGAGGGAAAATTTATTCGATAAGGATTTTTCGAATAAATTGTACAACGAATCTGTCCACCACATCATGCTTGAGGCTCTGTTTGTTGCTTGCATGCCAAACAGATGTTGTTGTTTAACTACAGCGGGCTGCTAAAGTGCTTACAACTTTTGCAGTTGGGTATTTACAATACAAGAATGCGTCTATAGCCTAATAGTAGGGGTCCGTTTTATTATCAGAAATCATAAGTTTATTGTTGTCTGACGCTAAGTTATGCATTATAAGTATTATATATGCATATTATTTTAAGTACTTATTTACATAGATTTGTACAAATAACAAACGTCAGCTTAATGAGGCCATAATTTCGTTTTAAAAATCTAGCTTTAAGTACCTACTTTTATCCGTTTTCAATTCTAGATGTATCAAGCTAAAATATTTAAGTTTTAGGTAAGTACCTTTGCTAAGTATTTTCAGACGGTCATATTTCAAGGTGTCATTTATATATACCTATACTTTCGACTACAGACAATCTCATAGGTACGAGTAGGTATTAATTAAAAGTCAAAACGAGGGTTGGCATTTCGTTCACAATTGCGGTTCGTCATCGTCACTAGCGCTACCAATGAAAAATATAATGGGCCACTTATCTCACAATGCAGCCGCTCGCGCAAACATGTACCTACATGTCGAACACCATCACTAATCCGAGTTCCTTCACAGAAAACAATCAATGTAAAGCTAATTTTTATACATGTCAGCTAGCACCTTCTCCATGGGCGTCTGTCCGATGGTCTTGGCGAAGAACTCCCTCTCGAGCTGGTGCGGGGAGACGAGGCGCAGCAGCGGCAGCAGCAGCAGCAGGCGGCCGAAGCGCGCGGGCGCCGCCGCGTGCGCCGCGCGGGCGTGCGTCATCAACATCACCTGCGCCTGGTCTTGGAGGTTCTCGATCTGCAGGGGATCCTTGAGACCACGTGTCTCTGGAAAATTAACGTCATCATCAGAACATCCCGGAAGGACTTCTTGCCGGTCTCGCTGGTGGTGAAGAATAAATTGTGAGCGAGTGATTTATATGACTACTGACCAGATTTGAAGAGTACGATGGCCTTCATGCAAGCGAATTCGGCCGGGTCGACCAGCACTGCGCGGTACCGGCCCAGCACCTCGCGCAGTCGCCGCAAAACGCCTGAGCCCGCTCCAGATTCTGATAGATATGAAATATGTATTAGAAGATACCTACTGATCAGACTCCGTAATAATTAGTAGAGCAAACCTGTTGTAGGTATAAGTAGTTCAAACATCCGCACAGCAAAAACTACCGCAATCTCATCAAGAATGAATATTTATATCATAATATATTGTGATTTACCCTGGTCAGTTTGGTCGCTACCGAAGAGCGCCGTACACGCCGCGTCGAGCGGCAGGCACCACTGGATTGCGTTTAGCAGAAACAACTCCGACCATGCCTCCTCCAGCAGTATAACCTGAAAATTTTACATTTGCTCAAACAGGCCTTTATTTTGTATGTTACTGAGTAGTTTAGGTTCCATCAAGTGTCGATCGCAGTGGAAAACAAATCGTAGATGTAAGTACTTAAATAGGTAGGAGGCTAGACAATATCAAGTAGGTAAGCACGGAAATTATAAGATTACCTGGTCTCTGAAGGCGAGGCTAGCGAAGGAAGGCAGGTTTTTGGCCCATTTGACGGCCATGAACAGCAGCCGGGCTGCTGTCTCTGCCGCGCTTTCCACTCCAAGCGGTCTGAATCAACAAGTCCATTAGATAAGGTTTAGCAGCATTAGTCAAGTTAAGACCAGTAAATTACCAATAGTGCACCAGTCCATGATTTTTGCCTCTACTCTTTACTTCCATAGTTAGAGTTGAAAATGTAATAAGTAAGTAGGTAGAGTAAGTAAGAAGTGAGGTGCGCCAAGGGCAATACCATTCTAGCTTACTTCTAAGTCTTATATTTTTAGACTAAACGCACTTAAGCTACGAGGGGCACTTTCCACACCTACCTTTATAAACATTATCATTAAAGAAAGCTATGATTTATATAAAAATTCGGAATTGCATTAACATTAACCTGCAAGGCCCGCAGTTTTGAGGATAGGCGGCGAGGTTGGCGGCGGGCGGCGAGTAGGACGTTGAATCTTCCTCGTTGGTGACATCGATACTGTCATCTGGGAACATAGTAACCAGTGATCGTTAACGGTGTTTCTTAATTCACAATATCACTCCGCATACGTAGTTATGTAGGTATGTATATACCTAATATCATATCTGTGATGATATTAATTATTAGGTACTTAATACCTACTAAGATAAGCGCAATTAACTGTCAGATAAACTGACTTAAATGCAATAAGTTATATTAACAACCCCATCATCATCATCATTGGCCACAGTATCTTTGCAGATGATAGTTGCAGCGACTAAAGAGGTATTTTGAGGAGGTAGGGATGTAGTCTACAGCCTACATCGACTGCGAGGACTGACGTATAATATATACACTATAGACCAATGGCCGATCGGCATTTCTTGCCGCATCGATCACAGATGTGTCTCGACTCCTGGGCGACTGTGCGGGTACAGAACCGGGTACGAGTCTGGAGAGGAAAGGCGTCCGGGGAGGAGTCTGGCTGTGGTTGCGGGAGAGACAGAGAGAGAGAGAAACGAGTACAGCCTGTAGGGACGCTGGGGATACTCACCGTCGCTGTCGGAATGGTGCCGCTCCTCGTGGTCGCGCGAGGAGTCCGGCTGTGGTTGGGGCGGCGGTAGCGGTGGGTAGTGCGGGGACAGCAGTGGGTACCGCTGCGGCGATAGCGCCATAGCTAATGATACTGGAGGTCTGAAATGAAGGTAATTCTACTTCATTATATAATATCGTAATTATTTAATTCATCTCTTCTCATTGCTAGGCTCGAAATCTCCCCGTGTGGACTACAAGTTTAAAAGTTAATCGATAGCTATTTTAAACTCCCCTATACAAAGCACGACATAGATGAAATAACATGTCGAGGTAGGCGCTAGTCACCCGTGCCGACGGTCGACCCCACCTTTGATCAGGCACTGAATCACTTGTGCTGTGGCTTGACCCTTCGCCGCTGCCCTATAAATAGTCTTGTCATAACAAAACATATTGTCTCGAGTGTGAGCTGGACACTAGTAGAACTTGGTCCCATGATAAAACTTAGCTTCAAGTAATCAGAGCTCAACTCTAACAGCAGTGAAGTGAGTAAGCATTGTGAAGAAGGACCCTATGGTCCTATGACTAGGGATAAAAGTGTAGGTATTATAGGAAGAAAAGGAACATTAAACAGGATATAATCTATATAACAGGGTAACGTGAGTACTCTAAAAATCAATAAGTACCTATAGTTTCTTAGATGCCAAAACGGTATTTCACAGATAGATGCTCATAGTTCCTTTGATGCTGAAACTTCTCTCTGTCGTATTCTTCCTTCTTTGTTCTTGTATATTTTGACTATCAAACGTAACATAAACGCGAAAACGAAAATATTAAAATGTTATTGAAAGTTAAACTATCCTAAAGATAATTAAAAAATAAGTAGGTAAGAAATTAATTCAGCGAGTGTACCTAAAGAGAGGTATTTTTAAAGTTTTCTTAGCTTCACTTTTACATTCATCTTAACTTCACTTTTATTTAAATAGTATACCTAAGTATTATTATACTTATAATTTCTTCTCACTTTTTTGATATAACGACATAATGTACTTAGATATAAATTATAAAATATACTTCCTATAACACTATGTAAAAAACAAATCACTTAACAGTTGAACGCTCTCGCCCTCCCCATAATCCGCCATTCGTAGTTATTACATTTACATAATGTTATGATTTAGTGTTAAGAGAACAGCGCTGCGCACTATACCGAGATTGGTTTGCATCTGACTGCCAAATCGTGTCATAAAATTTAGGGGCCCATAAGTATTAATAATAATAAATAATAATAAATATTAGAGGACATTTTACACAAATTGACTAAGCCCCACGGTAAGCTCTAGGCTTGTGTTGTGGGTACTCAGCCAACGATATATATAATATACAAATACTTAAATACATAGAAAACAACCATGACTCAGGAACAAATATCTGTGCTCATCGCACAAATAAATGCCCTTACTGGGATTCGAACCCAGGACCGCGGCTTCACAGGCAGGGTCACTACCCACTAGGCCAGACCGGTCGTCATTAAAATGTATAAGATTCTGGGTTTGCTGAAATACTTACGAAATCTAGAAGAGAGTAGAGT